>NC_086342.1:32354486-33005050 GCF_032445375.1 Bacillus rossius redtenbacheri | reverse complement strand
AAGCTCACACGTTCACACTTGCTTCTCTGGAATTCCGAATGCCTCAGAAGCTTTGAGTCATTTGTAGAGACTGGAAAAATTCGCGGTTTCATTGACATCTAGGATGGACTCGAAAATCCTCTACGTACTCTGGAAAATGCCACCTGCTCATTGGCTACTGACTTTTAAGACCTGGTGTCTGGGTTGCATGAGAGAGTTTTTCGTTGGTTCTGAGTCTTTCTAAGCCAACTATGGTCCAATAGCAGAAGCATGAATAAGGTAAAAATGTTTGGCTTCCAGCCAATCGCGAAATGAAACCGCGAATTTTTCCGGTCTCTAGTCATTTGTAATGTTTTAGACCTATACATACTATCACGATCATAAATCTGCAATAAATCGCCCTTTTTTTAACTTAACAACAAGACTCAACTCATACACATTCATTGATATACGAAGTCATACGAAAATTGTAATATTTATTTGGTAAATAAATAAATAATCACGCACAATTTCAATTTTAAATACGTACCTATATTTGGCAACAGTGCGCTCAGAAACAATTGCAGCGCTTACGGAAGTTGGCGTGTGTTAGAGAGAGAGAGAGAAAGCGTCCATTTACTTCACACTGCAATCTAAGTGTGGGGAGCCCTGTACCAGTGGCACCCCATTTCCCCAACTGTCACTTGCAAAGCAACTCACACAAATATTTATGACAGAAAAAAACAGTAGACTGTTGGTAGACACCCGGAAATTTTGCGTTTTTCCTTTAATGACAGTCTGAAATTCACACTTACATGTATATTGTACACGATGTATATTGTATATGAATATTGTATATGTATGTATATTGTAGGTACATGTATATGGTATACGATTTCCTATTGGCTGATTCACTACTGTAGACACGCGTGTTAATTTTTAATGTGATTCGATTACTCTGCTGAAAGCTAGAGACCGGAAAAATTCGTGGATTAATTTCGTGATAGGCTAAAATTCAAATACATATTACTTTATGCTGCTGTTCACCTAGAAACCTCAACCAAAAAAGTATTGAATCACAGGCAAGCCAGTTGAAACGACTCACAAGTCAGCAGCCAATGAACTGGCGTTATTTTCCCGAGTGTACAGAGGACTGTGTAGTCTATCCTGAAGGGCATCAATAGCGCGGAATTTTTGCCTGTCCCTACTAATCGTCGCTTCACTCCTGACAAACAAACTCAGACTCGCTTCATAATGTCACTATAGGAAATGGCTTATATTTACTGCTATCACCACGTTTTACCTGTAAATTTTTAAGGAGGAAAAAGCAAAACTACTCATAGGCTGACTGACGTCCCGCTTTTGCAATAGGAGCGGCTCTGTCGCGGATGTAAACGGTAAAACGGAGTGTCCTAGTTTTGACTATAGTTACGAGCTGTCACGCGCAACCCGGTCCCAAAAGCGTAGTTCTCCGAAAAACACGAAACAAGCTACGCAAAGAAACCGTATTTTGCAATCCACACATACTGCACTGCCTCATTTAAACCAAATGGCAGGTACATACGAGATGTGATCAAAAAATACAGTGAATAAAGTATCTTGGCTTCTGGGTTGTAGCCGTGTCCTTGGAGATAAATTCACCGAAGTTTCGGTCGACATTGCAGTCACCATCATCAGGGAGCAGTTACCTACAGTAGGTTTATGTACTTATGTAAGGACTTAGTCCGTACAATAAGAAGACTGTTTGAATCGTGAAATCCACAAGACTTTAGTATTTTGTCTGTGTTTTTTTGTACTTGTAGTAGTGTAGAATTGATGTAATAAAATTATTTGTTTTTAAAAGAACTTGCGGTGTTTTTATTTTCTCAAACCTTTCACTTTTGAGGTATTTTTTTAAATTACAGTTTTTTTGTGTCAACCAGGATCGAACCAAGTTTCGAATCAATCATTTCCTTAATGAGTGAATTTTTTGATGAATTTTGGAATTTTACGGGAATTTCTAGAATTGAAATTACGGATTTTCAAGATGGCGGCCGTAACGAAAAGTGCAACGGTGTTTTTAAAGATTCTTATTATTTAATTCGATTGATTAATTTTTTTAATGATTTTTAAAAAAAATTCCGATTTTCTAACATAAAAATTACTGATTTTCAAGATGATAATATGCTATGAAAAAAGTGGTGGGGGTCAGTCTGCCAGCAGCCACTGTGAGGGCAGGAGCCTGTCACCATTTTTTTTGCCCTCATCGGGTTCGAACCGAGGACCCCGAGCTCCGTGCCGTAAATGTATGTTTTTTAATTTTTTCATTAAAATTTTATTAATAAAATTTTTTGTAAATTTTACCATTTTTTCATTAAAATCGGATAATAAAGATTTTAAAGATGGCGGACGTAATGGAAATTGTAACAGTGACGTCATAATTCAAAATGGCGGAAATCAAATTGCTAAAATGTTCGAGAAAACAAAATGACGTCATCCAAAATGGCGGATCCAAGATGGCGGATCCAAAATGGCCGTCGGGGTCAAGGTCAAGGTCAAAGGTCAAGGTCACGACCATCAAATATTGCCTCCGTGACGTCACAATCCAAGATGGCGGTCGGCACCACAGGCACCACACCCTGGAGCTTGTCCCAGGAGCCCCATTTACACACTACTTTAAATTATTTTCAAAATTATTACTTGAAAATTATTTGTCAACCTTTTATTATATCCCTAAAAGCACATTTCTGTGGAACGTAAAACTAATGTTCTTTCGGATAAAGAATTGGCTGCATAAGTTCCAAGAGATACGTATCATTAAATTAATGCAGTTCTTCTTTCAATATTTCTAAAATTATTTTGTACAGTTGTGTATAGTTTACAATTTTTTTTTATAATAATTATAGACACAGATATTTCACGAGATCAATAACAAGAACATTGTACATTTATTATTCAAGTCTTAGCAATTTGTTAATAGGCTGTTGAGTTCATAGGCGTGCGCAGGACTTCAGTATTGGTGGTGCCAGATTACACAAAAGCCCTGTCATTCACAGACCCCGAGTCTAAAGCGGGGGCCCCGGAAAAATTTGGATTTGAAAGCGCAAAATGGTGCTATTTAAGGTGTTTCCGAACAAAAACATTAAATACACAGATGTAAAAATTTTAACATTTTTTATGACAAATTATGGCTTTGAACGTTATAATCACCAGGAAAACTACTAAACTATTTACAGTTTTAAGCTTTGTTGAGTCATAAAGTAAATTGCACAAATTGTTTGCACGGAATTCATGCTGGTGGCTTTGAAAAACCGTACTTATATGTTTTCTGAAGACGCCAAATAAATGCTAGAAAAAACATTCTCAAATGTTAAGTTTTAAAATCAACAAATGAAGGGAGTTTTTGTAACATACCTAAAATATGTAAAATATTAAAATAATAAAAATACACAATTAAAAGTGGGCAAAAGTTTTAACTTTTCGAATACAACAAAAATGTTTTGTCAGCAACTGCATATAAGTCATCGAGTAAGCCTATCCTTTTATCTAACTAAACTCTCTCTTTTTTTTAAATAAACCCTGGCGGACGGCGACTATTAATACGTGCGCCTGCCGAGTGGAGTGAACAGTGGACACCGAGCGCGCATTCTATGTAATTCGAGGAAAACTTATGAGAAGTATTTAAATTTCAGAAGTTTCGTAGCCGCGGCCCGCGTTTACAACACAAGTAATTGCAACTGGCTTGTTTCCGTGTGTATAGTTGGTTTGATTGATAATTGATATACTGATAGTGTTATGAGCACATATCTGTAACTCGACCCGATTGGAAAACATATTTTTTTGTAAATAATATAGATTTTTGTAAGTATGTATTATTTCTGATTCTAAAAAACAAAACAACGTTAACCCTAATGGTGGTGCCAAGGCACCTGTGGCACCTACCGGGCGCACGCCTATGGTTGTACTCAAGGTAAGACATAGTTTTGTATGATATGAATATGATATAACCGTTCAGTTGTTAGGTTATTGGTTATTGGTTCCGGGCATGTCAACACCACTGTGGTAGACTGTCTCATGTAACACGTCTTAAATTTGACATTCCTGAAAAGATTTACCAGTTGAACTTATTTCACAAAAATCGCATGCAAATCATCACATAATATTTGTTCTCTTTCAATGTTGGCAGAACATGAGAACGATCCGCAGACAACTGACACTACTTTTGAGAACGATCAAATTTGAAAGAAGTTAACCGATTCAAGACGTTGCTCACTTTATCATTTAGTTCATCTGAATCCTGATAGGAAGAATAAACTGAACGATTAACTGAAGTGAACAATTGTAGACAGATTTAAGATTTTCATTCAGTTTTTGTGAGTTCTTTGAAAAGATGAGAGAAGGTTGTTGACTTTTTTTTTGTTACCACTTCAAGATTTGAAAGTGGTTCAATCTAAGAGTACATCTTAAGTGACAGACATTTATTTTTTTAATTTACCCCTGAATTATTTTTAATGGAACAGAAATATGCATGTAAAATTACAGATATTTTCAAATTTGTACATTTACGTGAAAAAAAAAACGTATCAATACAAACTATTGTTCATATTAATACTGCGTTCGGATTTGTACCCGAGAATTTATGTTTTGTGTATGTATCACAGTTCCTCCAATAGTTAAAATTATTTGTAAACCTTTGCATGGATAGTTTTCCAGTGTTAACTGCGCACATTAATAAGCATAATAAAACAATTAAAATCCAATTGTATAATACAAAATTATATTTTCCATGGTGTAAAAACTTTGTGCCTTGAATGTAACATCGAATTAATAACTAAAATTATGCGCCCATTATCGTAGTAAATATTCAGTATTTTCTCGAAAAAAACGTATTTCATATATGCAAAAATAACCATGTCCATGGTAGAAGATAGTTGGTAAATATATGTTTCTTGTTTACAAATTATTTCTTGGAAACTGGTTTCCAAAGGAATCTTTTGTAAAAGTACAGAATTTTTTTTCTTTTTGACGTGACAACGTCTAATAAATCTATGAACGCCGGCTGCACTAACGAAAAAGTGTCTCGTTAGGCACATTGTCCCGTTGCGCTGTGTCCCGTTACGCTCATTGTACGCTTGCGCCGCATCTATCTCTCTTCCACTCGATTGGAACAACCATCGATTCGACTTTTTCGAGGCACATTAAACTTGAAACACTCCCATTCGTTTCCTACTTTTCCTATCATCGTCCTATCTTAACAGAATAACACAGATTGGAAGAAGTTAAATAGCAAACATGTATAAAAATTAAAGTTAAAATAATCTCTTCGTTAAAGTAATAAACATATTTGAATAAATGGGTGCAAATAAAAGTACATTTATCAATTAAATTGTAAATTTCATTTCACTCCTTCTTTGTATCCATACAAAATAGTGATAATTCAATAAAAATTATTCAATTTTATTCATAAAAGTATGCAATCATTTAATCAATGTTTTGTTATGACGTCACGTTAAACTATCATCCATAAACCGACTTTACAGACAACCAATTTTTTTCTGTGTAGTTTGTATTCTCAGATTCCTATAACTCGAGAAGAGATCTGTAGGTTTAACTAAATGAAATAATTAGCCATGTAAGTGACGTGATTGACAGATCACCTGAGCGAGCTTTCGGCTAACAGGTATGGAACCCAGGTCCCGGGAGGTTTCGCAGGACATGAACTGCGCAGCTACTTCAGTTAACCATTCAGACATTATGTCGCACGTGGAAAACTGACAGGTAACCATGTTGGTAAGAAGTGGGGGAGCTGGTGTGTGCAATCTAAGCCATGTTTATACCTGAAGTCAATGTGACACCCCTCACCCTCCTTGTCTATCTGCATAGAAAAACCAAAATTTGGTTATAATAAATTTTGACGCTAATCCCTTTTAGATGTGCTCATACATGTTTGTTTAGTAATAGTAACTACATTATTTTATTTTTCGAGTCATCTTAGCGAATTAATGTATAGATATTAAACCAATATACAGCATACTAACCTTTAAACAACTAACATTCATTTATTTTTACAATCCAATTGCTAACCAGTTGACTTCAAATGCAGACAGACACTAACTCCATGGGGCCCTTTGCATAAGACCTTTTACTACGTATGACTACGTTTTTGTTAGTCTATGCAAAATTCCCGGCGACCACCATGGCCAAGCTCGCTAATGTTCACACTAATCCGTTCCGTGGGGGTGACCAAGGATGCACATAAAGTTCTGCCATTCCCGATTACACCCGAACAATTCACCTACGGCCAACTTCGGGATTTGTTTTATTTTTGCGCAGGAAAAATGAATTCAAATATTACAAGTGGTCGGTTAGGTTAGCTACATTAAAACACTTTAAAACACTATGGACGGTTAGTCAGGTTAGTATAGCTACATTAAAATAAACAGAGAAATATAAATATATATAAATAAACCCGAGGTTGGCCGAAGGTGAATTGTTCGGGTGTAATCGGGAATGGCAGAACTTTATGTGCATCTTAGGCTTCCCGTTCCGTGGCCCGAACAGTTCCGAAGTTCACCGAAGTTCGCCTCTTGCACGTACAACTTCGGTAGCAGCGACATTTTAAATTGTTAATTCCTCACCGACCATTAGATACGGTATTTTTAATGTAGCTAACCTTACCTAACCTACCATTTTTACGTTACCACAAAAGTTTTAATATTGACACCTAACCTAAAAAGTCGTTAGTTGTAAACCATTAATAGTTTTAAATTTATCTTTCCTCCTGAATTACCAATGATTTAACAATACTTCTAAACAAATACAGCACATCACTAGACATCGCTTCCCGCTGTCTGTCCCTATGTATACTTAGAACTTTAAAACTACGCAACGGATTTTGATGCGGTTTTTTTAATAGAGTGATTCAAGAGGAAGATTTATTTTTGTAATATATACATAATATAGTAGAAAAACACTGATGATTTTAGAGGTTTCTAATGTTATGTAAATAAACACATTTTTTTGCGCTTACATTGCAAACGCTGGCTGAACCCTACGAGATAGATCAACATAATGTACTACAGAATTGTACACCTTAAAAAGGTCTACAAAAAAATCCGCAATGGTATATGTCTATCTCTTAGGGATAACCCACAATAACCATTTTTTATCCTTTACTTTTTACGAGAAATAATGGCATATTTACGAAGCGATTTTAAGCAATACAGCATTAATGGGGCCGGTATATAAAGACATTCTGTAGGATATTTTGTATCAGCATTGCAACCGTGCGAAGTCGGGACGGGTCGTTAGTAGGACTATAAATGGATATTAAAAATTAAAATTCTTGACGTGATGATTATAGGTAAACACAGAGAAAAATTAATAAATAAAAACACCGAAGAAGAATATCGAATATGCACGAACGTGGCCTCGGAATGTACCAGTGTGAATCTTAGGTACACCGAGCGAGGGCACTTTCACATTCCTCCAGTGCACATTTCGCCACGCGACCGCTCACGATCGGTTTTTCCCGCGAGTGCAAGTGATCCTGCACGTACAACTCCAGCCAGTTCGTGAAAGGTAAAGCCGTGGTTATGCAACGTATAGTGACTGGGAAAATTCACTAGACTACAAAGTCCTCTGTATACTCGGGGCGAAAATAGCGCCAGGTCATCGGCTGCTGACTTTTGTGTCGTCTCAGTTGGTTTGCCTGTGATTCGATTTTTCTTTGGTTGAGAGTTTCCACTAGCCCAAAGTCATCCAGATGAACAGTGAGCAAATAGCAAAAGCAGCTAAAGGTATAAAGTGTAATTGAATTTCAGTCTATCGCGCAATGAATTCGCAAATGTATTTTTTTCGCGAAAAGATTTCGAGACTGTAGCATCATCTGCATTTCGTGTTTTGTTGAGTTTGTTTCGGTACTTGTTTACTGATGTTACACTAATCTCAGCCATTCAGTTCGGAATGGCCTGATAGCATAAGACCGTGGCTTCTGTCGCAGACGGCCGCCGATGACGAGGAAAAACCGCTGGCGCCGGTAAGCCTTATTGCAGTCTAATCAGCGGTCAGATATTTCCACCAACAATACTTGGCTCAAGTTATGATTATACCACGTATTCAATGGGTAGCAAAGTAGACTTAATTGGTAGGGACACCTGTATTTCACGAATACATTTCGTGTCAAAGGTATTTCACAAAATACTGTAGCTTTTCTCCTGTTGTTATTGGCTGAGGTCGGTGAGAGGTGTCGTCCCGCTCTTGACGGGGCCAATGAGAATGTGGTCACCGTACTGCTGCACCCTCACAATTTGCCATAACTCTTAGAAAAAGCTACAGTGCTTTGTGAAATACCTTGACATGAAATGAAATCGCGAAATACAGGTGTCCCTATTGATTGGACTGCAGTGGTTTTGACACGCCCTTGACGACTTTGAACCAGTCATAAACAAGGAGAATAAGTGGTTACCCAATCGCTTGTAACCCTTCAAAAAGACGTGACCTCCTTATCGACCACTCAGCACTCTTAAAAGGCTTAATTATATATAGGCAAGTTAAGTCTAGCGTGGAGTGAAATGAATCCGTGAAATAATCACAGCTCCAATTATTTCCACTGATTTTGCAGTGAATTTCATGAACTCTTCACCTGATTCCCAGCGGAATCAACATATTTATTAGTCCGTGATATAAACTTGCGTCTTACACAGGAAAAGAAAATGTTATTTACTTTTACAAAAGATTATTTTGGAAACCAGTTGCGAAGAAAGAGTTTGTAATACTACCAGGTATTGTTCATTTTTTAAATGAAATAAGTTTTTAGGTATAATACTGAGGATTTCTTACAAAAATTAGCGCTTAATTTTATTTTTAATTGATGTTTCATTATTGCATAATTTTTTTACTATCGAAAAGGTAATCGAATATTAAATAAATTAACTAAATTTTGATTTATCATTTATTTTGGTTAATACTGGGAACGGCTTGCAAATAACTTTTAACTATTGGAGGTGCTGGGACAACACAAAGCATAAATGACTGGGCAAGATTCTGAACCCAGTATTACTGCGAACACTTTTTTGTAGTGATGCAGGTTTTTTTTTTTTTTCATTTGAATGTACTAATTTATAAATATCTGTAGTTTCACATGAATTCTTATGTTAAATTTACAATAAAAATATTACAGTGTAGTGTAAAACATTGCACCGATGGAGTGTCTGGAGTGGAGCTGTAGCTCTGGGGTCCAATTAAAGACGGTGTCTCCTCGAGCTCGGAGCAACAATGTGGTCATATCTCGTGCGGCGGACCAGGGCCGCAAGCCGGCAGCTCCATGTTCACCAGACGACGACCAAGGAGAAGGGGAATAAAAGTGACTTATCCGAACCTACCGCTGGGCCAGCACGAGAAGACACGGCGGGTCGCCAAGTATTAAGCTGCGTTCACTATTTAAAAAAAAAAAAAAAAAAAACAGGCCACATACTTACGTCTGAGCACACAACCGTGCAAAAATGGTTTGCGATCGAATTATAATGCGTTAGCTTAATATAAATGTATTTCACTATCAATTATTAATATATATGCGCTAATTAATGCCCGGCAAGCGATAGTATGCCTCTTTCAATTTTCTAGTTATTTGTGATAAAGAAGCCACATGTATGCAAAGCATATCTCTATCTCTCTAAATATGTCCCTCTGTATAGCTCTCTATCATCTATGTTTCTTTCTATATCTCTATATATCTGCCTATCTAAATCTCTCTACACCTCTCTCTATATATTTATACATCCATCTCTATATCTCTTTATATATATATCTGTATATCTCCCTCTCTTTATCTCTCTATACATCTCCATATTATATATTTATCTTAATAAAACAGAAGATGAACACCCAAAACATTATTTATATTTTTTTTACCTATCGATATTTTTATCTATCTTTTTTACTGTCACAGGTGTGACAAAAGTATGTAAAAACAAGCGCCTCAGTGTTGTGTCAAAATTTCAAAGCCATTGGTGAAGAACTTACGGAGATTTGAAATTTTGAAAGAATGAACATTTATATTTTTTTTTTTAAATAGATGTAAACATTTATATTTATACATTTACTAAGCACAGGCTCACTACATAGTTCAAAATAGGCTGGCACTATACAAATATAAAACGAATACAAACAACATAAATATATAAAAGAAATAAGGAAAAAAATATTAATGTGTAGTGTACACCTGGATACCTAATAATAATAAATCATAAACACATTAAAAATTAATACAGTAAAATAAATTAACAAATAAAAATAATGTTACTAGACTGTTAGAAATGACAGTAAATTTACGAACTTTAAACGAAGAATTAATCTCAAATAAACGAAGAGTTATTCGTAATCTCAAATAAATGTATCTTTGTGGAAACAACTCTGGGATCAACTTACGAGATCTGTGTTTCGCTGTAAACAAGGTATACACACACGCGGAAGAACAAAAGAAATATTTTGATGTAGACCCAAAGAATTTTTGAATGTTTTATCAATATAATTTGATAATGAATGTTGTTTCACGTTCAAATTTGAGTGAACTCAACAACGTAAACTTCCGAAAATGACAGTTAATTTACGAAGATTCCTGGATTATTATTTGTATCCAGCGTTACCTCGAAAAGTGTAAGAGTAAAATTTCTAACGGTTTCACTACTTATTTTAAATGAACACTATTTTTTAACTCATTTATCGCTAAAGATGCAAAAATTTCGCAGATTAATTTTTACGATAGGGTAAAATTCAAATACGTATACCTTGGTAATATTTCTGCTATTGCCTCACTATTTATCTGGAAGACTGCACCAACGAGAGACCATCAACTAAAGCCGTATCGAATCATAGGCAAACCAGACATGACCTTTCACAAGTCAGCAGCCAATGAGCAGAGGAAAGTGGCCTGAGCATACAGTAGATTGTGGAATCTATCCTCTATCCTAGAGGTCATGGAAACCGCAAATTTTTCCTGGTTCTATTAATTCCATTAGGCTATGATTGGTTATTAAATCTTTTTTTAACTATATTAAAGAGATTTAAAACAGATTTTAGTACAGTTTACGTACGTTTATCACGAGTCACTTATCTAGATAATTACGACGATTTGTCTTTGCTAACATATGATAGATAAATAGCGACCGGAAAAATTCGCGGTTTCGATGGCCCAACGCGTGAGTCGACTCAAATGGTTTGCCTGGGATCGGATACTTCTTTGATTGAGGGTTTACGATTGGTTCAGAGTATACAAGATGAACAGTGGGCCAATAGCAAAAGCAGCTTTAAAGTATAGGAGTTTAATTTTTAACATATCCCCAATTTTTTCCGGTCTTCATAGATAAATATATCCCGTTGCCAACTTCCGCCAATATGTTTCCGAAACAGAACTCAAATATATTCAAGTACCTCAAATATACTAAAACCTCCTATGCGCATGACCGAACTATGCGTGGCTGTGAATCAGTAGGTTAGATAACATGGCGGTAAAACCATGTGTATACGCCCGGAAATTTCGCGGAATCATCTGGCTTTAGGGTAGAACTCAAAGTCATGGATGTGCTCAACCCATGTTTGCTTTCACATCGATTAACTTTATTAGCAAAAACATTTTTATCCTTGTTAATTGGCACTACCTGATTCGCATACTTCTCTCGTGATGGGCATCGTTGGCTCACGGCGTGGCCAAGTAACTGCGGTCCAATCACGAGCACAGTACGAGAGTGTAAATTCGCGAAATTTCTGTACGTATCTCTAACCATGTGCATATACGCGTTATATGTTATTGTCCAATTTCTTTCAATTACGTACCCCGTAGTCAAAGACCATCATGTTGCAAACTTGTAAATTTTTTATGATAAAGTTTTTGGTTTGATTCAACTGAATTTTCAGGTCTCATCACCAGTAACAAGAGTTGCTTAGTGAAACTTCAAAACATTTTATTTGGTACGTATTCTTTATTAGACGATAGTTTAGATTTCAAGACAATAGTTTAATTTTAATAGTTTTAATTGTTCCTGCACCATTTCATTTAATACTCACAAGTGCCACAACGCACGTTACAAGTGAAACTTCACAGACTGGCTTTAGTTCTATCCCAAACCACTAACAGCGCTGCCGGAGACCTGTGAGGCATGCTTCGCTTCACTTATGGACAATTAAAAGACTTGAGTTGCAGTCTTAAAGAATCTTAATTTTATTTGTATCATTTGTATAGTGGTTATTTTTTAGATATTGTTGTAAAATATTATATAGGTTTTTTAATAGTTTCGTCCCTTTAATTTTTGGATAGGCTTAATTTTTAGCATTTTTTTTTAATTTAATGTTTAATTAGTTTATTTGTTTCTACGTCTTAAGTTTATATTTTTTTGTAATATTTTTTAATCTTTTAAAATTTGTATTGGAAGGCTGTTCATAGTTATATTTAATTTTAAAAACTTTACAAAATGTTGGATAGGTTTCTGGAGCTATCTTCATGGAACTCGGGTCTTCCCTTCCTTGCCGCTAGAGGGGTGCTGTAGGAGGGGGTGTGGCATGCCCCCACAAGGGTGGGGCTGGGTGGACCCCTGGGCCCAGCCCTGTTCATTTTTAAATGTTTAACTGTTATAATTTTTTACAAACTAGGGAAAAACATGTTGAATATTTTATAAAAGAAAAGCTTAGTTTGGACTTATAAAATAGTAACCATAATTATAATTATACCCTGTATTTTCAGGTTAAATAACATTCTGGGAAGAGTGTAGGTAATATATAACCATCCAATTATAATGTAGAACGTGACTGTAAAATTTGAGGGGGGGGGGGGGGGTTCCAGGGCATGTAATCGAATGTGGGGGCCATGGGGTGTGGTGACGTATTTCACTTCACGAGTAGACGTGTGCGGTCGAGGGAATGCAGTGTGGATCAAGGCGTGTCTTCAGGTTGTCAGGCCGCCGACGGAAAATAAAAACCCTCTTGTGTGTGGTCTGCAAAGAATTTGTCGGAGTTTGAAAGCATGAAGACTGTTGTCCTGAACGGGCGTGGAAACTGTTTAGCTGCGGTGCTCGAGTGAGGTGTGCAAGAAATGCGCCCGTGTGAAGTCCGCGCGCGCGACATCCTAGAAGATGAACATACAAACCTTTATTTATATATTTTTTACCTATCGATATTTTTATCATCCTTTTTTACAGTCACAAGTGTGACAAAGGTATTAAAAACCACGCGCTGCAATGTTATGTAAAAATTTCAAAGCCATTGGTGAAGAATTTATGGAGATTTAAGATTTTGAAAGAACGAACATTTATATTTTTATTTAAATAGATTTAAGCATTTAGATTTATACATTTACTAAGGACAGGCTCACTACCGAGTTCAAAATAGGCTGGCGCTATACAAGTATAAAACGAACACAAACCACATACATACGTGTACGTTTTGCAGTGTAAGGTCGTCCGCACTTTTACAACATGGTAACTGTGTGTGAAATTCGGTAATACCAGGGATTGAGCGAGAAAGCCAGTGCAGCTGTTGCGGCCATCTTTTTTTTTTCGGCAAGGAACCTGCTAGCTAAACTATAATTCATATTAAATTTTATGAATACGTGAAATTTCGGTTTCTGGTAGTGTTAAGAGGTTTCAAAAAGATTTTTGTAATGTGCATTTGACGTATCCGCAGCCACAAGACCTCACCACACTACTTAGCGTCAAATAACACTCTCTTACGTATGGTTACACTCTCCGTGAGGCTGTGTGCGTTACAAATAAGTTACGTTAGTTGTTATGTTCTGATGACGTCATCGGTTGAGATTACCCTACTGACTGTAAAGATGGCTCGATTCAATGGGTGCGGACTCGTGAACCCGCCTTAAAGGGCCCGCCTCGTCAGGGGTGTGTGTGTTAGTAAGGCGGGATTATAAGCGCGACACTCGCTGGTACCTACTTCTAGCATTGAATATGTATATACATATATATACATATTCAATGCTTCTAGCGAGGTGTCGCCTCTGGACTGGCGCGCAGTCTTCTCGACGTCACAGGATAACTGTGACATTTGAGCGGTGACCGTTAAATTATATGATGAAGAAATGAAGATAAATGTGTAATGCAAGTCCCTTAAGTACTTTCAAGAATCTATACCGGTATGGTTTTACGTCTAAACATTACTCTGAAAACATATGTTTTAGCCATTTTAACACTTATAGAAATAGAGTTTAAAAACTTAAACCGAAATCAAAAGTACTTTTAGGCCCTCAGCGAACTCTTAAATGCTTTTCGTAAGCGGACCCCACTCGGATATTTAGAGTAGTTTTGAAATCGCGTTGTTTTCCCTGAAGCTCTGCGCACCGTGTGTGTGCCCGGGTGGGCGGGGGCTTAAGGGTGTATGTCCCGACACATGTCATTATTTTATTTTTATATTTAACGCAGCTAAACTTTTAGACTTTTTAAGTGGCCGAACATCAACAAAATTTAAAAAAATATTTGGTACATTTTTGTTTGTATAATTAGCTGTCAGATTTTAATTTGTAACTTTTTTTTTTTTTGCTGTATGGATAAGGAGAACCAAATGTAATAAATACCAAAGTATATTTTTGTTTAAAGAAGGCAATTCTGATTGCTACTGTGTGTGTGGTTTTAATATTTCAGGAAAAAAAAAATTAATTTTTTTAGTCTTTTGAAACCACAAACATTTTGAGGATTTTTTTAAGAAATTAAACAACATCACGTAGAAGCCAGTAAAATTGAATTTAAACCTATGAAGTTCCAGTTTCATATTCCATTTCATTCTTCTTATCCATTCTGCACACATGTGTAAAAAATATAGCTTTGCCAGCTAATTATGCAAAACCTATGCCGTAGAGACCTGCAAAATTCGCGGGTTCAATGACCTCTAGGATAGACTCTACTACACTCTACACACTCGGGCAAATGCCACCTGTTCATTGGCTGATGACTTGTGAGTCGTCTCGACCGAGTGTCTGTGATTCGACACTTCTATGAGTGAGGGTCTCTAATTGGCCCTCATTCCTCTAGATTAACAGAGAACCAGTGGTAGAAGCAGCGCTAAGGTATAATTATTTGAGTTGTAGCATACCACGAAATGAATCCGCGAATTTTGCAGGTCTCTACCGGGTATGCGATATAATATATATATTTTTTTCATTTTGTGATATTTCATTCACTCAAAAAATCAGCGAGTTTAACCTTGTGGAACGGCCCGGATAACAGAGCGAGCTGGGTCGAAGGTCACGACCGCTCCAAGGCCGGCACGGGGAATATTACCGCCACAATGGCTCGCGAGAGGTTAGGAGCGGTGGAGGGGAGGGGCCTAGCATTTGGCGCGGGATCATCAAAGAGCCGGGTCGTAAATGCCAGTCACGACAATGTGTGAGTGATGCAAGAGTGCAGGGAGCGGCTGGAATTGCTCTCGCGCACAAACGCATTCCCGCAGCGTGTGGTCCGCTCAGAGGAGTTACTGGCGAGTCGGATCCCCGCCATCTTGGGGTCTAAAGAGGCCACTCCAGTGTTTCAGGGGCACTACGCAACCCGCGTTAACCTCATAAGATCCAATGCTATTTTAATTTTGCTTATCACTAATTAACTAATATAGATTTCGAAATGATGCTTGCTTGATATGTAAGACAACGATGCTCTTATCAAAGCCCCTTTCTTCTAAAACGTGCTTAAATTATGGTTTTATACTAATCTTTAATATTTTGAACAATATTTTATGCCACGAACAGTGTTCATTGGTTGGGTATAATCTAAGCTAGATAAAAAATGTTTAACAAACGTTGACTGGTGTCAACTTAATTACAGAATATAGGAAGAAAAAATTTTTCAGCTTGAAATATACGAGTGTATTTTTTAAAAATTATTTCTGATAGAATTTTGAGGCCAGTTCCAGATGCTTATGAGAAAGGAGTAACAGAAAAAAACTAGGCCTTATAAGAAGTACGAGCGAATGAAGAGTTCATTAACATAATGTGAACAACAATTTTCCTGATACGAAATCGACCGAAGTACGTCATTATAAGCTTTTATTTTTCCTACCAAGACCTTAAACGGCAACCCAACCATACTCGTGGAAAACGTTTGTGGAGAATTCATCAACACGTCACTGTTTACTACACTGTATTTTTTTAAAAAAATGGAACAGAAATATTCGTGTCAAATTAAAGATATTTGTACATTTACATGAAAACAACTCTATCTCTACAAAATAGTGTTCGCAGTAATACTGGGTTCGGATTCTTACCCGGGTATTTGTGCATTGTGTTGTCCCAGTACATCCAATAGTTAAAGTTATTTGTAAACCGTTCGTTAAATAGCTTTCCAGTAGTAACGTCGCACATTACAAAGCATAATAAAACAAAATGAAGTCTAATTATTAATATTTTTATGTCATCTCCATGGTTTGAAAACAATTATGCTTGATTGGAACATCTATTAAAATCTAAAACTCTGCGCCAAGTTTCGTAAAAACTACTCAGTATTATCTCAAAAAACGTATTTCATATATTCAAAAAAACTATAGCCGTGTGATGTAGAAAGTTACAATATCTTTCTTATAGGGTCACAAACTTTTTTGGCAACATTTTGGCAACAGGTTTTCAAAGGGAATTTTGAAAAAGTACAAAATTTTTTGAATGTAGTCTATTATTTGTTTTAAATATCGGAGTAAAGTAATGATTGTAAAAGGAACTAAAGTAAAGGAACTCCTATAAACGGGCAGTGCCCTTGAATTTTGCTGTCTACCGAGGCTATCGCTCTAGGAGCCTGATTGCATGATTGTTAGTCAGTGATTTTTCATGAAACAATTCAGTCCAGCAATTTCTGCCGTATGATTGGTAGCCGTCTGCAAGAGAAGTACCTAATTGCCTTATTTGGCAAGGCCATTAATTAAGCGTTTGCTTCCACGTAGAATTGCTGTTATTTGTGTCCTAGTGGTGGGCGTGTACCTTAAAGAAACTCAACTAATCACGAAACCCAGATAAAATACACAGAAAAAAAATTCTGTACGGTTACAAAAGATTTCTTGCGAAATCATTTTCCAAGAAACGTTATAGGCCTACTACTAGAAATATTGTAAATTTGTACAACACATGGCAATGGTTATTATTGGACATCTGCCGTACATTTACTCATGAAAATTCCTAGTAGTTCTTACAAAAATCCTGGCATAATTTAATATTTAAAATGTTTCTTTAATCAACCATTAATTTTTTTAAACTTGAAAAAGATAATCGAATATTCTACAAATTGATATTATTTTACTATGCTTATTAATGTGCACAGTTAAAACTGTATTACTGCGAATACTTTTTATATTTGAGTATAAGTTAGTATTTATGTTCCATTTACGAAAAAAAAATATAATGAACGTTTTTTTAACATATAATTGGTCTCGATATACAACAAACGCTTCTACTTACTACCGCACATTTTCAAAAATGAGTTTCATCTTAAAAGAGTGTCTAGGGAAGAAGAAAAAATATTTCGCGATACATTCCAAAAAAGTAAAAAAGATAGATATATATTTGTTATGCCGGACCATCTTCTACCCAGGCGTAACTTTCTCTCGTGGCGTCGTCGCGACACGGGATAAGTCGTGGCGTCTCAGGGAGCGGCGGTCGATTTATTATGATCCCCGCGCGCAGGCACGCCAGAGGTCGCGCAGTTGCGTGGACTGCGTTGCGCAACGCCCTGCGACATCTGGCGGAGTTCCCGTCCGGCCCCACTCGGGCACACACGGTGCGCAGAGCTTCAGGGAAACAACGCGATTACAAAACTACTCAACACATCCGAGTGGGGCCTGCTTACGAAAAGAATTTAAGAGTTCGCTGAGGGCCCAAAAGTACTTTTGATTTCGGATTAAGTTTTTAAACTGTATTTTTAGAAGAGTTAAATTTGCTAAAAGGCGTGTTTTCAGAGTTATTTTTAGGCGTAAAGCGACCGGTACAGATTCTTGAAAGCACTTAAGGGACTTGCATTACACCTTTATCTTCATTTCTCTGGCATATAATGTTACGGTCACCGCTCACATTTCACAGATGTCCTGTGACGACGAGAAGACTGCGCGCCAGTCCAGAGGAGACACCGCGCTAGAAGCACCAGCGAGCTTATCACCCCGCCTCACTAACACACACACACCTGACGAGAACGCTCCTCTTCGCCCCTACGCGCCAGCAGGCTGAAGTGCGGCGTCCTCCACTCTCCGCGGAAACACTTGCCGCATGTGTTTGTTCAACTACCAGCACGCGTTATGTGTTCCGTTATATGGTCCGCGGGGACTCGTGAGCCACGGTGACGTGAAAGGGCCAGCAACCTCTGAATAATTAATATTTGAAGCAAATTAACTATTTTGTTAGTGAAATATGAAAAAAAATTATTTCATTCATACATAAAATATACGTTTATTTTTATTTCGGCATTGAAACTATGAATTTTTTTTTGTTAATTATTTTATTTAAAGTAGGGACTAAAATAAATTTGTGTCGTCAATGTTGCAGTATCTGTGCCTCGCCATAGCAAACATAAAACCATATATAAAATTACTACCGGAACAGTTCCTAGCCTCACATATTAAGTTAAATTTCATTGTAAATAGGTTTGACTCCTTAACAGTGTCAGATATGATAAAAAGAAAATCGTGGTATAAAATCTCACATTATTTACTACTTCCTATATTTATATCACATCGTTTAATTCTTTTTTATTATTTTTTTACACCACTAACAGATAAACACGACGTACCTGAGTGATAAATACCGTCCGAAAAGTGGTTCATTCTCAATGGTTACGGTACATACCGTCAGAACGTCACCAATGGTCCGAGTTTAACGAAATCACGCAGCTTTTTCCTTCGGTAACTTTCACGACCTTCGATGTTTACCATGTCTTGTATCTCAGAATGCTTGTTCATAAACAGACCGCAGGCATGTGACGTCTTCTCGTCGGTAACGCGCCTCTAAGATACGTGTACCTGTGACCCTATCATATTATCATGGAATATTAAAAATAAACTCTCCCTGCACTTTCCAGCATAGATGAAGACTGTAATTAATTCGTCGTTTCATTTCGTGACGAACTAGAATCCAAATACGTTTACCTTTTTGCTGCTACAATGATTGGGCTACAGCTTATCCGAAGGACTTTGAGCAAATGTCATGGAGCATCACTGTTGTTCGAGGATATCTTGTCACAGTAAGGACATCGATGATCGATAGTTGACAAATCACCAGCCATTGAAGTCTCCATCGAGGGCGAAACGTCGTTCATCGTGGTTTCCTCTGCAGCCAGCACTACATTAACTAAAGTCTCTCCTGCTGTTACACAATGGAGCAGATGCAGTGAACTTGCATTCATATTATCCGTACTAATAATAAAACCCGAGAAGAGAGAATGTGCTAAGAATCTTTCGCGCAAAATGTTAAGCTGTATGCAGTGTCGCAGCAATTTACAAGAAATGATACTTTGAAAAGACACTTGAAGACATGGATAGGTCCTGCTGCGTGGCAGAAAGTAAGGATTTCACTACAAAAGCGATTGATTTATTCGCTTAAGAGTTCACCTGGAATTGGTACGATTACAGCAAAATCAGTATCCGGTTCGGGTCTGAAAGGATCGTCTTCTTCGACTAGACATCCTTGCCTCTACTGCGATATGTCGTTTGAATTTAGCCATGAAGCTCGAAGACATGAATGGAGTAAATGAGTGAAGAATTGATCTCGTATGAAGTTTTACTGCGATAAATGTCATGTTTTATTTACTCGTATTGGCAATTTGAGACGGAATGCAAAAAAAAACTGTAAAGGTGAAATCCGTGTGCGTACTGTTGAACTACCTGCACACATTTGGACTCCTCGCTTTAGATTGGAGACTCGTATACGTACAAGCACGTAAACAGATGTTCAGCAACCGAATGTGATGAGGCCTGGACATGAAACTAAACCTAAGACTGTGCTTGGTGCATTACAGGTAAATGACAATGGATTCCACTTGGCAAAATCTGCATTTCGTGGAATTTTGAAAGTCTACTATTATCTAAATAGGTCTACATTTAGTGAGTCAAAAGACATTTGTTCTTTTCTTGATGATATCAAGTAGAACATAATCAATTAGCTTACAGATGAAGATTCAACGTATGGATCTTTAAAATATAACTTGTGGTTGAACTGTGTATACGGCAAACCATATCCGTTCGAGGACAACTTTAAGAAGTGTTCATTCAAGACAGTTAATACTCCAATTTATAATTCCAACGATGTAAAGCCGTCTGTTAAACACAGTATCGAGAAACTGTGTCAGGAAGAAGACTATGCATATAAAGAATCTGGCTGGGCTCTGTCTTCAGTAAACCGATTGCAGGTAAGAATTAGTCAGTTCAAGTCAATGCAGGACTAAATTATTATTCGATTGCAAGTGTTCCTGTAGTAGAGTAGGATTTATGTGATAAATTTTTTGTTTGTAATTGTGTTTTATTTCTCAAACACGCCACTTGTGGTTTTTTTTAATTAATTACTTTTTTGCACTGACTAAGGCCAGGATTCCATCAATTCAATCAGTAAATTAATAATGATTTGTTTCGATGAGTTTGGGAATTTTTCCAAATATCTAAATTAATAAACACAAATTTTCAAGATGGAACCTAAGCTGCTTTTTTTTCTGAATAAAGATTTATATAATTTTTTTTATATTGATCAACTATCAAACCAAGGACAGAAACTGATCGAATCATTAAGTATATTGATTGCATATTATAAAAATTAATTTTTATTTCCCCCCGAATATCTAGCTAAAAAACTACAGATTTACAAGATGTACACTAAATGTCAAGATGGGGGGCGTGCTGGCAATAAATAATTACTACACTCTAGCGGGTAAAAATTACATGGCGGTAGCTACTTCTAGAAGACGATAACAATATGGTGGCCTCCAGCAGACGAAAACAAGACGGCGGACATGACGTCATACTAGCTGTGCTATATATACCTTGAAATTAGTGGTGGGAGGTTAATCTGTCGGCGGATTCTGTGGAGGTAGGAGCTGTCACCATTTTTATTTTTTCCTTACCAGGTTCGAACCGAGGAATTCATGATATAAGTGCGTTTTTTATTATTTTTTAATTAATTTCCCATAATATTTATCTTTTTCAATTAAAATCTAATAATAATTATGGATTTTCAATATGGCGGCCGTGATGTCATAATCCAAGATTGTGAGATGTTTTTATTTAAAAATTTTGATTTATTTTTTTTTATAAATTTTTAAATTTTTCCCGAAATTATACCATAAAAAGTACGGATATTCAAAATAGTGGCTGTAAAGATAATTGCAACGGTTACATCATAATTCAATATGGTGGCCATGGCATCGTAATTGTCAAGGTCATGATCTCGGAGGCATAGGGAGCCTTGTAGATGCAGACTTTAAGCCTCTTTGCGGACTTGTCAAGCCGTTAACATTTTTGAGGACTAAAACAGGAAATTTTACTTCAAACCGGGAACTTTTCCCTCTAAATAGAGACATTTTTTATTTTTTAAATTTTTTGTGAGTTTTTGGCAGAATTGTTTTCCGAAAATTTGGACATTTTGGCGTTTTTTGTCGAATTCCGCCAAATTTTGGCAAATTCTGTAGAATGTTAGGCAAATTTTTAAGGTAAAATTCAAGGTCATCCAAGATGACTGCCATAATGTCACAATCCAAGATGGCGGTCGGCTCCTCGGCAGCTCAGCCTGAACTCTGTACCAGTACCGGCCATTCTATACTACTGAAGTCTTTTATTCACCCTAAAGTAACTCCGCCAAGTCACATTAAAAATACTTCCTACAATAAAAGTAGGAAGAAGTTAGAGTGGATAACATACTACTTTCAAGCAAAACATTTTCGAGACAAATAATCATGTCTACATATAATTGTTAATAGTGAATGTTTCTTCAAAATTTTGTTTTATATAGGTTTGTGTGATTTAAAGACATTATTAATCTCTCACCTCATTCCGACAGACCAGACTTTTACTTGGTACTAGGAGACCCAAACCGCCATTACTAGAGACCTGAAAAATTCGCGAGTTCATTTCGCGATAGACTGACATCCAAAAAAGTATACCTTCATACAGTTTCTGCGATTGGCCAACATTTTATCTGGGGAACTTCGCGCCAATGGAAAAACCTAAACCAAGAAAGTGCCGAATCATGGACAAATTGGTTGAGACGTCTCACGAATCAGCAGCCAATGAACAGGTGTCATTTCCTCGAGTTTGTTAAGTACTGTGGAGTCTATCCTAGAGGTAAATGAACCCGCGATTTTTTCCGGTCTCTAGCCATTACTTATCGTCGAAGTACGACCTATAAGAAAAATAAAATACTGTGCGCCCACAGTTATTACGCCCTGCTCGGGAATGCAGCTGCCTGCAGAGTCCAGCAGAGAAAGAACTGAGTTGACAGGCGAGTAGTAGCGGTAAAGAACCATGTTTATGAGCGAACAATAACTTTCTGATCAGCACTGTTCTCTCGTAAACTTATATGTCTCTTTCTTTTCTTGAACGTGCAGCAACAATGCCTTCTAAATAGGGCAAGTAGCGGTTGGGTGTACAGTAATGTATAATGTCCTCAGAAACATTAAAATATATATTTAACATATAAAACAAGATATCAACTATCAATTATATACATATTTTTGAGTTTCTTTAAAATCACTGGCCTCATTATGAATAACGTTTGAAGGTTTATAAACTTAACTGTATTTTTGTTTTGTTTTATTATTCCTGGCTTTTTTTGAAAATATCATAGACGAGTGTTTACACGGCAATATTTAAGAAGTATGGTACGAAATGGAGCAGATGCAGTGAATTTAAATCCATATTATACGTACTAATAATAACACTGTTAAAGGAAAAATAGTCTGAACATTAAATGAAGTTTATGAAGAAAAACTAAAAAAAGTTACTTAATTATTGTGTTTTTTTTTTTCATCTTTGGAAATTCGTTATCAACCTGTATACGAAAACTATCAGTCGAATTCAGAGACACTCTTTGTGTGAGTGGCAGGGGGGTGTATAGTGTGTTTATATGTATACACATGAGTATATGTAAAATGTCTTTGTTTATTCATTGATATACGTACAGGGTTTTGGTAGGAGGACCGACAAACTTTCTGAGAGATTGGGGGAGGTTATTGGCTGTAGTTATTACCCGTTGACCTCATGTCCTAAATGGAGTAACAGGCGATTTGCCTAACGGCGGTTTGCCTAAACATGAATTCGTTACGGCGATTTGCCTAAAGTCATTTCGCCTCAAGGCGTTTTGCCTAACGGCGTTTTGCCTAACGGCGTTTTGCCTAAAATGTTACTATGATGACAAACCTCGTTTTGCCTAACGCCTAATTACCTAATTACCTTACGGTAATTTAAAGAAGATATATTTTTTTTTATTATTTTGTTGTATATTACCGAAAATCTTGCCTTTAAGTCATCAAAACATTTATATTTGTGGCAGTAATAGCACAAGATAACTGTAGTTTGTATTCTGTGATGTATGTATTTGATACAAAAGGTTTCAGGATAATTACTTATGCGCTTCCAAAGACCAGAAAAATTGGAATTGTAGTACAAACATTCAACTTTGAAATTCATTATTAAAAAAACTAAATGCTATTTTTAATTAGCTTTATTTTAAAACGATCTCTAGTTAATGCCCTTTCCAACGGTATTCTACATGTCCTAGAAATCATACATCATGTGGTCACAATAAGAGCTACTTGTTTGCCAAGGTCGAACACAGGCACTTACATTTGAACCGGTTTGAACGATGCGATGGTCTCAACGTGAGCAGGTAAAACGGTTGTCACTTTCTTGCGCATCCAAAATGATCCTTGTCTTTGTCGATCGTTGGGTTGGAAGTTCATGACGTGACGTGACGTGACGTGACGTCGTTTTACGAGCTTCCCAGATACGAGGCTACGGACATTAATTATAGTGTATGCGGATGGTTCCATTTGACCAGTTCATTCGTGTGGCCATCGATTGTAGCCTCGCGCACAGGAGCTTGCAAATTGACGATATGTTGTCAGTAGTATACGAATGGGGCTACTGGGACAGGCGCCAGGCGGTGGTGCCGAGTGCCGGTCCTCCATCTTGGATTGTGACGTCACGGCGGCCATCTTGGATGGTTGTGACCTTGACCTTTGACCTTGACCTTGAATTTGATCCCCAAAAATCGCCAAAATCCGCCAAAATTGGGCAAAATTTGCCCAAAATTCCTCAAAAATCGCCAAAATTTCCATTTCTGTGGAAAAAAGTTCCGCCAAAAAATCTCAAAAAATTCCACAAATTAAAAATGTCTCTATTCGAGGGAATAATTTCCCGTTTCGAGGGAAAAATTCCCGTTTTTAGTCCTTAAAAATCCCAGCGGCTGAAAATTCCTAAAACTGGCTTAAGCATCCTTAACTCAAGCCTCAGTTAAGCCATTTCTAGGAATAAGGATACCATGACCGCCATCTTGGATTATGTCGTCACCGTTGCAATTTTCGTTACGGTCGCCATCTTTAACTTTTTTAGTATCCGATTATAATAAAAAAAATTAAAATTTATTAAAAAAATTCAAATAATAAAAATTTAATAAAAATATTTAAAAAGCATACTTTTTCGACACGGAGCTCGGAGTCCTCGGTTCGAACCCGACGAATGCAAAAAAATAAAAATGACGACCGATCCTTCCCCCGTGGTGGGTGCTGGCAGACTGACTCCCACCACTTTTTAACATCATCTAGTATGACGTCATGTCCGCCATCTTGTCTTTGATGCTGGAAGCCATCATCAATGTATCGTCGGCGAGAGTGCGCTGACGCCATGTTAGTTTAGTTCTTATCCGCTAGAGTGCAGTAATCATTTATTACTGTGACACCTGCCATCTTGAAATTTGGCCGCAATCTTGAAAATCCGTAATTATTTAGCTATAAATTCGGGAAAAGTTCCAAAATTCATTAAATAAATTTGTAATCTATATACTGATTGATTAGATCGTCTTAGGTCCTTGGTTCGATTCCCGACGAGAGTAAACAGTCGATCCTTCCTCCATGAAAGCTACCTAGACTGATCTATCACCACCAATACCAAGGTATATATCGTCAACTGGTATGACATCATGTCCGCCATCTTGTCTTCATCCACTGGAGACCACCATCTTGTTTTCGTCTGCTAGAGTGTGCCGATATCATGTAGTATAATTATCTGGTCACCACACCTTTGACCTTGACCTTGAACTTTGACCTTGACCTTGATTTTTGACCTTGACCTTGAAATTTGACCTTGACCTTGAACTTTGACCTTGAAATTTGACCTTGACCTTGAAATTTGACCTTGACCTTGAAATTTGACCTTGAACTTTTTTGACCTTGAAATTTGACCTTGACCTTGAAATTTGACCTCGACCTTGAACTTTGACCTTGACCTTGAAATTTTACTTTGTCCTTGAAATTTGACTTTGTCCTAGTCGACCATCATGGATCCGACATTTTATGTTCAGTACATGCTACCAGGAGCGACCACCTGCTGGAGTACACCATCTTGTGCGTGTACTCGTATTATAGAGTACATTTCCATCTGGTTAATTTTATTCTAACCCGCTACATTGCAGTAATCATTTATTACCGAGGTGCCCCCGCCATCTTGAAATTCGGACGCCATCTTGAAATCATGTAATTATTTAGCTAGAAATGCGGGAAAATTCCAATAGTCTCCGAAAAAAAATCAATTAATTTACAAATTGAATCGATGGATCCCTGTCCACGGTTCGATTCTTGACCAGAGACAGTTGTAACTAATTATTAAATAAATGTTAGGTTCTGTTTTCCATTACCTTTCGCGGAGTTTATTAATCATTCACTCTACGAAAATCAACTCAAGTCATTATACCGGACCAACGAATTAAATCAGTGCCGATTAGCCTATTATGAAAGTCTAATTTTTCAATAATCTGAATAACATATAAGCCGTTCATGTACAAAGCCACACATATAGATCAATTGCCTTCAGTCCATGAGACCGAGTCATGTCATTATCAGACGTATAGGCTAGTCATTTCAGGACCACATGACCTTCGTAATCCATCGTGACATTTTTATACATTCTAAAGGACCAAGTAACCTTGTAAAATATTTTAGTAACACCAAGAGGTGATAAACTAGTAAATATTCAATCACTACATTTTGTACTACGCGCAATCAACAAAAAAGGAAGCACCAACAACGAAAAGACAGCACCACCAACGAAAAGACAGCTCATTTGGAAGCACCGACAACGAAAAGGCAGCACCGCCAACGTAAATACAGCACATTTGGAAGCACCGACAACGAAAAGACAGCAGTGACAACGAAAAGACAGAACATTTGGAAGCACCGACAACGAAAAGGCACCACATTTGGAAGCACCAACATCTAAAAGACAACACCGCCATCGAAAAGGCAGCACATTTTGGAAGCACCGACAACGAAAAGGCAGCACCGTCATCGTAAAGGCACGGACCGCAAGACCGGGTCATGTCAATATCAGACATATAGACCATGAACTCAGTACACACAGGAAAAAGGAATGTACACGCAGGAAAACGGAACGTACACGCTGGAAAACGGAATTTACACTCAGGAAAACGGAACGTTCACGCAGGAAAACGGAATATACACACAGGAAAACGGAATTTACACTCAGGAAAACGGAACGTTCACGCAGGAAAACGGAATGTACACGCAGGAAAACGGAATTTACACGCAGGAAAGCGGAACGTACACGCAGGAAAAACGGAACGTACACGCAGGAAAACGGAACGTACACGCAGGAAAATGGAATTTACACGCAGGAAAACGGAACGTACACGCAGGAAAAACGGAACGTACACGCAGGAAAAATGGAACGTACACACAGGAAAACGGAAGGTACACGCAGGAAAACGGAACGTACACGCTGTAAAACGGAACGTACACGCAGGAAAACGGAACGTACACGCAGGAAAAACGGGACGTACACGCAGGAAAAACGGAACGTACACGCAGGAAAACGGAAGGTACACGCAGGAAAACGGAACGTACACACAGGAAAACGGAACGTACACGCAGGAAAACGGAATGTACACGCAGGAAAACGGAACGTTCACGCAGGAAAACGGAATGTACACGCAGGAAAACGGAATTTACACGCAGGAAAGCTGAACGTACACGCAGGAAAAACGGAACGTACACGCAGGAAAAACGGAATGTACACGCAGGAAAACGGAACGTACACGCAGGAAAACGGAACGTACACGCAGGAAAACGGAACGTACACGCAGGAAAACGGAATGTACACGCAGGAAAACGGAACGTACACGCAGGAAAACGGAACGTACACGCAGGAAAACGGAACGTACACGCAGGAAAACGGAATTTACACGCAGGAAAACGGAACGTACACGCAGGAAAAACGGAACGTACACGCAGGAAAAATGGAACGTACACGCAGGAAAACGGAAGGTACACGCAGGAAAACGGAACGTACACGCTGGAAAACGGAACGTACACGCAGGAAAACGGAACGTACACGCAGGAAAAACGGGACGTACACGCAGGAAAAACGGAACGTACACGCAGGAAAACGGAAGGTACACGCAGGAAAACGGAACGTACACACAGGAAAACGGAACGTACACGCAGGAAAACGGAATGTACACGCAGGAAAACGGAACGTACACGCAGGAAAACGGAACGTACACTCAGGAAAACGGAACGTACACGCAGGAAAACCGAAACGTACACACAGGAAACGGAACGTACACGCAGGAAACGGAATGATCACGGGCTCCAAAATTCATTGGCTCCAATATTCATTTACTCCAATATACATTGACTCCAATATTTATTGGCTTCAATATTCATTGGCTCCATCAGTCATTGTCACCAACAGTCTTTTGGTTCCAAAAGTCTTTTGGCTCTAAATATATTTGGCTAGAATTCTTCGAGTCTAAGAGACTATGAGGCCACATGGCTACGAGTCTAAAATGATCTAGATATTTACGAGTTATACACGGCTTGCGAGGCTAGAGCTACGAAGCTTCTAGTTCACAAGTTTACGTGACTGCGAGGATACAGGACTACTAGTCTACATGAGTACTTGACTACGACGCTACTCGTCTACAAGGCTCCAATTGCAGCATCTGTCTTCGTCAGAATTTTCTCTCTTGCTCCAACTGCACCACCACCATTATGTTATAAGATTACATGGATACTTGCTTACGTAGCTTCAAGTCTACGTGGCTCCAATGTATCATGACTACGCGACTTCAAGCAATGAGGTTACGAGACTACGTGAATACAAATCTTAAAGTTTACGAGACTGCGAGGCTACAGATCTACGAAGCCTCTAGAAAACGAGTTTACGTGTCTGCATGGATACAGGAATACAAGTCTACAAGGCTACAATTACTACATTTGTCTTCGACGGAATTTTCTCTTTTACTACATCTGCTCCATCACCATTATGTTATAAGATTACAAGGCTACTTGCTTACGTAGCTTCAAGTCTACGAGGCTCCAATGCATCATGACTACGAGACTACGTGCCATGAGGTTACGAGACTATGCGATTGCAAGTCTTCAAGGTTTGGTGACCCCGAGGCTATAGGACTACCAAGCTTCCAGAACGTATGGTTACGAGACTACATGACTAATTGGCGGCGCGGCTACGAAACTTCATGCCTCTAACTGACTACAATAGCACTATTCAGTGGTGAGAGTTAATTTATCTCATGCAAAGGTACTTGCTGCAAGTAGTTCCGCTTTTCAACATCAGATGACGTCACGTGTTGCTTGCAGGTAAATAATATTTATTTCTTATATGCGGGATGCTCACTATCGATCGAATAAGAAGGATGGCTTCGTTAGTCTCCAAGGAGAAGGAAGTTCGTCCTTCCTGCTAGTGCTTCTCAGATTTCTCACGGTCCACCATCTTGGATTGCGACGTTACGGCGACCATCTTTGATGGGTGTGACCTTGACCTTTGACCGAAACCGCAGGAATGATCGCAAGCACTCGGATTAATCATCAAAATATTGTTAAGAATAATCAGGAGCACACGGAGAAAACCATCACAATATTGATAAGAATAATCAGAAGCACACGGAGAAAAACGACACATGTTTTCTTTGATATCATAAAATTACAGGGAAAAAAATTTAAAAATAAAAATAAATTAATAAAAAAATTAAAAAAATTAAAAAATACATAAACTGATTCTGCTAGCTTGTAAACTTATCATTGTTGAGCAAAGATAGAGTTTTAGTATAAGCCTGAATTGTACTCTATAATACGAGTACACGCACAAGATGGTGTACTCCAGCAGGTGGTCGCTCCTGGTAGCATGTACTGAACATAAAATGTCGGATCCATGATGGTCGACTAGGACAAGGTCAAATTTCAAGGTCAAAAAAGTTCAAGGTCAAATTTCAAGGTCAAGGTCAAATTTCAAGGTCAAGGTCAAATTTCAAGGTCAAGGTCAAATTTCAAGGTCAAAGTTCAAGGTCAAGGTCAAATTTCAAGGTCAAAGTTCAAGGTCAAGGTCAAAAATCAAGGTCAAGGTCAAAGTTCAAGGTCAAGGTCAAAGGTGTGGTGACCAGATAATTATACTACATGATATCGGCACACTCTAGCAGACGAAAACAAGATGGTGGTCTCCAGTGGATGAAGACAAGATGGCGGACATGATGTCATACCAGTTGACGATATATACCTTGGTATTGGTGGTGATAGATCAGTCTAGGTAGCTTTCATGGAGGAAGGATCGACTGTTTACTCTCGTCGGGAATCGAACCAAGGACCTAAGACGATCTAATCAATCAGTATATAGATTACAAATTTATTTAATGAATTTTGGAACTTTTCCCGAATTTATAGCTAAATAATTACGGATTTTCAAGATTGCGGCCAAATTTCAAGATGGCAGGTGTCACAGTAATAAATGATTACTGCACTCTAGCGGATAAGAACTAAACTAACATGGCGTCAGCGCACTCTCGCCGACGATACATTGATGATGGCTTCCAGCATCAAAGACAAGATGGCGGACATGACGTCATACTAGATGATGTTAAAAAGTGGTGGGAGTCAGTCTGCCAGCACCCACCACGGGGGAAGGATCGGTCGTCATTTTTATTTTTTTGCATTCGTCGGGTTCGAACCGAGGACTCCGAGCTCCGTGTCGAAAAAGTATGCTTTTTAAATATTTTTATTAAATTTTTATTATTTGAATTTTTTTAATAAATTTTAATTTTTTTTTATTATAATCGGATAATAAAAAAGTTAAAGATGGCGACCGTAACGAAAATTTCAACGGTGACGACATAATCCAAGATGGCGGTCATGGTATCCTTATTCCTAAAATGGCTTAACTGAGGCTTGAGTTAAGGATGCTTAAGCCAGTTTTAGGAATTTTCAGCCGCTGGGATTTTTAAGGACTAAAAACGGGAATTTTTCCCTCGAAACGGGAAATTTTTCCCTCGAAAAGAGACATTTTTAATTTGTGGAATTTTTTGAGATTTTTTGGCGGAACTTTTTTCCACAGAAATGGAAATTTTGGCGATTTTTGAGGAATTTTGGGCAAATTTTGCCCAATTTTGGCGGATTTTGGCGATTTTTGGGGATCAAATTCAAGGTCAAGGTCAAAGGTCAAGGTCACAACCATCCAAGATGGCCGCCGTGACGTCACAATCCAAGATGGAGGACCGGCACTCGGCACCACCGCCTGGCGCCTGTCCCAGTAGCCCCATTCGTATACTACTGTTGTCGTTAGCGACGATGTGCGGTTTTGCACGTGAAAATCGAGCCCCAGGTTCAATCGCGATTTGACTTCCTCTACTATTGGAAGTGTCCGTGCGTTTCACATTGTTCTCGTCGCAGTTGAGTTTCGTTTGTTAAAACTTGTTATTGTTAAACCTGCCGTTAAACAGATCTCATTGTTAGAAGTGTTTTTTTTTTTTGTATTTGTTTTCGATGTTGTTGTTCAGTAAGGAAGAGTGTGCTGACATACTACTTGCGTATGTCAGCGCTAATTGCAATGCGCTCGAAGCGCGAAGAATCTATCAGGAAAGATATCCTATCGATAGAGCCACGATTATATGGTAATGCGCGTTGAAACGAAATAACACCGAAAACCGCTTGAAAACACGAAATAAAACGAAATTGTGCGAAATCCGCGATATGTCACGAAAGTTCGTCTATCCTGATTATTAACGTTTTTTTTTTTTTCCATTCTGGAAGGACAATTCACTACCTTCAGCACAATCAAATATTTCTTACAGTAACTAGCAGCCATAAATATTATATGCGACGGTGATTCATTATAGATTTTAAAATGAAGTCTCGGAATTAACGTAATATTTTCTTTAAACGGTAATAAACGGTAATCTTGTGTACCATAATAATTTAAGATGTTGGTAACTATGATACAATGGCCGCCGTTCACTTTCTGTAAATACAAAAATAACAAACGTCCAAAATATGTTTTTCTAAGATTACGTTTTTAATCATTAAAATATTACACACTAAAGCGCATTGCTTTTACTGTTTATTTAAAATAAAGTACGTAGGCTACGAAAATAAAATTAACCCTGCTTAACGTAACGATTGTAAATAATAAATAGTACATGTTTATGTCGGTATTAATTTTCACGTACGTATGTTGGTATTCGGTATGCGTTTGTATTCGCATCTATTCTCCATTGTTTTGATCTTTCCAGCACGGCAAGTTTTTGCGTATTGAGAGGTTAAATTCTTCCTATGTGATTAAAAATTTTTTGATAATGCCTAAAACTAAGGTTTCTGCCAGTGACCGATCGAAAGAATTTTCCAGTGAAGGATTTTATATCAGTGATAAAATTTTAATGTGCAAATTCTGTAACTGCAGGCTAGACTACGAGAGACGCGATACGCTTGTGAAACATGTCGCGAGTGAGAAACATAAGCGTTTGAGGCAAAACTCATCTGTTAAACGACATCCTTGTCTAAGAGTCTTTAATGCCATTAATTTGCGGTTCAACCCAAGAAATGTGAGTAGGGTTAGCATAGAAGATGCAAACCTACAGAAGTCTCTGTCTGCATAACTTGCCTTCTGTTTCCCATCTTCCCATTGATACATTCATACATGGCTATGTTGCTTTCAAAAAAATAATTGAGGATGAACTTTCATTGACAGAAACAAGCCAAATTGATGTTGCAAAGGTACTTTGCTTCCTTAAAGGGGACTACAGTGAATTTGCTCAAGCCAGTTTAAGGGCATTCTGGTTCCCAACATCAAATGTTGATGCAAAACGTTCATTTTCCAGGTACTCACTGGTAGTTAGTGACAGAAGACAACGTCTCACTCCAGAAAATGCAGAAAATTTAACTATGATAGCATTTCAATAAAACCGTCTTAATAGTAACTTTGGAAGTGCTTAATTGTGTAATTTTGTAGTGTATGTGATTGTAATTAAGTCGTGAAATTTTTAGTAGTTATTTAAAAGTTTGAATTTATGAATTTGAAAATGAACTTAATTATCTATGAATTTGCAAATGAACTTAATTGTAATTAGATCATGAGGTTTTAGTGTTTATTAATATTTGTTTTAATAAATTTGCATGTCGTACAGAAAAGCAAGAAAATTTTGCCGTGGGTATTTTGAGCAAAAAAATAAAACCATATAACACCGAAATCTTTATTTCTTTACACCGAAATTTGTCTTAAAATAACACCACAAAATCTTGACTCTACCTATCGACGTTTACCACACCACGTGACCTTTTCAACTACTTATCGACGTTTGAGGGAGACCGGAAACCAACATTTTTAAGACCCTCGAGTGAATGCACACCAGCGGAATGTGCTAGTTGATGAAACAATACTTCAATCGTTTGATGAGGACGCTACAACAAACATACGAGTTGTTGCTGAAAGACTTGGCTTATCAATAATTAACAAACAACTTATTTCCTTTTGAATTTAACGTAAAACCATTTTAACCGATTTTAAATGTCAATGAGGGATTTTCACTTGTAATTTATTCAAATAAAACAATAACGTGACTTTCATAATTTCTATCATATATAATTGTGTTTGTTTTTACTGTTCAAAAGTTATTTCATTGTAAATTTTGTTTCTAGTTCAGTGTACAGAAGAAAAAGTATTACATTTGAGCAACTGTCACAATCTCATGGATATAATTGTCTTAGATTGATCATGCTAGACGGCTAGAGTTCTGTAGATTTAAAATCCACACAGATGTTGAAGATCGCAATTTTTTGCAACAAATTTTGTAGCCCGATGAGTCAAATTTTAGTCTTGAGGAAATAGTAAATATGCACAATCTACACCATTGGGATAACAAGTACCTCGTCTTAAAAGGAAGTGTTCATTCCAAAGAAGATTTACTGTGAACGTTTGGGTTGGTGTTATTGGACGAAATCTCATCGGCCCACATTTCTTGCCAGACCGCTTAAACGGAAACTGTTATCTAGATTTGTTATTAAAAAATATATACCCGAACTAGTGTAACTAGCTTTAGAAGAAGGTGTGCCGATTGTGTTTCAAAATGACGGCTGTCCGGCACATTATCAACTAAATGTCCGAATGTTTTTAAATAATGAATTTGCCAACTCGTGGACAGGAAGAGGCGGCACTATCCCAAACAGGACACCCTGGATGTCTACGACTGGTGACGTGTAGTTTACGCAACAGGACACCCTGGATGTCTACGACTGGTGACGTGTAGTTTACGCAACAGGACACCCTGGATGTCTACGACTGGTGACGTGTAGTTTACGCAACAGGACACCCTGGATGTCTACGACTGGTGACGTGTAGTTTACGCAACAGGACACCCTGGATGTCTACGACTGGTGACGTGTAGTTTACGCAACAGGACACCCTGGATGTCTACGACTGGTGACGTGTAGTTTACGCAACAGGTGTCCTGGAGAGAGGTTCTGCTAGAACAAACTAACGGCGCGTTTGACACGATGAGAGCAGACTTCATACAACAGTTGAATTAAGAAATAGGTAGGGACCTGAAAAATTTGCGAAATCATTTCATGTTATTCTAAAATTCAAATAATTATACCTTAGTGCTGCTTCTGCCATTGGTCACTGGTTAATCTAGAGGAATGATGGCCAATTAGAGACCCTCACTCACAGAAGTGTCGAATCACAGGCCACCCAGTCGAGACGACTCACAAGTCAGCAGCCAATGTACAGGTGGCATTTGTCCGAGTGTGCATAGGGTTGTGGAGTCTATCCTGGAGGTTATTGAACACGCGAATTTTTCCGGTCTCTAGAAATAGGTATTATGCATGCATACGGAATAAAGGACGCCAATTTGAGCAAGAATTGTAAATTAGTTTTAATAAAACGTCATAAAACATAATAAGACTCATCTTAACCCTTACTCTGACAACTACATCTTATATCGTATTTTGACCACATAACGGATTATTTCTGACATGTATAATACATTTGGAAAGGATCAAACTATAGAACCCTTTTAAAATAAAGATAAATTAAAAATTGCATTTAATATTTTTAACGATTTGTAAATTTGTTCTATATTTACACTTTATTTTTTGAACTTTAGAAGCGCATAAATGATTTTCCTGAAACCTATTGTATCAAATAATGTTTTATTTAGAATAAAAACGCATTGCAGAATACAATAATTATTTTGTACTATTACTACCGCTATTATAAAAGTTATGATGACTTAAAGCAAGATTTTGGATAATCTACAACAGAATCTAAAAAATTTCTTATCTCCCTTACGTTAAAATTTAGGACATTTAGGCATTTATGTTTTTGTTGTCCCAGTACCTCTTGTAGTTAAAGTTATTTGCTAACCGTTCCCTGATTAGCTCTCCAGTATTAATTGCGCACGTAATAAACATGATTCAACAAAATTAAGTCTAATAATTGAATATTCGTTTATATTCCAAATGGTTTTAAAAATGATAATTGAAAGAATCATCAATTAGCATATACATTATGTGCCAATTTTTGTTAGACTCACTCAGTATTATTTCGAAAAAATGTATTTCATATATACAACAATAACCATATATCGCATTCTTTACGTTACTTCCAAACAAACCCGCCATAGCTAAGATGATCAACACAACACCATATGTTGTACAAAGTTACAATATTTTTCTTGTAGTACAACAAACTATTTCCTGGCAACTGGTTCCCAAATAATTGTCTTGTAAAAGTACAGAATTTTTTCCTGTGTAGTGTTCTTGGGCTCCTGAGCCTCGTGACCTTGAGGCACCGCAATTGTTTAGAGGTCACATCACTCGCCTCTCGATAAGACGAGCTTGGTTCGATTCCCGGCTCCAGTCAAACCCGGATTTTTTTCCGACATTGGGAAAACGTGGCGTACGTCACACGGATGACCTCCGTTTCCCAAAACCCGCTCATTCCGACAACGCTCGATTATCATATCTTCACTTCTCATATACTCCCTGATTACACAGACTTCCACAAGCCACGTATTCGGCTGAACTGGGCAGCCGCGTGGACTTGAAACACACATACCTGCTTCCCGCTGATGACTGGACTGCAGTGCTATTGACCCGCCCTTGACCACCATGAACCACTCATGAACAAGGGCAAGGAGTGGTTACCCAATCACGTGTAACCCGCCAAGTACGTGACTTTGTAATCGACAAATCAGCACACTAAAAAGGCTTGATTACTAGGGCCAAGAAAATTTCGCGTAAAGATCCCGAGAGTAGCTGGAAGTTAAAACACTGTAGCATCGTCTGTGTTTCGTGATTGGGCGAGTTACTTTGAGGGGCATGTCGATTGTTACAACAACCAATCACACTAATTCAGTGTGGAAGCCAACTCGTCCTTAATGGCTCGTGCAAACAAGGCAACGACTTCTCTCGCAGACGGCCGCCAATCACAAGGAAGAAACCGCTGGTGTGGGTATACCTTGTTGCAGTCTAGTAGGCGTTCAGATTTTTTCGCGAATATTTCCTGCCCCTCTTGATTACATATATATATATAGTTGAATCTATATATATAGAGTTGAATCTATATATATATAGAGAGAGAGAGAGAGAGAGAAAGAGAGTTGAATCTAGCCTGGAGTGAACTGAATCCAGACGTAATCGTAGTTTTACGCAGTAATTTGACGAGTGAATTTTTAATATTGATAAATAATTAATATGTATAATAAGTGCATATTTTTGGCAACTACAATGTTATAAATAACACTAAAAATACAGACTTTTTAACGAATAATTCGTCTAACATAAACGAAGAGCTCTTCGTAATTTCAGATGACCGGATCTCTGTAGAAACTACGCCGTATTTAATCTTTCAAAGTCTGTTTTTCGTTATAAACGGTGTGAACACGCATGTGGACGACAAAATAGTGTTCTTGCACAAGTCTTAACATGTTTATGAAGCTTTGCTGACATGCCGAGATTATTCTTGTTGACTCATGCCCAAAGACAGCCAACCCACAAATTTAGGAAGATAACGGTAAATTATTTACTAAGATCCATGGGTGATTTGTAACCACCGTACTTCGTAAATTTAAGGTGAAAATTTGTAGGAGAAACTGGAGTAGAGACTGGAATTATTCACCCTCTCAATGACCTCTAGGACAGACTCCATGACTCTCTATGTACTAGGGCAAACATTACATGCTCATTGGCTAGTGACTCGTGACACCTGTTAATTGGGGTGCTTTTGATTCGACACTTCTGCTGAGGGTTTTTCCTTGGCTCTCAGTCCTTCAGGTAAACTGTGGTCCAATCACTGAAGCAGCATGAAAGTGAAAGAATTGGTAGTACAGCCTATCGCGAAATGAATTCGTGAATATTACAAATTTTCAACTTAAATTTACGAAGAATGCTGGTTACATATTATCAAGGGATCATCATAAATTTATGGTTATCTAAGTAAATTTACAGGCATAAATTTCAATTACTTTGAACATGAACCCACAAGATTAATATTAGTATTTAAGAAAAACATTTGGAGGCTTTCTAAAAACCCATACAAAAACACACTTATTTCTTCCAGAATTGTGTTTACCCTGTTTATAAAGTCGGAAAAAAAAAACAGAATTCGGAAGTTGAAATACGCTCTAATTTTTAAAAAGATCCATTCATCTGAAATTATGAAGGACACTTCGTTTGAGGCCGGTTCTTCTTTGAATTTTCCGTAAATTTAAGGGACTTTGTAACATTTTTATTTTCAAACTCATCTTCTTGTTGTTCCACCCGAGAGGTCGCTTCTCGTCGTGTACTGCGCATGACTGTACAAGGCAAACTTTTCACTGTGGGGCCAGCTCGGTCCACACGTAACGACCAGTAATTCTTCGAGACGTGATATCGCGGGACCTCCCGACGTACGAGCAGCGGGTAGCCGCATACCTAGCGGGCTCTCCCCACACGGGCACGAGCCGTCGTTCATCACCCTCTGGGCCGCTTCCTGGACCGGAAACCAAGAGCCAGCGCCTCCATTCTCGGGGGTGCCTCCCATTTCAGCTCATGATTTTATGTTTACGTTAATCACTGATCAACTTATAGAATTTTTTCTATTGTTTAACTTTCACGAAATGAAAAATATATACAGCGCATACGTTTTGCGTAATTAGCTGCCAGAGTTACATTTTTAACGTTTTTGGGTTTAACAAATAAGGAGAATTTAAATTTATTGCAGAACTGAACCTTTTTGTAGGTTTAACTGCAATGCCACTGGCTACTTCACGATATGGTTCGCATTTATATCACAAAGACTGTTTTCATGTTTCTTGGCTGTCAAAATCGTAACCAATTTGAGAAATTGAAATGTCGGGTAAAAGTAATTTATATTTTCTGAAATAAATTCAAAACATTTCTTGAAGTAGGCAGTGGCATTCCAGTTAAACCTAAAACGTTTCCGCTCTGCAATGAATTAAATTCTCCTTATTTGTACAACCAAAAAATGTTAAAAATGTAACTTTGGAAGCTAATTTTGAAGGAAAAAAAGTATGCGCAGTATATATATTTTTTCATTTCGTGAAAGTTAAACAATTGAAAAAGTCTAAAAGTTTATCTGTAATTTCTGTAAATATAAAATTATGACCTGAAATGGGAGGTACCCCGGCTAGTCAGAATGTTGAGTGTTTCTAACGCGGTATCTCCTCTCAGCCGGCGCGCGGTCTTCTCGTCGTGCCTAGGGCTACTATGAGATTTTATTGGCAACCATGACATTGTATGATAAATGATTTTCAGATGTAGTGGCCTACATATCCTTCTTCCACTGTTGTTCGGCCAACAGTGATTATAATCAACTTTATGTGGTTCTAAGTGCTCGTAAAAAAAACATAATTTGCCCCTTTTGCACCACTGCTAGTATTTTCAAAGAACTGCCGAATTTGAAACAAGCTTCTTAACGCTGACTATATTTCCTTTTGATGTTATTATATTGCTACGAGTGGGAAAACATGTTCGAAATGATGGCCTGATTAATTTATTACGGGGTTATTTATCACTAATATTTACACAATTAATTAAATAAAAACATTTAAAACGTCTCCTTCGTTCAGTCCACGCTGCAGCTCGGCACGACAGTGGCTCTCCCAACTGCTGGTCTCTCACCGCGCACCTCTGTCCCGACACAGACACTCGCGCCACGCTCTAGTCCGCGCCGTGACACAATCCCCGAGACAACAGTCTCCACACACGAGGCCCTTCGCTTGTGGTCCGGCTAGCACTCGCCAAGACGTCACTCCCTTCACTCCACTGGCTCGGAGGCCGGCTTCGTCGCTTATAAACCCCCAGCCGCCCCTCCGGAATGATCTGGAACCGCTTTGGCGTGTTGCGTCATCACAGTCGACCCGGCGCCCGGCGCTTCCAGAACAGTGGCATAACTAGGACGCGAAGCGCATTTCAACTTCCGAATTATGTTGTTTTTTTTTTTCTTCTTCTTCTCTCCCGTACAAACAGGGTGAACACAATCGTGACATGTTATTTGACACGCCTTGAAGAAATACAAACCAGTGACAAAAAAACTATGAAAACAACCTACCTAATCATGTACGACTCGTAGAGCAAGCGAAATGCTGCAAAAGCCGTTGATTATTCACATGTTTGTGTCTCCAGAAAAAAAAAGCATGTAATGCGAATTTTGTTTAATGGACATTTCCTAAGTGTTAATTTGCTGTGTTTTCTCAGAGGAAATGCGTAAAAAATCTTATTTGTAACATCTTAACTCTCAGTATACGGCCATTGGTGGGAATAATTTCGTGAATGCGACAGAAGTCAGGAACTGAAACCATGGTGCTGCTATTGGTAGCGGATAGCGCGAACAAAAGTTTACAAATACAAAGGGACACTTTAATTTTTTATCTGTTTAATGGATTTTAACAAGATAGGAAGTTATTTCATAATAATTCTTTGTCTAAAATCAGGTCCAAGGCCAAGGTTTAGTAATTGTTTTTAGTCTGATTCGCTTTTATCGGAGCCGATTCCTTACATAGTTTTAAAATTCGCTCTGCAAATCGAATGCTACGATAGTTGGCGTAACGGCGAATGCAGAAACTACATTGATCCGCGTGAAAGTGAAACACGGTTTGTGTATATTTATTTATTCTTTTAAAGAATTCTCCGTTTAATTTCGTGCCCGAGTTTCGTATTATAAGTGAACTCTTTCTCTCGTTGGAGGCTGCACCCTCAAACCCCCACACGAGTGTTATACCTAAGTTCTAACAGATGGAGTTACTGTAAAACTTAATTAGAACACATCAATAGGCTTGCTTAGTCTAAAAACTTGAAGTGTAATTTAGCCTTGTTCGTAAACACAACTTATACCTAATCATTAGGGACACCTGTATTTCGCGAATACATTTCGTGTCAAGGTATGTCACAAATCACTGTAGCTTTTTCTTAAAGTAATGGCGAATCGTGTGCGTGCAGCAGTACGGTATCCACATTCCCATTGGCCCCGTCAAGTGCGGGAAAACACCTCTCGCCGACCACAGCCAATAACTATAAGAAAAAAACTACGGTGTTTTGCGATGTACCTAGACACTAAATGTATTCGTGAAATACAGGTGTCCCTACTAATCATCAAGCTTGTATTGTTCCCAAAATAGCTTTACACTTCATGGAAGGTTAAAAATTAGTGTAGAAAATGAGGTGGTATCCGAATTGTTGAACTTTATAAATGCCATATTTACAACCTTTATATTTTTTCATACAGTTGTGGTATAAGTAACCATATCCTGAATCCACGCACGTTTTCAGAATCACCGTAAGAAACAGATAATGAATGATTGATTTTCAAGGCATGGTACATGCTGCACATAACGTACCTACAGCCAGTTCACGGAGATGAGAGCCACACACACACGAACTTTATTTCAATTTAATTGCTTTTTAATGCGTAAATTAGTTATTTACAGATGCATTAGAATTTAGAGTAAAACCGTGCCTAAGTCAAGGAGTTATTAGTTTATGGAGTGGATCACTGTTCTGAATTTGAATTCAAATGGTTATCAATTGGTAGAGACCGGAAAAATTCGCAAATTCATTTCGTGATAGGGTAAAATACAAATCGTTATACCTTAACGCTGCCTCTGCTATTGGCTCACAACTCACTTGAATGACTCTGGACCAATGATAAACAACCAACCAAAGCTTTATCGAATCACAGGCTGCTACGCTGGAACGTCTCACAAGACAGTAGCCAATGAGTGGGTGGCATTTGACCAAGTGTACGTAGAACTATGGAGTTCATCCTACAGGTCATTGAACCCGCGAATTTTTCCGGTCCCTATCAATTGGACATAAAAACAAATTGTAGCTCTATAAAGTCTAATATTCCGTAAATTCGTGTATTATAAGTATTTTTTTCTGTTTTTGGATTTACACATAAGGAAATTTAAGGGATGATTTAACTAACAATAAATTGTGCTGGTATCCATACTTGAAAAGCAAACTTAACAATTGGAATCACAATTTTAGTGTCTAAATGGAGCAATTTCATATAAACGTAAGAGCTAAGGCCCTAAAAGTTTTTGAGTATTCTAGTATGAAAAAATATTCTATAGTGGAATCTATTCTATGGGAGAGGAAAATAACTTAAAATGGTACGTTTTACAACAATAGTTCTTTGATCAGCACATAAAACATAATTTAACAAACCGTTAAAATTATTTTTACAGTATTTTAAATGTAGTTAAATTAACAAAACAACTAATCAAAATTTTTTGCATTATTTTTAACTAAGCCAAAACAAATAACTTTTTTTATTCATATAATACAATTCTTTGAATATCCGAATGCTGAAGTTACAGAATAATCAAAGTAATTTATTAAAACTGGAAACATAATTAAATAATTTTTCCCCCACATTATTCGTGATTGTAGTCTATTACCCTTGTAAATCCACGGAATTCGCATATATAACCTTGATACATGAGCACAAACTCTTATTTTTAACCACCAAAATGTAACTCATTAAATGATATTTTTTCGAACAATAATATGAAAGTCACTTACGTTTACACATTAACGCGAATCTTGCAGCGGGATGAAAAAAGTTTAGTATTTAATTATGCCAAATTTCCAACATTTTCATTCCTAACTTGCAAAAATTAACTTTAAACTGAATCAATGCCATGGAGTTAGGAATTGATCTATTCACGTTTTCAGACGCAATGTAAACATTAATGAAAAACGCATGTTATGTTATCAATAAATGGCATAAGCACTAAAAAAAAAATACAGCTTAAAATCGTTGAGGACGTCATATTTATCAATACCTTTTCCGCAGCAAACAATATATCGCTCACAGAAGAGAGCAACGTTGTTTTCTTTGTTCACGTGTTATTTTAGTCTATGGCCATGGCTTAGAAATAAACTAACATTGGTCCGATCGTGTCGTCAGACTACAACAGTACTATAATGGCCTGACTTGATAGTTTTTGGATATTTTAAATTTTTTTCGGAGATTCAAAATGAAAAATTTCAATTTTTCGGAATTTTCCTGTCAGTTACAAGACTACATCTACCTACTGCCAAATTTCGAGTTGCTAGCTCGTCCTGAAGTGAAGTATAATTTGTATAAATTAGTGAATAAGTGAGTAGGTCGCACATCGGGGTGTAGCTATATATATTTGGATTTGCAACATGATAACACATGAATTTGTTCTTTACCAAGGTTATGTTACGCATTACCAGTGAGTAGTGAAAGACTCGTTAAAAATTATCTTTTTTTTTTACCTTTTAAAGTACTGTTTTCGAAATATTTCTTCACAATAAACTCGAATCATTAAAAAAAAATTGGTTATCTTTAAAGTCGGTTTAAAGGACGATAGTTAAACGTGACAACATCATAACAAAACATTAATGAAATGATTGCATACTTTTATGAATAAAATTGAATCATTTTTATTGAATTATCACTATTTTGTATGGATACATAGGAGTGAAATCTACAATTTAATTATTGATAAATTTACTTTTATTTGCACTCATTAATTCAAATATGTTTATTACTTTAACGAAAAGATTATTATAACTATAACTTTTATACATGTCTGCTATTTAATTTCTTCCAATCTGTGTTATTCTGTTAAGGATAGGACGATGATAGGAAAAGTAGGAAACGAATGGGAGTGTTTCAAGTTTAATGTGCCTCGAAAAAGTCAAATCGATGGTTGTTCCAATCGAGTGGAAGAGACATAGATGCGGCGCAAGCGTACAATGAGCGTAACGGGACAAAGCGTAACTGGACACTTTTTCGTGCGTGCAGCCGGCGTTCATCAATTTATTAGACGTTATAACGTCAAAAATTAAAATATATATATGCTTTGGCAGGTTTCTTCAAATATTTCTCTTGGAATACTGGCCTTGGTCGTTTCCACTGCAGTTTAACGAGTTGATATGTTTATGTAATGCTGCACGCAAGGCTTGTGACGAATGCAATATCCGCTCCCAGCTCCGGGAGCGCTGCTTTCAAGAATTTCGAACAATCCTGTGTCACGTTATTCCCGCAGGAGAACGTAAAACGGGCAATAATCGTGCTTTCAACATTGCCAACTTGCCATAAAGTTTGAACCTCCGCGGCCGTTAAATATTTATTACGTTTACTTCCTCCGGTGTTTCCAGCTGTTATCGCTAGCTTTCTCAGGTAACAGTGGTCTCAGATTGCGCCATTTTGCCCCGTCTCTTGTGTAAAATGAAAGTAATTATCGTAAGGTGTTTACGTGACCATTGAAACGTTACAAACCTTTCGATTCCAGACACGGGACAGGGCTTAAAGTTGGTGAGCAGTCATTGGTTCGAACCTTTGTGGTGAGACAGACACGTACACGACACAAAACAAGCACAGCGGCCTAGCTACGAAGGACCTGAATTAAACCCCATTACTTCGTTTATTTTGAATTTTGTAGCTTGCGAGAAATTAAAACTGCTGCAGTTAATATTGCGTAATCACGAGGGAAAAAATTTTTATTTAAAGAAAAAAATTTACAGTAACTCAGGAATTTTGAAATAAAACGTAAAAAAAACGTTTTCCTTCGGAATGTATGCCGTGATATTTATTGCGTAACTCAATGGTGCAAACTTAAAATGAAAATAATATATATTCGGCACAATCTAGTTAACACAAGCAGATTCTTATACGGTTTTAAAAATAACACATTATTAGGCAAGAACTAAACCGACAGCGAACTCTGCCTAGGAATAATATCACACTTGTGAAAAAGCTTATCGCAATATATAATTGTAGCTAGTTATATTATTACGTTAAGCTTAACTGTTTTTTTATATATAATTCTGTGTTCTTGTGAAATTGTTATGTTGACAGTACCCGGGCCTTTTGTATTTGCAGGAAACCAAGTACTAAAAAGACGCGTCTGAGCCATTTTCACTCTCCAAAAATAGAGCTTTTAAAACGATTTACGTAAACATTACATCTTATCCACCCTCAGCTTATTATCAAATGTTTTTCGTACGCAGACATCACTCGAATATCTTAAGCCGTTATCGATTCGCGTGTTTTTTTTTCTGAAGCTCTGCACACCGTGAGTGCGCCCGGGAAGGTAGAAAAGGGTTGTTGGGGGAGGGGGGTGAGGGTGTTTCTAAGTTACTCGGAAAGGAGTCCCTGATCGCAAAATGAGGATCATCGGAAGATTTCATATGTTCGGTATTCTAAGTGACGTGTGGCGTCTCGATGCTCGGTGATCGCCGATCGGGGAGAGCCCGACTGCTTCTATGCTCTCGGGATATGACTTCACGATCAGCAACGCGCTTTCAAACATGGCGGCTTGGAAGCGTGCTGGCATATAAGCTCATTCACTGTTTAGACACTAGTTGCATTATTCTTGATGTAATTGTAAATACACTTTCTAATTTCTGTTCAAGAACCTCTTATTCCAATATAAACGACTGCGTATATTAGCTACCGTTTTCTCAAGTGATCGTCTGAGGAAGAAGTGGCAGAGTGGGTCAGGTCATGGCGTTATAACTACAACGAAAAAGTATTGTGAGTTGAAATCTCACTGTAAACATTTTTTTTCTACAGAAATGAAATAGGTTTCATTTCCGTTCAAACAATTAAAGACGTCAATTTATTTTAAGGAACCTAGAATTTTAAGTGTTAACCTTGTCTTGCCTATCTATCTTTATCAGCATACTCATATATGATATTCTAGGCAAATGCTGGCGAGGCCAATTACACTACCAATTTTTCTGACTTACGCTGTTATGTTAGTCTTTAATGACCGGGCTATCGGCGAGACGCGTAACCGAAATAAACAATTTTCAAGAAATATTTGCAAGAAAAGATTTAATCCGTGCCGAAAGGCAGGTCTTGACATGGAATAATCCTTCTTTTTCATCATTGTATACCAATTGGAGTGCTATCAATTTCTATGTCTTGATACTTACCAACATTTAATGTAATATTCCTTTCCCCCTTTTTGGTCATTAATTTTTATCATTAACGTACCACTATCCGGCTTTAGGGCTGGGTTTAGGAAAACCCCGTGTTCAGTTAATGAATATGTAGGCCTAATATAAAGGACATCCCAGCCTAGTTTCAAGTCTGCAGGACATGAACTTGAAAGAAGGGAAGTTTTTAATCTTTAACGTCCCCGCAACCATCCTTGAGAGCTGAATTTCGTAGAAGCTTTCATTAGCGAATATTCACGTATCACGTGCCGAACTTCACCTCTGTAGGTCTTGTAGTTCCTGACAATTCGTGATGAGTGTGTCAGGGAGTGGTAATTCCATTCATAAAAACTATAGGTACTATCCCTTTTTACACGCTTTATATTAGCTTCACCTGTATGTTTGTTTGTATGTTTGTAACCGACTCCTTTGGGTGCGATTTTGACCCACTCTAAACGGCCAGATTTCATTCAAACTTTGTAGATTTATCGAGGACCGATGGCAATACACTAATTTGATAAGATTATTCCATTATTCAATTTGCAAAATAAGATTTTTGTCAATTTATATAATTTCACAGTATTTAGTAGGCTTTGTTTATATCGCGCCAAAGACAAACAGAAAGAAAAGAGTTCGCACATTGTAAAGAAAACCATTTCGCTCATGTGCGAACTCTTTTCTTTCAGTTTGTCTTTGGCGCAATATAAACAAAGCCTACTTAATATGGACAGCCTAAGTTTCACCCCCATAGATCGACATGCACGAACAGTTCCGAAGTATGTCGCTCGATCGGGTAACTTCGGTAGTAGAAAAGCGCGGGCTATAGCTACAGCTTTTGAACGTGAACAATGATATCGTTTTTTGATCTAGCAAGAGATAAATTGCAAAATTGTACCAAAAGTGATAAAGATAACACTATTCCGGGATATGTAGACAGTGAAATCGGTTATAACAATTTCTTTGATGCCTTAAAAAGTGCAGGTTACTTGTTCTGTTAGAAGTAGTGCAGCACAGGAGCAATTCAAAATATTAGATTTAAATTTTCTATAGAAGACGAAGCAAGCAACATTAAAATGTTTATCTTGCTTGCTTCAAATCCTCAACCCTTATATCTGTCAATGAAGGAAATTAATTGAGCTTTCAGCTTGGTGACCTCTAGATCATTACAAAAAAATGAATGGCTATAAAATGCTAATGATATGACAGAATGGATGGGTGAAGTAACGTAAGAACTCTGAGAAAACCAACTAACCACTGCAATGTTTGCTATGTTCCCCACTATCAAAAGATCCATTAATGACCCTGTTGAGAATCAAACCCAGATCACTTTGGTGACAGAAAAGTGAGCACTTAAAAACAGAGACCTAATGTTTGCCTCTAATGACCACATTTATAAGACCACAAACCTAATGCTTATTACCTTTTCCACCATTAATTTAATTACCTTACCTTTACAGATCTTAAGCAGCAGGTAATGACCAGTATACTGAATGAAGTCTTTGAGATTAAGGGCTTATGTGTAGGAATGTTTGCAATTTTTGAAACAGTCCTTTTCGGAATTTTATTATTCTACTACTGTTAAAAGTCTCTTCTCTACAAATTTGCTTTGTTCTCTGTTACTAATTATTATTAATGTAGGGCATCCTCCATCCATTGAATACCTTTAGTGAACATATTAACATATTATATTTTTATTCTCCTCGCTGGTTCTGTACGTTCAACTACAGCTGATTCAGTTGTCTCTTTATATTTTTAATTATTTATTTGTTTATTTATTTCCATAGTTTTCCATGGCAAACAATGCAAAACTTCAATGCCGTTTATCCAAAAATTGGAAGTATATCATATTTTGAAGGTTTGCTATGTAACAAATCATTAGGTATTTAAAAAATTATTGTAATGTTTAAATTCAAGAAAAGTTTTCTGATGTATGTTCTGAGAAAAAGAAACATTTATGGAAGCTTACTGTAACACCAAAAATGAAGTATGATGTTACTGATATCATTTGTGTTTGATTTAATTAATTATTAGTGTTAAAAGTGCATTTGCAGTGCTAATTTCTGATCCCGTTCACATACAAGCATAAGTGTGATAACTAAAATGAAGTATGGCAATTTAAGAGTTAAATGTTATGTTTAATCTCTTTCCCTAACGGTTTGATGAATATTTTAAGTGCAAATTTGCAGTTTGTAGTTCTTATGTTAGATCTAATTCATATTATACAGGCTAATGTGCATTGTTTTATGAAGAATAGTGTTGTAACAAACTGTCAGATTAAATTGTTTTGTTCCAAAATAGAGCAATGCTCTTTGGAACATTGCAGAAAATAAAATTTTAAGAATTACAAAGTCTAGCACAAATATTAATGTAAATCAGCTCCAAGACTTAAGTTGTAAATGTGAAATTAGGCCTATGTGATTACAATCTTATGGCATTAAAGGTCTAGTAAGCCTACCTACATTTGTATTTTAAATAATCCAAGTTCATAAACATTTAAAGAAATTGCTGCAAATATTTCAGTTCAATGAACTGATTCAAATAATAAATTATAGGTTGAAAGATAATCTAGTAATGAAGCCAATAGTATTATTAATTAAAATCTTGTCTGTAATCTCAGAAGTCAGAGAAGTTGAACCTTCATGCAAAACCCAGAGCTGGTAGGCAATAATTTTTTTAATTTACTAATCATTTTCGGGATTTTTTTTTATCAAAGATTGATTAATTTACATTGATTGATACCAAACATATACAAGAACTTCAGAATACAGATTTTCCTTCATATCGAAATATTGTTATTTAAAAAAAATTATTTTCTTTTATTGATAATACACTTATTGGAATTGGCTCTAGAATATAATAGTGAATAATCTGTACTTGTCTATGATTTGTTTTTTTTTTATGTAAGTGTATAGTGTTTTTTTTTAATGGTTGTTGGCTAGTGTTATGTATGTATGTGCACTATATGCAAATGGTAGTTCTGATAGTATATGTTCATAATAACTAATATACTGATATCAGACTAGCTCAAAATTGGTCTTATTGTACATATATGAATACTTTATAAGATATGTATTGAAATATTATTTGAGTTAAGGAAAATTGTTACTGTAGAGTGTAGATGATTGATTGATTATTGAAAAAAAAATTCCTTCTGACAACCATTAATAATTTTTACTGCTTTTTATTAATCTTCATAAAAATTCACAAGTCACCATGGTTACCATCTTCCAGCCACAAAACAAATATTATCAGTAATTTTAAAATACATCAATAAATATTATCAGTGATTTTAAAATACATCAATAAATATTATCAGTGATTTTAAAATACATCAATAAATATTATCAGTGATTTTAAAATACATCAAATAAACTCGCTGCATTCATGAAATCATTGTTTATTTACATTGGCCAGCCAAACAGTAGATAAAAAAAAAGCTGTTCTCCACAAGCCTGAAACAAAAAAGAAATCAAAGTTAAATGATAGATATTGTACTAAAGAGAAATGAAACTGATAAATAAATGTATCAAAGAAAAATGTTATGCATACGAGAATGATAAATTAATTTCAAAACCATTTTAGTTAGAAATTTGATACTTTCAATATTTTGGTAAATTCTCATTTATGTACTACAATTAACATTTTTCTTTGTCCTTTCAAACAGATATTTTTTTCCAAATACTTTTTGACAAAAACTCATTTATGTGAAAAAAATTATATGAAAAACATAATTCTATTGCTCTTGTGCCCATTATTGCAGAAAAACTAGGTATTTAACAATCCAAGTAACTACACAATTTCAGAAGTATGTTTCTCAGGGCCTCAAGTGATGTAATTGCTTGTTATTAGCTTAAGCAAATCTAGGCTTTGACTCAAGCAAAATGTTTACAAGTTGAATTAATTTCACGTAATGCATGTCACATAAGCAGTTTTTTTTTTTTTTTAAGTATCTAACCAAAGTCTTCGGGGAGAGTATTAGTAGGTAGGTTATCAAAATTTGTAAGATTCTATATATATATATCCTATATGGTCATATTTTAGTCGTATCAACAAAATGCCTACACGAGAATAGATGTCAGCATGTTATTTTGCAGCAGTCGATGGCATTACTTCATAGTACAGTTGTGAAATCACTACAAAATGTGTCGGATGTATATTGCAATGATTTACAATTATTATCGGTAATCGCATAACTGCAGAGTTCAGAGGGTGTTAGAAAATTAAAATATACCACACATTGTTTTTTTTTGTTTCTAATAATATTAGTTTATATTCCTACAAAGATGGATTCAGAAATTTCCTAGAGTAACAACTTTTCCACACAAACCAAATTTGATAAATAGTAATTCTTAGTACTATGTACTTCGCCAAATAAATTATTTTTAAAGTCTAGGTAAAACTTACCTAAAGAATAATTGCTTACACCATTTTACAGTAGTTATGAAGAAGTTACCTTTCCCTAACCATTTTCATGATTTAACAGCACTTATGTAACTAACCTAACCAAGTATTGCAACTGTGAACTACAGTATAACCCTGTAATTGTTTTCAAGTGAGCATGCGGAAAAAAACATAAGCAGTCGATGGAAATTTAGCCATTCCAGTGTTTTAACGTTTTACCAATGGACTCATTAAGAAAATATAATGTTAAAAACCATTGATCAGTACCCTTGATGCTTGAATTTGCTTAACCAATCCAACAATTATACAACTTCGTTGTGCATCAATAAAGTAAATCAATCATCAATACAGTAAACGTCTTCGATTATACTGCGCTAATTCCCAAAGATATTTTTAAAAAATTGAAATAAATTGTTTAACAGTAGTTTAATGTTAAAGCAGGTAAGTATAAACAATACAAAATTTGTAAAATCATGTGAATGGTTGGTTAGCTAAATTTAAAAAAAGGTAATTTTCTTTTGTTGCTGCTTATCCATAAATTAAATTATAAAATTTTGAAAATACCTTTTCAGACACTAAAAACCTTCCTCTATTAAAACTGTAAACAGTTTTTCTTAATTCCTACTGGTTTTCAAGAAATCACATTTTGCAGGTCACACTAGATAGCTTATGCAGTGAAGCAGCTGTCGCCATTTTTCCCTCTAATTGCATTGCAGATCCTGTGGTTTTCCATATATATAAGAATGTATTTATTTTTTATTTGAATATTATAACCTAATGAAACATAAATAATAGTTTTAAAAAAGTTACGAGTCTCTAATGTGTATCCAAACCAAAACGCCAACCCTTGACAGGGATTTTTTATAGCAGTATGGAGGCGCAAAGCGCAGATTAGTTACCTGCAATAGCACGTAACCTGACATATAAAAGGAATCATTTGTTACAAAATGAAAATTTATTTTATATGTCAGGTTATGTGTTGTCTCACGTAAAAAATCAGAATTTTGCACCTATAAACTGCTAAAAAATATCGCTCTCAAGGACTGATGCTTTGGGTTTGGAATGCACAATAAGGAGTCACATAACTTTTTTAATGTGTTAATTTACGTTTCTGCATTGCAATATCCAAATAAAAAATATACAATTTGTGTATAAAAAAAACAGGATCTGCAACTCAATTAAAGAACAACATGGTGACAGGCCCTTTACTGCACAGGTAATGTAATGTAACCTATAAACAGTGATTTCTCAAAACCCAGTCTGAATTTAGAAAAACTTTTTTCAGAGTAAATACAGGTACATATTTAAAGTTTAAAAAAAAGTGTCCAAAGTTTATTTTGCATACAAAAAGCAGCAACGTGAGATGATAAATTAAAAAATCACTGTAAAATGTATATTGGTTGGTTAGATTAAGTTAGTAACATCCAACCGTTCAATTGATTTTACAGAATTTTTAATTGGCGCTATCCGAAGCTAACCAAATGTAAATTCCACTGTACTTAGAATCACTGTACGTATAATGTTACTAACCTAACAAATTTCACTGTATTTTTAATCCTGCTAACCCAAGGGCAGTATCTCAATATTACAGATTTGTAATAAATAATCCTAACCTATCCACATGTTAAACATGATAAACTACTTGCAGTATCAAACAACCCTCATAGAGAATAATAATTTTAAACATGTCAGGAAGAAAAAACACTTTAGGAATTTATAATTTTTCCTGCAATACCCCAAATTATATTAAGTGCACTCACCTGAATGTAATTCAGCTCTGGTAAAAATTATTTTAAAATATTTTTACTTAAATGCGGTTAACTGCTACACACCAACAGAAAACATTTCTTATGATTTTATACGTTGTGCGCTCATGAACATAAGATGAAATCTCCACACGCTACCTAAAATTTAAAAAGATAAGCCTATAGTGTACAAAAATTTATATAAGAAATGATTACTTGCCAAAAATAACACAAGCAATGTTAACTTGTAAACGGACAAAACTAATTTCCTAACAAATCAAACAGAAATAGCTCAATAACTTACCTGAAAATCTCATAATTAGTAACAAGGAAATATTTGTGTACATTTGGTTTACTCTTAAAAAAATATAAAATAACATTGGTCAACAATTTTTTGATCAATAATGCAATGTTTGTTTTGAACGTACAGATAAAAAAAATAAAAAACAAACCCGAACATGTACGAACCAGCCCGAAGGGCATGTCGATCTATGGGGGTGAAACTTAGGCTGTCCACTAAATATTGTGACATTTAATTAAATGAAAATTGAGAGTGGGTTATGATTATTACTACTTTAGAGATGGAATTTCGAACAATCTCTCGAGTGCACACCTAGGGTACTCTAGGAATATGTCCTCCTAATTTCAAATCTCTGGTACCACTAACTCTAACACTGACTAACTGACAGAACAACACACAGCATAGTCCAGTGGTACCAGAGCTTTGAAATTAGGAGGACATATTCCTTGAGTACCCTAGGTGTGCACTCGAGAGATTGTTCGAAATTCCATCTCAACAGGAGTAAACATGGATAGTATAGTTTGTATGAATGCAAATACCACTCACTGACATACTCATCACAATTTCTAAGGAAATGTAATATATATATATATATAGGCATATATATCCGCGTTCGAAGGTGATGGTCACCATTTACATATGCTGACCCGCTTGGTGTGGGTCAGGTGCGTACGTTTCTTTCACATGGTTCAAATACGACGATATGTTTATCATAAAAACACAAAATCTCTCTGTGCAGCGATAAGTTACCGTCTGCGCATGTTTCGTGACGTTGTGGCGTATTTTGCGGCGATGTTCACCGTTACCCGTTATCGGTGTACCATAACTCTGTGCCGGCGCACCATCATTTCGAGCATCCACGTCTCCGCGACATCTCCGGCCGCGGCGTGGCGAATCGTTGATATTCCAGCGGCGACGATGCAGATGGGGGACGAATCACCGCCGTCTACCTGTGCCTCTCTCTCCGGCGAGGTGTAACGGTATCGCGCGAGGACAGGGAAACAAAGCAATGGCATCACTCTCCCTCGCTCTTCGCGGCGTTCCAGCGGTGCCCGCCGCTGACCTCTGAGCGAATGACCTTTCCTGCAGGCGCGACCCGTCTGCCTCCGTCAGGCCGTGGAGGAGGAGGTCCAGTACAACCCACATATCATTTTGACGTGACAACGCCTAATAAATCTATGAACGCCGGCTGCACGCACGAAAAAAAAGTGTTTCGTCATGCACATTGTCCCGTTACGATGTGTCCCGTTACGCTCATTGTACGTTTGCGCCGCATCTATCTCTCTTCCACTCGATTCGAACAACCATCGATTTGACTTTTTCGAGGCACATTAAACTTGAAACACTCCCATTCGTTTCCTACTTATCCTATCATCGTCCTATCCTCAACAGAATAACACTGATTGGAAGAAGTTAAATAGCAAACATGTGTAAAAGTTATAGTTAAAATAATCTGTTCGTTAAAGTAATAAACATATTTGAATTAATGAGTGCAAATAAAAGTAAATTTATCAATTAAATTGTAGATTTCATTTTACTCCTTCTTTGTAGGCCTATATATACAAAATAGTGATAATTCAATAACAATTATTCAATTTTATTCATAAAAGTATGCAATCATTTCATCAATGTTTTGTTATTACGTTGTCACGTTAAACTATCGTCCGTAAACCGACTTTACAGACAACCAATTTTTTTTACGATTTTTTTTTTTTAATTTTTAATTCAAAAGAACATTTATCATCACACTTAAATCAAATCTCAGGGAACAGCAGATTTTCAGAACTCCTACGTTTACAAGTAAATGTTTAAGTAATATTTTGCTTGCAAAAATTAAACTGAACATTTAGTATTTTTTTATTAGATTATTTTATTTGATGATTTATTTTCACAAATTATAATCACACATGTTATTTAATGCACGAAACACCAATTTATAGGATTTTACGAAAGACACGCCTACGTGTGCAAAACCGGCATCGATAATTATAGACGGCGTTGAAACACAGTTGTTGCATTCGTGTTACGAGGCATGTCGTGCTAAAATGAGAATGAAATAGATTTTTTTTTTTTTTTTTTTCGCCCAGGGGCGAATAACTGTAGTATTTACAAGTGGGTTCCCGAGGGAATACTTTTATCATTACTGTTGCACATTCACGACTTTGCAAGTGCAAGGGTTTCTCCCCTCCCCCCCCCCCTTCCCAGTAAGGGGCCTTTAAATTCCAGGGAACTTCTACTCACTAGCGAGGGAGGTTTAAATTCCAGTGAGACTCCTGCCCCCAAGAAAAAGGGAGTTTAAATTTCAGGGGAGAGTTCTGCTCCAAGTGAGGGGCATTTCAGTTCCAGGGGGTAAATTTCCCCCTAGTTAGGAGGGTTTAAATTCCAGGGGGGCTCCTGCCCCCAGAAGGGACCTTTAAATTCCAGGGTACTCTGGCCCCCCAGTGACGGGCCTTTAAATTCTAGGGTGATTCCAGACACCACCTGGATTCTCGTCCACGCTTCTCATAAGCGGTAACATCATTGTAAAACATTGTTGTAAATGGAACTGAAATAATCATGTAAAATTGCAGGGATTTTTTAATTTTTACATTTGCATGAAAGCAATTGTATCGCAACAAAAAAATGTTTGCAGTAAAACTGGTCTTGGATTCTGGCCCAGGCATTTGTGTTTTGTGTTGTTCCAGTGCTACATTAATTAAAGATATACGTAAACCTTTCCATAAAATGCTTTCAGTATTAACAGGAAATATTAATAAACATAATAAAACAAACTAAAGTGATTTTTTTTAAATATTTGATTACCGGTTCCATGTTGTAAAAAATTAATGCGTATAAAACGTTGGAAAAAAATAATGCACTAATTTTCGTAAGCGCGTATTGCTTCCAAAAACGTATTTGATGTATGCAGAAATAACCATTTGCAATGTGTTGTACAAATAGCACGAAATTTCTTGGCATCTGGTTTCCAAAGGAATCGTTTGTAAAAATAAAATATTAATCTGTGAATATTCTGCGCATATCTAAACGGAGTTTGTAAATATGTTCCTGTTTCCAAACACAGATGTTTTCTTTGCCAGTGACTGTTAAGGAATGGGTACCACTGCGACTACTACTCTCTGAGAACTGGAAAAAGGAGACAAGTTACGCAATAGAGACGGTACCGATTTCCATGTTTTCCTTGCCAGGAATACCTCAAGGATATAATTCAAACACGTTTACCTCGGTTCTGCTCCTGTTATTGCCCATAGATTATCCTAAGGACTCGTAGCCAATGAAAAATCTCTCAATAAAAGAGGCATAAAATCACAGCCATCACGGTTAACAGGTTTTACAAGACAATAGCAAATCAGTGGGTCATTGAACCCGCGAATTTTTCCTGGCCCTACTAACGAGCTGTATACCAATCATAATTTAAAGAGAACAAAATTGAGTTTTTTTTCCCCTGGCACCATTGCACACTCCACATGTTTGTCCAAAACCTGAACTACGTTGTATATTCTAATCCGGTAGCAAGAGAATGGTCGAATTACATTCGGGCCGTTCTATCGAGAAAAAAAAAACCTTGAAAAAACAGCGTCGTCAAGTCACTAAACTCGCAAATTTCTGGGCCTATAAAAATCACGATCATCTAGAAGTCTTCCAGTGCGTGTGACATTAATGATGGTCAAATTTCGCGAGACATAGAAAGGCATGTTTATCAGCACGAATGCCGGCTTGATCCTACCCAGCGCTGGGATCATCGTTGATTCAAGCCCTAGCGTAACAGTACAATGCCACCAGACAGATCTGAACACACCAGGAACCGACTCAGCACCAAGAAGTAAGCGTTCTGGATGGGATTGGGTGGCAACTTTCTCTACCCCTTCCGGTGTCAACACTGCACGCCCTACATATATTACATTAATCACTAAAAGTGTGGACTACAACAATAATTTGCCTTCAAAAATCTTCATGAATCAACTATGTGGAGTAGATTAGTGTTGCAATATGGAAGAAAATTTGTCATTTTATATATTTAATTTAATTTAATATGGATTCACCATATTACTATATATTGTTACGAACGCGATAGACCAGACCGCGACGCCAGGTTCGGAGCGGGCAGGCGGCCCTGCACGGCCACGTGCGGTCCACTGACGTAAGGCATGCCACACGCGCCTGGCCGGATTACAAGGGTCATCGCTACCCCGCCCCCTCCGCCCCACGCACCATGCGCGGCATCCTGCCTCGGCGCCGTTATCTATCGCTGAGCGGCCTTGGTAAATCTGCGGCACGCCGCAGCGAATTTACGCTGCTTTTTTCTGGACTGTTCGGGCGTCGGGTCGGCCCGGGATGACGGGACTCGCCCCACCTGCTCTCGTCAGTTCTAGAAGGTCGCCACAGACTACTTAAGCAGCGACGCCGGCCTGGGCGACGAAATCTCGCAACGATGAGGACCGGTGAGTGCCGCGATTGCGGCGAGAGTTTGGCAACAGAGTTGCTTGAGGAGTGCGGCCCAGTGACGAGTGCGGACTGTGGAACTTGACAGACACCGAGTGACTTGAAAACAAACATTTTTAATTGGTGATTAGGCATTTTTTTAAGTAAGATTATTTATTAGTGATCTAAATATTGGTAATCAATAAAACTGTAATAAAACTTAATTGGGCTATCCCTTACGAACCCAGTTCACCCCACATTAATAAATCGTAAAAATATAATATTATTAGATTACAATTGATAGTTATTAAATAATTAATATTATATAAAAAATTATTCAAATAAAATTCTTTACTTTATATATATTAATAAAAACTAATATTACTAACATGAGAAACTTTTAATTTAATATTATTACCTCACGTAATTAGAACTTAATAGTATTATATAATAACAAAAAAAATTATAAGTCCCTTTTTTTCCATATTTGTAACTCAACATTTCTTTTTGGCTCTCATCGACTAAACAAGCTCTTAATGTATTTAACTCAGCCATCGTAAAACTGTATTTCTAGGGACCAGAAAAAATTCGCGGTTTCGATGGTCTTCAGGACAGACTACACAGTCCTCTGTTCACTTGGGAAAATAACGCCGGTTCATTGGCTGCTGACTTGTGAGTCTTCTCAGCTGGTTCGCCTGGGATTGGATACTTCTTGGGTTGAGGGTGTGTGATCGGTTGAGAGTAGTCCAGACGAACATCGAGCAAACAGCGAAAGCAGCTTTGAAGTACCTATATTTATTTGAATTTTAACTGAATGAATCCGCGAGTTTTTTCCGGTCTTTGTGCATTACATATCGTTCTTGAATCGCTGGAAAATAACTTCGCCATTGGGGTAAGTAGGTGTTTCAAGTGTAAGGTGGACTATATTGGCGCTCTGGTCTCGACGCCGTTGGAACGGTGGCGTCCTAGCTGTTTCGCCCGGTCGAAAACCGGAAACACGTGCCTCGCGTGGTATCGCGACGAGTCGAACGGGCTGGCGTGTCTCGGGAGCCGCGGCTCTCGACTTCCTGGTTCCTGGCGGTCAGCGAGCTCGCCGCTGTTATCGTCGCCCCACATTCGGCCTTATCGCTGAGTCGCTCCTCGCCCGTTACTCGCGCACCTGACTGTACGGCGTGGTACCCGGTGTCTTCCCTCGTGCCGGGTTAGCTCTAGTCCTGCTCCGTCAGCCCTTAGTGCAGTCTTAGTTGCGCATTAACAACAACCCCTTTTAGTAAATACAAATTATTAATTTCCATATAGATGATATATAGAGACCCGGAAATTTCGCGGATTCTTCTGGCCTCAGGATAGATTTCAAAGTTATAGGTGTGCTCGACCCATGTTTACTTTCCCATTGGTTGATTGCTTAGCGAGAACATTTTTATCCTTGTTATTTGGCACTACCTGATTCGCTTACTTCTCTCCTAGCTGGGCATCATTGGCTCACGGTCGTAGACGGGCGTGTCCAAACAGCTGCGTGCCAATCACGAACACAGTGCGAGAGTGTGAAGGTTTGCATTCTAGCTTGCGACTAAATGAATCCGCGAAATTTCCGGGCCTCTAATGATATATCACGAGTAAAAGTATTTTGAATGTGAATTTAAATATTTTTTGACATGACAACGTCTAATAAATCGATGAACGCCGGCTCCACACACGATAAAGTGTCCCGTAACGCACACTGTCCCGTTACGCTGTGTCCCGTTACGCTGATTATACGCTTGCGCCGCATCTATCTCTCTTCCACTCGATTGGAACAACCATCGATTTGACTTTTTCGAGGCACATTAAACTTGAAACACTCCCATCCGTTTCCTACTTTTCCAATCATCGTCCTATCAACAGAATGATACAGATTGAAAGAAGTTAAATAGAAATCATGTATAAATTTATAGTTAAATAATCTCTTCGTTAAAGTAATAAACATTTATATATATAAATAAAGTAATACATAATTTTAAAACAAACAACTGAAAAGTGGTCGTATTATACCACTCCTCCCCCCTCCAAAAAAAATAAATTTTGCGTACGCTCATGGTAGTGGTGGCCTAAGCTGTAACGTTTTATGGGGTTATTGTGTTAAAACACGTAGGCTTATATCAAGATGATTTTAATAACATTTTGTTTCTTATATCTTACATTTGTCATATTTTGTTGTGATAAAATATATTGCGTAAAAACCTCTTCAGTCGTATATACGACACCTCTAACTCTAGGCACCAAATTATTCCAACGCAGAAACAATGCTCATACCCCTCTAAGGACTATTGGTTATGACATTTTAGAACTGGAATATTACTATCTTATGAACTATTACACTTTCCGTGTGATTTTAATATTAAAACTGTGATTTTCCGCTTTTGTTGACGTTTTGTTTGTGTGGTTGTTAGCCTTAAAAACGTTTGTCTGCGCGGCCATCCAGCCAATCAGAGACCAGGATACCATTTTAAGTAAATTTTTGAAAGAACATTGAAGAACATTGTTTCTTCTAGAATGGTGATGCAGAATTAATTGACGCTGGTGCGAAGACCATAATATTTGAAAATGCTAAAGTAAATTAGCTTATACCCAACAATAATTAAGCATTTAAGTAAGTAGTATTAAGTGTATGTATGTATAGTACATGATAATACATACAAAGGTATTAACAGTAGGAGTACTTTAAGTAAATACCATTTCTAATGACGCTATCCTCAACTACATACATACAGACATTATAGTATTTAGTGAAACAGAAATAGGTGTCATAAATTTCATTTGAGGATAAAATACTGATTTAACGTAAATTAAAACTAACTTGTGTAATAAACAGCCATATTAACAAGCTAAGTTTAATCTCTGTATATCGATATTCTTGAAGTTAAGAAACTCTCAGACTCGATGATCCCCTTTGTATTCGTCTTATTGCTTGCCACTGTTTTAAAGCTAGCCGCAGCGAACCCCGTATTTTACAATATTGATAAATACTTAATAAAGTGTTGTGCTATCTGGAATGATTTCTGAAACTTCGAACCTTATAAAGACTATTGTTCTCTGCATATGGTCAACATATCACCTGCATTTTATTGAACTAATTGTGACTTAAGTCATAAAAAAATCATTTGTTTTTTCTTAATAGTTTATTACAGTTTTTGCTATTGTTGAATAATATCGCTTATCTGTATATAAAACAAAGCTTAAGAGAGAGAACAAAAGATTTGTGTAGTTGATAATATGTATCATGTACCATACACACATATAATGTCTACACAAACTGTGTAGTCCAGTGTAATTCTACATTACAAATATTATATATAGTTGTTTTACTATTTTTATGTTTTCTGTTTATTATTTATTAAGAATTTGGTTTCCCTGGATACATTATATGTACTACACCTTTCCTTATAGTACACACCTTTCTTCCTGTCTGTATTATACTCATGTTGTTCACTACAAATTGTAGTGCCAATAATACAATAAATACAGCAAGGAAGGAGAGTTAGACAGTAAAAGATAAGAGACTAGACTGTAGCTACATCATAGCACTCCATTAAGAAACCTATTTTCTCTTCGATTGTCTGGATTTCAATGCAAGTGGGGTTTAAAGATTCATTACTGTTGAATTTTAATGTGTTCTGCGTCTGATTACTACTTCACCTCACGAAATTTTAACCAATGTTCGATTACTATTGGTCAACTAGCACACGTCTCGCGTTCAGAATATATGCTGATGAGTAGGGGCATGCATTTTTCGCGAATAAATTTGAACTCCTATTAGACTGCAACACGGTATACCCGCACCAGCGGGTTCTTCCTTGTGATTGGCGGCCGTCTGCGAGAGAAGTCATTGCCTTGTTTGACCGAGCCACTCAGGACACGTTTACTTTCGCGCTGAATTACTGTGATTGGTGTTGTAACAATCGACGCGTTCCTGAAAGAAACCCGCCCAATCACGAAACACAGATGATGCTACAGTGTTTTAACTCATAACTAGAGACCTGTAAAATTCGCGATCTCAAATCCCTAAAGGATAGACTCCATGATCCTCTATGCACTCGTGCAAATTACATCTGCTGATTGGTTACCGACTCGTAACACCTGTTGACTGGAATGATCGTGATTCGCTAATTCTTCTGTTAAAGATTTTTCATTGGCCCAGAGTCCTTCAGATAAACTGTGGCCCAATCACTGAAGCAAAATAATGTCAAAAGTATTTGGACTCTATCCTATCGCGAAATATAACTTACTACTTATAACTAGTCTTTGAATCTTTTCGCGAAATGTGCATGGCCCTACTCATGAGAGATATGGTGGTAAATCGTCAGCCAATGCTAAACCTCATGCGCGCAATACACGGAACGCTCTATTATTTATTTAGTATATCTATGTGTTTTTTTTCTATGAATGGTTCCTTTATTAGATAAGGATTTGCCAATAGAAAAAAACTTGTGCATTGAGTCCACCCGTGACAGAAGTAAAACTTCGTGCTTATTAGGCATAGAGATAAATTATTAGTACTCTTTGTATTGAAAAAGAGATAATAACTGAGAATTGTAAGGATGTGGGTATGATCTCCAATTTAAAAAAAAAAGCCTTTAAACGAGCCCTGTACTCTCGCATCTGTTCACTGTCACCTTTTGGCGCCTTTTTTGGTGGTTTATTCTCACGTTGCCTTTGATAATATTTCTTTTATGCTTCTGCCTATTTGTTATTTTTAGGCATAATGCTATATCACTATCTACAGCTGAATAAAATGAAAGAACACAAATACACTCAAATTGATTAAGTATATAATTCATTTGAACATTTTAAATCACAGTGTTCGTAAACCAAAAATAAATTACACTTATAAAGCTAACCTCTTAAGTCTATACGTCTTTTCTACATTTTTAATCACTCTATTCATATAAAAATGAATGATACTCATTAAGTAAATTGCACAAATCAATAACTATTTCCTTAAGAAGAAATAATTTGTAGACACTTTAAATAAATAAAAAGAAATGTAGTAGGGTCAATCGGTAGCCGTTATGAAAACTGATGGGCAGACAAAGACAATCAACGGTACGAAAATTCCGTAGCATCACTGCTGCGTCATTTCTACCTCTTCCCTGCCGTCTCCTCTTCCGGCTGTTTCAATTAGCGTACAGCATGCTACGCTACGTACATATATCCCACCCCTTCTTGGCGTCTTCCCATTCGACCGCTAGCTCATGCGTTGGAGTGGCGGACTCTAAATAATATAATAATTCCTTATACTGAAACTGCCACGTATTTAGGTTTAATTATAGACAATAAGCTTCGTTGGACCACACACATTCACAAAGTGCGGGGGGCAGCGATGGCCAAACTATCCCTACTGTACCCTCTCCTCAAGAGTAATAAACTACCCCGCCACTTAAAATTACTCCTTTACGTGTCTATTGTCCGATCCGCGTTTATGTACGGTAACGAAGTCTGGGGCAATGTTACCAACTACCAAAAACAAATTTTGCAGGTAATTCAAAATAAATTTCTCAGGATAATCGGCGATGCGCCCCCACTCACACGGACAATAGACTTACACAGCCGACTTAAAATTCCTCTTGTAAAAGATTACTTACTCTTCCGAAATAATAAATTCTTCAAGAAACTCGCACTTCATGCTAACCCAGAAATTAAACGCCTAGGCGATTACAACCCCGATATAAACCACCGCTTAAAACGCCCCAAAATGACACCTAATTAAATTTAATTAAATAGATTAGACACAAAAACTCCGTGCTCCTCCTACATTGCAGCGCGGATCATATAATTAAATCCATAAATCTATAATTGATTAATTAATTATAAATTATACTGACCGTTAAATTCACCTTAAATTACGCAACGCAGCTTCACTGTCAGCCTTGGCGCCACCTACATCATATAATTAGAAGTAAATTCGAAAATTCGAGAATCTCACCAAACTTTCGGCAAAAATTAAGACATGCCAACAGGCCAGACCTACAGTATTCAAAATTTTAATTAGCCACCATCGGGGCAGGGGATGTTTTACCCTGCCTCTCCCTCCTTCCCTGGTAGGCAGGACAGGAGGGGGAAACCAAAGGGAAAGGAAGGGGGGCTGAAACTGTGGCTCTCAGTCCTCCTCTCCACACATTCAGCTGGGAATCAGCACTCAATAACCAATGACGAGGGGGGAGGGGAGGGGCTATCCCTCTCTTTCCTCCCAGCGGCGGCGTCGCCGCTGACGCACTCTCCTCCTCTACCGGTTCCCCCACCACGTGCCTAGCTATTCCCCTCGTGCGATCGGAATTTTTGTAAAATTCGAAAAATGTAGCCTCCTCAGCATTTAAGTTTCACTTCATATGTAAAAATTAGCTTTTGAAAGCAATGGACCTCGCGTCTCCTTACACGTGTTTTGATTATATGTACGTGAGTGTATGTCTGTATTTATATGGATTAGCTAATAACTAGCTGCTTCGCTCGCGTAATTTCAGGGTAATGTTGGTAATAAATTACGGGGCGACTGAATTGCGCCCCATTGGAAAGGGCGCCTTTCAGGTTTTTTCGAGCACACACACAATTATTTAAATCCTGATAGGCTGCCTTTCCAGAGTTGGCTGTTCGCTTTGCTTTAAGCGAAAGAAAACCCTGAATTGTGCCCCATCGGAAAGGCCGCCTTTCAGGTTTTTTCCTTGTACGCATACAGTCCGTAAAATCCTGATGGGCTGCCTTTCCAGAGTTGGCTGTTCGCCTTGTTTTAAGCGAAAGAAAACCCTGAATTGTGCCCCATCGGAAAGGCCGCCTTTCAGGTTTTTTCCTTGTACGCATACAGTTCGTAAAATCCTGATGGGCTGCCTTTCCAGAGTTGGCTGTTCGCCTTGTTTTAAGCGAAAGAAAACCCTGAATTGTGCCCCATCGGAAAGGCTCCCTTTCAGAAATTTTTAGTTTTCGTTAGATCGTTGTGGGCACTGAATTTCGCCCCATCGGAAAGGCCGCCTTTCAGGTTTTTTCCTTGTACGCATACAGTTTGTATAATCCTGATGGGCTGCCTTTCCAGAGTTGGCTGTTCGCTCTGTTTTAAGCGAAAGAAAACCCTGAATTTCGCCCCATCGGAAAGGCCGCCTTTCAGGTTTTTCCTTGTACGCATACAGTTCGTAAAATCCTGATGGGCTGCCTTTCCAGAGTTGGCTGTTCGCTCTGTTTTAAGCGAAAGAAAACCCTGAATTTCGCCCCATCGGAAAGGCCGCCTTTCAGGTTTTTTCTTTGTACGCATACAGTTCGTAAAATCCTGATGGGCTGCCTTTCCAGAGTTGGCTGTTCGCTCTGTTTCAAGCGAAAGAAAACCCTGAATTTCGCCCCATCGGAAAGGCCGCCTTTCAGGTTTTTCCTTGTACGCATACAGTTCGTAAAATCCTGATGGGCTGCCTTTCCAGAGTTGGCTGTTCGCTCTGTTTTAAGCGAAAGAAAACCCTGAATTTCGCCCCATCGGAAAGGCCGCCTTTCAGGTTTTTCCTTGTACGCATACAGTTCGTAAAATCCTGATGGGCTGCCTTTCCAGAGTTGGCTGTTCGCTCTGTTTTAAGCGAAAGAAAACCCTGAATTGTGCCCCATCGGAAAGGCCGCCTTTCAGGTTTTTTTCTTGTACGCAATCAGCTCGTAAACTCCTGATGGGCTACTCAGACAGTTTATACTCTTTATTTTATTCCAAGACAATTTTGAATTGTCCCCTATTGTTGAATGATCGGCGCAGATAAAACCCTTTTACGCTCAAAATGCAATCAATGTATGTCTATACAAATTAATATTCAACTTATGGTGTACGACAAAACGAACAATTTTAGTTTCCTTGTAATATTTTATTTAAACATTATAGTTATCTGCTGACTGATGTCTACCATCAGAAACAAAATCGATGCTTATACAATCGCCCAAGAGAGCATAAAGCTATACGTGAAGGAAATGCAACGTAAATAAAATTATAATACAACTTATTGCTAGGTACTATTACAGAATAAGACCACGGGGCGTGAGGACATCCAGTGGGCATTACAGTGACTTGTACGGCCGTAGATGTACACACAGGCACAAGACAGCTTTGTTTTTGACATTCGGTGAGGGATAGTAGAGAGCTTTTATAAAGATTGCCGTGACAACTTGTCTATGTTCTTGCGGGTTTGTGGAAGTAGTGTTGCATTTAGTGGGATTTAAACTGTGTAACGCAGAAGGCCTACTGACCATAGTTCTAATCTAGGTTTTTTGCACCCATGAATGTGAAGCCATGTAAAGTTAATGTAATAGAAAAAAGTTTAAAATAATCAAAATGAATAAGTCTATGTGAAAGCGTCTGAGTGCCTGATTATGGCCAGTAATTATAACATACAAAATGAAGTGTACTCACCGATAAACTAAGCTCTAAGCTCTCTTTTTATGTGTATTATATATATATATATATATATATATACACACACACAGACACAAACACACACACACTCCACGGTACCAGGTTTTCGTAAAAGCTGCTGCGTGGACTACTGTAGCTGCTCCCATAACACCTTATATCATAGAAATCGTCAGACCAAGAACAGATTTCGCAGCGGGTTTGTGACGATATAGCATGCTTTATTTTCTCCAGGAGGTGAACAGGGTTGAAAAATGTTTACACCATTTTATTTTTAACTCCCTAACCTGTGCAGATATGGTACTGCTATTTGGTTCAAAAAAATTGCTAAATTAAAGTACCTATATAATGGTATAGGATTTAGGAAATTATAAAAATAAGGGAGTGAAAAGGGGCGCAAACTGTCTTTGCAATTTCCTTAAAATCTCCCTCTAAATCCCCATAACTTGGGCAGAAATCGCTATGCTTTTTGGTTTCAAACATTGTTGATTTAAATACCTAAAAAAAAAAAGTATTTTCAGGATTTTTCGAAGTTAAAAATTTAAGGGGTAGAAAAGTGGTGAAAACTGTTTTCGCCATATACTTAATAGCTCCCTAATCTGAACAAATATACAAATATATTTATACTATTTGGTTTTAAATCACTGCTTACTTAAATACCTACAAACTAATTATTTATTTTTTAGACATTTGGAAATGTAGGGACTGAAATTGGGGTAAACCTGTTTTCGCAATAAACTGGACATATATCTTTATCCTCTCTGGTATAAATCTCAACTGGACATGTATCGTTTTTCCCTTAGTATATTAAACTCAGAGTAAAACATAGACTAAACAATTTTAATGCGGGTAAAGTCGCGTCAGGACAGCGTCAGGACCATTATAATAATGGCGAAAGTTTATATTTTTGTTATTCAATCACGCCTGAACAGGTTTGTATAATATTTGGCATAGAGAAACATTATGTCCAGGAATAGAACATACGCTATTTTATCCCGAAAAATGGGTTTCTAAGGGAACTAATCAGACATGATCCTTGTTAAGGCTCTACTATACTTTTTGCTAGGTGATATGATATTGTGACCATACATAGGCCTACATAAATAATTTATGCAAAGTTCGTTTGCCTTCCGTTACATAAATGTACGTATATGTTCATCGTTTCTTATGGCCGTAGCAGGTAGTGTTAACATTTTTACAAGCTTTTATTTAACTTGCAATGTTTGTATGTATGTATGTCTGTGTGTTCGACACTAATCTTGGAAGCAGAATTAGAACCACTTCCCTATGTCCGATTAAGCTCAAATTTGGTGCACATATGTATCTTCGGTGACAATACAACAATATGGTACCATGAAGTTTTGATAATGAAGCCGGAAGATGGCCATAGTAATTTCTGAACTAAATAAGATAAACCCATCGAGTTTGGGCTCGATAGAATCGTTTTGAGGAGTATGTTTTTTAAACCTCAAATCTACACTGAAATAAAACTTAGTTTGTAAAAACAAATTTGAAATATAGCAAATGAATTAGGCGCAATGATTAGGTTTATACTATCTCAACAATAAGCCAAATTGTTTTATTAATAACAAAAAAAACTAAACATCTATATTATAGTGTTTACATAGAGAAATAATATACACCAAATTTTAGAGTACCACAGGGCAAAAAACACAAAATCTGCTTTCTGTAAAAAAGTTGAAGGTCAAGATGCGAAAGTGGAAGACGTTCATCTACCTTAAGAACTTCAGAGGCTCAGCGGCATATTTGCGTACTGCATTAAACGAACTGTTGGCACAAATTCGGTGTCTAGGACCGCAGACTTACTTTTTGACATTCAGTTGCAATGACATCAATTGGCTAGATATGTTAAAAGCTCTCCTCATCGTCGTTGGACAACCTATGGAATATCCGGATGATTTGGATATGGTAACAACACAGCGGTTAATTGAACAGTATCCCGTAATTGTTCGCAGACATTTCATGTATCGCCACAACGACCTTATGAAATTTATGTTAAGCAAACATACAATTTTAAATGGTCGTATTAAATATTTCTGGCGGAGAATCGAATTTCATAACCGCGGAAGCCCCCATATTCACAAGGTAGTTTGGGTGTTCACATTATTAAACCTAAATCTGTGCAATTACCGATAAATTTTTGTCACGGCACTGCAGAACGAAATTATGAATTATATTACGCTAGGCTTGCGCAGTACACAAAATGCAAGGTAGCACTGTCGACCACGCCGTCGTGTACCTATACTAAGGTTCAAAGCTCTTCGCAGCTGGTCAAGCCATATGTGGCCCTAAGTAGAGTAAATTCGTAAGAAGGTCTACTTATTGATGAATTAGACTGCACCAAAATTGACTGACAAACAAACAGTCAATATCGACGCTCTAAATGAAATGAACAGCTTAAGAAACATTTCGATATTTACAATGATAAATAAAAATTATGAAATAAATTAATTCTAAAAAAATAAAAAAAACTTTTATTTAAATGCTCTAAAAACAAGAAAATAAATTAAATTGATTCAAAATCATCTTTTTATAACATTACACAACACCACTATTTTTATGAAACTAGCGACGGGTCGCCCCCAGAAGACCGTAGCGACACTAGACCGTACGCTACCTACCTGGCCAATGGTAGTGGGGCGGCGGGTCATGCGGGTGGGGGAAGGCTTTCCTCACGCCAGTTAGCCAGTCATTTAGCTGTTCCTTCAACACGCCTGCGTTCACAGTCCTGACAGAACAACCACGCAAGTCAAAGTTTATGTTTTTAATGAAATTATTGATAGTTTATTATAATTTTTAATTAACTGTTGAAACGCATTTGTTTAGTCACTTAAGCTAATAGTTTAATTAAAGGTTACGGTAAGTGATGGTTTTTTAATATATCGAAATGCGATATAATTTTTATAGCTTAATAGCCCATGAATTTTAGTGTTCTACCTGAAAAAAAAATAATGCAGTTTAGAAATTTGGCACAGATGTTCCTTTGGGTGTTAAAAATTGATCCTAAAAAGTCCCCATCTCTCAGATGCTGGCTTCATACATTTTTAAGGCAATAAGGGCGTAAGTGCCGAAATATGCATATCACGACTGTTGCGTGAAAAAAACTCATTCTAATATATCAAAATTTGGTCAAAATTTTAAAGTTAAGGGCCCTTAGTCCTTAATCATTCGTTTTTATTACTTTATACATGGCAAAAATTATCTTATAACCTAATTTATACTCAACTAATGGAAGTAAAATATATCACTGCTCTATACAATCACCAGTTACATCAAATTCACCACTGATAGGCAAAAATATACCTATATAAAAAAAATTCCGTTATTTTATTAGCTTTAAATCGGTTGGTCAAACATGTATATGCGATAATAATTGACTGACGTATTAAGGATTACAATGAACTACTGTACAACAATGGGTTTTTGAGCAATTTAGGTCAATATTTACTATAGCATATTACCTGAAAAAAAATAATGTAGTCTTGAAATTTGGCACAGATGCTCCTTTGGGTATTAAAAATTGATCCTAAAAAGTCCCCATCTCTCAGATGCCGACTTCATACTTTTTTAAGGCAATAAGGGTGTAAGTGCCGAAATATGCATGTCACGACTGTTGCGCGAAAAATTTTCATTCAGTTGTATCGTAACTTGTATAAGATGTGAAGTAAAAGGCACTTAGTTATTTAACATCCATTATTGTTGCATAATACCCAGCAAAAATAAGAAACCTGATCTAAAATCAATTAATGGAACTACAAAATAAAAAAATAACCAGTCCATTAAAGTCCTCTTCATCAGAACGATCATTGATAAACAACATTAGTGCATGTTGCCCCACGACATTTGGTGCACATAATACCACACTGCAATCCACACTTCATCCGCACACACTCGCATTTGTGGCTGCATTCACTTTTACAGTTACATGATATCAAATTCAGGAGCTGTTCTGGAGCTGTAGGAAGGGATGTTGTTATAGGAACAAGTGTGCCACTCACACTTTTCCATCCCCACTCAACAGGATCTAATGAATGGCCCAGCCACTCTTGCACCTGTAGGTAAACCCGAAGAGAATGCTGTTCACATGCGGCACTGGTTGGTGGAAGAGAGGCTAGCTGGAAAGAAGCACTAACAGGCATCTTTGCTATCTTGCAGGTATACATATATACTCTCATTTCATCCAAAGTGGAATACTTATCATGTCCCTGATACATTGCAATTGCAAACTTTTCTCCAGCTGCAATAACTATCTTCTTGTCCGCATGTGGACATGTAAAAACATGTACTGTTCTCCGAATGGAAACATCGTTCTTGATGATGTTCCATGCTTGCTTCTTTCCCTTACCGAAGAAAGCACTGGTTGTATCTGATCCGGTCATAGCAAAGATCTTAAAAAGGTGTGAGGTAACCAATGAGAGCATTAGTGTAGACTGCAAAGTAGTTATCGATGGAGGATACCTCTTGCATGTACTTGTGTGGCCAAGACCTACTACATTTGGTCAAATATGTGAGGTTTATGTTACATTCGTCCAAAAACATTTTTCTGTGACAGCAACTGTAGTGTTTGATGGTTATGACAAGTTAACCACTAAAGAGGAAGAGCGAAGGCGGCGTTCTGCAGGGAGGTCTTCCACCGATATTTCAATAGCTGCTAACAATGTTGTTACATCGACGCAAATGGACTTTCTGAGGAATGGCCATAACAAAAATGGGCTCATCAAATTATTAGTAACTTATTTTCTAACTTCAGGTCATCACGCAATTCAGTGCTCAGGAGATGCTGATACCACTATAGCAGCTATTGCTCTTCAGTATTCAACAAGCTGTTGTGTAAAAGTAATAGCTACTGATACAGACATCCTTGCGATGTTGACTGCGAGGTTAGAAGATGCACACATTGAAATTGTCCATCCACCCTCAAGCAAGACAACAGGAAAGATTTACAGTATATCAGCTATTCAGCAGGACATTGGTGAAATGAAAAACTATGTTTTGTTTTGTCATGTTATGTCAAGTTACGATACAACTGAATTAATATTTTTCGCACAGCAGTCGTGATATGCAGATTTCGACACTTACGCCCTCATTTCCTTAAAAAAGTATGAAGCCGGCATCTGAGAGATGGGGACTTTTTAGGATCAATTTTTAACACCCAAAGGAACGTCTGTGCCAAATTTAAAACCTGCATTATTTTTATTTCTGGTAAAATGTTATAGTCAATATTAACCTAAATTGCTCAAAAACCCATTGTTGTGCAGTAGTTCCTTGTAATCCCTAATATGTCAGTCAATTATTATCGCATAGGGTAGAGTGGGGGAATTCCGATCACTTAAGCAAGATTGTCCATATTATGACAATTTGTTACGGAATGGAGGTGTAAAACAGAATATATATTCTCCTATATTATGACTTGACTTGTGTGTATTAAAAATAAAGAAATTGTTATTGGTTTGGGAAAAAATTTTTTTTAATAAGTCATATGTTTGGTCGGAATTACCCCGACGTTTGGGTAATTCCGATCATTTATATTCACCAATATATTTAAATTATTTTGGACATATGGCTGTCACTTAACTAATACTTAAAGCACAAATAAATGCATAGCACACTACAAGCAAATGAATTAAAATATTTTGTGTGAAAAAAAAATTGTTCAGACAAAATAAAAATTATGTAAATTATAGCTGATAAAATCAACTCTTAAGTGATTGGTATTTATGACTTCCAATAGTCACAAATATAATTGTCTGGTGTATCAAAACCAGTGCACTCTGCATGAGCCCACTCTGAACACGAAGTGCACCTATACCAAAGTTCATTGTCATGTCCTTCATCTCCACAAAGAATGCAAAAGTCTTTGGCATTGCTTATTGTTGGTTCTATGTCATCACAAGGATCAGCAACTGCATCATCTTCTGAGGAACTAACTGGAAGTATCTTTTTATGACTGTTTCTTTTTTGGCCGGGAATCTGGGCCTAATTCTCCATGAAGTCCTTTCTTCTTTCTTATTTGAACTTTTTTTTTTGCAACAGCCCTTTTTGCCCTAGCATCTTCAAGACATTTATTTTGCGGAGTTGAAGTTAGGATCTGAGAATCAATTTTTTCTTCTAGGCCTTGTCTTTGACTCTATTGCGACCCGAGAAATTATTTTTGGCACTGGAGCCACATCCTGGAAAGAACACGAAGGACCAGCACAACTGGAATGTGTAAAATCCATATTGGGCGAGACAATTCTGTTCCCAGTAGTTGAACTTGAAATAAAAGGAGAAGTGACAGTGGTAACATTTTCAATTCCTCCTTCTATGATAGACCTATCCACTCTTGCAGGTTACTGGGAAAGAATTCCTCTTCAGAAAAAATATCTGGATCTAGAGGGAAAATTTCAGTTTTCCGAAAACCATTGACTGCCTTCTCAATTGTTGCTACCTTAATAAACGCAATGTTAAAGAGTCCTGAAAGTTCATCTGGACTGAGTTTTTCGTGGGGATGATTTACCATCCATCTTCTGCATGCTTCGTGGTAGGCCTTCTTCAGCGGTGCATAGAAAGCAACATCCAAAGGCTGCATTCAATGGGATGTTTGTGGAGGCAGAGACAGCATGATTATTCTATTGTGATGACAAAATTCATATGACTCGTGAGATATGTGGCTGGAATGGTTGTCCAGAACAAGCAATACTGGATTGTTAGGATCTGGTTTACAAAAGGCACTGAAATGTTTTAGCCATGCTAAAAATAGTTGCTCGTTTATCCAGCCTGACTTCGAACACTGATACAAAGAACCTGGGGGACCATCTGTGATTTCGGCACTTACGCCCTTATTGCCTTAAAAAAGTATGAAGCCGGCATCTGAGAGATGGGGACTTTTTAGGATCAATTTTTAACACCCAAAGGAACGTCTGTGCCAAATTTCAAACTTTTTTTTTTTTTTTTTTTTTTTTTTTTTTTTTTTTTTTTTTTTAAGGTTTGCTCGATTTTTCCCCTAAAATGCCTGGGCTATAAGTTTTAAACATTATAATATGGGTGGTAAATAAACCTACACATGTGTAGATCTCATTTACTATTCACTGTTATTTAGAATGCGTTTCTATATTAACTTGCGGTAAATTATACTATCTTGTTTTTACTTGTAAAATTAACTCTGTTTATTTTTGCACTTTACATAATATATCTTTGAAACTTGTAACTTAAGTTACTTTACCCATACGTTTATTTCAATCAGTTTTCGTGTATTTAATAAAATGTAGAAGTAACTTTTAAATACATATTTCATTGTGTGAAAAACGCTAGGCGTTAGTTATTCGCGCGACAATTTTTCACCCAGTGTAGGCCGACTTGTTTACTTGGAAAGGAGGGCTCCCTCCCCGGCAGACTTCTCTCTCCTGCCCTGGGGGTGCCGCACAGCTAGTACGACTTTCATGCTCCATATTATGTCTGTTGTACTTTTTAACAGATTAAAGCGGCTTAGCCCACCCATTCACGTTAGTTTATACAGTTTACATTTATTTTTGATAAATGTTTCGTTGGGTGCATGGTTACACGATTTGTTGATTAAGTTCTGTAAAGTTACAATTACGCCTAACAAAAGCTGTATGTAAAAATTTGTTATAGAGACTTGACAATGACTGTTATTGTTGTTATTATTAGGTACGTATATAGTCTTAATAACAGCTTCAAATTATTATTGTTATGATTATGTATATCGTCATAATAACAGCTTCATATTCTAATGTTAAATGCATAATTATTTAAAAAAAAAATCTTTTTGTAACAAACATTCTACAGGCGTAGGTAGTTTCGAAGTAACTATTCTTCTGGAAATATTTTTGAAACTTCTATAAAATCCTAGAGCATTTTAAGAACTTAATGTAGCTGACATAAATACCTATATGTTCGCTAATCTTCAAAAAGGATTGGTGTAACATATTCTCATATTACATGAAGCGAAAATATTTTGAATGTTTTTAACTTAATGTCTTAAAGATATTCATAATATGTCTACTAAGGTAGTCATTAAATTATTTTTGATTTTCAAACACTGTTTTTTATATCTTACACTAATGTCATATAATTTTTTTTCGGACAAAGGTTTAAGATAATCTTAAGATTGTTATTAATAAATTCCAACGAAATTGATACTAAAAAATTTACTTTCTTTTTAAATTTCGAACCCTGTTTTTATGTTAATAGTTAGTTTCATCAAATATTATTTAAACCAATTGTTTTAGATAAAACTTAGGAATTTTTACAATAAATTATATTTAATTTGATAGTAAAAGTATTTAAAAAAAAGTAATGTATTTTTGTTTTTCTACCCTTGTTATTTCCAGCCCTTGAAGTATTGGTTTGTATTATCAAAAATTGTTTCAAACTAAAGTTTTAAGTAACATTATATGATTAACAAACAATTTGAACGGATTTGAAAGTGCACCACTAAGGGAGTTATGAATTTTTTTTATTCTGCCCCTTATTTTTTTAACCCCTTGTAGCAATAGTACTTCCAATCAATTTTATTGTTTCAGACAAAGGTTTTTGATAAAAATTATAAGGTTTACCAACAACTTGAAGAATGTTATATTGTAACTAATGAGAGTTATGAGTTTTTTTTAATTCTACCCCTTATTTTTTCAACCCCTTGCAGTAATGGATGTTCCGATCGAAAATTTTTTAGACAAAAGTTTTAGATAAAAATTATATGATTGATACACAATTGTACGAATTCTATGTTGTACCTACGAAGGAAGTTATGATTTTTGCCACCAACCCTTGTTTTTTCAACCCCTTGAAGTTGTGGTTGGTCGTATAAAAATTTATTTAAGATGAATGATGTACTGAATACTTTAAGGTTTCACGATAAAGGGATTTATGAGTGTACATGGTACATTATGATTTTTTTTAATTCAACACCTTTATTTTTTCCACCCCCTGCAACAATGGTTCGACATATAAAAAATAATTTCAGACAAAAGTTTTAGATAAAAATTATAAAATTTACTAACAATTATAACGATTTTGATGGTGTACTTACTGAGGGAGTTATGAAATATATATATTTCTTAATTTTTATCGTTATTTTATTTACTACATTACTGCAATGGTTCGTCTAATCAAAAATTGTTCCAGACAAAAGTTTATATAGAAATTATAAGAAAAATACATAATTAGTACAAATTTGATGCCTTACCTACGAACACAGTTATGATTTTTTTTGTCCGCCAACCCTTGTTTTTTCAACCCCTTGGAGATACCGTCGGTCGTATCAAAAACTTATTCAGAGAAAATATTTTGGCATTACTCCTAAGAATTTTAATAAATTCAAAGGATGTGATATTTTCCATATTGCGTGATTTAGAACGATTTTTCTGTTTTTGAAAAAACCTTCCCCATTTCTACCCCTTTCTTCGGATATTGCTCATTAAAGAACTCGATCGAGATTTTCCACATTTAGATTTTCTATATTAGTTTGGAATTGATTTGAGAAAAATTAGGACAGTTATCGCGTCCACAAGAAAGTGATATATATATATATATATATACATATGTATAAATATACAAGCTTTTGAGTTGACGATGGTTTTGGGGTCTATGGACCATGAAACGAAAAACTATGTAAAAAAAATTCCGGAAGTCGCACCTTCGTAACGGCTACAATAGGTAGTACCTATTTCTTTGAAATCTACCTAAAATACGTAGGTATTAAAATTCTTCTATGCTAATGCACAAAGCTGTTTCGAATTGCTGGCTCCCTTGAGTCACGCGAGACAATTCATATGCTCCTGGGGTTCTCCTGAAACAGTAAAATCTGCAGCTGTGTACATCAATTTAATTTTACCAAAAGAAATGCATTTACCAGTGGTGATTGTACTTTGTTTCTAATTTTATTTTTGGTCAATGTTACTGCAGAAAATATTCTTTCAGTTGCTGCGTATGAATGAGGCAAGCATAGCATGGCTTTAATGAACACTGTTATAGAAGGGAACATTTGGTCTCCTACAGCATTTTTCATTCCAAAAACTGTATTCCAAAAATCCATTATATTTCTTCTCTACTGTAACTTATAGGTAGCTATATTGTGTGTAGGTGTTGACACTGCATTAATAATTCAATTATTAACTTAATTTGATTGTTAGGTAAAAAGTGTAGGACTATATGTATGTACAAATCCTTATTTTACTTAAAAAACACAATAAACATTTATTCAACACAACACAGTACACTATAATGACACAAGGATTTCCAACAATAAAATATTAGAATTTTTCTTCCTAAATTTATATATTAAAATTATTATTTATATGAATATAATATCACGGATGAGTCAGAAGTAGATGATGTACACCCAGGACAATACGTTGAGCACTATTAGATAGAACTCCAGTCAACAATACAATATATGAAAACAAACAGGAAATCGATTAGGAAATATTCACAACATAAAATTAGTGTTATAAATTAAATTAATCATATATCATTTCCAGAGGTAAATACAATTTTTGGGTTATGTCAAGTGGCTTTAACTTGGTTTGTTCAAATTTCTATTACAGATGTTGTTGACAGCTTTTAAACATGAATGCATGTAGTTAATTGGCATTTAGACTGAGCATAAATAATAACAATCAAACGAAATAGTATGGTAAGAAAATAAATAAATAGTACTTAAAATAAAATCTGTGTGGGTCATTGTTACCGCACACCATAAATTCGTCGTCTTTCTTCAGTGCTTCAACAGTCTTTAATAAACGCCATTCCCTATCCAGGTTATCGAAATATTTTTCTTCAATAACATTAAGAAAACATTTGGCAAGTGGCATTATACTGTGATTGTCATCTGATTTATACTTTTCTGGACTCAGCAAGGCTAAACCTTTTAGAACAGAGTCATTAAAATTTATTTGTTTTAAAACTTGGCTCCAAAATACAACATAGAAGGCCAAACAATTAACTTTCAATAGTGTTAACCTACATCACTTGGTCTAACTATGCTCTTATCTAATCCCATCAAAAAGAGCTTCCACTCTCGCTCCTAGATAAACTTTGCTTATGTCTAAAACTGGCCGTTGTCAGCTGTATTTTCTTTTTCAATTGGATTATTTGAAACATATAATATTTCATTGTCAGTTTCATTTTTTCTCCCACCGATGAAACCAGAACATGAAAACGATATTAGTACATTGATAATATAAATTTAAATTAATTATTACTGTCGACAGAATAAAAGCCAGGAACAAAAAATATGACTTAATTAATGCCGAACGACCGAATTGAGTTCCTGACCTGACTCGTCGTCGTCAACTGAAAAATTAGATTCCCTTCCACTCCTGTGTGTGTTTGAATAACACTTAATAATAAAACAATTTAGTGTAAACATAATATTATATTCAAGGCAAAAAACTCGAAAAAGTACTAGCTGGGGACACCCTGATTGTGTCTGAGAGTTGGCGTACTTATGTTGTTCTTCTCCTGGTCACGTTCCCTTTCCCCTCTAGCTACCGGCCAATGGCAGCGAGGGGGCGGGGCTAGCAGTGATTCTGACACACTTTTCTCTGATACGGTCTAATGACCATACGGTCAAGCGGTGTCGCCCCACTAGCGACCTTCCCCCACCCTGCTTCGGGTACTGTTGTGTATAGCCTTTTGTAACAAAAAATTAATTAACTGATAATAAATACCACATTAAAATCAGTTGCATTTTTCAGAAGAAGTAAGCGGAAATAAAAACAAACGCGTACAGTGACACTGTTTTATAGATATTATATAGAGATAAAAGCTTCCTTGAGTAGATACACAAGAATAAATGGTAAATACACCTACACTACATAATTAAATCACTACACCCGTGCGAAGCAGGGCAGGATAGCTAGTAATTCCACAAAAAACGTTTCAATAACAGTAAGTAGTAGGTTACTGACGAACAGTAGGTAGTAGGTTACTGAGAGTAACAGTAGGTAAGAAGCAACTTCTGCTGCTGCCCTGAAGATGGAGGCTGCAACGCATTCCGAAACGTCAGAAATAACTTCCATTGTGACGCCGCTAGAACCCAGAAGACAAGAACATTTATTAAAATGTTTCTAGTTGATTTGATTACTTAATGTATTTAAGTAAATTCTTGCTTATTGCCATAATGTTCCTGATTTGTTATGAAGTCGCTTGAAGTCTCGATTATCAGTGACACCGACATCTTATCATGTTTATCATCGGCCAAACATTATTACATTTGCAAGAGGAATTACCTCACAAAATGTGCCAGCCAATTTCAAACTTACCATACATAGTTTATCAAATACAGACACAAATGCAGACTTATTAGTACCTATAAATAAACACATGATCTTTATACAAGCATTCATTTTTCAATTATTGTTTTTATACATTCTAGATAAAATGGCTTCTTACATTAAGTACTGGTTGAAATACACTCAGCCGAGTTAACACTGATATTGCAATTATCTTTTATTTAAATGTAAATACGAATAATGTTAAAGGAATATATCGCACATATCTATCGAATATTGGATTAAGTATTTCATATATACAATTTTGAGACTGAATCTCTCCCCACACAGTGCTGAAATAGCAAGTTAGAACACATAAAACGTATACTTAGTGCAAAATGAAACCTTTCTTACAAGCAGAAACACTTTCCCAAAATGTACATGTTAATAATTTATGCAAAACTTGATACAACGATTTTATCTTTAGTGAAATTCTATCACATGCAATGTAGTAAGCACATAACTAATAAGTTACACTATCGCACTGAAAATGTATGTATGTAGTTAAGAACTGAACAATGCATAAAATGACATACCCAAAAATAATACAGCTATATCATGCGTTTGTACTAAAGAATCAAATGCAAACGTCTTGTAAAGTTCAGGTGAGTGTAACATGTGGTATATTTATAATGACTTACATGAGACGATTTCATTATGAATAGTGATAAATCATATTCAAAAACACAAATTTCTTCTTGTCTTCTTTGATTCGGGTTCATCATTGTTGGCAATAGCTTGTACACTTTTATTTCTTCTGGAATTTGATGGTTTCTTGACACTAAGTTTGTGTTGTCTTGCAGCAAATTCGTTCATAGCCTTCCTTTGTAATATAGTCAGGATCTCGTATGGGCAACGACCGCGGTCGTCGCGGGTCTACAAGTTCTGGCAACATACAGTTTAAGTACAACTTTGTCAATTGCTGATCAATTTGATCCTTCCAGAACAGATAATCTCTGTCAATACGTGTGGTTTTAATTCCATTTGGAGTCCAGAGCCCGAAGATGCAGTAATTACGCCTTGTCACATGAAGTTGCCCTTGAACTTGGTAGAAAAAATAGTGATTCTTATTAATGTCTGTAACAGTTTTTTTTTGTCTCGAGATATGTTCCAAAATGTGCATTTCCTTTTAAGAATTAACTCATCAGGACTTAGAACTTCTGGCTTTACTCCAGAAGATGGACATTTTACTTCCACGATACAATCTCTTTCAATCAGTCCATCTGGGCTGGCCCCTAGAAATTGTATTTCTTCATCAACAAACAGTCCACATGCCTTTACTTGTACATCACAAGTCTCTTCCAGCTTTTTCACTACCTCTTTTTCGTGATCTCTAACCCATATCATAGCATCTGTATCGAAATCCTCATACAACAATGTAGCCACCAATTTTTGGCATGAAGTATGTGGTTTACGCCTACAAATAGTGCCAAAATTAGAAGCTGTCAACAATTTTCTCCTAGTTTATTTCCACAGGCCGCACTCCCTTTGTAAAAGGGTACCATTCTGCAGTTTCTAACGCTCTTCAAATGTAGAGGGTAAGGATTTAAAAAATCCTTCCTTAGCTAGGTTGTAACCTTCGTAAGTCATGTCTGGTTTTTGAGATTGGGGACTTTCAAAGGGAAACCTTGAGGATTTAGAGCTGTAGGTGGTAATCTTGCGCACATACTGGGTTATTAACATTTTGAGATTACAAGTGAATATAATGTCATATGTTGAGCGGACATAGGACTGAATTGTATATTTAGTTGTGAAGCCCTTTCATAGCAAACATTATATAAAAGCTATATTCAAGTTAAAATCTCTTAAATATGCTTTTATGGTATTAAAATGACATTAATTTGTGTAGCATAGGGTAGTAACATGTTATTATTATTGGTGACTGTAAGATATGGATGGACGCTGTGATAGTGTGAGTATGCGGAATTCCCCCGACCTCATATAAATATTTACTACACCTTCACGGTTGTACTGAAATAAGCTAAATGAGTATAGTTTCAGGTACATTGCGTATATATTACATTGATTTATAAGTTCTTTATTTATATTCAGCTCTCCGACTATTCCACGTTTTCCATGTTTTTTTCGATGATGGACACAATGATTCAGCCACCTTGAAATAATTTTTTCTATGTTTTGTTTTCAGATAGAATTCCTGAATAACTTTTCATTGAAAACCAAATTTTTTAACAGCCATTTGCTCTGATTTTTGTAATGACTCCCAACATAGATATTGGTGGAAAGTGTGTCTCATATTGTACATGTACACATGAGCATGTGTGTGTTCCCTATCTCTCTCTAAAGCTATCAAGTGTACATAATGGGAGTGCGTCGTTTGCCCTACAGGCGTTTGCCCTAAACGCATTTTCAAAGCATATTCTCGCAGTCCTCATTCCAAACAGGCGTTTGCCCTAAAAGCGTTTGCCCTAAAGGCGTTTGTCCTAAAGTCGTTTGCCCTACAGGCGTTTGCCCTACAGGCGTTTGCCCTAAAGGCGTTTGCACAAAATGTTTGATAATCACATTCGGACCAAGCTCCGGCATTTGCCCTAAAGGCGTTTGCCCTAAAATAAGTTTTTCGACAGTCGTTTGCCCTACAGGCGTTTGCCCTACAGGCGTTTGCCCTAAAAGTTTGCGAATTTTCAATAATCCGAAAATAAATGCTTGCCGGCGTTTGCCCTACAGTCGTTTGCCCTAAAGGCATTTGCCCTAAAGTCGTTTGCCCTACAGGAGTTTGTCCTACGAACCTTTTCGAAGATAGATGTCCTTACGTGTGTCGCCCCTGTTGACAAATGTTGGAACCATTCTCCAAATGAGTACAAAGTACAAAATTTACAAATTAAATGGCAGCACATACGGTTTGCTTTCCCAACGTTGAAGTCTAAGAATGCAGCTGTTAATTAAACCTTACAACAGATGGTGCGCCAATCTCAGTGACTGGATTGTATTTTTTAAATCATTTTTTTAACAGAGAGGTTGATGATGTAATATTTTCCCATGTGTGTGTGTGTGTGTGTGTGTTGGGGGGGGGGGGGTTGTTAACTAGCGAACGAATTAACTTAATTTAATATTGCTGCTATATATAAAAATAAGCGTTAACAAAAGGAGCTCACAAAATTGTATTACCCTTGCCTTCTGGAATTTTCACTTAAAGTCATCCTAAAAACGATGACCCTAAAATAATTTAAGGCAGAGGATTATGCATATGCATTTATAAAAACATTTTTAGTGTTTAAAAGTTACTGTTAAAATAGCCTCCGAGACCTTCATGCCTATTTTCAATTTTTATATAACATGTGCCTAACTGAATCTGTCGTTTTATTAATATGTTTGTAGAATGCGGTGAAAATACTTCCATCGAGAGAGTGCATATTTTGCTAATTCGCCCAGATCATCTATAGCTTAACCTCTAATAAGTTTTATGGGAACAAGTGAAGTAGGTATAATAAAAGACTGATTTAATGTGTGACAGCCAATGAAATGTACAACTTTTCAAAATGCATTTAATCATATCATCCATATTGCCACAATATTTGAATGAATGTCATAGGTATGAGTGTAAACTAGGAACGATTTTGATATGTCGTGGAATGTACAATAATGAATTACGTAAAAGTATAATACACAAAGAAATATCATTAAATATAACTCTGTTTCATATGCTAATGAATCAGCATATTCGCAAAAAAAAAGTGCAATTTTAGTTAACATATTTTCAAAACAATTAAACAAACAGAATTTACTGGAAAATATGTTTTTCATAACTTAGTAGGAGCAAGTGACGTCTATTCACCATCACCTAAGTTTAATAAATAAATACGTTATTTGTTATTTTTGTTTTGTCTCATTTCTATGTACATGCTGTGCTGAAAGACTATTACTTCTAGATTTCAATGACAGTTTTTCTTGAGCGCGCGGTGTATCCCATGTCTACGTGTCGTCTTTGAAATCGTAGTTTTTATTAGTTTAGTTTCATATTTTGATATGGTTAATGAATCAAAACAAAACATCAATTTGTATACAACCTCAGTACACATAACATGGTAATTGTATGGTTTCTCAGCCGTATTTATAGTTATATGCGATTACGTAATGGAAAAGGTGTTTTCGTGTATGCTGCTGAAAGAATTCACTCCTTAAAATTTTATTTATGTGCTATGTGATAAATGCCCCATTGTGATACTTATGTAGGCCCTACCCAGCAGCCTAGTATCGTGAGCTGGGGCGGTTTAGCATTGAGCTTGAAACCATTGTCAACAAATCCCACTCGCAGAAAGCAGTTTTTATTTCGTTCTTATTCATGGACACTATTACTAAAATTATTTATTACCGCGAATTGTAATTTTTTTATAAGTATACATAAAGGTTTTTAATTTTTTAATAAGACATTTTTTTGTGACAGATATCTCAAAGAAAACAAAACCAGTAATTCGGTAGAATTCTATACGAGCCTCGTTGCCAAATTTAATGGACGCAAAATAATAAATTACCTACACATAGACACAGCGTAAATGTTACATGGCAGGACAAGATTCAAGAAAGGTTTAGCTTGGGAGAAGAGTCCTTTAAAAAAAATGTCAGGTAGGAGCCCTGGTTCAATACACAAGAAAGTCATTCGTAAAAAGATTCGACACTGCACAACTCGGCGTAAACTGGCTTACCAAGAAGATAGTCGGATGAAACTAAAACGGCGTGAACTCCAATCGACTAAACCAAATGTTAACTATGGATCCTCATCAGGGCAAGCTACGGATGTACAAGGGTGTAATCTTCCTGAAAATGAACTATTAAGTAAGTGTGAACATTACATCGCGTCACTGCAAGTCACTTTGGAAGAAGGAAGGAATATTGTGTAACAAACAAATATGCATACAATCCCGCAAGGAAAGTCGTTCTGTGTGCGGTGGACTAAAGTCACATTATTATTATTGAGAAATACCATTACATATCTTCATTATTTTATTTTGGGAATATAAGTGGAATCCACTATGGGAATATGGGAAATATTAAGGATAAATTCAGGGTTTTCTTTCGCTTAAAACAGAGCGACAAGCCAACTCTGGAAAGGCAGCCCATCAGGATATTACGAACTGTATGCGTACAAAGAAAAACCTGAAAGGCGGCCTTTCCGATGGGGCACAATTCAGGGTTTTCTTTCGCTTAAAAGAAAGCGAACAGCCAACTCTGGAAAGGCAGCCCATCAGGATTTTACGAACTGTATGCGTACAAAGAAAAAACCTGAAAGGCGGCCTTTCCGATGGGGCACAATTCAGGGTTTTCTTTCGCTTAAAACAGAGCGAACAGCCAACTCTGGAAAGGCAGCCCATCAGGATTTTACGAACTGTATGCGTACAAGGAAAAACCTGAAAGGCGGCCTTTCCGATGGGGCGAAATTCAGGGTTTTCTTTCGCTTAAAACAGAGCGAACAGCCAACTCTGGAAAGGCAGCCCATCAGGATTTTACGAACTGTATGCGTACAAGGAAAAACCTGAAAGGCGGCCTTTCCGATGGGGCGAAATTCAGGGTTTTCTTTCGCTTAAAACAGAGCGAACAGCCAACTCTGGAAAGGCAGCCCATCAGGATTTTACGAACTGTATGCGTACAAGGAAAAACCTGAAAGGCGGCCTTTCCGATGGGGCGAAATTCAGGGTTTTCTTTCGCTTAAAACAGAGCGAACAGCCAACTCTGGAAAGGCAGCCCATCAGGATTTTACGAACTGTATGCTTACAAGGAAAAACCTGAAAGGCGGCCTTTCCGATGGGGCGAAATTCAGGGTTTTCTTTCGCTTAAAACAGAGCGAACAGCCAACTCTGGAAAGGCAGCCCATCAGGATTATACAAACTGTATGCGTACAAGGAAAAAACCTGAAAGGCGGCCTTTCCGATGGGGCGAAATTCAGTGCCCACAACGATCTAACGAAAACTAAAAATTTCTGAAAGGGAGCCTTTCCGATGGGGCACAATTCAGGGTTTTCTTTCGCTTAAAACAAGGCGAACAGCCAACTCTGGAAAGGCAGCCCATCAGGATTTTATGGACTGTATGCGTACAAGGAAAAAACCTGAAAGGCGGCCTTTCCGATGGGGCACAATTCAGGGTTTTCTTTCGCTTAAAACAGAGCGAACAGCCAACTCTGGAAAGGCAGCCCATCAGGATTTTACGAACTGTATGCTTACAAGGAAAAATCTGAAAGGCGCCCTTTCCAATGGGGCGCAATTCAGCGTCCCCTAAATTACAATTGTAAGAAAAGTATCCGTTTAATTTCAAATATTTTCTTACTATAAAATGGGCATAATAAATTGTCAGGTGTATAAAAGATTTAAATCAAAACAAAACTGTTCAATAACGATATTTACTGTTTCTACGTAAGTATTTTTAATTTTTAGTATATAATAAGTAACTGATTATAGTTCCTGTTTTAGTGTGATAGAGGATATATTTTACCTTTATGAAACTACACCTCATTTTTATTTCAAGAGATAGCCTATTTTAAAACAATTTGTAAAACACGCAGCAATTTCATTTTATTAAGATAATCCATAGTTTACACTTATACTTACATTTAAATTGTTATAAGAATATTTTAAATACTTAAATATTTAAATCTCATTACAGATACCTACATTATAGTAAGATTTATAAAAAAACTTATGTTCACGTTAAATTTAAATTTATCCTGCCAATACTGATTTTGCAGATCCATAAATTTTTATTTTTTAAAATAAATATTCACCCCTGTTACAATTTAAGATGTGATATTTCTGAAAACGCTGAATGAGAGAAGGTAGTTATAACATGTTTATTAAATATATTTAACTAAGTTTGATTTAATCAGAAGATATTATTTTTTAATGTTAAAGCCATATTTACAATCCTTCACCCCTTAAGAAGTATAATTCAGCACATAGTAAATATGAGAGGGTGGATTCTGCATGTTTCTTTATAATACCACATAGCTTACATCCCAATTAATTAATTTCAGGAATATGACATTGATAATAAAACAAAACTGACCGTTTTTTCACACCTTCAGCTGTTGAATATATAAAAATGGCAGAGTTAAAAACATAGGGCTGCAATGAGATCATACAATATGGTCATTCCTCTTCAGTTGTTTACCGCCAGCTTAATTTGCGTGAATGGATTGATTGAGTATTAAAACTAATGTATCCCTGTATCACTGCATTTGGGATTGAATTTCTAAAATCTGTAAACGTACACAACAAAATTTATTATTTTAATTATTCTTGCTCAGTTTTTTACATCCAACTTTATTTTCTATAGAGATAATTTTTTTTGTGATAAATCTAACCTTACTCCTTTTTACCCTATAAAATACAAATTCCGGAAGGATGAAAAATTACAATTATTAACTCTATATGTTTGTTGATTATTCTTAATTCCTTACCCTTATATCTAGTATATTTGGAAGTTTTTTTTTCTTCCTTAAAACCAAATTTACCCTTTTTACATCCTTTGGGATTTGAATTTCGTACAATCTTTCATTGTGGTTGATCTTATTGGTATGTTTATTAATGGTACACCATATATTTTCTCATGCTTAATTAGATTCGGAGACTTTATTACTTATCTTAAACCATATTTGCCCCTTTTTCACACCTTAGGTGTTGAATTTTGCAGAATGGTAAAATTGAGGTTGTTAGTTTCCGTATAATTATTATTGATACTCAATATTACTATTCTTGATTATATTCGGAGGTATAGGTATCTATTATAACGTAATATTGACCCATTTTTCAACCCTTGGAAAAATGGAAAACAATTTTTGGTATTGTTTGTATATTTATTATTGGTACTTATTTGTAAATTTTTATTAGTAACTTTAGCATTAGGTTAAATATAATTAAATAATTACCACCTTAAAGAGGTGAAGAAGGGATAAATATGGTTTTAAGATAATTAATTATAACTTGGAGCTAATCAAACATAAGAAATATATAGGCACCATTATAAACATACCAAACCTACCAATTTAATTTTACTATTTTGTGAAATTCATCCCCTAAATGAGGTAAAAATGTTAAATATGGTTTTGAAAAGAAAAGTGCATACTACGAATCTATGAGAACTAGAGGTTAAAAGCTAAGAAATATATACTTCCAAATCTACTAGATTTGAAGGTAAGAAACTAAGATTGAACATCAAGCATTTAGAGTGACAAATTGCGTTTTTTTTTTCTTTCAAGTTTAAGTTTTGGAATTCAACTGTTAAGAGGGTGAAAAGAGGTATGTAAGATATATAATTTAAAAAATTATATATTTCCAAAGCTAGTCAACCTAGAGGTCAGGGCCATCTAGTTGGGGGGAAAATCCCCGGGCCCGATCACCACAGGGCCCGGTAAACGGAGGGGCCCTGGAAAAGGAAGGGGGCCTGGAAACGGAGGGGGCCTGGAAACAGAGGGCCCCTGGAAACGGCTAGGCCCGGGCAACGGTGGAGCCCTGGAAACGGAGGGGGCCTGGAAACGGAGGGGCCCTGGAAACGGAGAGGTCCGGGCAACGGAGGGGCCGCGAATATTGAATTTTAATTCTATTATAAAAATGTTCGCTGATATGAAAGCGCGATGAAGTGGTTTTATAGTAATAATGATTTTTAATTTTTTTTCGTTATGTGTTAAGTATGTTACATATTTAAGTTGTTCAGTATTACATAAATTAGTTTTTTATTTGTAAAAAGAAAAGTATTTTTTAAAAAGTGTAAACGTAATAAATAATTTTCATTTGAAGGAAACTTTTGAAAAAATTTCTTTAAATACTGTAAAACAATCACTTAGGTTTGTCCTGTTTATACAGCTTTATAATCCCTTAAATGTTTTCAATCTTTTGATTATTTAAAAATAGTTAGGGATATTGAAGTGTTGTGTATTATGTAATAGATAACAAACCAATTTATTTGCTCCCCAGCCCTTAATTTTTCACGACAGTCCTGCTGGAAGTAAGAATATGAGCACCGAAAAATTCACGTGATTTACCGTGTATGTTATTAAATTTTTGAGATTGGACAGCTAACAAGGTTGTTTGGTAAAAAAAATAATCTCTCCGAAGAAAATCAAGCAATAGGTAAGAAAATAAGCATAAATAACTGAAACTATCATTTACCTAGGGTCATAGTATTATTTTAATAATTCAACCCCAAAGGTGGCAGCACCGTGTTTACACATTTCCGTTCCATTCGACTTCTGTTCAATTCACGAGATTACTTCTACCAAATGCAGTATTCTGAGAACTAAGGTGTTAACATATTTAAATAAAAAAGCTATTTTAACGCATTTATAAATCTTTGGAAAGTTGAAAAATATTGTAGACAGTACAGTAGCTCTAAAAAAATGTATTGCATTTTTGTTTAAAAAAAATTGATTTGACTTCAAAGAATATTTGTGGTCTTGAGTAGATTATTTTTCTTAATCGCTACAGTTTTTTATAGGTTGTTTTGTTTGTGACGGGTAGGGGCGATTAAATACATTAATCATTGGGCAAATCAAATCTCTAATAAATAACTAGAAAAAGTGTTTTCGATAAAAAGGCGAATAAATATTTTACTTGGTTCCTCATAAATAATTATAATAATCATTACAAGAATAAATACAAATATACTAATAAAACCATTACTAATATTAATATAATATTAATTAAATCATTTAAATAATAAAATCCTATATAATAATAACTATGGTCACATAGTACCACCGCTGGTTGAAGGTTGGTAGACGTGCTTGGAGTCGGATAGACGTAGTAGTGGAACCCATTATTAACATTTTGTTAAATGGGCATTTCGTATATAATATGTAGAGACCGGAAAAATTCGCTGATTCAATGACCTCCAGGATAGACTCTACTACACTCTACACACTCGGGCAAATGCCACCTGTTCATTGGCTGCTGACTTGTGAGTCGTCTCGACTGGGTGGCCTGTGATTCGACACTTCTATGAGTGAGGGTCTCTAATTGGCCCTCAGTCCTCCAGATTAACAGAGAACCAATTGCAGAAGCAGCGCTAAGGTATAATTATTTGAATCGTAGCATATCACGAAATGTATTCGCTAATTTTGGTAGGTTTCTAATAATATGATATAATTCCTGATTCCATCTCAATTTTTAAATTCTTTTTTCTTCGTGATACATATTTTTTATACGTTTGGGTGCTTTGCAAATGCCTAATCTGTACCTTTGCCTTAAAATTTTTTTCATGTTTGTTAGTTAAATAGAAGTGGTTTGAGAGAATGCCTCGCTCTTGTATTGCGCCTGGTTTTAATTAAGGTTACGGCTCAAAAACGTCAAGTTTTTTTTTTTTCGTTTTTCTACGTCCCAGTTAAAAGAGGAAAAAAATGTCAAACTGCAAAACCAGGAAAGTAAGAGTGGGAATCTTACTTACATTAAAAAGAATTACTTGATATTAAACCTAACATTTAAAAGAATTACATTGACTTGAAGAATATTCGTGATCTGAATACGCAAACATGCTTTCTTATGGTAAATCAGAGTTTGTTTGGGATTCGTATTATAAACACTCCAACTTTTAACTGACAATTGCGGCAATGTTACAAGTTATTGCTGTACATTTAACCCCTATATCTCCCAAATAAAATTAAAAATCCTAAACTGTGGCCTACTTTTAAAACAAAACCGAGTTTTAAAATATATGCCCGCTTTTATAAGACACTCCCATTTAACACAATGTTGTTGATGGGTTCAACTACTACTAGCGTCGTTAGTTCGCAGGCCGCCGCGAGCTTCACTGAGCAGGCGAGAACCGCCGAGGCTAAGGATAGCTAATTGCCAGACGTATCTATGTGGGAAGCCTTCATTTCACAGACGAGAGAGCCACACCCGAAGTTCCCCGAAGTTCATGCTCGCTTTTTTTTTCCGTTCTATCTCATTGTATAAACCGGCGTGGCATTAAATTTTGCGGTCGATTAGGATAGGTTAGCTACATTATAAATACTTTAAAACATCGTGGATGGTTGGTTATATTAGTTAAGTATAGCTACATTAAAAATACTGTAAAATCATTTTATGGTTGCTTAGCAAATAACTTTTTAATATGTAGCTATCCAGGACTAGGAAACCGTTTACATGATTTCACAGTATCTTTGATGCAGCCATCCTAACCAAATTAACCGTCCACAAGTTTTTAAATAATTTATAATGTAGATAACCTAACCTTTTACAATAAACAAAAAAAAAACTAAGATGCACGATCGGGCGTTTGGCTCTCTCGTCTGTGAAAATAAGGCTTCCCTATCTATGTGGCCGTGCCCGGGCCTCGATTCTCGTTTGTTTCGCGCGCACGAGCCGCCATGTTGTCGACGGCTTGGAAGAGACGCGACGGAATAAAGTCACGTACGCATTGGGATCGCCGTGACAGTAAGTGTCAACCCTAGCTCCCCCCCCCCCTCCTTCTTTCTTCAAAACCGGCTCGCAAAAAAAAGAAGAAAAAAGTCAACAAACAAAAGGGAAACTTTACAACGTGCAGTGTCGTCTGACTAATCATCTGGTTTCCCATTCTGCTATCTTTTTTTTGTTGCTACTCCTACCGCTGACTAACCAATTCAACAAGAGCGTACGCAGAATTTAATTTGTGGGAAGGATGAGGAGGGAGAGGGGGCAGAAACACTTTGCCCGCTGTTTGCATTCAGTTATTTTTGACGTGAAAAAGTCTTTCAAATTGCTCCCATAGTGGGAGTCAATTAAAAAATAACGAATGATAACAAAATCTGGGGATACAGTTTGGTGTTGCAGATACATATCTAGCATCTCCATCCAAAATTTGATTCCACCACTGGATAGCTAAAGATATCAAAGAATTCGTTACGCTAAATGAGAACTTTGACGCAACGCGCGCGGTGGAGGGGGAAGCGCCGCCATTTTGAGGTCTTTTGCTGGTTTCGAGATTTCCATTTAGTATAACTTTTGACTCGGAGAAGCTACGACGTTCATTTAAGTTTCAGTCGTCAGCTCTCGTCAAAATCTATCGATTGCGTATATAAATATTAGTGTAAAATAGTTACAGTGAATATATATGGTGTTAAAATTAAAAAAATATAATCAAATATATAATGTCGGCCTATACGCGTCAAAAAGCCAAATCCAATTACAGAGATCGTATACGGTTGGAAAGATCTCAAAAGCAATCGAATGATACCAATAAAACACCATATAACCGAGTGAAGCAGTGCCGGAAACGTAAAAGAATGTATGCGGCCGAGCGGATCAAAGACGGTGCCAGTATATCTGCAGCTTGGGCGGTTGAAATTATGCAATTGGATGATGAAATCGCGTCTATATCGACGCCGGACTGTGTAGGCATAGATTGTGTACGATCGTCGATTATTAAGACACATTGGGCAGTAGCTAATGCACATTTCACTACGACGTTTGTCAACAACACATTGGGACATAAGTTTGATGTGTGTGATCGTCTATGTTTTTTACGCTCATTGTAGCCAACAGAAAAAACTTATCTGTATGCGACAAGAGCGTAAGCAAGGGGGAGGTCCGAGGGGTCCAGACCCTCCCTACCAGGATTTAAATTTAAAAAAAAAAGTAGTAAAGACAGAATAAGAAAATGACAGCAACTCAGCTACATAAGGTTACAGAGACCTTTATTTGGAAGGATTATTGTAATCATTATGGTGTCCTATAGTATATAAATGCACTTCGTCCATCTAGCCCAACATGCCCTATACATAGAAGCGGCAGGAATTGTTTGAAAGAACAGTGATACTGTTACGAACGCGGGAGACTAGGCTGCGACGCGCGCCAGAAACCGGGGCGGCCAGGTGGCCCCGCTCGGCCTCTGACGTCACTGACGCTTACCTTCGGGTATTTGAGCGGCCCGGTCTCAACACGTGGAAATTCCGCGGGCTTACCGAGGCCATCGCGCGGAGTGGCGTGAATATGCGCCGCTATTCTAGATGCTTCGAGCGTCAGGTCGGGCCGGGATGACGTGATATGTCATAACCACTCCAGTCAGTTCCAGAAAGACGGCCACAGGTATAAAAGCAGTGACGTCGGCCTCCGCGGTAGTTTCAACAGGCGAGAGAGTGAGGTGTGAGTTCGGCGAGCGGCGCAGACGTGAAGCGACGGGACCGTGCGAGTGAGACAGAGTGGCGCGAGACTGTGTGTGTGGACAGGCGCGAGGTGAGGGGCGAACAACTGTTGAGCCTAGCTCCAGTGAGGAGTGTGCACTGGGGAACTTGACAGATACCTAGTGATTTGTGAACAGACATTAAGTGTGGTGATTTAATTAGTAATGTAAATATAACTAGCAAATAAAATTGTATAAATTTAATTGGGGTATCCTTATAAAGAAGTTTTTCCCAACTCGTAACTATATATATATATATATATATATATATATATAAACTTGTTTTAACAAAAACGCCAAATAATTGTATTAAGAAAAATGTATTGAAATATTTAAATAAAATCCCAATTATCATTATTTTCCTTTCTTTTCTCAAGCAAAATCATTTCTTAAATTACTATGAGTGTAAAATTTGGATGTAAGATTTTAGTGTGACAATTTTCTTTTAAATCTTAATTAAAAAGAAAAATACTCATTAAAAATTTTATAACGCTTATACTGGACAAAATTCTAGCTTTGTCCCTGAATGCGAGTAAACTAATCCATGTACACTTTGAAAAAACAAAAGTTAATAAAGGTCACCATTTTGAAATGTGTGTCGTATGTTATTTATATTTTATAAATCAGTTAAGTAGTTTATATAACTGTTAAATCATTTTTAGTTTATATTTTAGTGGGATTAAGATATATAATAAAAAAATATTTAAACATGCTTATAAGGAAATTTCAACTGTTTGTAAACATTCTAGCTTACAAAACGAAGGTTGATTTTTAGAGCAAGTGGCCGTGAGAGTTCGTTTGTAATTTTAAATAAAAGTGTACAAAATTATAAATTTCAATCAATTTTGTTGGAATGAATTTTATTAATTGAAAAAATTAATACAAACTATAATGTTCGGCTGGTTAGTAACTTTTGTAAGGGCCAAAGACAACTTGTCCAAATTGCTGTAGTATGCCACATTGGAATGTAAAGTTCACGTAGTCGTTAGTACTTAACTGATAACTGTATAGTTGAATTCGGACACGGCCATATGACAATTGCGCTTAGCTTTACACGTTTGATATCAATCTAAGGAAAAAAATTCATTGTTGTACAATTAGGATGAATTACCTTTTTATCGTTTGATAAAGTTTGATAAAGCGATTAGGTTGGTAACGAAAAGAAAAAATGAAAATGGGTCAATGTCTCCACGAATAATTAAAAGTACAACTATTGATTTTGTTGCTATTGGAATTGATTAGGTACTGTTTAATTTCATGCCAATTATAATCAGAACTTGCATAACATTAACATATTGTTACGAACGCGATAGACCAGACCGCGATGCCAGGTTCGGAGCTGACTGGCGGCCCTGCACGGCCACTGACGTCACGCGCCGTGTCACGTGCGGTCCACTGACGTAAGGCATGCCCCGTGTGCCAGGCAGGATTACAAGGGTCGTCGCTACCCACTTCCCCCCCCCCCCTCCACACACCAAGCATATTCTGCCTCGGCGCCGTTATCTATCGCTGAGCGGCCTTGGGAATTCCGCGGGCCGCCGCGCGGAGCGGCGTGAATTGACGCTGCCCTTCTGGTCTGTTCGGGCGTCGGGTCGGCCCGGGATGACGCGACTCATTACCGCCACTCTCGTCGGTTCTGGAAAGACGACCCTCAGGTACTCAAGCAGCAAGGCCGGCCTCAGCGAGAGTTCTGCGATGAGTTCCGAGAGTGAAGGGAAGTGCGACATCGGCGAAGAGGGTGAGAGACCCCCTCGAGAGTGGCGCATACGTGGACCGACGGGACTGTGAGAGTGCGACTGAGTGGTGCGAGACTGTGTGTGTGGACAGATGCGTGGTAAGGGGCGAACCACTAGCTCCAGTGAGGAGTGTTAAAAGTCTGGAACTTGACAGATATTGACTGATGTCTGAATAAACATTTTTAAGTGCGAGTGATTGGTGATCGGACATTAAGTACAATTATTTATTACTAATTTAAATATTATTAATAAATAAAACTGTTATATAACTTAATTGGGCTATCCCTTACAAACCCAGTTTTCGCCCCACATAAATCCTAACAATATTTATAGTCTAAAGAATATTACCATTCCACATTATAAGCGTATAAACACAAGACGCTAGGTAGCTACATGCCAATGTTCATTTCAGTACTACTTGGTGTAAGCTGCCAAAATTTTTAACTCTACAGTAATCTAAACTTTTTTTATAATTATAGTTTCTCCTGTCCTTGACAGCGAGTCATTGGGAAAAAATGAAACAAGTACAGCAATCGGTAATGTAGGTAATAATAATACTATTAATAATAAACATCCCAGCATTTAGCAAGATAGATTTCCAAATACTGCACAAAAATAAAATTTAAATTTCCCCCCATTCTACTTAAATCTAAATAAATAATTTCAAATAGGTCTTCATCAAGACGTCTGAGTGTACACTATTAGTGTCTTCATTTAAGGATATTGTAAAAATCTTTAATAGGAGGGTGTCACAAATTTAAATATTTAGCCAAGTAAAAACTATATTTAACACTTTATTAGGTATTATTAGCAAAAGTTTTACATTTAATGAATCTCCAAACATAATTTTATTATGAAGAATGTTTTTTTTTAAGTAGAATGTTTGATGTAATCATGAGATTGCGATTAAAAATGTTTATCTTAATTATGCGGTCTTACAATTATTGCAGTTTGATTTCACGCATTTTCAACTGTGGTTTTTAGAATAAAACTTAAAACAAAATTTACCTAAGTCTAATGAATTTTATAAAAGTTACTTAAAATATTAAGTAGGTATTAGATTATTTTTTCATTGTGCAATCATAATTATTTCGTAAGAAAATTATCGTGATTTAAATTAACTATGTACAAATTTTTATTCCATACATTTTAATAAGTTTTTTAAAAATATATATTTTTTTGCAATAACTTTTGGCTTATTTATATATTTTATTCGAACACAGAAAATAAACACCAGGTTAAGGTAATAATAAAAAAAGTTTTGAACCACTCGAGTGATTCTTAACTAAATATTTACTTCCGTCATTAATTCACGCAATGAACCCGTAAAATAAGCGGATATCATCCGACCACCTCATTTCATGTATTTTAACCGAGCTGTTAATTTATTTTACATTTCTTTACATCGGCATCGTTTGGCACAGTAAAGTCATGTATGTATGCCATCTCCGACACTCAACATGTTCATCACATCACATGCAAACAATACAAAAACATAACAATGAAACTACAAACAACAAATTACAACGGTTAACTATAAATAACTAATATCTACCTAATAACATTCAAGTTGAATAACAACATAAAACATATAAAATATATATATTTATTTTAGTTCGCAATTATTATATCGCCATTCACAAATTCGCCCATGTATTATATGTATTATAATATGATATGTATATTATACATATTGTTACGATACTGGCGAGAGGCTTGCCAGCCTGCATACGTGTTTCTCTGCGGTTGGGGCGCAGTCCACTACCACTACACGAGTAATGATATTAGCAACGGCGCCTCACTACCCCCTTCCCCAACACCTTTTTTACGCTTCCCCCTTCCGCAGCGCTTTCTCTTCTCACCGAGACCCACAGACAACTCTCCGCGGCTCTGGAAGGTTCGACACGTTCTGCGTGAAGTGGCGTAACCAGGATTCCATTGTTCTGGAAGCGACACTTCGTGGGTGGCTGAGGGGTGTGAAAATTGCGATGCCAGCCTTGTAGGGGTGAAGTGAAGTGAAGAGGGTGAGTGACTCCTTGGCGAGCGATAGCGGGAGACGAGCGACGGACCTTGTGTGCGAAGATTGGTGTTATCGGGGACCGAAGCATCCGGGACGGTGTTGTGTGTGCGGCGGACGAGTGAGTAGTACAAGCCAGTGTGTTGGGGGCAGAGGTGCGAGCTGTAGGGAGAACCACTGTCGAGTCGAGCTCCGGTGGAGAGAGTAAATTGTGGACGTTGAGAAAGAGCGGTAACTCTGTGGACAGACAAATGAATTGCGCTGTGCCCGATGGGATTTCCCAAAATTTCGTCCCCTATTTAACCGCCTTAGGGGATAAATTTTCAAAAATAATTTCTTAATACCCAACTACGTTATATAAGGAACGCTTATGCAAATTTGAATGCTTCTAGGCAAACACCGGTTTAAGCTGTGCGTTGTCTGTCTGTCAATGTTAAAAGTTTTATTAGGTAGTAGATAACTTAATAGTTTTAATATTAAAAACTGTTTTTAATTAACTGGGCTATCCTTTCCAACCCTGTTTTCTCACTTTTAAAACATTTTATGAGTATGTTTAATTGAACTTTTCAACTGTCACCCTAAAATCTCAGGGAACAGTAGCCTTTTAAAAGTCGAACGTTTTACCTTAGAAATTTACGTAATGTTATTGCTTGGTAAAATAAAACTGAACAGTTTTAATTTTTTTTATTTAATTATTGTATTTAATACTTTTTTTCCTAAGTTAATTGTTTCACATTTCTATCAAACATGTCAATTTTATTTAATACGCGAAACACACATGTCAAGTTTGTATGAAAGACATGCTCACAACTAACACGTGTGCAAATCGACTTCTTGCAAACACAATTCTTGCCGTTTCTGTGTATGGGCTAGATGAGGGAGGAAATGCATTTATTGTAGCTCACTGAAATGGTTACAATATCCCTTCCAAGTAAAGCTCTATGTAACCTTATGTAGCTTTGTTCATGTAATATTCTCATTCTGTCTTCACTAGTTTTTTTTTATTCTGGAAGGAAAGACCTAGACCCTCGGATAAGATATGTATAATAATAAAAACATACGTTTTAAATGAATCTCAAGAAATTCGATAGTATAATTTCACCTATTAAATTCAATGAAGGTGAAGCAGTCATTTTATGTGATCTTAATAAAAATCACCATAGTGAAAAACTAGGTATAAATTTAATTAAAACTTTAATAATAAATAAACTACTACTACCTAAGCGTTCAATAATAATATTAGCTAAAGAAAAAAGGGGGTTGTCTGTAAAGTCTGTTTACAGACGATCATTTTACGTGATAACGTCATAAGAAAACATTGATGAAAAATTGCATACTTTTTAATTTTCAAAATATTTTTTTAGTTTTTGCCAATTTAATTTGAATAATTTGTTTAAATATAATCACGAACAATTAGTTATAGAAATAAACTTCAGTCAAATCAATGTCAATAGTCTAAATGGTTAATTTGAAATGACGAAATTGGACAAATAATCATTTTTTTTTAAATTGCTGCTTTTAAAAAGCCCGTCTTAACCTGTTTGATATTATAGAAGATTTTCTCGCACGGTGGTTGGCCGGTTCTTGCACGCTCGGCTCAGGCGGAACGTGACAATGAGTTTTGCTTTTTCGTGCGTGCAGCCGGCGTTCGTCGATTTATAAGACGTTATCAAGTCAAAATAAACTATGTATGTATATATATATATATATATATATATATATGTTCCGAACCCACGGACCTCCCCTGGCTGCGTCTATGCCGTCTGGCGCAATGTCTCGTGAAGTTACAGCCGCAGCAGTTGTTTACCGAGCGCCAGAGTGCGAATGTAAACAACGTGCTTCTCGGCCGGCCTTTGTCAGCGGTCACACCACGGCGCCGGAATGCATGACGAATCTCCTGACCTTTGTAGACGTGCGCGCGCGCGCGTGTGTGTGTGTGTGTGTCTGGTCTCGACGAGTTCCTACAACGGTTCACGTCAACCGAGACGGATCTCCGGCAAACATTCCACTATCGCGTCTGCTGCTTCCACAATGCACGGAAACCGTAACAAATGACAACCAATGAGATTGCATTTCAAGGTCACGAAATATTAATTTAATTTAAAAAATTTGGTTGTCTGTAAAGTCGGTTTACGGACGATAGTTTAATGTGACAACGTCATAACAAAACATTGATGAAATGATTGCATACTTTTATGAATAAAATTGAATCAATTTTATTGAATTATCACTATTATGTATGGACAATAAGGAGTGAAATGAAATCTACAATTTAATTGATAAATTTACTTTTATTTTCACTCATTAATTCAAATATGTTTATTACTTTAACGAAGAGATTATTTTAACTATAACTTTTATACATGTTTGCTATTTAACTTCTTCCAATCTGTGTTATTCTGTTAAGGATAGGACGATGATAGGAAACGTAGGAAACGAATGGGAGTGTTTCAAGTTTAATGTGCCTCGAAAAAGTCAAATCGATAGTTGTTCCAATCGAGTGGAAGAGAGATAGATGCGGCGCAAACGTACAAGTTCTTCAATTCGGTATCTCAACTCTGGTAAATCATTAGGTAGCCGTGGAACGTAGACGCTATCTTTTATAATTTCCCAAAGGAAAAAAATCGTGGATGACAGCGAAAAAGAGTTATGTCGTCTCGACCATTTGAACCAACCTAACGATCAAAGACTTCTACCTTCAACCACTCCTATTCAAAGAGATTCCAATGGGGAGGGGCTCCATCATGTTCGGGAAATTACGCTCAGGAGTCGCCATTTTTGCCAGAGGTGGCGCCGCAAGAACAAAGCAGAACACGCACATGCGCTTATCTACAGCTGTTTGACCTTGAACCAACACTCTACGACGTTTACAGTTGATACTGTACCAATTGATAACTGGGACATTCTTTTTATGGACATACTGTATGTCATAATGGGTCCGCCTCGTCAGGGGTGTATGTGTGTCAGTGAGGCGGGATGATAAGCGCGACACTCGCTGGTGCTTCTAGCGCAGTATAGCCTCTGGACTGGCGCGCAGTCTTCACGTCGTCACAGGATAACTGTGAAATTTGAGCGGTGACCATAACATTATGTGACCGAGACATGAAGATAAAGGTGTAATGCGAGTCCCTTAAGTGCTTTTAAGAATCTCTAATGGTTGTTTTACGCCTAAAAATTACTCTGAACACATGCGTTTTAGTCATATTAACACTTCTAAAATTACTGTTTAAAGACTTGATCCGAAATCAAAAGTACATTTTGGCTCTATTCGTATGCAGACCCCACTCAGATATTTTGAGTAGTTTAGAAATCACGTTGTTTTTCCTGAAGCTCTGTGCACCGTATGTGTGCCCGGGTAGGCGGAGCCCATAAGTGCGTCTCTACAACAATCACTTCTCTACTCCCGCTCCTGCTACTAACGTAACTCTGCTCTCGTCCATCGCTCTTGTCCAAGGCCCAGTGATCTGATGTCACTTGCGCTCGATGCCGGCGCGGCGCCTCCACAGAGACAACTGCTGATTGGCTACCCGAGGGGCAACGAACTCTGAGCTGACGATGCGAATACACATACACTCGCACGGCCAGACCACCTTACAGTGGAAACCCAAAGAAGGTTTGCTTTTATTCAACGGTATCATATATAGGTAAAACAATGGAATTCGTTTTCTGTATGTTTATAAGTATCACGCAAAGGAATTCATTGTAATGATATTTATCACGAATATAATATACATAACATTTAAATTATTTCCATTCTGCAATTATATTGTTCCAAAAGATATGATATCGTTGTCAAATTTGTCAAATATAGAGTAGGTTTACATGATACAGTCCATACACTTCGGGAATTACAGTAAATTTGCGGACTTTTCACCTCAAATAAAAGAGTTCTTCTTTATTTCATAAAACTGAATCTTCTTAAAATCTACGTAGTATTTTGATTTACGAGTTGTATGTTTCGTTCTAAACAAAGATAAACTACCAAAAAATGTTCTTCTTAACAAGTTTTTGAAAGGTTTGTTAGTATAAATAATATTATTTTGGATTCATGTTCAAAGAAAGTGATCTCAGTGTCCGTAAATTTACGAAGATCCATGGATAATTTGTAACCAGTGTTCTTCGTAAATTGAATTTGAACATGTTTTTAACAGTGTACAGAACAAACACCGCCATGCGTGGATATTTGTTATGTATACTGTGTCAATAGGCTTAAGAAATAGACTTTGGGCTCAAGAAGGAGGCTTAGGTTATCAGAAACCATGACTCACTCTTCTGAATCAGTGTGTCTATGATATATTTGTTTACCGAACGGTTGTAAGACGAATATTAGCTTATTTAATACGCGAAGCGTCACTGCACAAAAGTTACATTAAGATACAGTAGATTGTTGCGAAATCAACTGCCTTTCTGAAGTTCATTGATGTGGACAGTCTGGATGGGTCATGTGTTTGTCTTCAAACGCGCGTCACTTTGACTCGACCAACGTCTGCAACTTCGATGATTAAGATACCGGAAAATTTTCGCAAATCCGTTTAAATACAAGCCAAAGTCGAGTAGTTTTTTTTATTTCGGGCCATGTTTCATTTTGTAGGCCCAGGAGGATTTACAAACAGTAATAATAAATCCGGAATAACAGAAAAAGAAAATCCTGCATGCGAATCAGTCAAGACCAAGCCAGATGGCGCAACTTGAAAACCATGTTTTCTCATTTCGAAAAATCCGGAATAGTACAGTAGCTTTTCCATCCTAATTTAGGTTTCCCATTGTTCAAGAAATCACCCCAGGCTAAATGCTGGTATGGATCCTTTCTACAGAACTCGGCTGATTAGTTCCACAACTCCCTTGACATGTAAAGTGTTGGTCCGGCTTCAATGATCTCGTTAAAGATAATAAGTAAATCCAAAATTGAAAATAAAATAAATGTGTGTGTGTTTGCTTGGGGTCGACGCGCAGCAGAAGTTGCTGATAAAAAATATATGCAAGAATGCGAGCGCTTAATTATGCTTTTATAAAATTATGCAAGTATAAAGTATACAAGTGTGCAAGTATGCTGCGTCATTTCACCTCTCCACTGCCGTATCCTCTTACCGGTTCGCCCACCACGTACCTAACTATTCCCCTCGTGCGATAGGAATTTTCGTAACGCTCGACATTTGTAGCCCCCTTTTGCAAAAAAGATTCACTTTATTTATGTGTGTATATATATATATATATATATATATATATATATATATATATATATATATAATGCAGCAATCGTGAACGTTCTTTCTCGCTGCCATAACATTTAAAGAAAACATGGCATACGTTAGGATGCAAGGTGTTCAGTGAAGACATCCCTATTTTATTGAAGTGAAACTTCTAATGTGACTTCCAACAAGGTTGCGTTAAACGTTTAACGCTATCATGGAGAAAGCACTGTTGCGTTAAACGTTCAACTATCCTGGGGAGGGGGAATATAAAGAGACAGAGCGAGAGTGAATGTGTGGCACTCGAACGCATGCGCGTAGTATACCTGTTACAGGCCAGCGCGAGCGTTAGCAACGAGTAGCGTCTAATATTCCAACGCAAGAGGGAGAGAGAAATAAAGAAACACAAAGGTAGAAAGTATGAGAGAGAAAGAGAGTGAGTCGGTAGATCCCAAGCACATGCGCGTGGTATTCTTGCTATGCAGCTAAGTAAACAGTGAAGTTTCACTTCTTCCGCGCGGAGGGACTCCACGCACTATTTTTCATACAAACCACGACAATTTCCTGTGTCTTTAGACTATGAACCCGTAGTGTATGTGTGTTTGTGGGCCAATTTATACTAATCAATCTTTGAATGGTGTCACTGAAACCTTAAAACCGCAGACATTTTTGTCGTTCAAGGAATATCAGTTTCAGACATTTTAACAATTTTCTTGAATGCAAATTTCCTTCAGACTACGTTTTCAATGGCTTACACGGCAATCGGGCACTGTTTAGATTATCTTTTTTTTTAAATTTAATCTTTGACGTTGACTTACATGTGTCGAAAATTTTAATCAATGGTTTGAAATCAATTGATGTTTGATCTTGTGGAAAGGCCCTTACAGCGAGACATTGATCTTTAAACGCAGCGGCTCGCCTGCCAAGGGGTGTCGAGCGCCCGTGACGTCACCGCAGTTTACGACAGTTCGAGTGGTCGTATCGTTCTCCCGCCAGATCGATACGGGTTCGATTTTGCCTGACGGGGTCGAACCGGCATTCTTCGCTCGGGGTGAACGCTGTCGGGTACTCTCAGGGTACTCCCGTGTCCTCTTCGTTTCACCCTTCACCCCTCTCTAATGACTTTATTCAATCATCCATTAATTCAAACATTTAAAATTTAACACAACTTTATCCTCCTCGGAGAACTTAAAAGTCAAATATTTATTTAACGACTTTTCTCTCACATAACCACGTTAAAATATTCCATAAAATTACTTTACATGTAAAAACAAAATAAAGCATAAGTTATGTTGTGTAACTAAAATATATTTGTTCATAACTGAAGGTAGGATGGACTAGAAACAGCTTGGATACAAACTAAATTTTCAAATAAAAACTTTAAAGAGAACAATTATCTCAAAGTAATTCACAGTTAAGCATAGTCCTACACCTGCTGGAATTTTAATAATGGTTAAAAGTCATTTGTTTGTCAACGTAAGATATTTCAGGTACCCATCGACCTAAATTGTTTTCTTAAATGCTACAAATATTTTAATAATCTAGCAAAGGAAATTTCAAGAAATTGTGTATTAATTTGTAAAGCTAAGATCGCAGAATGTATAAGAATTGTTCATTAAGATTTTATTTAGTATGTTCTGCTGTATGTGTTTTGGCATTATATTGGAAAAATAAACATATATTACGTGTAATTTTTTATAAACGTTTTACGTACTAAACCAAGAAACACTTCATGCCTTCGAAAGCCTGTAATCAACTCTAAGCATATAGATTTGACTTGAACAGAGATGTTCCCTAGCGGATAATAAAAGGTACCACGCCAGGATTTGCTCTGTTATCTCCATGTTTGCTCCTCGGTGGTTGGTAACTCCAAGGCCTCGCGCTCCTTAAGCAAGCCCACTGCGACCTTAAAGTTTCCACCGCCCAATCCTCACTGCTCGTAATACTACAGGTCTAAGGAAATTTAGTGTTGCCAAAGATTTAACGTCCCTCGGTTAGGGGCTCGGGAATCATGAACTATGAGCCATGCGACGCCAGTAAGCACCTGAAACTGGAGAAGAGAGAAAAGCAGACACACTTACATGCTAGTTTATACGACTTGCACAGCTCACAGCCGAGGTATTGCATATTTCTCGAGAACTGACCAAACAACAATATACTAATGCTAAATTTGAAGTAACTTGTCTTCTGGGTCGTAGCCGTGTCCTTGGCGAATAGTTCATCGAAGTTTCGGTCAAATTTGCAGTCGCCATCATCATGGAACAGTTACATCACCAGGGATCAGTAGGTGACCGCTCCCTGATGATGGTGACTGCAATGTCGACCGAAACGTCGGTGAATTATTCGCCAAGGACGCGGCTACAACCCAGAAGCCAAGTTACTTCATACAATGGCCGTGAAAGCCTGCGAACATTATAAATGCTAAATTTATTATTTTTGTATTTAGTTTTAAATTATTTTGTTTCGTTTATATATTTTTTATATTTTTTTTCTTAAGACTAGTACTAATTAACTAGGGCTTAGATACTACTAAACAATAATCCAATAACCACTTTAATGATAACAGTTATAGAGTAACTGTCGGCGTATAGATGTCACATGGAGATACAAGCTTTTATGTTTAATTTATAAGTGTTTTTAAAGTGCAGTTTAAATTCCCATGTATTTCAGCAACACCGCCGGTACTGGAGGGGAGGCCTGCCAGACCAGCTGTGTCCATCAGTAGAGACCGGAAACATTCGCGGATTCATTTCGCGATTGGCTGGAAGCCAAACATGTTTACCTTATTCCTGCATCTGCTATTGGACCACAGTTGGCTAGAAAGACTCAGAACCAACTAACATTCCCATGCAACCCAGACACCAGGTCTTACAAGTCAGTAGCCAATGAGCAGGTGGCATTTTCCAGAGTACGTAGAGGATTTTGGAGTCCATCCTAGAGGTCAACGAAACCGCGAATTTTTCCAGCCTCTATCCATCAGACATCAGAGTCAGCCCTGACGCAACAGGGTGCCGACCATACATACACCAGCGTGCCTCCAGGGATGACAGCCATACCCGAACACTTCCGAAGTTCTCCGAAGGCTTTCTCGTCGTATGAACGTTGAACACTTTCTATCGAATTAAATTCTTTTTACGACATATGACGTCACTTAAACTTCATCACTGTTCTAACGTAGTTTGTTATACGCCTTCCCGTTCCATATCGTAAATGGAATCATTGGTTTGAACCCCATATGACATGTGAGGGCAAATGCCTCCTTTAGTTGTGTGCATTATTATTACTTGTAAGCAGAGATCTGCAAAATTCGCGGATTCATTCGGTGATAGGCTAGAATTCAAACACATATACCTCTTAGATAATTTTTCTATTGGCTTACTGTTCATCTGGACGAATCTCAACCAGTTATAAACCCTCAACCAAAGAAGGATCGAATCACAGACAAACCAGCTGAGACGACTTTCAAGTCGGCAGCCAATGAACTTGCGTTATTTGCCCGAGTGTACAGGTGTATGTGCAGTCTATCCTGAAGGCCATCGTTACAGCGAATTTTGCAGGTCTCTACTTTTAAGCTATTTCAATTTTATTTGAAGGCGTTAACGCCAAGCGATACTTCAATGTTGACGGTCTTATTACCTGACGAAGTTGCGTAAATAATCTTAAATTTATGGGTCATACGTTACCACGATTTTATTTACGACGATCAATAAATCAAAAGCTCGCCTACATTTTCCACAACCACACACTTTCCTTGCGGTACAAAATGGTAGTACATTGTATAGTTTTATGGTAGCGCATTGCTATTAGTATTCTGTAGAAAGTATTGTGCAGTTGTATCCTGTTGTTGTACGGTTGTAAATTCTTTAGCGTGAAGTGATTTGCAACTCACAGTAAAGTGAACTTCGCTTACGGCAATGCACCGTAACAAACAATGTGGTTCTGTCTTATTAAAAATTAATTTGTGTCTTGTTTAATATATGACAAAGATATGCTAAGGCTCAATACTTTTGACATTATTTTGCTTCAGTGATTGGGCAACAGTTTATCTGAAGGACTCTGGGCCAATGAAAAATCTTTAACAGAAGAATTAGCGAATCACGATCATTCCAGTCAACAGGTGTTACGAGTCGGTAACCAATCAGCAGATGTAATTTGCACGAGTGCGTAGAGGATCATGGAGTATTTGAAATCGCGAATTTTACAAGTCTCTACTCATCCACATTTCCCATTAGTAGTTTCAATGGGTCGCAAAGTAGACTTGGAAACACATATACACACTTTCTTCAAGTTTATGATTGGACCACAGTGCTCCTGACACGCCTTTGACGACCCTGGGCCAATTATGAACCAGCAGAAGCATCGGCTACTCAATAACATGCATGTATGTAAGTGACCGTTGTTATCGACCACTGAATAATCTAACAAAAAGTTTTATATACACATATATATAGGCAAGTTCAGGCTAGCCTAGAGTAAATGAATCCGCGAAATAATCATGTATATAATTATCATCACATATTTTGAAATAAGCTGAGTGCTCTGTCCATCAGATGTTAAATATTTCCATAAATACCAATCTATAATTATTTTTTCAAATAATTTTTGTAAATTATTTTGACGTGATTACGTCTTATAAATCGATGAACGCCGGCTGCACCCACGAAAAAGCAATACTCATTGTCACGTTCCGCCTGAGCCGAGCGTGCAAGAACCGGCCAAACACCGTGCGAGAAAATCTTCTATAATATCAAACAGGTTAAGACGGGCTTTTTAAAAGCAGCAATTTAAAAAAATTTGAATTATTTGTCCAATTTCGTCATTTAAAATTAACAATTTATTGACATTGATTTGATTTTAGTTTATTTCCATAACTAATTGTTCTTGATTATATTTAAACAAATTATTTAAATTAAATTTGCAAAAAATGTAAATAATAATTGAAAATTAAAAAGTATGCAATTTTTCATCAATGTTTTCTTATGACGTTATCACGTTAAACTATCGTCCGTAAACCGACTTTACAGACAACCGCCTTTTTAGTATTCTTTTGGAACAATAAAAAAAATTAACTGGCCTGGTGGTTAATTTTGTTCGTGTGTAAATAAATAAATGCAACGTAGTGTCGATGGGTGCACGTGCTCCCAAGCTTCCAAACCCTAGAAGGGGGGAGTGGCTTAGGGGGGAAGGACACCTTTACTGTTTCCTCTTCCTTCCCGGAGATAATCCCAGGACGCGTGTGACGTCAGTTCCGGCGCGGCGCGTGCTTTGCCGCGCCGCCCGCTTCCGGTCGCGCTCATCCGCAGACAACTCTTCCCCCCCCTTTCCAAGGAGAAACCTATCTTACCACTTGACTTGGTCGAATGTGCCCCAGTTGCTTGTGAGCGCCGCCTTTGTTGTTCCCCGGCTGCTTCCATGACAAACTGGTCCTCTTTTTGAAGTGAAAACTTCTATGGGAAGGTTTGGATAGGGAGTAAATTCATGTAAGTCGTCATCGACATGGTCACGTGACATGTTAACGATAACACTATATCTAGGGGCAGGCATTTTTCGCGAAACGTTCTGGACACTTACTAGACTGCAACAAGGCATAACCGCACCTGTAGTTTCTTCCTTGTGATTGGCGGCCGTCTCCGAGAGAAGTTGTAACCTTGTTTTACCGAACCACTCAGGACGCGTTTACTTCCGCAATGAATCACTGTAATTGGTGTTGTTACAATCGATATGTACCTGGGAGAAACTCACCCAATCACGAAACACGGACTTTGCTACAGTGTTTTAACTTTAATCTATTCTCGAAATATTTTCGCGAAATCTGCGTGCCCCTAACTATATCTGTTCCTATTAGTGTTCAAATTGTGTTTTTGACGTGATAACGTCTTATAAATCGATGAACGCCGGCTGCACGCACGAAAAAGTATGACTCATAGTCACGTTCCACCTGAGCCGAGCGTGCAAGAACCGGCCAACCACCGTGCGAGAAAATCTTCTATAAAACAATTTAAGGCGGGCTTTTTAAAAGCAGCAATTTAAAAAAAAATGATATGACGTTATCACGTAAAATTATAGTCCGTAAACCGACTTTACAGACAACCCCCTTTTTTATTTCAATTTAATTTTTAAATATTAAGTACACGATTACTGTGCAGTAGAAGTGAGTATAATATTTATTAATATTCTCATACAGATATATACTTTGAATAACGAAGAAAACGGAGTCTTTGTAGCAATGTAACCTAAAAATTAAGAACATCTTTATTCATTTTTTTAATACATACAAATACTATGCAATGCGTATTTTATAGTAATTTAGGAGTTACTTTACGGACGTGATAAAACAAAATTTGTTGAGTGATAATATTTTTTTCGTAAAAAAATGGTTGTCTGTAAAGTCCGTTTACGGACGATAGTTTAACGTGACAAAGTCATAACAAAACATTAATGAAATGATTGCATACTTTTATGAATAAAATTGAATCATTTTTATTGAATTATCACTATTTTGTATGGATACAAAGAAGGAGTGAAATGAAATCTACAATTTAATTGATAAATTTACTTTTATTTGCACTCATTAATTCAAATATGTTTATTACTTTAACGAAGACATTATTTTAACTATAACTTTTATACATGTTTGTTATTTAACTTCTTACAATCTGTGTTATTCTGTTAAGGATAGGACGATGATAGGAAAAGTAGGAAACGAATGGGAGTGTTTTAATGTGCCTCGAAAAAGTAAAATCGATGGTTTTTCCAATCGAGTTGAAGAGAGATATATGCGGCGCAAGCGTACAATGAGCGTAACGGGACACAGCGCAACGGGACAATGTACGTAACGGGACACGTTTTCGTGCGTGCAGCCGGCGTTCATCGATTTATTAGACGTTGTCACGTCAAAATTGCGAAAAAGTCTCTTGATTTTTATCAAAAAATATTTTCCTTTGTTACACAATTATATTTTACGAAGTTAGCATTTGTTATTTCAAATTGTATTTGTATATTCATAATTCTATTATTAATATTGATAATAGTTACTTTGAATTACAAGTCTTAATTTAAGATCAAACAAATAATTTGGATAACCAAAAATAACAACTGTTTGTTTATAGTTTTAAGTTTTCACTTTTGTCGGCAGTCCTCATGACTGCTTTGAAATTTTTTTTTTCCTAACCTAACTAAAAACTAAGTGTTAGCTGGGTTAGGGATATTCTCTAAGTGCGTCTCAGGCGAAGCCTAAACGCTCTAATCATGCAGGCTTTAAGCCATGCAGGAAAGGAAGCATGCATTATGTGCTAGGAGGAGATTGGCCATCCATGGCAACGTTTTAGCCATGACTAACGCCCCTCACTGACTATTCTAGACTAAAACTAGATAAGTTGGGCCCGGGTAAAACCTGCATAGACACAAGGAAAACCCTGGGCACTGACATGCGGGATGCAAAAGTTCCATGCATTAATAACAAGCAGGTTGGTTACAGGAAACAGAAGGATGGTTCTGGAAGAAGAGTTGGACAGAGTAGAGGGACTACTAAGCAAAGGGCGGGAACTTGGACATTGCTGTCAGTATTTCATTGGATGGCACTGGTTGTTTCCTCGCTCGTCCGTGTGTGACGCCTCGGTTCTCGGTACACGGTGTTTGGTGCTGGTGTTTCCGTGACTGCGGGCAGGTCGAGGAACAGAAGGGTGAATCATCCACGGTGCAGCCACCTGTGGCGCACAGAGATCAGAGAAAGTTGCAGATGGAGCATAAGCTCTGAGCACTGTGGCCAGTTTGTTCACGTAAGAATATGGCGGCCAATTGTTTATATAGTATATATAAATGTAGTTTACTACATACTCTTGTCATTTTTCTCGAGTCAACAGTCTTTATTTGTTTAATATTCATGCTCTTTTCCACCACCATACATGCATCACTTATGATAAAATGCGATATTCTTCATGTCACAATATGGCGGCGACCTGCCTCACGTCCCCTGGCTTCAGCAGAGATACCTACAAACTGTGTTCATGCTCCATCTGTAACTTTCTCTAATCTCTGGTGGCGGATGGCGCGGACCAAAGTTCACAAACCCAAAAGTAAAACTTTATAATATTAACCTTTTAACGAATTTTAACATCATGGGCAGTATTTTAACAATATTCCTTGTCGAAAATCGGTTTCAAAGCCGGTGTTTAGTTCTTTTTTCAAGAGGGTTTTTTCCCCCCGCATTTCTCGGAGCCGTTTCATCATCGAATTATTCGATATTTCACGTGTAAACACAATTCCCGTACATTTTTCACGCTCGGCATTATTTTTTAATTATTCTATGTTAAATTTCGTGTCATATTTTCGTGTTATAAGTGTATCTGCAACATGAGAACACGTGAATTTGTTCGTTACCGAGTTTATATTTGCACATCGCTGGCGAGTACTGAAAGACTCGGTCAGGCGGAAAGCCTAAATAAAGTTCACAGGGATGAGAGCCAAACCCGAACAGTTCCGAAGTACCCCGACGTTTGCCGATCGCTATTGAAAAATTACCATATTGCAAGGATTTGTATATTTTACGGCCATAGAGAATTTTAAATAATGCTAACCTAACCTAACCAACCTTTCATTTTAGTTACGATAACCTAACCTAACCTACCGTCGCAGCAAAAAAAAAATAAAGGAACTATTATTTTTTAAACTAACAGAACCTAACCTAACTTAACCCTTTACTTCGGTCAAATTCGGAGCTGTTCGGGTTTTGGTTGCGGTGTTCATCCCTGTGAAATGTAACGTACACGGAAGATTGGTCTGGAACGCCATTTTGATTTTTTTCATTTTCGTACTTATGCTATTATTTGAGGGTTTTTCCTGTAATAATCTAATCACAATAGCCTCTCCCATGTGATATTTTGTCCAGGAACGCCCGCAGAATTTCATTTAGGGGAGGGGGAGGAAATAGAGCCACTTCCCCCACACTGTTAAAAACTACAGTAAATTTACGGACATTTCTGACGAAGAATTTAGCCCATATAAAAGATGAGCTCTTTGTAAGTTCAAATAACTAAATCTTCGTAAAAAATTGGTTGTCTGTAAAGTCGGTTTAAAGGACGATAGTTTAACGTGACAACATCATAACAAAACATTGATGAAATGATTGCATACTTTTATGAATAAAATTGAATAATTTTTATTGAATTATCATTATTATGTATGGACACAAAGATGGATTGAAATGAAATCTACAATTTAATTGATAAATTTACTTTTATTTGCACTCATTAATTCAAAGATGTTTATTACTTTAACGAAGAGATTATTTTAACTATAACTTTTATACATGTTTGCTATTTAACTTCTCCAATCTGTGTTATTCTGTTAAGGATAGGACGATTATAGGAAAAGTAGGAAACTAATGGGAGTGTTTCAAGTTTAATGTGCCTCGAAAAAGTCAAATCGATGGTTGTTCCAATCGAGTGGAAGAGAGATAGATGCGGCGCAAGCGTACAATGAACGTAACGGGACACAGCGTAACGGGACAATGTGCGTAACGGGACAAATTTTCGTGCGTGCAGCCGGCGTTCATAGATCTGTTAGACATTGTCACGTAAAAAAAATATTTTGTATCCTAACAAAAACTGTAAGATAGCTTTCGTGATGCATTTACAAGAAAAAGCAAAAATTAGTACTAATGACAAAAAATGAAATAATCAAATAGGCTTATAATACCGAGCCTCTGGTTCAATTAGCACAGACTCCGAAATTTCACGGTTGCAGTTCCCATTTTTTTTCTGACGTGTCGTCACCCCCCAAAAATATTTTGAATAATTTATTTGTCATATGAAAGCGATCAGTGTGGCGGTGTTTGTAAGAATTTGTTCGGCTAAACATAATCCAGTATGACAAAAAAAAAATGTTTGTCTCCAACTTCAAATGCGCGAGGGAAGCATAAGTACTTAGTAGTATGTATATATATTTTTTATTTTTTTTATTTTTAAGTGACAACGTCTAATAAATCGATTAACGCCGGCTGTACTCACGAAAAAGGATGACTCATTGTCCCGTTACCCACATTGTCCCGTTACGCTGTGTCCCGTAACGCTCATTGTACACTTGCGCCGCATCTATCTCACTTCCACTCGATTGGAACAACCATCGATTTGACTTTTTCGAGGCACATTAAACTTAAAACACTCCCATTAGTTTCCTACTTTTCCTATAATCGTCCTATCCTTATCAGAATAACACAGATTGGAAGAAGTTAAATAGCAAACATGTATAAAAGTTATAGTTAAAATAATCTCTTCGTTAAAGTAATAAACATATTTGAATTAATGAGTGCAAATAAAAATAAATTTATCAATTAAATTGTAGATTTCATTTCACTCCTTCTTTGTATGCATACAAAATAGTGATAATTCAATAAAAATTATTCAATTTTATTCATAAAAGTTTGCAATCATTTCACAATGTTTTGTATGACGTCACGTTAAACTATCGTCCGTAAACCGACTTTACAGACAACCATTTTTTTTAATTTTTTTTCTTGTCTTGCTGCAGCTGCATGTGAGGTTGTTCGGTCGAAGACTGACTCACTCCGTACATGCGCCGCGTGGCAGCGCTGACGGCGGAGCCCCGGAATGTAATCGCGCTGAACTAGGAACACGATGTGCGCAGTCGCCAACACGAACGCCGCGGCAGAGAGGAACTTGAAGAATGCACACGTGCGTTCCGCGAGCGCGCCTCCTTATCGCCGGGTTAAGGCCCCCGCCTTCCCGGGCACACACGGTGCGCAGAGCTTCAGGAGAAACAACGCGACTTCAAAACTACTCAAGATGTCCGAGTTGGGGCTGCTTACGAAAAAGCATTTAACAGTTCGCTGAAGGCCGAAAAGTACTTTTGATTTCGGTGTAAGTTTTTAAACCGTATTTTTAGAAGAGTTAAAATTGCTAAAACGCATGTTTTCAAAGTAATTTTTAGGCGTAAAACAATCAGTACAGATTCTTGAAAGCACTTAAGGGACTTGCATTCACCTTTATCTTCATTTCGCCGCCATATATTGTTACGGTCAGGGGCGCAACAACAGGGGAGGGGCAAGGGTATTTTGCCCCCCCCCCCCCCCCCCTTGAAGTAGGGCCAAACGGGGGCAAAGAAAGTGCTGTGTAATCAATTTGTAGATAATAAAACTGCTTAAATAGCACCATTTTCCACCTTGAAATACAAATTTTCCCGGGGGAGGACCTCTGGACCACCCGCTTCAATAGGGGGGATCGACGATTCTTTATAAAAAGATATATTGCCCCCCCCCCCCCCCTTTTGGAAATTAAGTTGTTGCGTCCCTGGTTACGGTCACAACTCAAATTTCGCAGCTGTCCTGTGGCGACGAGAAGAATGCGCGCCAGTCTGAGGCTTGCGCTTAGAGGCGATACCGCGCTAGAAATACCAGTGTGGACTGTGACGTTGCCGTATGTCAGTTTCTCACGCGCTTTTAAAAGAGTAAACAGTAAAAAAAAAAAAAAATCTGAAACTACCAAAATTACAAAGGTCTTTGAAAGAATGTCCCAGTTTCAATGGTATACCAAGACAGTTTATTTTAGACTATTCACATCAAATCATACATCATACACTAACCTAGTTTTTCTTGCAAATGTTCAATGTGTGCACATCCAGTTAATACCGGAAAGCTATGCAGGGAAATGTTTGCAAATTACTTTAACTATTGGCGGTACTGGGACAACACAGGGCATAAATAAATACCCGGGTAAGAATCCGAACCCACACTTTGTTTAACAAGTCAAGAGTGTCTCAACTCTGGCAAATCATTAGGTAGCGGCGGAATGTAGACACGATCTTTTATAAAGCTCCAAAGAGGAAAAAAACATAGCATGTCGTTATGCCAGGTGAACGTGGAGGCCAGCGAAAAAGAGCTCTGTCGTCTCGACCATTACGACCAATCCAACGGTCAGAGACTTAGACATTCAACGGCTCTCGTGCAAAGAGATTCTAATGAGGAACGCTCGATGAAATGAAATAACCGATTCACTCTTAGCAAAATTGCAGAACACAAAACGCTTTACGCTAAGGAGACGCCATTTTGTGTAGGTGGCGCTGCAAGCGAGAAAACAACAAAGCAGTACTCGCGCATGCGCTTTTATAAAACTGTTTGAGTTACTCTTTTATTGTGACCCTGAACCAACGCTCTAGAACGCTTACAGTTGATATTATTAAAATTTATAACTGGGACATTATTTCATGGACATGCTGTATTACAAAATAACCAGCTGTTAAAAATATTCACCCTTAAGGCTCGATGTCACAAGACACTTTAGGTCTTCTATCAACATTTCTTTTTTAATTGTTTTAGGCCTTTCATTTGTCAATTTCCATTATTTTGACACCGATTGCATTAAAGCATCCATTTTAAATATTTTGGTTACTTATTGAAGTCAACACTTGTGAACTAGTGTGATTATCATGATAGTTGTAGTCACCCGCGAGAAACAAGAAGTTAATTCCTCGTTGCACTTACAGACTAGAACCTGTTAGTACATATGTTGTTGGAACGAGGCATAGAAGGTCTGGGAGATATGATTTATGCCATTACACGCCAAAAATTAGGATAAATAGTTCAAAATCACAGTTATAGCAACATGATGGAAAAATCCCAAAAGACGGGGTCTCATTCCCCGTATAAACTATTTCTAAAATTTCAACTCGATTCCCCCATGTTGTTCTGCCTCAAATATTTGGAACATATATTAACTTAATGTTACATAATGGGTGTAAAAAATCGCGCAAGGGATGATAATTACCAACGGTTGCGCATGTTATAACACGTAGTGAATATCTGTTGAAAATTTTTGTGACAGAACAATAAATAAAGGGAACTATCAGGTTAAATTTTCGGAAATAGCCCTTAAATAATTTTTTTTTTAGAAAATATGACTTCATAACGAGCGTTTATTCACAGCTTACAAATCGTCCACAGATCATCGTGTGTATATATACATACATATATACATACATACATACATACATACATACATACATACATACATACATACATACATACTAATATTATAAAAGCGAAAGTTTGTAAGTATGGATGGATGGATGTTTGTTACTCTTTCACGTAAAAACTACTGAATGGATTTGAATGAAATTTGGCCTACAGCTAGCTTATAACCTGGAATAACACATAGACCACATATTAATATGAAATTCCATCCCTAGGGGAGTGAAAAGTGATAATTTCATTTTATAACAGAAAAAATCATAGGTCATAGGCATACTAATAGTGAGTGAGTGTCATTTCTCTATGTCTGACACACGATCATACACATAGTAAGGTCTGGCAAATTAATATTTTTCTCCTTGGTGAGACCAGTCCGCTTAGTGGAGCTCGCAGCGGCTAGCAAAATAAAGGCGCTAATAACAGTTTTGTTCTTAACTTCGTCAATAGATAGAGTTGCCTTGAATTTTAAACGCACCATCGTTTGATACGTTTGTCATGTCTTTAATTTTCGTTTGTTTGTGCCGTATGCGTTCCTATACCATTCATCCGATTGCAATGAAATTTTGGTGATTTGTTATGCTTATGCGCATGCCCATGAAGGTTACTGAGACGGTATAGCTATTTTTCAATAGTTGGAGCACGAATCGTGTCAAAAAATGTGTTTATTTCATTTTATATATCGGCTATTCGTCTGTTTTTGTTGTATAAATGCGCACGCATGACACCATTTAAATATAAAAGAGAGACATAGATAGAGTGATATATATAGAGTGAGATAGAGACGGAGAGATAAGTTGAGATAGAGCGGCGAGGTATAAAGAAAGAAATGGGTTAGATAAAGAGATATACCTATAGATGTATAGAGCTATAAAGAGACATATGTAGAAGATATAGAGATAGTGGAAGTATATATGTAGATATAAAGAGATAAATAGAGATAGAGAGATACATAGATGTATATAAATGTAGATAGACATAAATATATATAGAGAGATGGATATAGATGATTTGTATATGTAGAACTACTTTAAACATATTGCAAAACAAAACTGAATGAGGCATTGCAATGCAGGCCGAGCATTAGCTAGATAATGGAATTTTTTCAATGTTAGTAATCTCTTATTTTTCAGCTTTTTTCTATATTGCTTTATAAAGTCTAAATTACATACAGACCAGGTAAATAACTATAAACTGGCAGAACAACGTCTGTCGGGATCTGAAAGTGATATAAATTAATTTTCACACTTGACATTCAAATTAAGAAGACAGTTACTAACTACACCCTGAGTTCAGCCCGGGCAACGCTGGGTATTGCAGCTAGTACATACATATATTAAACATTGACGTGACCTAAGTTTAATGACTCTGAGAATAAACTTACAAGAATCATCTGTTTGGGTATTTAATCCACAGTAAAATTCGTCATCCTCTCGTATATTTTCCTTGTTTATAAATAACTTAACACATAGCTCAGAAGTTGGATCCTGTTATCTAGAAAAACTAAAAACCCTGCCTTAGTTCGAGGTACATACTTCGTTGAAGAACTATAGTCTGTGTCTGGTAACTTGTCTCAAATCTGACAGATCTCAAACGTATCGTATCAACTGTCTATGTTTCGTTCTGTCACTGTTGTCCTGTCAGTAAACAACTTCATGTGGTTGTCAGTATTCGTAAATAAACATCGATTGATGTTTTGCAATTGACAGCTGGAAATAGTAACACTGGTTTTTCTGCGTTCTTAGAACGAATCTTGCAATGGAGAAGATAGATTCAAAACATTATTTTGGACATAAGGCATTGCTAGAGACAGGAAAAATTCGCGAGTTCAATGACCTCTAGAATAGCCTCCAAAATCCTCTGTACATTCAAGCAAATGTCACCTGTTCATTGGATGATTATTTGTGCGTCATCTCGATTGGATAGCCTGTGATTCGATAATTCTATGGTTGAGCGTCTCTAATTGGCCCACAGTCCTCCAGATTAAAAGCGAACCAATGGCAAAAGCAGCACAAAGGTATAATTGTTTGAATGTTAGTGTATCACGAAATGAATCTGCGAATTTTTCCGGTCTCTAGGCATTGCTGGTTTACACTTTATGTCACAGAGAAAACCTGCACAATGACAAAGATATATTAAAACCCAAACTCAAAGAAAATAAGCCGAGGAGAAAAGTGCAGACTGCACATAGAATTCCGTGGAAGGAATTATCACAGCACAGACGAACACATTGATCTGACAATGACGAGACAGCTGCAAAAATAACAACCTTGTACAACACAGCCAAAAACCGAGGAACCCAGCGATGATACTAAAAGGATAATCTAGGCAACACAACAACCATACAACGACGAACAAGTGAAACCGGCGATAAAATTAACATATGTTCTGGACACTCCAACGACATGATGTAAGCTTTTGGACATACGCCATTGCTAAGCACATGTATGTCTGTAGAAGAAAACTACAAAAAACCCAAAAGACAAAAACACTAATTAAGCAAAAAATTGCTGTTGTCAACAGGATATAAACACCACATAATATTCCATAACAGGAATATGGTCAACAAACAAAGAAAAACAAAGAAAAATGGACTAACAGAACGACAAAAACCCCACAAACAATGACAGCACAAAAATATTGAACAAAAAAAATCAGCACAACAGTTGAAATGAGACAAAAAAACAACAAAACGAAAAGACGAAACAAACACAATAGTTTTCCAAAACAGAAGAGAACGAAAAAAACACAAATGATGACAGCACAAAAAAATATTTAACCCAAAAAAATTCAGCACAACAGTTGAAACGAGACAAAAACACGACAAAACGAAAAGACGAAACAAACACAATAGTTTTCCAAAACAGAAACAAGCGACGTTTCGGGAACTGCTATCTGCTCCCGTCCTCAGGCAGAGACGCACATGGTACGAAAACACGGGTGCGACTGAGGTGCTTAGCAATGGCGTATAACCAAAAGCTTACATCAGGTCATGCACTCCCATTGCACAAATCTTTCAAAGATAATACTCCAACAAAAGCACAGACGAACTCAGTAGATTACGTAAGACAAACAGTTGTAACGTTTCCGGAGCTAACACGTGATCCCGTCATCAGGCTAAAACAGTCTGTCCTGATGTCGGAATTAAATCTCAGTTCCCGAAACGTCGCAAACATTTTATCTTTAGGAAGCCTACACAGTTTTCGTCATTTATTTTTTTGTTATTGCCAGAATATCTGTTTTTAATTTCATCACTGCGTTCGCCTGAGCCTCTGTACTGTCGCATCATCGATGGGCACCTCTGTCACTGCGTTGTCAAAGGACGTTTTATTTGTCTGTATTCACTGTTCTTGCAACAACTGCCATTTCGTTGTCTGCTGTGATGTTCAAATTCCTTCCACGGATTTCTCTGTGCAGTCTACACATTTAACATTTGACGTCGTGTATTCCTTTTTTCCTTTGTCAGTAGTATATGATAGTTCCTCCGAGATCAGGATGCAGGTAGTGGATTGTGATTGTCGGTCAGCCATATTGGATTGTGTCGTCACGGCGGCCATCTTGGATGGTTGCGACCTTGACCTTTGACATAGACCTTGATCCCGACGGCCATCTTGGATGAGCGTAACGGGACACAGCGTAACAAGACACAGCGTAACGTGACAAGTAGATCACGGCGGCCATATTGGATCCGCCATCTTTAAATCGAGCGCCCCACTCATTATGATGAAATTTTCGTCTCTGTCGCCATATTGATTTTTTTGTTCCACTGGAGCCCGCCATATTGGATACCGTCGACTTTGTTTCAGATGTTTGTTCCTAGATAGCACCAGCGTCGCTCTTGACTTTTTTCTGTTCCACTGGAGGCTGCCATCTTAGATACAGTCGACTTTGTTTCAGCTGTTTGTTCCTAGATAGCGCCAGCGGCGCTCTTGATTTTATTCTGTTCCACTGAATGCCGCCATATTGGATACCGTCGAATATGTTTCTGCTGTTTGTTCCTAGAGAGCGCCAGCATCGCTCTGCCTCGTCACATAAGGTCGATGTTCAATTACCTACCATAGCTATTATGAACCTTATCGACATTTTAAATTTAATTTTTTATGAAAAATATATTGGAAACGCTGTGATCCAACGGTTTATATTTCCATTAGCCATCGCCTCCAACAGTCATTGGCTCCAACAGTCATTGCCTCCAACAGTCATTGGCTCCAACGGCCTTTTGGTTCATCAGCTCCAATGATATTTGGTTAGAATGCTACGACTCTAAGAGACTATGAGACTACAATTCTACGAGTGTACAAGACTCCTCCAACTACCTTCAAGTGTACAAAGCTCCAACTACTTCAGCAGCATTATGTTATAAGATTACATGACTGCTTGTTTACATAGCTACAAGTCAACGAGGCTACTTGGCTACGTAGCTACAAGTATACGAGGCTCCAAGACATCATGACTACGCGACTACTAGCCATGAGGTAACGAGACTACGTGACTACGGGTATTCAAGCTTACGAGACTGCGAGGCTACAGAGCTACGAAGCTTCTAGAACATATGTTTACGAGACTGCGAGAATACAGGACTACAAGTCTACACGAGTACTTGACTACGAAGCTACAAGTCTACATGGCTCCAATTGCGGCATCTGTCTTCGTCTGAATTTTCTCTTTGACTCCAACTGCTACATCAGCATTATGTTATAATAGTACAAGGCTACTTGACTACGAAGCTACAAGTCTACATGACTCCAATTGCGGCATCTGTCTTCGGCTGTATTTTCTCTTTGGCTCCAACTGCTACAGCAGCATTATGTTATAATAGTACAAGGCTTCTTGACTACGAAGCTACACATCTACAAGGCTCCAATTATCGCATCTGTCGTCGTCGGCATTTTCTCTTTTGCTCCCACTGTTCCAACAGCATTATGTTATATGATTCCATGGATACTTTGTTACGTACCTACAGGTCTACGAGATTCCAATGCATCATGTTTACGAAGATTACAGAACACAAGGTTACGAGACTGCGAGGCTACAGGACTACGAAGCTTCCAGGACACGAGGCTACATGGCTACGAGACTACATGACTCTAACTGATTACAATAGCACCACTCAGTGGTGAGAGTTAGGTTATCTAATGCAAAGCAAATTGATGCAAGTAGTTCTGGCTGTCATCAACAGATGTAGCCACGTGTTGCTTGCAGGTAAATATTAATTAGTTATTTTATGTGGGATGCGGGATGCTCACTAACGATCGCAAAAGAAGGAGGGCTTCGCTAGACACCAAGGAGAAGGAAGTTCGTCTTACATGTTAATGCTTCGCTGATGTCTCATGGCATATTATTTGACTGAGTAATGGTTGTTTTTTTTTGTTTGATTCCACCTGGTAAAATTATTGCAAGTGTCAATTTATTAGCAGAAATTCACTAATTAAATGTAACTCTGAATAAAATGGCATGACTCATTAAGTAAATATCCTTCATGCAGAGATCGATTTCACACAAATAATCTGCAGCACTCGGAGAAAATCATTAGATGTCTAGCCAGGAATAACCAGAAGCACTTGGAGAAAACCATCAAATTATTAACAAGAATAATCAGGAGCACACAGAGAAAACGTAATGACAAGAATAATTGGGAGCACACGGAGAAAACCATACACATATTGAAAAGAATATTCATGAGCAAACATAATAACAAGAATAATCGGGAGCACACGGAGAAAACCACCACACGTTTTCTTTGATATCATAAAATTACAGGGAAAAAAATATTTAATAAATAATAAAAAATTTAAAATGTAAAAAATACAAAAATACATGCGAGAATTGTAGTCTCATAGTCTCTTAGAGTCGTAGCATTCTAACCAAATATCATTGGAGCTGATGAACCAAAAGGCCGTTGGAGCCAATGACTGTTGGAGGCAATGATTGTTGGAGCCAATGACTGTTGGAGCCAATGACTGTTGGAGGCGATGGCTAATGGAAATATAAACTGTTGGATTCATAGACTGTTGGAGAGATTATATCGTAACTTATCATTGACGATCGCATCCTACCATGTTGAATGAACGAGAGAATGCGCCTCCTTTTCGTTAAATGAGCTTTCGTTTTATAGAATTTCCGTCCAAACATGATTCGTTTTCATTAAATGCTTGTCCTGCGCGAACTAAGCGTAGTCATTGTGTGTACATTGCATATATATATTGCGTACATTGCGTACATTGCGTGTACTTTGCGTAAATTGCGTGTACTTTGCGTGTACTGTGCGTCAATTGCGTGAATATTACGTGTTCGTTCCGTTTCCGGTGTATACGTTCCGTTTTCTGTGTGTACGTTCCGTTTCCTGTGTGTACTGTGTGTACGTTTCGTTTTCTGTGTGTACGTTCCGTTTCCTGTGTGTACTGTGTGTACATTCAGTTTCCTGTGTGTACGTTCCGTTTCCTGTGTGTACTGTGTTTACGTTCCGTTTCCTGTGTGTACTGTGTGTACGTTCCGTTTCCTGTGTGTACTGTGTATACGTTCCGTTTCCTGTGTGTACTGTGTGTACGTTCCGTTTCCTGTGTGTACTGTGTGTATACGTTCCGTTTCCTGTGTGTACTGTGTGTACGTTCCGTTTCCTGTGTGTACTGTGTGTATGTTCCGTTTCCTGTGTATACTGTGTGTACGTTCCGTTTCCTGTGTGTACTGTGTGTACGTTCCGTTTCCTGTGTGTACTGTGTGTACGTTCCGTTTCCTGTGTGTACTGTGTGTACTTTCCGTTTCCTGTGAGTACTGTGTAATCATTACATTTATTGCGTGTAAATTGCATGTATTGCGCGTACATTGCGTACATTGCGTGTTGGAGCCGAGTAGACTTGTATCCTTGTAGCTTCATAGACATGTAGTTTCATTGCCATGCGGTCTTTTAGTCATGCAGTCTCGCAGCCATGTATAACTCGGAACCAGCTAGATCCTTTTAGACTCTCAGCCTTGTAGCCTCGTAGTCTCTTAGACTCGTAGCATTGTAGCCCAATATCATTGGAGCTGTTGAAAGAAAAGGCATTTGGAGAATTTGGAGCTGTTGGAGCCATTTTGAGGCCGTTTGGAGCATTTGGAGCCATTTGGGGCAGTTGGAGCCATTTGGAGCATTTGGAGCTGTTGGAGCTAAGAAGTAGTCGTTGCACGTCTATGCAGGGCTAAATGTTTATAAGATTGCTGGCTTTCGCAAGTGATTCTGTAGTAGGATATAAATTGAGTAATATAAATATTATGTTTGTATAAGACTTTGTGGTGTTTTATTTTTCAAACCTGCCACTTTAGTGGTACTTTTTTAAAATATTAAAGTTGTTTTGTATCGGCCAGGGATCTAACCTAGGACCTAAGTCGATCTAATCAATCAGTATATATATTACAAATTTAGTTAATGAATTTTGAACTTTTTCCCGAATCTCTAGCATTAAAGTTACGCATTTCCAATATGGTGGTCTTGATGTCTGATAGGATGGTGGTCGTAGAGGATTTTGAGTCTCTTTACGAATTTTGAACATGGTTTATTGAAATTATTTTTTTTTTTCATAAAATTAAACATTATTGCATCGATCGAGGATCGAACCAAGGACTGGAGCGGATCGAATCGATATGTAAGTTAATGAGTGATTTATTTAATGGATTTTGGATTTTTTCCCGCTTTTCTAGCTACATTATTACATGATTTCAAGATGGCGGCCGTATTTCAAGATGTCGGCCGTATTTCAAGATGGCGGGGGCACCTCCGTTATAAATGATTACTGCACTGTAGCGGGTTAGAATAAAATTATCCAGATGGAAATGTACTCTATAATACAAGTACACACACACACAAGATGGCGTACTCCAGCAGGTGGTAGCTCCTGGTAGCATGTACTGAACATAAAATGTCGGATCCATGATGGTCGACAAGGACAAAGTCAAATTTCATGGACAAAGTCAAATTTCAAGGTTAAGGTCAAGGTCAAAGGCCAAGGCCAATGTTCAATGTCAACAGTTGAGGACAAAAGTATGGTGACCAGATAATTATACTAACATGGTATCGGCACACTCTAGCAGACGAAAACAAGATGGTGGTCTCCAGTGTATGAAGACAGGATGGCGGACATGACGTCATATCAGCTGACGATATATGAACCTTGGTATTGGTGACGGTAGATCGGTCTGTAGATGGCTTCTGTGGAGGAAGGATCTGATGTTTTTTTTTTTGCCCTCACCGGTATCTAACCAAGGACGGGAATCGATATAATCAATTAATATATTTATTGTCAATTTATTTAATGAATTTTGAACTTTTTCCCGCATCACTAGCATAAGAATTATGGATTTTCAAGATGGCGACCATAACGATAATTGCAACAGTTACATCTTAATACAAGATGGCGGTTCTGTCTCGAACAGGCAGTGCTATTATTACTTAAAATTAAAAAAAAGTTACAAGTCCGGATATGCATTTTATTTTTTTATATACCTTATTTAATTCTCAGTCTGCTAAATGTCTCGATAGCCGAGCGGTTAAAGGCGTATGTTTTTCAACCTAGCGATCAGAGCTGCGCTGGTTCGAATCACAGCGTTTCCAATATATTTTTCATAAAAAATTAAATTTAAAATGTCGATAAGGTTCATAATAGCTATGGTAGGTAATTGAACATCGACCTTATGTGACGAGGCAGAGCGACGCTGGCGCTCTCTAGGAACAAACAGCAGAAACATTTTCGACGGTATCCAAGATAGCGGCCTCCAGTGGAACAGAAAAAAATCAAGAGCGCCGCTGGCGCTATCTAGGAACAAACAGCTGAAACAAAGTCGACGGTATCCAAGATGGCAGCCTCCAATGGAACAGAAAAAAGTCAAGAGCGACGCTGGCGCTATCTAGGAACAAACAGCTGAAACAAAGTCGACGGTATCCAATATGGCGGGCTCCAGTGGATCATAAAAAAATCAATATGGCGACAGAGACGAAAATTTCATCATGAGTGGGGCGCTCGATTTAAAGATGGCGGATCCAATATGGCCGCCGTGATCTACTTGTCACGTTACGCTGTGTCTTGTTACGCTGTGTCCCGTTACGCTCATCCAAGATGGCCGTCGGTGTCAAGGTCAAAGGTCAAAGGTCAAGGTCACAACCATACAAGATGACCACCGTGACGACTCAATCCAATATGGCTGACCGACAATCACAATCCACTACCTGCATCCTGATCTCGGAGGAATTATCATATACTACTTTTGTCCATTCGTCTAGTTTTCTCTTTGACATGCAGGGTAAACCATCGGTGGTGTTAAGGTCAAAATACATAATATTCGTTTCGAATTTATTCGGTTTTATATATATATATGTGTGTGTGTGTGTGTGTAGGTATGTGTGTGTGTTTACCCATGGGAAGATTTTTTAAATTAATTGAACCTCTTTTTCGGAGACCAGTTACCGGATTGACCATTGGCCACAATTGTTTGCTGCAGTGAGTGTACTTGGCCGAGATGCACCGTGACGTGAGCGCGACCTTGGCGACCTTGGAGCGGCGAGCTGCAGACGTGTTTAACGACAGCTTGACGCAACGAGCATTCCTCGGCTGCTTCTTGTCTCGAGTTATTAGAGCACCGGAGTTATCGCCGGGAGATGCATCACGGACGAATTCCTGAGCCCTCTCACGTCCGCGCAGTTTTTGTTTTGCCACGTGCTGCAGCCGCGTGTTGAGTTATTAACTCAATAATGTTCGCAGGCTTTCACGGCCATTGTCTGGAGTAGCTTGGCTTCTGGGTTCTGTAGGTAACTGCTCCCTGATGATGGCGGGGGAGCTGAATTGTTGCCCCTACGTAGGGCAGCCCTTCAGGATTTCTCTGGCAATAGTTTGTTTGTACAGCGACTGGAAGGGCAGCCCATCCCATTTCTGAAAACATGTTTCTTTAAGTGTTTAAATAATCCTGAAAAATTGCCCCTTGGAAGGGCAGCCCATCAGGATTTTTCTGACAGTAGTGTTTTTGAAAGGTTGTCTGAATGGTTGCCCCTTGGATGGGCAGCCCTTCAGGATTTTTCTGACAGTGGTTAGTTGAGGTTAGGTTAGGTTCGGTTAATTTAGGTTAGATTAGGTTAGGTTAGGTTAGGTGAGGTTAGGTTAGGTCAGATTAGGACCTCCCAAAAGTGCATGGACAGGTTTCCGCATGGTCTAGGGCCGCCATTGCGCTCAGAGTTAACTGTCAGCTGGCCTCAGTAGCTATATGAAGGTGCAACGGAATATCAATTTCGTGAAATAAAACCACAAAGGTTATTTTTCCCCGGTCTCTGCCATTCTCGTGCCACGGTGTGGCGTCATACCGGTTAGTTTGAGGGTAATTTAACCTCGCCAACTTGCATTAAAGCTTCCGTGTACATTTTTTTTTACTCGACATGGCATAGTGTTTAAATTTGGCTACTTGTTGAAGTCAGCACTTGTGAACTGGTGTGATTATCATGATATTTGTAGTTGCTCACGTGATATAATAAGTAGGGGCAGGCATTTTTCGCGAATAAATCTGAACGCCTATTAGACTACAACAAGGTATACCCGCACCAGCGGTTTCTTCCTTGTGATTGGCGGCCGTCCGCGATAGAAGTCGTTGCCTTATTTGACCGAGCCACTCAGAACGCATTTGCTACAGCACTCAAATACTGTTATTGGTGTTGTAGCAATCGACGTGGAACTGAAATAAACTCGCCCAACCACGAAATACAGACGATGCTACAGTGTTTTAACTTTCAGCTAGTCGCGGAATTCGTTTCGTGAAATATGCATGTCCCTAATAATAAGTTACTTATTTGCGGCACTTTCAGACTAGAGCTTGTTAGTAAGTATGTGGTTGCAACAAGGTATAGAATGTCTGGGAGAAAATATTTATGCTTTGAGGTGCCAAAAAATTGGGATAAATAGTTAGAAATATAATTACTGCAAAAAAAAGGTTAAACCCAAGATGGCATGGGGAATAATCCTCCTTGAGGGTATGATCTTTCTGCAGGCTCGGGCTGCAGTAGACCAGACAAGCCACTGACGGCTTCCAAGACGTACTTGGAGGTTCCGCACTTACTCATCTCGTCCTTCGCCGCGAGCGACTAAACAACAAACAAACACATCGTGCCGACCTCGGTCCAATACTCCCCGGTGACTCATGAACACAGGCGGTGATTTTTTCGCGAAACAACATGTCCGCTTGCTAGATTGTAAAAAGTGTCTTAACTGCGTCCGTGTTCCGTGCTTTGCGATTGGCGGCCGTTCGAAAGAGATGCCATTGCTAGAGACCGGAAAAAATCGCGGGTTCATTGACCTCTAGGATAGACTCCACAGTACTTAACAAACTCGAGGAAATGACACCTGTTCATTGGCTACTGATTCGTGAGACGTCTCAACCAATTTGTCCATGATTCGGCACTTTCTTGGTTTAGGTTTTTCCATTGGCGCGAAGTTCCCCAGATAAAATTTGGGCCAATCGCAGAAGCTGTACGAAGGTATACTTTTTTGGATGTCAGTCTATTGTGAAATGATCTCGCGAATTTTTCAAGGTCTCTAGCCATTGCTCTTTTTTTTTTTTTTTTGGTCAGGATATTTGGAACGCGGTTGATTCCGCACGGAATTGCTGTAATTTGTGTGGAGACAGTGGGCATGCACCTGAAAAAACTCAACCAATGATGATACGGTGTTTTATCACACAGCTTGTCTTGAAATATTTTCGCGGAAATCTACAGGCCCTTCTCATAATTAGAGACCAGCTGCCCGAATAGACTCCACAAACGTGTGAAAAAAAAAGTCCGTGTATTTTTTTTTCAATGCTTGCTGCCACATTTTACCTTTGGTCTGATTTATGTTTTCCTAATCCAACTTACAGTGTACTGCGTTTATTTGGTTGGGAAGGGTTCGTGACATCTGACCAGCAGCCTGTTATAACAGTTTTCCAATATATAAATGTATTTCGGTCAGGCTGGATTGTGTATAATTTATATTGAGCCATTCTAACCTCGCAACATAATTTAAAATATATACTTATATTAAAATGAAGTCGCAGTGCCACGACGGGACCAACACGCTCAGTAGCCAATGAAACACAAGGTCACCGAGACGTCAACACGACGAAATACGCGTACGGCCCGCAAGGAGTACATTCTACTTCTAATTTTATCGTGTCGTGCTGCACGACGGAAAGACCAACGGAAACCTTACAAAACTAAACTTCAAAAATATTTACCTATTTGTTAAATTTTTATGATGAAAAATGAAATTTTGTTTTACGTGTGGGTACACTTTCATGTTTGTAGTATGCCTTCAACTTTTTAGGCCTATCGCTCTGGCCCAAGCAGGGTTCAGTTATTATTGTAAATTAGTCAAAATTTAATTTATGAATGGATGAGTTCAGCGAATAACTAACAATTAGTTAAATAATTCAAAAAATTTCAGGCTATAGGTATTCTATTTTTCTGTCCCTTATTAGCATATCGATAGCTTTTTTCCTTGTATATATAATAAACTCAATCTTACTTCTTGTCAGAGACAACTAAATTTAATGTTTTTATGCACGCCAACATTCAACAGGAAATAAATGGTCCTACACTGTTTTCAGCGCATTATAATCTTCATTTTATGGACGCATTTGGGTTGGAAAAATTCGCCGACAGCCATATTAAAGTTCGTCGTGTTAATGTCGTGGTATTATGACACTACGCTATTAAATTTGTCGTGCTGGAATGTTGTACGACGCCTAATCGGTTTTGTCGTGTCGTGAGTAGATGTATATAGTATGTATGAGGGCACCGGTGGGTGGTGGGGGATCCGGGGATCCGATCCAGACACCTTAAGGCTTCGCTTCATCACCCATGTTGGATTACGTCACTTCCGCCGGCCATACACGCACGAAAAAGTGTCCCGTTACGTTCATCAGCCATGTACGCACGAAAAAATGTCCCGTTACGTTCATCAGCCATGTACGCACGAAAAAATGTCCCGTTACGACGGACAGACCAGCTCGCCAGGACGTCTCGCTATGAAAAGTATTAGGCGGTAATAAACAGCCAGGAGGTAACGAATATAAGCCTACTTCTACACGTGTTATGAACGCCGGATACATACGGCCAGGCAACCGTGTGTTTTGGCGCGCTCTACTTCCACGACGCGCAACGGCACCGGCAAGTTTTTATTACTACCTCCTCTCAAGTTCTGATCTCCTAATACTTCACAGCAGAGAAGCGCTGTTGGTCGGAGCCCGTAGGTACTTCCTTCGCACGCCTAACCTAACCTAACCTAACCTAAACTAACCTCACCTAACCTAATCCATATGCTAATCTATGCTAACCTAACCTAACCTAAAATAAACTAAACTAAACTAACTACACCTAACCTAATCCATATGCTAATCTATGCTAACCTAGCCTAACCTAACCTAACCTAACATAACCTAACCTAAACTAACCTAACCTAACCTAATCCATATGCTAATATATGCTAACCTAACCTAACCTAACCTAACCTAAACTAAACTAAACTAAACTAAACTAAACCTAACCTAACCTAACCTAACCTAATCCATATGCTAATCTATGCTAACCTAACCTAACCTAACCTAACCTAATCCATATGCTAATCTATGCAAACCTAACCTAACCTAACCTAAACTAAACTAAACTAAACTAACCTAACCTAATCCATATGCTAATCTATGCTAACCTAACCTAACCTAACCTAAACTAAACTAAACTAAACTAAACTAAACTAAACTAAACCTAACCTAACCTAACCTAACCTAACCTAACCTAACCTAACCTAACCTAAACTAAACTAAACTAAACTAAACTAAACTAACCTAACCTAATCCATATGCTAATCTATGCTAACCTAACCTAACCTAACCTAATCCATATGCTAAGCTATGCTAACCTAACCTAATCCATGCCAATCTATGCTAATCCATATGATAATCTATGCTAACCTAACCTAACCTAACCTAATCCATATGCTAATCTATGCTAACCTAACCTAACCTAACCTAATCAATATGCTAATCTATGCTAACCTAACCTAATCCATGCCAATCTATGCTAATCCATATGCTAATCTATGCTAACCTAACCTAACCTAACCTAATCCATATGCTAATCTATGCTAACCTAACCTAATCCATGCCAATCTATGCTAATCCATGTCAATCTATGCCAATCCGTATGCCAATCTATGCTAATTCGTATACCAATCTATGCTAACCTGTATGCCAATCTATGCTAATCCGTATGCCAATCTATGCTAATCCATATGTTAATCCATGCTATCCATTTGCCATTTTGTATTTCTAGTAATTTCCACCAACTTCGAATCGTGACGTCACCGTTGCAATTTTCGTTACGGTCGCCATCTTGAAAATCCGCAATTTTTTATGTTAGAAAATCGGGAAAATTTTTAAAAATCATTTAAAAAATTAAATAATCGAATTAAATAAAAATCTTAAAAACCACTGTTGCAGTTATTGTTACGGTCGACATCTTGGATTATATAAATGTTGCATATTTCGTTACACCCGCCATCTTGGTTGAGTACCATATCATTCTTACACTTTTCGTTAAGACCGCCATATTGGGTCCTATTAATGTTACAATTATCGTTATGGTCGCCATCTTTAAATTTAGACGCCATCTTGAAAATCTTTATTTATTATCCGATTTTAATGAAAAAAAAGTTCAAAATTCATCAAAAAATTAACTTAATAGAATTCTGTTTATATCGATTCCCGTCCTTGATTCGAAACCGGCGAGGGCAAAAAATATAAAATCAACAGATCCTTCCTCCACAGAAGCCACCTTCAGACTGACCTACCTCCACCAATAACAAGGTATTTACCATCAGCTGGTATGACATCACCACACCTTTGACCTTGACCTTTGATCTTAACCTTGAAATTTGACCTTGACCTTGAAATTTGACCTTGACCTTGAAATTTAACCTTAACCTTGAAATTTGACCTCGACATTGATCTTTGACTTTGACCTTGATGTCCATCACGGATCCGTCATTTTATGTTCAGTACATGCTAGTGGTCATTGCCACCATCATGTTTTCGTCTGCTGGAGGTCACCATATTGTGTGTACTTGTCTTACCATCATGCAAATTCTATTCTAACATGCTACAGTGCAGTAATAATTTATTATTGCTGAGGTGCCCACCATCTTGAAATTTGACCGCCATGTTGAAATCATGTAATTATTTAGTTAGAAATGCGGGAAAAATTCCAATAGTCTCCGAAAAAATCAATTATTAATTTACAAATTGAATCGATGGATCCATGTCCACGGTTCGATTCTTGACCAGTGACAGTTGTAACAAATTTTAAATAAATTTTAAATTCTTTTTTCCGTTACCTTTCGCGGAGTTTATTAATCATAAGTCAATATACCTAACCAAAGAATTAATACAGTGACGATAAGCCTATCATGAAAGTCTAATTTTTGAATAATCTGAATAACCTATAAGCCGTTCATGTACAAAACCGCACATAAAGAACAATTGTCTTCAGTCCATGAGACCGAGTCATGTCATTATCAGACGTATAGGCTAGTCATTTCAGGACCACATGACCTTCGTCGTTAGCTAATTATATTCAATTAATCCATCGTGACATTTTTATACATTCTAAAGGAGCAAGTAACCTTGAAAAATATTTTAGTAACACCAAGAGGTGATAAACTAGTAAATATTCAATCACTACATTTTGTACTACGCGCAATCAACAAAAAGGAAGCACCATCAACGAAAAGACAGCACCACCAACGAAAAGGCAGCTCCGCCAACGAAAAGGCAGCACATTTGGAAGCAACGACAACGAAAAGGCAGCAAAGACAGCAGCGACAACGAAAAGACAGAACATTTGGAAGCACCGTCAACGAAAAGGCACGGACCGCAAGACCGGGCCATGAACAATGTCAGTCATATAGTCCATGAACACAGTACACACAGAAAAACGAAATGTACACCCAGTACACACAGGAAAACGTAATTTACACACAGGAAAACGGAATATACACACAGTACACACAGGAAAACGGAATGAACACACAGTACACACAGGAAAACGGAATGTACACACAGTAAACACAAGAAAACGGAATGTACACACAGTAAACACAAGAAAACGGAATGTACACACAGTACACACAGAAAACGGAACGTACACACAGTACACACAGGAAACGGTACGTACACACAGTACACACAAGAAACGGAACGTACACACAGTACACACAGGAAACGGAACGTATACACACAGTACACACAGGAAACGGAACGTACACACAGTACACACAGGAAACGGAACGTACACACAGTACACACAGGAAACGGAACGTATACACACAGTACACACAGGAAACGGAACGTACACACAGTACACACAGGAAACGGAACGTACACACAGTACACACAGGAAACTAAACGTACACACAGTACACACAGGAAACGGAACGTATACACACAGTACACACAGGAAACGGAACGTACACACAGTACACACAGGAAACGGAACGTACACACAGTACACACAGGAAACTAAACGTACACACAGTACACACAGGAAACGAAACGTATACACAGTACACACAGGAAACTAAACGTACACACAGTACACACAGGAAACGAAACGTATACACAGTACACACAGGAAACGGAACGTACACACAGTACACACAGGAAACAGAACGTACACACAGTACACACAGGAAACGAAACGTACACACAGTACACACTGGAAACGTATACACACAGTACACACAGGAAACGGAATGATCACACATACAGTAGCGGAAACACACAGGCTTAGTTGGAAATCAGAATACAAGAAATAAAAACATTAAATTTTTACTTTCAATATTTAATTACTTCTCAACATTACACAAATACAAGTAAAAGAAGCCATTATTGTATGTAGCCTGCTTTCCTCAGTTCTTTGAGTATGAAGGATATTTCTTTGATGCACGAATAGTTTCCTTCACAAAGCGAGCCATGTAGAAGTCTTAGCCGGTCAACCATTATGTTTGGATCTTTCCATGATGTGTAATCAATCTCTTCTACCACCATCTTACTTGCTTGTTTATTATAAATACTGTCAATATCACAATCATCCCAGTGATCATAATAAGCATTATCAGATTTATTTATTATAACACGACGTTTCCAACGTTTCGGTCTCAGGACATCGCCACATTCTTCGATCTTGTCAGCTCTAGGTGCTTCATCACAGTCTATACCTTTGTCAACAGCCTCAGAGTCACTGTAACAATCACTGTAGAAGACATCCTCTTCACCCAGATTACCGTATGAATTCGCTATCGATGATGTCGAAGTGTCTTCATCGTCTTCATGCTTCCTTTTTAGGAGTCCATCATTTTTACAAAGAATGGAGGATCTACTGAATATAGGCTTGAATGTATTCTCACTTTTCACGGTGTTGATACTGCCATTAGTTTCAGTATTCCCGAAGCCATTAGCATCCTTCAATTTATGTTCTTTCTCACGATCGGGTGAGCTAATACCATCACGCTCAGGACAAGGAAAATTATTGTCGTAATGCAGATCACTCTTCTTTAGTCTAGTGGATCCATCAGTGTCCTCTATGCCGTAAGTAGTCTTGACTTTACATGTTCTACCATGTCTTTTTAAGCTGTCAATTCGTGTTAACAACCTGCTACAACGATTACAGCTTAACATGTTGCGTAGTGGGTTTCTAGCACAATCATTCTTCCCATGACGTCTAGCATTCCTTCTCATGGCAAAATCCTTGCCACAGTAACTACAGCGGCTTCCTTCCGATTCAGCTGCAGATAACAAACCACGATCCATGGTAGCTTCTGTGACTAATGCCAGATGCAAACTAAGAGTTTTAAATTAGATCCAATACTTAAATAGAAATTTTTTCATATTTCATCAGCGAGAGTTAATTTATCTCATACAAAAGTACTTGCTGCAACTAGTTCTGCTTTTCAACAACTGATGACGTCACGTATTGCTTGCAGGTAAATAATATTTAGTTCTTTAATGCAGGATGCGGGATGCTCACTAACGATCGCAAAAGAAAGATGGCTTCGCTAGACTCCAAGGAAAAGGAAGTTCGTCTTGCATGTTGGTGCTCCACAGATGTCTCATGGAGTAATATTAATTTGACTGAGTAATGATATTTTTTAATTCCACCTGATAAAAATATTGCAAGTTTTGATTTAGTAGCAGAAATTATCGAATTAAATGTAACTCCAAATAAAATGACATGTCTCATTAAGAGTAAAACTCCTTCATGGAGAGATCGGTTTCTCAGAATAGTCAGATACACTTGAAGAAACCACAGGAATGATTGCAAGAACACGGGAAAAACCATCAAAATATTGATAAGAATAATCAGGAGCACACGGAGAAAAACCATCATAATATTGACAAGAATTATCGGGAGCACACGGAGAAAAACCATCATAATATTGACAAGAATTATCGGGAGCACACGGAGAAAACCGACATAATATTGACAAAAATTATCGGGAGCACACGGAGAAAACCACCACACATTTTCTTGGATATCATTAAATTTAAAAAAAAAAAATTAAAAATAAAAATAAATTAATAAAAAATTTAAAACAAAAAAAATCTACAAAAAAATACACAAAATTCTGGCTTGTACTAAAACTCTATCATTGATGAGCAAAGATAGAGTTTTAGTACAAGCCAGAATTTTGTGTATTTTTTTGTAGATTTTTTTTGTTTTAAATTTTTTATTAATTTATTTTTATTTTTAATTTTTTTTTTAAATTTAATGATATCCAAGAAAATGTGTGGTGGTTTTCTCCGTGTGCTCCCGATAATTTTTGTCAATATTATGTCGGTTTTCTCCGTGTGCTCCCGATAATTCTTGTCAATATTATGATGGTTTTTCTCCGTGTGCTCCCGATAATTCTTGTCAATATTATGATGGTTTTTCTCCGTGTGCTCCTGATTATTCTTATCAATATTTTGATGGTTTTTCCCGTGTTCTTGCAATCATTCCTGTGGTTTCTTCAAGTGTATCTGACTATTCTGAGAAACCGATCTCTCCATGAAGGAGTTTTACTCTTAATGAGACATGTCATTTTATTTGGAGTTACATTTAATTCGATAATTTCTGCTACTAAATCAAAACTTGCAATATTTTTATCAGGTGGAATTAAAAAATATCATTACTCAGTCAAATTAATATTACTCCATGAGACATCTGTGGAGCACCAACATGCAAGACGAACTTCCTTTTCCTTGGAGTCTAGCGAAGCCATCTTTCTTTTGCGATCGTTAGTGAGCATCCCGCATCCTGCATTAAAGAACTAAATATTATTTACCTGCAAGCAATACGTGACGTCATCAGTTGTTGAAAAGCAGAACTAGTTGCAGCAAGTACTTTTGTATGAGATAAATTAACTCTCGCTGATGAAATATGAAAAAATTTCTATTTAAGTATTGGATCTAATTTAAAACTCTTAGTTTGCATCTGGCATTAGTCACAGAAGCTACCATGGATCGTGGTTTGTTATCTGCAGCTGAATCGGAAGGAAGCCGCTGTAGTTACTGTGGCAAGGATTTTGCCATGAGAAGGAATGCTAGACGTCATGGGAAGAATGATTGTGCTAGAAACCCACTACGCAACATGTTAAGCTGTAATCGTTGTAGCAGGTTGTTAACACGAATTGACAGCTTAAAAAGACATGGTAGAACATGTAAAGTCAAGACTACTTACGGCATAGAGGACACTGATGGATCCACTAGACTAAAGAAGAGTGATCTGCATTACGACAATAATTTTCCTTGTCCTGAGCGTGATGGTATTAGCTCACCCGATCGTGAGAAAGAACATAAATTGAAGGATGCTAATGGCTTCGGGAATACTGAAACTAATGGCAGTATCAACACCGTGAAAAGTGAGAATACATTCAAGCCTATATTCAGTAGATCCTCCATTCTTTGTAAAAATGATGGACTCCTAAAAAGGAAGCATGAAGACGATGAAGACACTTCGACATCATCGATAGCGAATTCATACGGTAATCTGGGTGAAGAGGATGTCTTCTACAGTGATTGTTACAGTGACTCTGAGGCTGTTGACAAAGGTATAGACTGTGATGAAGCACCTAGAGCTGACAAGATCGAAGAATGTGGCGATGTCCTGAGACCGAAACGTTGGAAACGTCGTGTTATAATAAATAAATCTGATAATGCTTATTATGATCACTGGGATGATTGTGATATTGACAGTATTTATAATAAACAAGCAAGTAAGATGGTGGTAGAAGAGATTGATTACACATCATGGAAAGATCCAAACATAATGGTTGACCGGCTAAGACTTCTACATGGCTCGCTTTGTGAAGGAAACTATTCGTGCATCAAAGAAATATCCTTCATACTCAAAGAACTGAGGAAAGCAGGCTACATACAATAATGGCTTCTTTTACTTGTATTTGTGTAATGTTGAGAAGTAATTAAATATTGAAAGTAAAAATTTAATGTTTTTATTTCTTGTATTCTGATTTCCAACTAAGCCTGTGTGTTTCCGCTACTGTATGTGTGATCATTCCGTTTCCTGTGTGTACTGTGTGTATACGTTTCCAGTGTGTACTGTGTGTACGTTTCGTTTCCTGTGTGTACTGTGTGTACGTTCTGTTTCCTGTGTGTACTGTGTGTACGTTCCGTTTCCTGTGTGTACTGTGTATACGTTTCGTTTCCTGTGTGTACTGTGTGTACGTTTAGTTTCCTGTGTGTACTGTGTATACGTTTCGTTTCCTGTGTGTACTGTGTGTACGTTTAGTTTCCTGTGTGTACTGTGTGTACGTTCCGTTTCCTGTGTGTACTGTGTGTACGTTCCGTTTCCTGTGTGTACTGTGTGTATACGTTCCGTTTCCTGTGTGTACTGTGTGTACGTTTAGTTTCCTGTGTGTACTGTGTGTACGTTCCGTTTCCTGTGTGTACTGTGTGTACGTTCCGTTTCCTGTGTGTACTGTGTGTATACGTTCCGTTTCCTGTGTGTACTGTGTGTACGTTCCGTTTCCTGTGTGTACTGTGTGTACGTTCCGTTTCCTGTGTGTACTGTGTGTATACGTTCCGTTTCCTGTGTGTACTGTGTGTACGTTCCGTTTCTTGTGTGTACTGTGTGTACGTACCGTTTCCTGTGTGTACTGTGTGTACGTTCCGTTTTCTGTGTGTACTGTGTGTACATTCCGTTTTCTTGTGTTTACTGTGTGTACATTCCGTTTTCTTGTGTTTACTGTGTGTACATTCCGTTTTCCTGTGTGTACTGTGTGTTCATTCCGTTTTCCTGTGTGTACTGTGTGTATATTCCGTTTTCCTGTGTGTAAATTACGTTTTCCTGTGTGTACTGGGTGTACATTTCGTTTTTCTGTGTGTACTGTGTTCATGGACTATATGACTGACATTGTTCATGGCCCGGTCTTGCGGTCCGTGCCTTTTCGTTGACGGTGCTTCCAAATGTGCTGTCTTTTCGAAAGCGGTGCTTCCAAATGAGCTGCCTTTTCGTTGGCGGTGCTGACTTTTCGTGGTCGGTGCTTCCAAAATGTGGTGCCTTTTCGTTGTCGGTGCTTCCAAATGTTCTGTCTTTTCGTTGTCGCTGCTGTCTTTGCTGCCTTTTCGTTGTCGTTGCTTCCAAATGTGCTGCCTTTTCGTTGGCGGAGCTGCCTTTTCGTTGGTGGTGCTGTCTTTTCGTTGATGGTGCTTCCTTTTTGTTGATTGCGCGTAGTACAAAATGTAGTGATTGAATATTTACTAGTTTATCACCTCTTGGTGTTACTAAAATATTTTTCAAGGTTACTTGCTCCTTTAGAATGTATAAAAATGTCACGATGGATTAATTGAATATAATTAGCTAACGACGAAGGTCATGTGGTCCTGAAATGACTAGCCTATACGTCTGATAATGACATGACTCGGTCTCATGGACTGAAGACAATTGTTCTTTATGTGCGGTTTTGTACATGAACGGCTTATAGGTTATTCAGATTATTCAAAAATTAGACTTTCATGATAGGCTTATCGTCACTGTATTAATTCTTTGGTTAGGTATATTGACTTATGATTAATAAACTCCGCGAAAGGTAACGGAAAAAAGAATTTAAAATTTATTTAAAATTTGTTACAACTGTCACTGGTCAAGAATCGAACCGTGGACATGGATCCATCGATTCAATTTGTAAATTAATAATTGATTTTTTCGGAGACTATTGGAATTTTTCCCGCATTTCTAACTAAATAATTACATGATTTCAACATGGCGGTCAAATTTCAAGATGGTGGGCACCTCAGCAATAATAAATTATTACTGCACTGTAGCATGTTAGAATAGAATTTGCATGATGGTAAGACAAGTACACACAATATGGTGACCTCCAGCAGACGAAAACATGATGGTGGCAATGACCACTAGCATGTACTGAACATAAAATGACGGATCCGTGATGGACATCAAGGTCAAAGTCAAAGATCAATGTCGAGGTCAAATTTCAAGGTTAAGGTTAAATTTCAAGGTCAAGGTCAAATTTCAAGGTCAAGGTCAAATTTCAAGGTTAAGGTCAAAGGTCAAGGTCAAAGGTGTGGTGATGTCATACCAGCTGATGGTAAATACCTTGTTATTGGTGGAGGTAGGTCAGTCTGAAGGTGGCTTCTGTGGAGGAAGGATCTGTTGATTTTATATTTTTTGCCCTCGCCGGTTTCGAATCAAGGACGGGAATCGATATAAACAGAATTCTATTAAGTTAATTTTTTGATGAATTTTGAACTTTTTTTTCATTAAAATCGGATAATAAATAAAGATTTTCAAGATGGCGTCTAAATTTAAAGATGGCGACCATAACGATAATTGTAACATTAATAGGACCCAATATGGCGGTCTTAACGAAAAGTGTAAGAATGATATGGTACTCAACCAAGATGGCGGGTGTCACGAAATATGCAACATTTATATAATCCAAGATGTCGACCGTAACAATAACTGCAACAGTGGTTTTTAAGATTTTTATTTAATTCGATTATTTAATTTTTTAAATGATTTTTAAAAATTTTCCCGATTTTCTAACATAAAAAATTGCGGATTTTCAAGATGGCGACCGTAACGAAAATTGCAACGGTGACGTCACGATTCGAAGTTGGTGGAAATTACTAGAAATACAAAATGGCAAATGGATAGCATGGATTAACATATGGATTAGCATAGATTGGCATACGGATTAGCATAGATTGGCATACAGGTTAGCATAGATTGGTATACGAATTAGCATAGATTGGCATACGGATTGGCATAGATTGACATGGATTAGCATAGATTGGCATGGATTAGGTTAGGTTAGCATAGATTAGCATATGGATTAGGTTAGGTTAGGTTAGGTTAGCATAGATTAGCATATGGATTAGCATAGATTGGCATGGATTAGGTTAGGTTAGCATAGATTAGCATATTGATTAGGTTAGGTTAGGTTAGGTTAGCATAGATTAGCATATGGATTAGGTTAGGTTAGGTTAGGTTAGCATAGATTATCATATGGATTAGCATAGATTGGCATGGATTAGGTTAGGTTAGCATAGCTTAGCATATGGATTAGGTTAGGTTAGGTTAGGTTAGCATAGATTAGCATATGGATTAGGTTAGGTTAGTTTAGTTTAGTTTAGTTTAGTTTAGTTTAGGTTAGGTTAGGTTAGGTTAGGTTAGGTTAGGTTAGGTTAGGTTAGGTTTAGTTTAGTTTAGTTTAGTTTAGTTTAGTTTAGTTTAGGTTAGGTTAGGTTAGGTTAGCATAGATTAGCATATGGATTAGGTTAGGTTAGTTTAGTTTAGTTTAGTTTAGGTTAGGTTAGGTTAGGTTTGCATAGATTAGCATATGGATTAGGTTAGGTTAGGTTAGGTTAGGTTAGCATAGATTAGCATATGGATTAGGTTAGGTTAGGTTAGGTTAGGTTTAGTTTAGTTTAGTTTAGTTTAGTTTAGGTTAGGTTAGGTTAGGTTAGGTTAGCATATATTAGCATATGGATTAGGTTAGGTTAGGTTAGTTTAGGTTAGGTTATGTTAGGTTAGGTTAGGTTAGGCTAGGTTAGCATAGATTAGCATATGGATTAGGTTAGGTGTAGTTAGTTTAGTTTAGTTTATTTTAGGTTAGGTTAGGTTAGCATAGATTAGCATATGGATTAGGTTAGGTGAGGTTAGTTTAGGTTAGGTTAGGTTAGGTTAGGCGTGCGAAGGAAGTACCTACGGGCTCCGACCAACAGCGCTTCTCTGCTGTGAAGTATTAGGAGATCAGAACTTGAGAGGAGGTAGTAATAAAAACTTGCCGGTGCCGTTGCGCGTCGTGGAAGTAGAGCGCGCCAAAACACACGGTTGCCTGGCCGTATGTATCCGGCGTTCATAACACGTGTAGAAGTAGGCTTATATTCGTTACCTCCTGGCTGTTTATTACCGCCTAATACTTTTCATAGCGAGACGTCCTGGCGAGCTGGTCTGTCCGTCGTAACGGGACATTTTTTCGTGCGTACATGGCTGATGAACGTAACGGGACATTTTTTCGTGCGTACATGGCTGATGAACGTAACGGGACACTTTTTCGTGCGTGTATGGCCGGCGGAAGTGACGTAATCCAACATGGGTGATGAAGCGAAGCCTTAAGGTGTCTGGATCGGATCCCCGGATCCCCCACCACCCACCGGTGCCCTCATACATACTATATACATCTACTGTCGTGTTCATCGGACCATTGTGAGTCCAGCATTGGATTATATTTATCGTTAGTTACGTTTTTCAGATAAATGAATTATTTATTTTTAAAGCAGGAATTAACTGAGTGGAGTAATTTCACGAGAATTTTTTGCCACCATTTACGTAATTATATATACCGCGGAGGCATGTGACACTATGTCCACTTTTGGGCAAAATTCAGTTTTAAACCATAAACGTGACCAACGTTTAACGTACTTCTTAGAGGCATACCACACCAAGATCTACGATATGTAAATAAAATTCACATATTTTGGGTGTAAAATAGTTGATTAAATAAGTAAGGTACTATTTAAAATTCTTTAAACTGCTCACATGAAAAATGCAGTTTAAGTGTCGTAAGGTGATTGCCTCCGAATTACAGAAATTTAAACAGTTCCTAACTACCGCCAAAATGCTACCCTACTCTTCTCTAATTGGCCTTTTCCGCGTGCGTCCGTAACAGAAATAAAACGCGTTAATTTCCCTCTTATGCTAACGACCTTCGATATTATGCCTTGTTGTGAATCTGTAGGTGTTCAAAATATGGCGGGAAAACCTTAGGTATACGACCCACGTTCTATGTAACTTTTATTCTATCAATTGAGAATCTACCTACTTGAGAATACGTACAGTATGCAAATTTTTAGAAGAAGAAGAAGAAGAAGAAGAAGAAGAAGAAAAAGAAGAAGAAGAAAATAAGCTGTTTTGAAACTGCTCAAGTTAGCCAAATGGTGGTGAGAAGCATTTAAGAACACGCTGAGGGCGAATGTGTAGTTCAGTTTCCATATTTCGTTTTTAAAAAGTATTTTTAAAACAGAGAAAATGGCTCAAATGAGTGTATTCAGAATAATTATAGGGCATGAAAACACTCGGTACAGATTCTTGAAAGCACTCAAAAGGACTTGCATTACACCTTTATCAACATTCCTCCGCTATATAATGTTATGATTGCCATATCATAGTTGTGATATGCGCGAGAAGATGACTGCCTGTAAGTTATCATCCCCCCTCAATAACACAGATACACTCCCGACTAGTCGAAAGGGAGGCAAATGGAGGGGGAACCGGTGCCGGAAGTCATAACTCGCGCAGTTCGTGGCCGTTGGGACCGCCGTCAGCTGTTGCGCGGGAGCAGCGCAGCGAGAGCCCCGCCAACCCCCTCCTGTAATACCGTTGTTGCGTCCGCTTCCGGCGGGTCGCGGAACGCTACTCGCTGTCCCGCGTGTGTTGCCTGCGAAGGTCCTGCGCGGCTCGCTTCCACAAGCGGCTCGGCAGCTGCGTACCCGAGTTGCGCCAGGACCGTTCAGTTACTCCACGAGCATTTCGTTACAGCCGGTAGAGTCAAGTCGAAGAAATGATTTCATCACAGAGTAATTTCACGATCAAGATTGTGTCGCTTGATGACGGTGAGCGGGAGTGTTCTCAGGAATGGGGAACTCGATTACTTTATTTTATTATAGCTAGATACAGGAAAAAGTTCTTGGATTAATTAGGTGATTTTATGTGATAAAACAGCTAATTTTCCTAGTTTTTATTACAATGAATTATTTTTCGTAAGCAGGCCTACTCTTTTATGAACTGCATTTTCTATTTTTCCTTATGAATAAATGTGTACCTGAAAAGACTGTTCAGATTAATTAACTTGTGATGGCAGCAATTTTATATCATTGTGCAAGTTTGTTGTGTATGTCATGAAAACCTCTAACTATTTTAAAGGTGTAAATTTAAAATTGTTATACAACAATTTTTTTGCCCCAGACCGTTCTCCGACAGCCCTGCCTAGAGGCAATTGTATTCCGCGAGAAAATTTGCCTGTTTGTTCGAATTCGACATAATGTTTTGTACAATTTTTTTTATTATTGATTAAGATTATGCTTGGTGATTTCATGAGAACGTGGTTACTGAATAACGTTGATACGTCTGAACATATCTACGCCACGTTACACATTATTCTACCAATCATAGAAAGTAAGACAAGCTACATTATTTTCAGGAACATAGTAATAACGAAACGTTTGTGCTAAATGTAGAAGTTTGTGACTGTATGTGTGCGTGTATATGTATAAAAAATGAAATTTAATTTTGCTTCAAAGTTAGAAGTACACTGTTCAAAATGTTCACCTTCAATTTATGAAGAACGTTGGTTTCAAATTATCTTCGTAAATAAACGGTTTTGTACGTAAAATTACGAACATTGAGTTCACATAATTTGCACATGTATTCAAAACAATATTTTTGTATATTAACATACATTAAAAAATTGGTTAATTATCCAACAAGAAGACTTTTATTCTGTCTTTGCGTGTGCTTATCTTTGTTTAGAACGAAACATATAACTTTGTAGTCGAAATACAGCATAGTTTCTACGATCATTCAGTTATTGGAAATTATAAATAACTCTTCGTTTATTTGAGTTAGATTCTTCGTTGAAAAGTCAGTAAATCAATGTAATTTCTAGGCGGCTATCTGTCTTCTTTGGTTTCTGCTCTGGATGGCTGTGATTGGTGTGCCGCCAGTAGACATTCATCACACGAGTATTCTCGAAAACCCTTTCGAGGGTAAAAATTACATGCTTCTACTAGCAGTTACCGCTTTAAGGAAACTGGAGGCTCTTGTGAGCTTGACCATAAACGTCGTGTGACTGCCATGCTCACAACTGGCACAGCGGACTTCCGGAGGCGTGGAAGAACGGCGTTGCCCGCTGAACGGTGCGCCGGTGGTTCAGATCCCACGACGATTCACGTCGAGCAATGTCACTGTGCGAACTCGCTGACTCCTTGACACACTGCTCTGCTCTCGGAGGCCTGCCGCATTCCTCGTCTGGCGAGGACGGTGGGCAACAGCAGGCAACTTGATGCACGTGAACTTTCTTATTGGTACAGACCTGCAAAATCCGCGGATTCATTTCGTGATATGCTACAATTCAAATAATTATACCTTAGTGCTGCTTCTACCACTGGTTCACTGTTAATCTGGATTAATTAGGGCCAATTACACTCGCTCAGAGAAGTGTCGAATCACAGACACTCAGTCGAGACGACTCACAAGTCAGCAGCCAATGAACAGGTGGCATTTGCCCGAGTGTGTAGAGTGTAGTAGAGTCTATCCTGGAGATCATTGAACCCGCGAATTTCGCAGGTCTCTACTTATTGGTCTGCGTTCTTTAATCGCTTGCCTCTATTAACGATATAGAACTGGAGGAACGAGGACTTCACTGATTTGAAAAAACGGTACAGTATTTCCACATAAGAATGTCCCAGTTATAAAATTGAATAGTATCCTAACTGTAACCGCTGTAATGTGTCGGTTCAAGGTCACAAGCTCAAGCTCAAGCAGTTTTATACGAATGCTGCTTGTTTGTTTGCTCGCTTGCAACGCGAAAGAATGGCTCTTACCCCATGTTAGTAAAGGGTGAACCTGTAAACTTTGTTTGGCAACAGGATGGAGCCCCTCCCCTTTGGAATCTCTTTGTACGAGAGTGGTAGAACGTCTTAAGTCCCTGACCATTGCATTGGTCGTAATCATCGAGACGACAGAGCTCTTGTTCGCTGGCCTCCACGTTCACCTGACATAACGCCATGCGATTTCTTTCTTTGGGGCTTTATAAAAGATTGTGACTACGTTCCGCAGGTACCTAATGATTTGCCAGAGATGAGACACAAAATTAAAGAGGGTATTGCTTCCATTACTCCGGACGTGGGAAGAATTGGACTTTAGGTTGAATATGTTCCATATAACTGAAGGTGCATATATTAAACATTTTTAAGAAAAACTATGTTAGTTTACCTTCCATGTAATTTATAATTTGTTGTAAATAGTCCAAATTAAACTGCTATAATATACAATTGAAACTAGGACATTGTTTCATGGACATTCTGTAGACTTGGAACCATATACACCTGCTTCACTTCACTTAAAATATTTTACCACATTTGTCTAGACACGCCCTGTACGATCCGGGGCAGTAATAAACAAGGAGAAGACGTGGTTACCCAATCAAATGTAACCCAGCCGAAGGAATGGGAAACCTCTGGCCTTGTTAATGGTAAATGACTCAAAATGAGTATATGATAATGGCTGTATTACTCTGTTGATTCTAGCCTGACGTGAAAAGAGGCGAAATAATCGTGGCTCTATTTATAACAAAATTTTCATGTTAGTATTAATTTGTTATTTGTTTTTATCAGCCATTAAATATGCAGTAGCGGATCCAAGCCCCCTCCAAAAGCATCTGGGTCCACTATTGTTTTAGTGTTTGCCTTGATAAAGCCTAGCCTCAGCTGGGTCAAGCCCCTCCCAAACCAAAATCCTGGATCCGCCACTGGTACACTTTATCAACTAAGTTCTAATAAACTATTGGTACTATGTTTCTTGCAAATTTTCTGCTGGAAACACGACAGACTTCGAAGTTTCATACGTTTCCTTTCATTAAAATTACAAAATATAAATATAAGTATCATTATTATTTGACATTTCGTTTATTTTCTTTATTACTTAATGTTAGCAATACTGTTTATAACTTCGTTTTCAGTTTTGAATCAAAATTATGAGTTTCTAAGTTGTAGTACACGGACTTTAAAATTGCAAACATACAAAAAAATTTAAGCTTTTGTAAAAAAAAAAAATTATGTTCGTGGAGTCCACGTGCGACAGAAGTGATAAATCTTGCTTATTAGGCATAGATAGAAATAAATTATAGGTATTTTTTTAATGAAGAAGATATAATAATTGATAATAGTAAGGGTGCGTGCGGGTATGATCTCAAATAAAAGAACAACCGCGGAGTAGACAAACACAAGCAGCGTTACGAGGATTCCGTAGCATCACTAATGTGACATTTCTACTCTCCCCTGCCGTCACCCCTTCCGGCCGCTACAACTAGCATTCGCGGGTTCAATGACCTGTAGGATGAACTCCATAGTTCTACGTACACTCGGTCAAATGTCACCCACTCATTGGTTGCTGTCTTGTGAGACGTCCTAACGTAGCAGCCTGTGATTCGATACAGCTTTGGTTGGGTGTTTCTCATTGGCTCAGAGTCATCCAGGTGAGTTGTGAGCCAATAGCAGAGGCAGCACTGAGCTATAACTATTTGTATTTTAGCCTATCGCGAAATGAACTCGCGAATTTTTCCGGTCTCTACTAATTATACACCAAATTTTCCCTGTTTTGAGAGATAATTTTCTTTTCGAGAAAATATTTTCCTCTTTCCCCCTGAAATAAATCCGGAGGTGAATGCTACCCAGGGAGGGGCATTGCTCCCCAAAGAGGGGCTATTCTCCTCTTTTACAGAGTGCTAGTTTAACCTGTAAATCCCTATACTTGTCATTCAACCAATTTATTCAGGGTCGGATTTAGGGATCCACGGTGGCCATTTTGAATTACGTCAGTTTCAGCAGCCATCTTGGATGACCTTGACCTTGTCTTCAGACCCTGACGGCCATATTGGATTCCGCCATTTCTAATAATGATGTTATATCCACCATTTTGAATTCCATAACTTTCCACACTGAATTGAGCACCCCCACTTCTGTGTATTTCACATTTAGTTACGATTGCATCATCATGGAGCATCCAACTCCTATGTGTTGCACTTTTAGTTGCGATGACGTCATCGAGAACCTCACTCATGTGCTTTGCACATTTCGTTACGATGACATCGTCTAATGTCTCACTGCTGCGCGTTGCACTTTCTGTTACTATGACATCATCAAACACCCTACTCCTGTGCGTTGCAATTTCCGTTACGTTGCAACCGCCAGCATCTGCGGGAGGCAGCCATCTTGTTTCGTTTAAAGGAGACGGCCATCTTTATTTCATCTGAAGGATGTCGCCATCTTTGTTCTGGAGTTGATTCCTGAAATATGTCAGTGTCGCGCTTCCTAATGCATATAAGGTCAAGTTTCTATTTCCTACCAGTGTTGTATTGAACCTTATAGACCACAAAAATCTACTATAAATCCTCAAAAAAAAATTACAAAATACACTAATTATCCCAAATTCAAACTCCATTTGGCTAATGATGATGGTTTTGATTGCCATTTTTTCTTAATATCATACGATTTTTCTTAAAGACTTCCCTTTTTTCTTACAGACATAATAATATATAATATTTAAAAGGTAGACTCTGATAAACCATCTTACTGTTGTAGATGTAATGATAAAATTAATTTTTAAATAATATTTTTTTTAAATACTTATAAAGTTTATAACTTTTCTTCCAAAAAAAATATTTTACGACACCATAATAGACCTTACACCATTCAGGACCATTCACGAGTAATATTTTATTAATTTATCTTCCAAGCAGGAGTGTGTTTGCGTGTCCGTGTTTAATAACTGCATGAAAACAGATATTTAAGTGTTTGCGTACATTCACGTTTTTCTCTTCTAGGTAGGTACATGTTTATATATTCATATTCAATAGCTGCATGGATGCATACGTCATATTTTACTCTCTCAATGATGTACATAAAATACCTTAAAGATTGAAGCTTGGTACCTGGAAAAGTAAAATAAAAGAAAAACGGCATTTAGAACCTAAAAAATATATCTACTCTCGACTCTTAACACAACTATGTACAAATATCAAATACATACCACCAAAATGACCTCGACGCTAAAGTTTGCGAACACAAACTCGAGCATTTAAAAGTTTCTTCCGATTGTAGCCGCTCCCTGAATCTAGGACACTTGCACATCCTCACGATAGTGATGACGAGTTCCATTTGCATTGCGATAGTGCGGCAGGAGGGACAACCCAACTCGCAGCAGTGTCGACATCTCCGTCATTCGTGACGGAGGCAGTCGTCGTATCGCAATAGTCGCAAGCGACGTCAGCGACGGCGACCTCAAGGAGGGTGACGTCAGCACGGGTGATCCACGTGCTCCGGTACGAGACGTAGCGAGCTGCTGCTGGACTGCAGGGCAGCGGCGGTCATCGTGCCAGCCCCACTGTGGGGAGGTGTTACAACCCCCCAAAAGCCTGGTGAGCAGACTCCAGGGGATAACGGTCTCGCTCCTACGGCTCTGTCCGTGTCCAACGACGACCCATACGACAGCAGCGCTAAATATCAGCCCAGTTGCATAGCTATGTTTCTTCACTTATATCATCTCCTCATTGCTCGAAATTTCTATTAGGGTATTGTTACATTACGCAGACAGGACCGCGGAGCTGGCTGGCGGCCCCGCACGGCCACTGACGTCACGCGCCGTCCGCTGACGTAAAGCATGCCACGCGTGCCTGGCCGTATTACAAGGGTCTGTGCTCCCCTCGCACCCCCCGCCTCTCAGACCATTGTCAATGCCCCTTTCTGCAGCCGAGGCCACCCCGCACAGGGCCATGAATAAACACCGCCTTTCTGGATTTTTCTGGTGTCGGGTCGTCCCGGGATGACGCGACTTGTTACAGCTGCTCTCGTTGGTTCGAGAAGGGTGCCCCAGGTGTTTAAGCCTCCGTGGGAGTTCCGAGAGTTCGTTGAGATCCTCGAACCTCACCTTTACATTAATCATTGTTTCTTCTCAAATTGTCAATACGAGTAAACCACATATGGCACTTGCCACAACGAAATTCCAAGTGTGATGTGTTAGTCACCCATTCTCTTTTCTCATGACGTCGTACACCTCGAGAGAATGCAAATGCCCATCCACAAAAGTTACAGTGATGTCTATTGGTTTCCTTCATCGATGAATCCTTATTCATTAATGCACTGCCACAAAACTTATGTAAATACATTTTTTATCGCTTGGTAGGAGGAGCACTTGGTTTCATATTTTCAAGTGTCTTTTCAACTTACCATTTCTAGGAAACTGCTTGAGGCATTTTTTACAAACTAAACTTCTCGCATGGCGGATTCCTTACACAATCGGTCCTTTCATGACGCCTGACATTCTTTCGTAAGGTAAACTCCTGACTGAAGTAACTACATCGGTGACCTTTTGATAACACTCCAGGCATCTATCTGGAGCCCATATTAACCGTGGCCACTTTTGTCACATGCATACAGTTAGTTTATATTTAAATGAAATACTTAATTATGATTTTTTAATTAAGCCATCAGCGGGAGTTAATGTTCCATTTAAACTAAATCATTGTTCAAGCAGTTTTGCTTTTTGCCAACAGATGTCGCATCATGCAATGATTCTTATGTTAAAAAGAAATGTCTGAATCCACCTAGCATTAGATACCAGGTAACTCCATGTAGGAGCTGGTACGAGGTTGAAAAGCTTGTTAATTCGCAACTGGAGATGCATCACATTAGAGAAAGCCCACCCAGACCCCTTCCCCATGGAGTCCTCATCTTTCTTGCAGATCTTAGATATTGACTGAGCAAGAGAGCCGTCGATCTCGCGAACTGCGTAGAGGAAAAACATTCGTGGTTTTCAAGGCCCTCTTGTCTTTGCTTGCATCCGTCAGCTTTCCGCAATAGAACTCAAGCGCTATATATTTACTTGAGCGGATTATTCTTCTCAATTTACTCCACAAGTTGTCTTATTAACTTAAAAATAATCGAGTCCAGTTACATGCATAAATCCTTGGTAGATCTGGAGTTTTTTCTACCACATAAAACTTAAAAATCACCCACTTCTACATTGATGAAGCTGTTGGTGTTAACCAAACCCGCTCCTGTCACTACCTTTGTTCGGTTCGGGTGTTGTGTAGCTGCAGGCTTGAGAGCAGCTATCTTCTGCTTCTCGGTCCGAGGAAGAGCAGGCGTCTCTTACACACTCTGACATGGGCTCTTGAATCATCAGCCCTTGCGAACTTCTTGTCACAATTCTCACACGAATTTATCACGTAGTTAGGATTGAGACCCCTGGCTGACTTCTAATATAAATGAATTTTATGCAAAAAAATTTACATCAGATGGTCGATGTCGTGGGGACAGCTCCGGTACATGATGCAAGATGCTATTGCAGGCTCAATTCTAATTTAGATGTGAATTTTATGCAACAAAAGTTACATCAGATGGTCAATGTAATGGGGACATCTCCGGTACATGATGCAAGAAGCTATTGCAGGCTCAAATCTAATTTAGATGTGAATTTTATGCAACAAAAGTTACATCAGATGGTCGATGTCGTGGGGACAGCTCCGGTACATGATGCAAGATGCTATTCGCTCAAGGCAACCACCACTGCTACATATGGTACTGTTTGAGGTCACGCTGTAGGTTGTCAACACATTCGTGACAGTGGAGGTCGTTACATGCTGTAAACATCAGGGGCAGAGATGTAATTTATTAATGACAGATTCCATCACAATAATTGGTAGTCTGGTCTCAATGCACAGAACACGTGAAGGAAGCTTGACGTACTGAGAACTATAACAGAAGAATTAAGAAAACAATGTACCTAACTGTTACATGAAAAATGTTTGCTTACATAACCTCAAACCTACAAAATACATAGCTATTAAACTAATCTTTACAATCCACACGTAATCCACACTCAATCCATACATATTCCACATATTTCAAACACTTACACACATATTTCAAACATTAATCCATATAATCCACATATTTCAAAAACAAATACACATATTTTCATCATTGATACATATAATTCAAATACTTATACACATAATCCACATAATTCACATAACTTATACTATCCACACAAGAGTTTAAGCACAGAAAAGTAGATAGCTGAAAATATTCAAATTCCTGATAACTGAAAATTCACTTCAAAGTTTAAGCTAAAAAAAATATTATATGTTCTGATAACTAACAAGATTATTTTAAAAACCGAATAGATAGCTTATCCTTAAAAATAAAACTTGATTACTTAACCTCAAACCTACTTGTCTTATCCACACAAAATCCGTAAATGTAATCTACAAATACTTTATCAAACTAATACTCAAGTAATCATGGAGTCCAGGCTTCAAACTAACCTAAACTAAAAATCACTAAAATTTTATCAAATATAGTGTATCAAGTGCATGTGTTTAAAAACATTAATGAGTCGTAGCAGGTCGGTAAGTGTGAGGGGTGGGGATATAAATGTAACAGTAACATGACTAACCTCCCAAGCAAGACTTAAGTACAACCACTAATGACCTGGTCGATTGGAAATAAGGTGACAAGGCACTGCCAGCATCAACACCTTCAGCCAAAGAATGCCTGAGAATGTGAGCCTACCATAGTTCCCGACTTCGTGGGACCAAGATGTGTTCAAGAATCAGACATGACTCGCTTACATAGATAAACTACCTGGCAATAGTTGACATGGTGAAAGTTATAGTTATGCAAGGAAATAAATAAAATAATTAATCCATTTTGTTTTATACCTTTATTTACAGTCTGAACACATAAATGCTCATGATTACAAACTATTGGTTTAACAAAAGCCAGGTTCGCATAACAATCGGTAAATTAAAAAAAAAACTTTGTACAGTAACAAATACACTTTATGCAGAAGACGCAAACACATTACTTACTTGAGTATTTATTCTCCATTAATTATTTATGACTTTTGTTAAAAAGAAATTGATATCACTATGTACAATCAGGGTCCCTTGAACATCCACAGTAGAAGGCAGAGTGTGTAGAGTCATAAGTCCCAATCTGTGGAAAGAACACGTAGTTTTTTTAATTGTTTATGACTTTCTTACAAGGTTTTTTTTTGGTAGGCTTTTCATGTGGTGTAAATTTGTTCTTTCGTGGTTTCTAAACAAACTTCACTTGTAGTTATAAAGTTTGTTTGAGGATTGTAGAACTAAATAGTAGATATCACACCCAGGCAAATAAAGAGATTGTTTTTGAAAAAAAAAATCAAATATATTTATTTATGAAATCTCGCCGCCTGGTTGGACGAACGAGCTCTAAGGGCGACACTGGCTCTTTAATCACACGTCTCTTCGCCTCTAAGCACCACGCATGAAACTGTTGTGCAGTCTTCTAGCTGGTTACGCACCTCTATGGGTCTCGTAGCCATGAAATTATTAGCTTATGATGGAATATTAAAAAACAAACTTCCCAGCATAGCCCTCTGTCCCTGACAATACTGTGAGTTTAATTTTTAAAACCTAAATACGTCCGTTAAAACACCCGGACAAAACATTTTTTCACTGTAAAAAAACACGTTAAAGACGAAACCATGAAACAAAACTTATAAAGAAACATGCAATGGCTCTTTGATGCTATTCCTTCGTATTCAGTTATGATGAATCTTGAGCTGTATTTAAATGGCGTGTTTAACACCTGGAGGTCTTCACGCCCCATTCGGTGAACCGGCCTTATAAAGTCAAGTGAACCTCTCTAAAATTTGCGTGTCCTCGCTATGTGATCATCTAACCAGGGGTAGTTCAACTCCAACTTCGAAACACACACCAGCCAAGGGAAGTATTTTAGACGATTAAGTCGCGTAGATGATTTTAACCTGTTGGAGACGTTTAAGAGAGCACATTTATTGATAAGGTCACACACTCTCTGACAAGTCACACGTGTTTCGGCACCTCTTCTCCCTGCTTTTAACTGGTGCAGTGTAGTCAACAGGATGTCAAGAGCACTGTAGTCATAACATCAACGTGAATCAGACGAAAATGCCATTCAATTCTACTTTGCTTTCCAATAAACCCGTGAAAAATTTAGGGCCCTAGTAATAAATAATTACCTATGTTGTTATGCAGTCCTGACTTTTGTATACAATTCGAGATATAATAAGTCACGACAGAAGGAGAAGGAACAAACATATTATGTCACTAGCTGAAGTACCCAGCGTTAAACACATCGTAATATAAGAAACATTACTACCGAGTTTCAAGTCTGTGGGAATCCACTTGAAAAACGGGAAATTTTGATTTTAAAGTCCCATTAATAGATCTATCTTGAGCTTCAAGGATACGCATCGGCAAAACCGGGATGCCGATCTTCAGCTTCATTTTATGAGAAGGTAGGTAACCCCTAGGCAAAAATTGACAATCAAAGCAACGTCATCTATTCACGAAGTTCTAAACTCAACTGTTATTAGCGTCTTTTGTTCGGTAGCAGCCGCGAGCATCACTAAGCGGATGGGTTTTGCAAAGGAGAAGGATAGGAATTTGCCAGTCCTTAACATATGACCGTGTGACGGACATAGTGTAATGACTCACCGTTTGTGTGTCTAAGACATACCTACCTCCTACTATTTGCTATTATAAAACTTAATTAATTTTATTTTCACTACCTTAGGGATGGAATTTCTTAATTATATGTAGTTTATGTCACTCTCCTGCCCATAAATTATCAGTAAGCAAAAAAATAATTTATATTCGCTGCGTGAATAAAGTACAAACCGACCAAACACACTTTTGCATTTATAATGTCATTAGCGATTCCTAATATGTACTTTGGCCTCAGGAGCGTAAACAATTTTTTTATTTGGTTTATTGTTAGGATATATTTCGAATCTATACTAATATTATAAAGCTGAAGAGTTTGTTTGTTTGTTTGAACGCGCTAATCTCAGGAACCACTGGTCCGATTTGAAAACTTATTTCAGTGTTGGATAGTACATTTATCGAGGAAGGCTATAGGCTATATTATATTATCAATAACATTAGGGATACTTACTTAAAGTCCAATTTAGAATCAAATGCGTTGGAGGGGGTTAGATACAACATGCAGTACACGTACGAAGTGTGTGTTGACAATGCCGCAGGCGCTAGAAGTTTATTTCCTATTGCATATTAACATTGTTGCCACGCACTAGATGCCTTATCATTCTTAATTTTCCCATACAAGTAAAAAACATACCGTGTGATATTAACAACGAAGCAATCAGTACCCTCATAAGAGTTCAATTAGTATTTAAATATTTTTTATCACTTTAAATCGCAAACATAAACTATCGTTTTTTTCCTCTCTGTTTAATTTGTTTTTATTGCCCTTTTTTTCAAGTATATATATTTTACAGACTTGAAACTTCACAGTAATGTTCCTTATGTTACGCAGGATGACATTTTCCGAAAATTAGATACCATGGGTGGTTAAAACCAGGTAACAGTGGGTACTTTGTCTGCATGAGAAAAGGATTTTGCATTGTTCATACCTGCGTTCTGCGTCTCCATGGCAACGGGCATCGCGCGGCAGTGGCGTACCCACAAGGAGGGGCATGTATTATGAGCGGCGCAAGAGTGATCTGCCTGTAGACTGCCGTAGCGAAGTACGGGTACATCAGTTGTACGTTGCGTGCACGAGTCGGGAAACCATCGGTGCTATTCATTTTCTCTCCGGTACATTATACAGCATTGTAATAAATTTTCTCTAAATTTTTTTTTATTTACCAGTACTGTAAATGGGAGATGTGGCTTAATTTTTTTCCATTAGTATAGCCGTGCGAAGCCTAGCCGGGTCGGGCAGCTAGTGATTTTGTAAAAGAAGACCTCATTGCAAAATACTGGTTGAGTATTCTATATTTCGTGTAAAATTTATTGAAACAGCATCACAGTCAAGACATGGACGATCCGAGAGACTGTCTAAGCAGGTGCACACCTAGCGCCACAGACAACATCAAGACATGTGTAGAACATAAATCTTAGGTAATATTGAAAATAAATAGCACAGAAATAACTGACAGAACCACAAGAGAACTAATGACAGTTTGAACGACAGACATGTAAGCGAATGCTTTGAAAATAATAATTATAGTAGAAGCTAATTATACAATATGACTTTAATGTGCAAATAACCTATATAAGTATTATTTCGTGTAGGTGATGTAGTTCAAATATGTATTAAAGTATTCAGGTCCATTAAATTAAAGATATATATGTGAGTATACAAATGTGTTATGTACAAAGTCTACTTTATTACAATGCGACCTAGATACTGCTAAACCAACTGTGTTAATTATCGGTGAAGTAAACATATATTTTACACTTTATTAATCTTGTGGTTTTCTATGATGTTTACGACACAGCTTATCATTAAATGTGAGGCAAAGATCAAAGTGAGATGTAACACATGTGATATTTTATCGGAAATTTTGAAATTCTGGGTTTAAAAATGCTGATTTTTTGTTATCATCATACTGTAAAATGAAATCCACTAATTAGCTCCACCTTTTTTAATAAATTTGATGTTTTTATAAGGTAATTTTTTTTAACTCCTATATATTATTCGTTAAGTTTGATTTATTGCATGTGTATAGCCTACAGATGGTCATCTTACCTTGGATTGTAGTTGAGGAAAGTCTGAATTATTGCCACAACACATGATAATGATAATTCAAATATTGAGATGATTAATCGTAAATCAATGACAAAAATACCGGCAGCATAGAAGGACAGATCTTTCTCTGAGACTTGTTTGGAAAATTCCATTAAATGCTCGCATAATTCTTTATTTCCCTCTTGCTGCAGTAGCAGATCCTGAATAATGTCCTGTGTGACTTTCCCCTCCTTCTTAGTGGCTTCACATTCCCAAATAAGTTTTGTCATCAAAGTTGTATACGATAGTGTTCGCGCTAACTGATGGTCATAAATGATTCATTCATATAAACGTTGCTGTATGACGATATAAAATTGTACACAAGACATTTGTAAACTGTAAATAAAATAGTAATGAAATACATTGTTACTAGGCAAAAAAGAGGCATGCCATAAGCAGAATTGATCATTTGAATTATCTTGAGTAATTTGCGATGTGCCACCCTCAGAGAGTAAATTTTGTTTGTAGTTGGTTCTTGAACCGTTTGAGAGCTGAGAGAATCTGTATTTTGTGGACGTGAATGGTTGGCTATTGCTTGACTTCTTGCAGCTCGATATTGAACGACAGTCGACCTTAATGGAACTGTTACACCCAGTACTGATTCTGTGTACTGGACTTCCCGTAGATTCCTGTTCAGAATTACAAACCTTTGTTTCGTTAAAAAGACAAGATATATGTACTTAAAAGATGTCAGATACAATATTAGATGTTTTGTAAAACCAATTAAAGGGAGAATATGCTCCCATAATGATGTGTTCATGCGCAGGTGCAGAACTATGTAAACTGCAAAGACAGTTAGTGATGTGCACTTTAGGAAACGCTTCAGACGATGTTCCCAGTTTTTGTAACATTCTTGTGCATTTCCCATGAGTATCTCATCCACTTCCACGAAATAATTAATCATTTCCTGTCTGGATTCGCTGTTGAGGCACATCGTAATCATGCTCACAAAGCTGGAAATAATCACAGCGATCGTGTAACATATTACATAAACGGAGTAATAAAAGCTAGGTTGCTCTGAACGAAGAGCAAAGAATAGCATTAAGACATTGACTATCATCAATACCAGCATCAAGAACAGCATGTATACAGTCGCTGGGATCGACCTCTTGAGCTTGATCTTCCGTCTGCCGCCTGGTCTTTCTTCAGTGATGGCCTGGAAAGTCTCCAGACCGAGTGCCACGGAGAAGACACGGAATGGGTCCAGGCATTTGCAGAAATCTACCTCCACAGCAGCGGACATCGTCACTGCAACGACACAATCAGACCATTGCAGATTTACTCACAGTTTTTAAAGTTCCAAATATGAAACTTTTTTACAGTTATATTTGGAACAATAAACTGGTTATATTATTAGTATGTAATCATAAGATAAATATCAGTAGCATCTGTTTACCATAAGGATTAGAGAAGAATGATTATAAATGAGTAAACCTATATAAAATTTAATACTCGTTAATCATTAAGACTTGGTTAATGTCATATTTGCTACATTTAATATTATGAAATCTGTAATGGTCTTCTTCATTTCTTGGGTATGATTTGTTTTTTGCTAAAAAGTTTTTTTTGATAACAATGTGTCTGGTAGAACATCCGAGTATTCATCTGATATTTTCCCGTAAAGTAAACTAATGTAGTAATCATCATCTAACTACACAAATAATAGTATTTGCCCCCTGAATTTCATTTCTTCGTAAATATTTCTTTAAATTAGTTTATTTTTAAGTATTTGATCACTATACAGCACACTTATGAAAATGGGTGTAAACAAATTTCGAAGTAAAATTTTGCAAGTACTTTTTAGAAAATCAACGACTTCTATAAACACGGTTGTGTAAAACCTTTCTAAGCATTCAGTTGTTTACTTAACAGCACATTGTGAGTTTTTTAAAAGAGGCCCCGTGTAAAAAATGTGACAAAAATGAGTTATTGAGTAACTTGTTAATTTCTGGAATTCTTCGAATATGAGAAGGTTTTTACAATATGCCAACATTACAACTAAATACAAGAAGAAATCACAGGGTAATAAATGTGGAGTACAAGTTTCCCAAGGTTGGTTTATACCACGGCTGTTATTGAGACATATTTATTTAAAGACCCGCCTTGTAAAACAATTAAACCGTTGCCATATATTTACCTAATATACACTATAAATTGTTTTTGTAATTAAAACAACAAATATTGAAGTAAATGTACCTCCAATAGTTAAGGTTATTTGTATACCATTCCCTGAAAAGTTTTCCGATATTACTGCGCTTATAAATAAGTATAATAAAACAAGTAAAATTATTGAATAAGATATTATCTTTATATGGGTTTTAAATTTATATTTATGTAATGCCCCCTGCTGAGTACACAATTTACTGTCACAGTAAATGAGCCCTTTCACAGTTACAGATTAATAAATTCTCCCTGTCATGCGCTTCTGAATCTTTAATGGGCGCCAGTACCCGAAGGTACCCAACTTAATTATTTATTAGATAGAAAAATAAACTTAATACTAATTATAATACTTTTATTGTTTAGCATTAAAAAAATAAAATGACAAAGACGGTTGCTTACACTTGCGAATAAAAAGAAAACAACATATTAAGTAGCTAATAAAATTACGTTGTGCATAACAGATACATAAGTTCATTTGTTAGGAGATAAAAATAAATTTAGCTAGTTCAGTATTCGTCGGTTCGCATGAAATTCAATATCCTTCAAGACTTCTTAGTGAAGTCGTACAACATATTAATCGTGCCATAATTCCAAGAAAACTAGAGGCTTTAGTATTATTCAAAGGCGATAGATTTAAAACAATTAGGATAATCAGACAGCAGATCTTCACTAACTCAAATAGTGCTATGATTCGGTGACGCGACTGCTCAGGATTCAACATAGCATATAGACATACCTGAGGATTTGATGATATATGGTTTTAGATAAAGCTTCAATAAAACCATTACTCTCAGAGCTTCGCCGAAGCTCGGGCCTATTTTCCTTGCCAATTTGAGAGACGTATCGATGCTATATAATATTTAAAATGTCACGTCTTCAAGGCCCGACGCGACAACACACACAATCCACAAGATGGCCCACCGAAGTTTTTTTTCCTTCTCTTGCAAAATTAATAGCGTCTATAACCAACAATGTCTTTAAAAGATCCGCCGATCTATCGGCCAATCACCGGCCTTGAATTAAGCATTTTAAAAGATATTACATTTAACATTATTAACATAGAGAAAGATTGCGAAGCTCAAAGCAATTATCCAAAACAAATATAGAAGTTAATTAACATGAAATATATATAAATTTGTGACAAATAAAAATGTAAACAAATACTGAAAAACATAAGTAATTTTTTTTAAATTAAAGTTTCAGTGTTCTGATATGATGTAGTATCAGAGATAATAAAAGATTAATTAAAAAATAAAATTTTGCGCAAAAGATATTTAGTATTATGTAGAAAACTGGTATTTCATATTTTCAAACTTTATCTATGGCTTTGGGTTGTACAAAGTTACACTCTTTCTTGTAGTGTTACTAACTATTTATTGACAGCTATTTCCAAAGCAATCTTTCGTAAAAGAAAAATAAATTTTTTCCTGTGTACCTGTTGCCTGGTCCGGCCGTCTAGTCCTTGAACACATCGCCTCAGCGCCAGTTCTAACTGCCGCACAGTTGGCTACAGGCGAGTAGCTTCTAGCTGGGGAACTGTCCAACAGCTGCGACCGCTCGCCTCAATCTTAGCACAAATTTCCCTCCTGCTTCCCTCAAGCGGCATGCAGGCAGGTTGTCAGTTCACGGTGGGAAGAGGGCGTTTCCCTTGCAGTCCTTACAGAAAGTCTTCCTCCAACAAATTATAAGTCTTGCCCGTTTCTGTCAAGCAAGGCGTTATCGATCGTCGAGAACCGTACATTTCCTTCATTTATCAAATCCTCCAATCGACTAAATGAGAATTTTCAAATACATTTTTTATGATCCTATCCTCGTTACCTCTTTGTTGTGCAAACATAACTAGTAAATTGGTTTCCATAAACTTGTAATTTGTCGAATATTTCTGCGACCCTGCATATAATTTCACTCTGGAAAAAAAATATGTTGCCACAACAAATCATTTTGAGACAATATAAATATGTACCGTGGGGGAACACAACTCTAGTGACACGAAATCGTTCATTTTCTTTAAAAAATAATACCACCAGCATGTCAACCAAACGTTTTATGAACCGTAGCAAAATTATTTCGCCGTAATAATATGTCAAGCGATAACTGGACTCCAATGCCAAATAATTGAAAACACAATTTCATAATGTTACGATTTATTCATGTGGTGAGAACTGCTGGGTTCGTATAGGCGTAGCCCTATTAAGTTTTTATTACACCGTTTTATTGATTACTAATATTTATAGTAATAATAAATAATCTTTATCAGAAATGCCTATTCACCAATCTCTCGCGATAAGAATTTTTTTTTCAAGTCACTCAGTCTGACAGGTCCTTACACACCGCACACCTCGCTGGGCCGCACCCCTCTTGGCACTCCGTCGCGGGACTCCATCGCCTAAACTCTCACCGCACCCGCGGCACTCTCGCCACCCAACTGTCGCCCCAAGAACTCTCGCCGCACTATCGCCGCCCCACTATCGCCCCAAGAGCTCCGGCGCACCTGCGGCACTCTCTACACTCACCGTCGCCCAAAAACTGTCGTGGAGGCAGGCGTCCCAGCTTAAGAGCTCTCCCTAGTAGCATTAAAGGTTAGCGAACACACTCTACTATTTTGGATTATGGTAACACCCTGTTTATCAAAGCAGCGGATAGGAAAAAATTTTAACTTACGAGAAGAAACTACAACAACTGTGGGAATATGTTTACATTTTAATTTTTGAGTTTCGAAATATGAAATTAAAAAAATCTCCATATGTCCAATTTTGAGTCAATTTTGTACTATTAGGGAGAATATAAAGTAAGAAAGTAAGTAAACTTATCCACCGTTTATGACAATTTTGGTGCTGCAGCTTGACAGAGCCAGCCAAGACCCATGGTGGGTAGTGGATTGGGGGGGAGGAAGGGGATGCACCAAAACGCCGAAATACCACAACTCAAAATGCCAAATTGACCACAACGCCGACAGCTAGAAAACTGCTGTGTACCACAACGCCGAATTAACACAATGCCGTAATACACTAACGCCGAAAAATGTCATTGCAGGATTGCCACAAAGGTTAGGTTAGATAAGGTTAGACTAGGTTAGGTTAGACTAGGTTAGGTTAGGCTAGGTTAGTATGCACGAAAAAACATGACTCATTGTCACGTTCCGCAGGTTTTAGCGGGCTTTTTAAAAGCTTCAGTTTCATGAATTTGATTTATGATTTCAATTTCATCTTTTTTAAATTAACACTTCAATTACATTAATTTAATTAAGTTTATTTCTAAAAAAATCGCTAATAATTATTTTTAAACCAATAATTCACATTAAACTAGCAAAAATTTATAAAATCAAATCATGGATTAATTTAATTAAGTGTATTGATTCCAATTTAATTACATGTACTTTCATCTAGCTCAACGCCAATTTAAAAAAAAATCACAAGTTATCAAATTTTAATTAACAATGTATCAATAAGTACTTTTTCATCAATGTTTTCTTATGACGTTAGCACGTAAAATTATCGTCCGCAAACCGACTGTACAGACAACCCCCTGTGCCGGAAATTAAGTATTTCGGCACGTTTTTTAATTTTATCATAATTTTAAAATTATTTTTGGAAATAATTTTATTTTCCATATAAACTGGTTACATAAGGGTGTAGTTTTTTTAAGTCGACTGTACCGCGACTCGCCCCTGGTCGACCTTAGTGCGTGCATACTCCGACAGAGGGAAGTCTTTTACGATAGTTCACTTCGGGCCGGACGCGAGAGTTGCCGAAGGTTTCCGACGCCCCTCCACCCTTTAGGGCGAGGCCCTCGTTTGAATTAGCGACGCGGCGCGGATGTGAAGGGACTCTGACTCTGCACTCTGGAACGACCGCGTCGGTAGACCGCTGATCGCGTTTCGGGCTCCGTCCAATTAAATCAAAGCTGACGCCGAGCAACAGTACTAAGATGTAGTCTGATCAGAAAAGGGATGTTTCCCTATTTACCTTTTGGTTTTTTATTTTAGTCATCTCAACATAGCCTCTACGTAGTAATGCTATTTTCTCCGCGAACCAAATTTCTTGTCTGGTGCTGCATATTTTTATTTTCTTTTAACCACGACGTCGGCCACGCATCGCCCTCCATCTTCCGACCAGGCAACATGGCTGTGCCTAACAACTACTACCCTGTTTTGGTAAGTTCTCTCTTCGGTCCTTTGAAGTTTGTCTCTCTTGCGGTCGTTTTCTGACCCGACCTTGTTCTGTCTGTGGTGCAGATCTAATTTTTTTTTGGATTGGTCTGTCCACAGACAGGGTCCTAGTCCCCCCTCCCAAAGAGAAAGAAACCATCATGGGGAACCAAGCAAGCCCGGTGACCTCCAATTTTGAATTGGTGGTTTCGCCAGTGGAAGCCCTCACTCCCGGCCTTTTCACCATCAGCTACGAATCGTCAGAAAATCTTCAGTTCGTGAGAGCGAGTGCCAGTGAAAGTTTTTTTTTTTTTTTTTTTGTTAATTTCCAAATGTAATTTCAGATATCAGATTCTAACCAGTTTAACAGTTTTGGTCTCTTCAGCCATTTCGAAATTGTATATGTGAAATGGTTATAACTAACCAATGATAAGCTAATATGGTGATTACAGATTATTGTAAAATGTTAAAACTTTACGGTTTATTTAAGAATGATGTGTTGCAAAAATAATTTTCTATTCGCGGCCCGGGTCGACAAATGAGTAGGTAAACTGAGCATTCTTTAATAATGGTTAAATGATAAAAGTATTTTCTCTTTATAACTTGTAATAGAAAATCTTGAAAACAAACTTTGATCTTAAATAAAAGGATGCCTATAAACGTAACTGTTTGTTTTTATTACTTAAGGCAATAACGATCCACACTATGCTCCCAGGTCTTGATAGGGAGTTTACAAATTTTCGTTGGACCCACCCCGTGTCCGCCTCTGATGTTTAAACTTTGTTCTTAATTATTTTTTTTCTGCCCGCCACTTCCAAGGCCTGTTTTGTCGACAATTTGTCAATATTAATAAATAGTAATAACAAGGACACGAGGGGTGTTTCACCCCTTTTTTTAAGTTCAAGTTTATGTGTTCTCTGTTAAAATGCCTAAACGGTCGTGAAAATTACAGAAGAAGGTAAGTACCTACTGGTACTGGTAATCAAGATCAAGACGATAGAGTTAAATGTTCACATTTTAATTCTGAGTTTTCGTTTGCTCACGGGGATCGTTCCGATGTAAAAGATAATATACAGTCGAGTAAACACAAAAAGAGTTTAGCATGTGCTGCTAGCTCATCAAAACTGACCAGTTTATTTAATACTGCGAGTTCTAATGACAAAAATTTAAGACCTAGCAGCGAAAGAGGCGACCTTTACTTACCACACAGCAAACCATAGCCTAAGTTTAAATTGGAAATCTTGTTCATCAAAACTATTTTCTATGTTCTAAATTCTCACTCGTAAAAACTAAGTGTGGGGCAATAGTTTTAAAGTCATAACTCCTTTAGTTCAAGAAGAGCTTAAAGAAGACTTGACGAAGTCAAACTACGTATCTGTAAGTATGGATGCATCAAACATAAAGGATATGTAACTTGTGCCAATTTTTGTGCGCTACTTTAATCCTAATTCAGGTGCGCAAGTAAAGCTGTTAGATTTCAAATCTATGGCAGGCAACTGCAACACTAACTTATGTGGTGTGAAAAGAGCAGGGAAAAACAATTTTTTCCATTGACTCAAGAACAGCTTATATGGGAAATCAATGGAATCGGATGTAGAGCACACATTGTGCACAACTGTGTGCAAACTGCAGTAGATAGTCTCCCAATCGATATTTAGGCCTTACTGGAGACGTTTTATAAATATTTCCACTTATACACAGTCCGTGCAACTAAACTAAAAAAATTTGTGAATATGCTGAGATACAGTACCGTTAACCTTATTCAACGCGGAAACACCCGGTTTTTTTATCGATGATGCCCACGCTGGAGAGAATTTCACATATTTTTTAAGGTCTGAAAGCTTTGATTTTAGACCAAATCATGTGCCCATCAACAAATAAAAAAAGCTTGTTTACTGATTTTATGGACGAGCTCTATTTGTGGTTTGTCCACGGACAGTTTGTACTGTTTAACAAGACCATCCTGGTAATGGAAAAATATAACACTACAGCTTTTGAGGTTGCTGAAGCTCTTAAAGCTCTCAAAAGAAACCTGATAGAAAGAAAGGCTTCAAACTTTATTCCTATGGGGATAAAGAAATTTAAATGAGCAAGTCAGTAAAAGTTTGAAAGAAGAATTCGATATTTTTTATGAAAGCTGCATTGCATACTTGGACCTCTGGGAGAATAGTTTTGGAAACGCTGAACAGATTTCGTGGGTCAATCTGAACAAAACAAAATTTTTTTTTTAAGTGGAAAAACGCCGAATCTTCTGCTGAGATTATTAATAGCAGTCTTCTTGATGTACACTATATGAAAAAAAAAAAAAAACAACGATAAGCTGTTTGGCGAAGTTGTGCTTGCTCAGGAGTATTGGGAACAGCGGAAGCAAGGATAGACTACCAAGATGTGATTATTTCAAGTGGAGAAAAAATTGGTTTAGGCTGTTTGGTCACTTCAAGGAGAATTGTCATCCGATACCGTGTCCCTGCTGCCAGGAAGGGTGGCGGTCGTCGGCAGAATTCCCGCCGCGCTCTTAGCTTTCCCACGCCAGCAGTGCATGATGGTTTGAATGGAGGGGGTGGGGGTAGGGGCAAGGATTCAAGAAGGCGCACGCGTCTGGTACGCGGAACCCCTCGCGCGTGACGCGACGCGATGCGACGCGATGCGACTCGCAGGGGCCGGATCACCGGCCGGCCAGCGGGGGACGCGACCTTGACCGCCCCGGTCACTTCCGCTCCGCGACCGCGCCTGTCTGTCCTCCTCGGACACTCTACACAGACCCAGAACCCCCGCTCCTACCCGGGCACACACACGGTATGCAGAGCTTCAGTAAAAACATCGCGATTTCCAAACTACTCAAGATATCAGCGTGGGATCTGCTTAAGAAAAGCATTTAAGATTTCGCTGAGGGCCGAAAAGTACTTTTGATTTCGAATTAATAACTGGCGGGCCGTATCCAGACCGAATCCCGGTAAGGAAACAGTTCGGCAACCGTTTTAATTAACGGTGCCTTTCGCGAGGCTGGAAACTGCTTTCAACACATTCTAGCGGACGTTTCGTAAATATTGACACAATTGTTACGGCAAAAAAAAACTAGAGAGTTTCGCTTTCATAAAGTTTCATTCGGCACACCAACACACTTGGTACGTCCCCCGATGATCACAAAAGTGAATATACACGAGTTATTGGCACCATACGCGGGTACAAAAACGTGAGCTCTGCGCATGCGCGGAATTTGGGCAACAGATCGGCAACGGATAGGACACCAAGATCCATTCCCTAAAAATAAGGGACTGGCCGTGTCCTACCGTGCACCGGTAAAACGGTTAGGGTACAGGTGTAGCATATCCAACACCTAAACCATTATTATTTTGTCTTGGAATACCAGACTAAAGTACCTGGGCACACACATGGTGCTCAGAGCTTCATAAGAAACCACGCTATTTGAAAACTGCTCAAGACATCCGAGTGGTGTCTGTTTGCGAAAAGCATTTAAGAAGGGAGTGCGTCGTTTGCCCTACAGGCGTTTGCCCAAAACGCATTTTCGAAGCATATTCTCGCATTCATCATTCCAAACAGGCGTTTGCCCTAAAAGCGTTTGCCCTAAAGGCATTTGTCCTAAAGTCGATTGCCCTACAGGCGTTTGCCCTACGGGCGTTTGCCCTACAGGCGTTTGCCCTAAAGGCGTTTGCGCAAGATGTTTGATAATCACATTCGGACCAAGCTCCGGCATTTGCCCTAAAGTCGTTTGCCCTAAAGGAAGTTTTTCGACAGTCGTTTGCTCTACAGGCGTTTGCCCTAAAAGTTTGCGAATTTTCAATAATCCAAAAATTAATGCTTGCCGGCGTTTGCCCTAAAGTCGTTTGCCCTACAGGCGTTTGCCCTACGAACCTTTTCAAAGATAGATGTCCTTACGTGTGTCGCCCCTGTTGACAAATGTTGGAACCATTCCCCGAATGAGTACAAAGTACAAAATTCTCAAATTAGATGGCAGCACATACAGTTTGCTTTCCCAACGTTGAAGTCTACGAATGCAGCTGGTAATTGAACCTTACAACAGATGGTGCGCCAATCTCAGTGACTGGATTATATTTTTTAAATAATTTTTTTAACAGAGAGGTTGATGTAATATTTTCCAAGGTGGGGGGGGGGGTTAACTAGCGAATGAATTAACTTAATTTATTATTTCTGCTATATATAAAAACCAGTGTTAACAAAAGGAGCTTACAAAATTTTATTATCCTTGCCTGCTGGAATTTGCACTTAAAGTCGTCCTAAAAACGATGACCCTAAAATAATTTAAGGCAGAGGATTATACATATGCATTTATAAAAACATTTTCAGTGTGTGTATATGTTCCTTGAGTATATACATCACACTGTTATGTATCCAGATCCGTAGACAAATTTTATAATAAAATAATAATACAAATTTAAGGATTATTAGTATGTTATGTAGAAAAGCTCATATTTAAATTACCATTATTGTATCACTGCAATATATAATTTATAGGATCTACCCTGTACCAGACTGAGTTTTGATCAAGTACACGGATTAGATGGGACACATAACACTCAAGGGTTCTTAAATATAATGAATATTTAGTTATGATGTCTATGTTTAATTATGACACCAAACAATTTTTAATTATTATTTCCTTTAAGGTTAAAATTTATTTTAATTCCTCGGCTATAGTTTAATCTCAGGGTAGCATTTCTTGAGTTCTTTCTAACGAGACTTCTGGGGGCCGAAAATGACTTGACTTCTTTCAACAGACAACATATTATCCAGGAAATATTTCATTTATTTTAACTTATATTTAATTGTCAGTTTTTCTGGTTAAAATTATCACCGATTTCACTTTAGCATGTTACTTATATGAATATAATTATTAAATCTTGTAGAACCCGAAAAGAAATGTAATAAAGTATACACATACCACATCAGCAGGATGAACTTACAATACCAACATTGTTTCTTAAATCAACTTTACGACAATTCCTTTAGTATTTCACAACAGATAGGATTAATAAAGTTTTTTTCTATCTTCTCGACATTAATTACATACATTTTTCATTTTAGCGTCCTTAGCAACCACCTTCCATTTTTCATAAACAGGCTTTCCAAAGAATAATGTACACATAGACATGGTTGTCTTTGACCGCAACCATGGAGTAGCAAATAAAAATAATTAAATTAATCACATGCACAATTTGTAAGATAACTATGCACCGTAACGGTACATAATAGCCGCTGCTGATAATGACACAAAACAGACTATGTCAGCAAACAGTGGAGTTTTTGTGTTCATTAACAATCTCTAGAATCACATTAACCGTGTACACTCAACTGTATTACTAAATAAAAAAACGTACTATCGCTCGGGCGATCAACACACACTGTAACATAAACATTCACAACAATGGGTGATGTCTGTCCGAAGCAATGTTGCCTCTCGTTGCACGAAGACATACTGCCTTATACAGCAGCATCTGACTCCATCTCTGCATATCCTGCTTTGATGTTCAAAGACGACGACACAAACAAGCAGACATCACGGTGCACTCTTACCTCCATGATGAAAACAACAATGTACCTTGGTAGAGGCAATGGTACATGTGGATTGGCAGTGTCCTGACAGTGGACACCACTCAAGCAGCTTCCTGGGTTGACAGGCAGTCACTAGTCGTCAGCCTCGGGGTGATGAAAGTGATTCTGGTCCATGCGTCGCTGCTGCCGATGACAGGCGCCTCTCCCAGGCGACAGCGCGATCACCGCAACAAAGCACGTGGACGCGGTCCGTGCCGCTTCCGCCACTTGGACTCACAACCATCCGCTGATCGTCGTTCAGATACCCATTATACAAGTCTCTTAAATGGCTTTTGGGTTTAATGGTAGTTGTCCCAGCACTTACATATAACTATCACACACTTTGAAACATAGCGTGTCCCAATTTCGAAATTAAATGTGTCTACTTGCACTATTCCTTGAGCAAGTCTTACACCTACACAAAGCTTCTTTTCTTAAAGTTGCCTAGTACAGAATAGATCTTTTTTTTTTAAAAAAAAAACTATATTAAATACACTTGATAATATTTAACACTAACGTTGTGTTAGATTAACATAATAACCTAGGGTTATTATTTTTTTAATTAGCTTGTCAGCTGAGGAAAAAATATGTAAACAGTGTATAGCGATGCGTTGCGTTGACAAGGCGAATAAACGCTTTTCGGAGGCGTTGTAAATACCGTTCGTGTGCTTCTTAAGAGAATTAAAATGTTCAAATTTTTCAATCCAATCGAAATAGTGTCAACTACGAGTGAGGATATATATTTTTTCTTATTTCACTGGATACCAACTGAATTATCATCAAACAAGGTAATTACTCATTCTTGACAGTGTATTTGCAACTGTGTAGTCTCTTCCTTTATTTTGCAGATAATATTGATTGATTTATAGCCTGATAGTTACGATGTTGTTCTAATATACGCTTTTCGTCAGATCCCAAAATGTATTAGGCGTTATTGAAATATACATGTGAGTATATCATCATATGATAAAATCTCGTCAAATTAAATAATACTGGCTCTCGTGCTTGAGTAGTGTACTAGTTGATACCGAATAGTTTCTGTATATCTTGACCTGACGTGTTAATGCCAAACTCATGGTTTTAACACAAATCACAGTAAATAGAATCTATGCTTTAAGTCCTCGGACTTCGCCGAACTGTGACATAATATTCCGTACGCAGGCGGTATCACACCTCACCTATACGTCGGACTTCGACTGGAAAATACTTCAGCCGACACAAAAAAAAACACAGTCAGTCATTAATTCCAGCGACTCGTCGGCACTTATAACTACTGTACCATACTATTATACACGATGCAGCTGAATTTTCTCTCTACTCTGGAGAACTATGTAGATAATTAAATTTCATTTAACTGACCATACTCAATTGTTTACTTTCATAACAGATTACATTAGCATTGTGTTGACATCAATTTATCTCACTATCGGAGGCTTATATTCGCGTAATTAAGCAATATTGTATCTACCAATTACACGCTTAGTATCTACCTCAGCTAGCGTACAGCAATTTTCATTGATGACTTCAGTAATCACATATGGTCCAGTGAATAGTAAGAATAACTTGCTGGTTACATTATACCATTTCTTGCTAATATTGGACGTCTTACGAAGAACTAGCGATCCAATTTCGAAGCTACTTCTCTTAGATGCTGGCTTTCTTCGGCATCTTGTTGCTGCGGCAGACAGTAGTTTAGCCTGTACTAGCTGATGGACATCTTCGCTCGTAGGTAGGTCTTCTCTTAATGATTTCTCGTCTAGTCCAGGAAGGTAACGTGGGTCTATCGCATCGGAACGGTTCAGACAAAGGATTTCAAATGGAGTTAACCCCGTAGATTCGTGCACCGTGTGATTCATAAAACATTCAAAGTAAGGCAGCTTATCTCTCCACGATTGCTGCGCATTGTGGCAATATGTGCGGAGTAGATTACCTACATTTTTCATCACTCTTTCTACAGGGTTACTTTGCGGGTGCCTCACAGAAATAGTAGTAGGTATAGTACCTAGTTTGACTATACCCTGTTGCCATACTTCGCTGGAAAATTGAGTACCTCGGTCTGATAGAACACACTTAGGTAGGCTGAACTCTTCCACAAATGATTTGAATTTTCACAACACAGTATTTGCAGATGCATTCACGATTGCATATAATTTTGTATATTTTGAAAATATGTCTTGTATTACAAAAATGTGTCTTACCCCTCCTTTTGACTGGGGCAAAGGACCAAATAAGTCTACCGAGACTAACTGCAATGATGCCTCGCGGGTTATGGGCTGCAATTTGCCATGTAACTGTTCCGGTGTTTGTTTTGTCTTCTGGCATAAATCACATGACCTTGTTACACTTGTGATATCCCTCGACATGTTAGGCCAATACAATTGTTTACTAATAGCACTGTGAACTTTTCTTCCGCCGGTGTGGCCTAGGTTCACATGAACTTCCCATATGATTTCGCGGGTGCGCGGGAAAAAGGGGATATGTCAAAATTACTTAAATTAAGATATTAAACATTTAAAGTTCTTCCAAGTATGCAAGATCAGTAATTAATCATTCCAAACGTCCAGTGCCATAGAATAATAACACACAAGGGTGCTAGACTTAACCCATTTGGACCAATTCGTAGAGCTTGTTCTCCTTTATTCATACCGGTACCATAAAAAAAACATTTTTGCCAATATTTGACTTATCCCCTTATTCCCGCGCACCCGCGATTTTATGTCGTATATTAGCTGGTACAACTGGTTTCCAATAATTTTCATACAGACTTCCTTTTCTGGTGTGTGCAAATAAAATCTTTTCTGGCGAAATAAAAAAATGCTGATGAATCTTATGGCAGGTGGGTTTTTCTTGTAACTGGGTCTGAATAGTTTTACAGTATTCATCTTGATCTTGTTTTGCAGCGAAGTCACTGAGTAAGATTTTTAAATTTTGATTTTCTTGTATTAAATCGGCTAACATAAGTGCCACGAGAAATTCTCTTGTTTTGTTTGCATTGCGTCCGTCAGTAGTTTCGTACTCTTCCAATCTACTCAAGTAGTCGGCTGTGATGTTTTCACTGCCCTTAATGTACTGTATTTCTAGGTCGTATTCTTGTAGAAGTAGTACCCATCTTGTGAGTCTACTGCCAAACAATTTGCCGGTTTTTAAACAGGTAAGGGCTTGATGATCGGTTAGGAGTTTAATCTTTTCTCCCAAAAGTAGGTTGCGAAATTTTTGCAATGACCAGACTATTGCCAGCGCCTCTCGTTCTGTTACGGTATAATTCTTTTCTGATTTATTTAGAGTGCGACTAGACATCGCTACCGTCTTCTCCTCGCCTGCGTCGTTACACTGGGCTTACTTACACCCGAGTGCAGACTCGGACGCATCTGTATACAAATATAATTCACGTCCTTGTACTGGATGGTTAATCACGTGTTCTGTGATGAATATATTCTTCAGTTCCACGAAGGCAAGTTCATGCTGTGCATTCCAATTCCAACTGGCATTCTTCTTTAACAGCTCAAATAACGATCCAGCTACTTGCGCGATCTTGTTAGAGTAGTTCCGGTAAAACCCCACTATACCTAGGAAGGCTCGGAGTTGTCTATCATTCTTTGGCGTAGGAAAATCTTGAATGGCCTTGAGCTTCTCTGGTGCTGTTTTGATTCCATGTGGTGTAAGCACGTGGCATAGAAATGGTAATTCTTCCCTACAAAATATTGACTTCCTTATCTTAACTGTCATTCCAGCTTGTCATAGTCTTGTCAGTACGATGTTCAGGTGTTCTATGTGCTCTTCGAAACTCTGCGATGTAATTAAAATATCGTCAAAATATGCTCTTGCAAATTTGCGACATTCAGGTCCTAACGTAACATCCAGACAACGCGTAAATTCCGCTACTGCGTTGCAAAGTCCAAAAGGCATTACCCTGAACACATATTGCTGATTACGAAATAGAAAAGATGTTTATTGGCATGAATTTGGATCCAGTGGGATTTGCCAATATCCTGCGGATAAATCCAATGTAGTCAAGAACTTTACTCCTTGGTAAAGCCTTAAAATTTCAGATGTTTGAATCGGACTTTCACGATCTTTTACAGTAATTTTGTTCAATTCTCGTGCTTCTAGACATAAGCGTACTGTTCCATCCTTTTTCCCAACACAAACAATTGGATTCGAATATGGACTGGCTTCTCTCTTTACCACATTCCAATCTAACATTAGTTTCAGGTATTCAGTAGCTTCTGGCAAATATTTAGCGGGTATTGGATAGGATTTTCGATGATATGAAGCATTTTCCAAAACTTTGATTTTTGCCTGATAATGTTTGTTAAGACCTGGTTTGTCTGAAAATACGCACTGATGAAAAACCAGTAATCTCTGCAATATTCTCAGTTGATCTTGATCTATAGTGGTGACTTCGTGTAATGCTGCCTGTAGTTCTTCGATTGATGCTATTAGATTTTCATTTGGCTGGATGCTTAGGACGTTTTTAGACCATCCGCAATTGCCTAGCAGTCCTATGAAATTTTCTCGCACCTGCCATCTGTCAGACAGTTGAATAGGCTGCTCGCTGTCATTGGTGTTAATAGTCCACAGTCGGAAGTTAATTACTACACCGAACTGGGTAAGAAAATCGGTGCCGACTATTAATGACTTGGCGAGACCTTTCACTACAAGCGCAGTCATATTTTTAAGTTTACCCAGCCCTGTTTCTGTGAGTAATACTTGGCGGTTGATGATTGGACTAGCACGTGATGTAACACCAATTATCTTCATGGCTGGAACAGGTATGGTAGGTAGTGTAGCTCCTTGCTGTTCTAGATATCTTACCAGATCTTCCTTTACGCATGTCACTTCTGCTCCGCTGTCTAACAATGCCAAAACATCTTGTCCGTTGACTCGTAAAATAATTTCTGGGCAAATATTTCTGATCCGAGGTACATCATTATTAGTGGTTTCATTCAGCAAAAATTCTCTTTCATTATCTTTTAAAACTACTGTGTATATAAATTTCCTATAGCTTACACAGCTATAGTCGGGCAAGTGTGTATCTTCTACCCCTTCTAGGGCTAACCTCTTTCCAGGTTCTAGGGTCTCGGTCCGGGGCGATATTACCTTGACCCGTTCTAGTTTAACGTCTGGTCACCTTCCTCTCCTCCGTCGGTTACTGTAGATGTAGCAGCTCCTGATGGCATCCAGATGCCTGCTTTGTTGGCATTATTTACAGCTGTTTGGAAATTTGGAGCTGTAGGGTTCAATGGCTCGTTCCTAGAAAAATAGCCATGTTGTGGTTGTGGTGGTAATGTTGAAGTGAACGGTGAAGGAAATGTAGAAATGATTTGTTTACTGTTCGAGGCGTACCCTGCTGTTCTGGGGCTGAGACGATCTCCTCGTACAGTAGGAGACTGAGATAATGGCTGTCGAACTTCCGTGTAGTGTCTCGACGCTTGCTGGTATTCTTTTGTCTCGTGCGCCTTGCGTGAATCTTCATATTCATCATCGGAATAAGCTCGCCGTTTCTCGTACATGGATTCCCTGGGAGGCTGTTGTTCTGGTGTTAGTGATCTTTGTCGGTTGTCGCTCCTGCTGTACCTATTCTGATGGTAATCCTCTTCATGATCATTACTGTACCACTTGTTGCGAGACCACCATGTTTTCCCCTTGTATGCAGCCTTTCGCTGGTGCTGGTTTGATTGTTGATAATTTCCCTTGAAATTGTTTCGGTGCCTTGATCGTTCTTCCTGGTACTGCCAGAATACGTAGTTTACCGCAGCTTTTCGTTCATCCTTGGGTCGATTATCTCTATTATGCCAATAGTTATGAACGGGGGTATTTTTTGAATGTTGAACAATGTCGTGGACAGGATTATCGCGAGGTGTTTGTGTGAGATTCATTTTCTCGAGTTTATCAAAATTTAGTAGTTGTTCTCGGAAATCATTTATTTCTCTGTATGTCCTACCAGTCAATTGCATTTGATATTTTATCGGTAATTGCGTCAGTATGGTGGCGATGAATTCGTCATCCGTCATCTGCAAATCCAAATAACGAGTGCTTTCAAACATGCTGGATACATGAGCTTCTAGCGACATTCCTCGCTTATGATCATACCGCTCAGTATGTAGTTGCGCACGCAAATTTCCCTGGATCCTTAAGCTCCAGTATTGCTGTTTAAACGATTCTATGAAATTTTCGTATGACGTGATCGTAGTGTTGACCATCTCCCACCAATAAAATGCGTGACTTTTTAAAGCAGTGTTTAGGCATTTTAATTTTTCTGTGTCCTGTAGTCCAAACGTTTGGGCGTATTCCTCAAACTTATTAAGGAATCTGATAGGATTTTCGGATGTTTTTTCCGGAAAATGTCTGCATTGCCTCAGACCAATGGCGTGCCGGGTGATGCATAAGCGTGGCAGGGTCCATGTTTGGGGTACTGACGGTATTATTCAACAATGCCTGTCCTGAAATATGATCATTTACCGCCGTTTCAGGAATGTAATCGACTCTAGGTGCCTGAACAGATGTGGTGTTATTTAGTGTTGGTAGGGGAGGTGACATATCACAGCTTATTTTGCTTAACCGCCACTCCAGCTCCTTAACCTGGTTTCGTAATAGTTCAGTGTGATTGCTTACTGTTTTGGTAGCTACCTGGATGCAGTTAGTTCCTAGAGCATCTACTCTGCTGTGAAAAGTAGCAGTAGACTCTTCCACCTGCTCTAACCTCAAACTCAGCTGTTCTGCCTGCTTGTGTATTTCAGACCTCAGTGGCATATGGTTGTGAGTGCACTGGTTCTGAATTTCTTGTTGTTTCTCCTGAGCAGCCGTTAATAAAGACGTGGTCTTCGTTTCTAAAATATCAATTCGCGACTGTCCTTGTGATACTCGTTCATTGAGATGTTCAATAGCAGAATTCTGTTCTGCTATATGTGCTCCTAACCTGTCCTGTAATTCCCCAATATGCCTCTGCACGTTACTTAGACCACTGCTCACCTTAACCTCTAAACCATTTATATCAGATCGTACGCTGTTCAAAACAGACTCTAGGGTAGATTGAAAATCTGACTTGAAACTAGCCAACACTTGTTGTAATATTTCCACAGTAATTACCGGTGTACGTGTGTATTCGTTATTTGCAGTAATAGATCTGCCAACATATACATTACTTTCGATATCTTCACCTTGAAATTGGTCATATAATGTAGGGTGTTGAATGTTTACTATATCATTGTTTTCTAACAATGCATCTGGCTGTACAAAAGCGTGAGATAATATTGGTTCGTTTAACAACGGCCGCTCCACCTCCTCGTTTTCCCCTTGCCGTGTCATCAATGCACTGTCAATGCCAACATCATTAACATTATCTACTATACTTAGGTGATCCGAATTTGCAGTCAGATTTTCGCTACTTGATGATTGCTTTTCTACGTTTAATTCGTTCTCAGGATGCATTTCAGAGCGATTTCGCAGACAATATCCGGCGGTAGTTTGTCTAGACATAGTAAATTTAGTGGGTTATACCACACAAAAGAATAATAACTATCAACCAAATCAAATCACTTTCTGGCTTAATATCGAGCCCCACGTTGATGTGACAAATTTTTATGTGCGTTTATGTTCCTTGAGTATATACATCACACTGTTATGTATCCAGATCCGTAGACAAATTTTATAATAAAATAATAATACAAATTTAAGGATTATTAGTATGTTATGTAGAAAAGCTCATATTTAAATTACCATTATTGTATCACTACAATATATAATTTATAGGATCTACCCTGTACCAGACTGATTTTTGATCAAGTACACGGATTAGGTCGGACACATAACACTCAAGTGTTCTTAAATATAATGAATATTTAGTTATGATGTCTATGTTTAATTATGACACCAAACAATTTTTAATTATTATTTTCTTTAAGGTTAAAATTTATTTTAATTCCTCGGCTATAGTTTAATCTCAGGGTAGCATTTCTTGAGTTCTTTCTAACGAGACTTCTGGGGGCCGAAAATGACTTGACTTCTTTCAACAGACAACATATTATCCAGGAAATATTTCATTTATTTTAACTTATATTTAATTGTCAGTTTTTCTGGTTAAAATTATCACCGATTTCACTTTAGCATGTTACTTATATGAATATAATTATTAAATCTTGTAGAACCCGAAAAGAAATGTAATAAAGTATACACATACCACATCAGCAGGATGAACTTACAATACCAACATTGTTTCTTAAATCAACTTTACGACAATTCCTTTAGTATTTCACAACAGATAGGATTAATAAAGTTTTTTTCTATCTTCTCGACATTAATTACATACATTTTTCATTTTAGCGTCCTTAGCAACCACCTTCCATTTTTCATAAACAGGCTTTCCAAAGAATAATGTACACATAGACATGGTTGTCTTTGACCGCAACCATGGAGTAGCAAATAAAAATAATTAAATTAATCACATGCACAATTTGTAAGATAATTATGCACCGTAACAGTACATCAGTGTTTAAAAGTTACTGTTAAAATAGCCTCCATGACCTTCATGCCCATTTTCAATTTTTATATAACATGTGCCCAACTGAATCTGTCGTTTTATTAATATGTTCGTAGAATGCGGTGAAAATACTTCCATCGAGAGTGTGCATATTTTGCTAATTCGCCCAGACCATCTATAGCTTAACCCCTAAAAGTTTTATGGGAACAAGTGAAGTATAATAAATTACCTACACACAGACACAGCGAGGCTCTTTTCAGCGTAAATGTTACATGGCAGGACAAGATTCAAGAAAGGTTTAGCTTGGGAGAAGAGTTTTTTCAAAAAAAAATGTCAGGTAGGAGCCCTGGTTCAATAAACAAGAAAGTCATTCGTAAAAAGATTCGACACGGCACAACTCGGCGTCAACTGGCTTACCAAGAAGACAGTCGGTTGATACTAAAACGGCGTGAACTCCAATTGACTAAACCAAATGTTGACTATGGATCCTCATCAGGGCAAGTTACTGATGTACAAGGGTGTGATCTTCCTGAAAATGAACTATTAAGTAAGTGCTAACATTACGTCGCGTCACTACAAGTCACTTTGGAAGAAGGAAAGAATATTGTGGAACAAACAAATATGCATACAATCCCGCAAGGAAAGTCGTTCTGTGTGCAGTGGGCTAAAGTCACTTTATTATTATTGAGAAATACCATTACGTATTTTCATTATTTTATTTTGGGAATTTAAGTGGAATCCACTATGGAAATATGGGAAATATTATGGATATATTTTTATATATATTATATTATGGATATAGCCTATTTTAAGAATCATGCCAACCAATGACTATTATCGGCCAACTCTTATAACTGAACGTCAAAGTGATCTAACACAAACATTACAAACTAAATGCAAATTATGGAAAACCCAGTACAAAACGAACTGGAATACTTCTTCATTGTCTACTTCAGCTGTATGTTGTGTATACATTCCAGAATAAAATAGTATTAACAATATGTAGGAGTTTAACCCCATTTGTACTATTATGCTAATTAAGAAAATGTTTAACAGCTAGTATTCGCATTATTTACCTATATGCTCGTAATATTTTAAGTAATCATAGCGTAATGCGCGTCTGACAGCTGAAATTGAAATAAGCAAAGCCCCGGAAAAAAAGTTGAACTTTTTTCCAGCGATATTTTTGTTAAATCGCCAATACTGTTTTTTTATTATACTATTTTTTTTTGGTCGAAGACCTTACATCACCTAATGTTCCGAAATATATTACAGAAAAAATATTCGATAACATTGAACTTAGCGCAGGGAACCATCTGTTGGTGAATCTAGGAAGTTCATACCACATGAATTCCCACCAAACCTCGATATAGGCTTACATAAGTGCCATCTAGCAACAGTTTTGTAAACTTTGCATTTAGAGGGAAAACATTTATTGAGGTATTTCCACCTGCGGAGGAAATATAAACTACAAGAACACCGTTTGAATCGATACATAATTGAAAAAACCTACATTACCCAAAATAACCTAAACTTCGTTTACCCTAAAGTCATTTGCCCTACAGGCGTTTGCCCTAAAGGCGTTGCACAAAATGTTTCATAATCCCATTCGGACCAAGGTCCGGCATTTGCCCTAAAGGTGTTTGCCCTAAAAGAAGTTTTTCAACAGTCGTTTGCCCTACAAGCATTTGCCCTACAGGCGTCTACCCTAAAAGTTGGTGTGGTTTCGTTAATCCAAAGCATAAGTGCTTGCCGGTGTTTGCCCTACAGTCGTTTGCACTAAACGGCATTTATCCTAAAGTCGTTTGCCCTACAGGTTTTTGCCCTACCTTTAGGGCAAACGCCTGTAGGGCAAACGATGTGTACCCTTTAAGAATACCCTGATGGCGAATGAATAGTTATGGGTCCGTATTTCGTTTACAAACTGTATTTTTAGAAGAGTGAAATTTGAAAAAAAAAGTGCCCGCTTACCACCTCAAAGATTTGGACCACAAGCCTATTCGTGGTGGCTTCTATGCCGAAGATATTCAGCCCACGATGTGATGTTTGGGGGAGGGCTACATTTATAGACTGATGCTTTCCATCCCAGCATGATTGTTAGAGACCGGAAAAATTCGCGGGTTCAATGACCTCCAGGAGAGACTGCAATATCCTCTACACACTCTAGCAAATGCCAACTGTTCACTGGCTGTTGACTTGTGAGTCGTCGTGGCCTGTGATTCGACACTTCTATGAGTGAGGGTCTCTAATTGGCCCTCAGTCCTCCAGATTAACAGTGAACCAATGGCAGAAGCAGCACTAAGGTATAATTATTTGAATTGTAGCATATCACGAAATGAACCCGCGAATTTTTCAGGTCTCTAATGATTGTTAAACTGTGATTGACTCATCCTGAGAGTACCACAAATCACTTGTCCAAGTGCATCATATCTCAGGGTAAATGCAGAGAGCATTAATGACCAGGCTAGTTCCCTGGCAGTATCGCCGCCCTCCGTTTCCGCTGAAAGTCAGTCAGAACACAGCTGAACGAACATAAGCGTCTGTGATTGTGAAATCATTGGAGACGAACGATGTATTTGGCGATCTCGCGTTTGAGCTTGGGTAGTGTTTATGAGCCTCTCAACTCTGCAGGGAGCCTGCTACAGTCGCGCGCTGCAGAAACAGCGAAGGAGTTGGAGTAGTTCTGTGTCTTGCGGGCGGGAATACAAAGTTTGATTTTTGATTTCGAGCGCTTACGAAACAAGTTGATTTGTGGCACGGGAAGGAAGAGGAAGATCTACGGCCTGCGTCGAGCCACGATAAATAACTGTTCCCTGGTCGCCATCAGTACTCGTCCCGTCCACGACACACCTGGTCTAATGGCGCTCGTTAGTCACAGACTGGCAGTCCTCGCTCGCGAGTGGTCGTGTGTTCCACAATCAACGGCAAGGATAAATAATGTTTCGAATTAAATCACCCTCATTTGATTAAGGGCGCTCCCTACCTGGACTCACACGCGGTGTGCACGGCTACAGAAGAAACACACGCCCTTCGAAAACAGCTAAGCTGATCAGAGTGGTGTTGGCTTGCGAAGAGCATTTAAAAATACGCTGTGGGGATAGGTACCGTTTTCGTACTTCACACATTTTTCAGAATGGTTTCTTGAATACACCCAAGGTCCTTTGCATTACAGCATTTCACCTTTATCTACATTTCTCCGTCATATAATGCTGTGGACACCGCTCAAATCTCACGGCGGTTCTATGCACGACGAGAAGACTGCGACAGTTCAGAGCCTTGAGCTTAGGGGCGATACCGCGCTCGTTGCACCAGCCAGCATCGGACTTATCCACCCTTACTAACTAAATCACACTATTGTCTAGGCGGGCCCCTTGAGGCATCGTCTACTTAAAGATTCAGCCTCAATTTCTAATGGCTGACCTATTATATATGTTTAAAATACTCATGTCTGGTAAAATATTGGCATTGGATATATATTGAAGATAAATTTGCGTATGCATTTGGCGATTGGTTTTGAATTCACACCTCAAGGCTGCTTTTGGGATTGTCCCACAGTTTAAGTGTACCTTTCTGAGCCTATTAGAAAGTAACTTCAGAATTCACATTATATGGAGATAGGCTAAAATTTACACTATTACAAATTTCAATTTCATTGTCTCACTGGTAGTTCGATAAGCCCTGTAAAATAGGAAGCCATTAAAAAAACTAACAACAATTTAATTTGACCCAATCATATGCAATCTGAACTGAAAATATAATGTGGTATGAAACAGTGATTAAAAAAAAAGATTTCTTCAAGGCCGATCTCACGTGCCATTTCAATTTTCTTTAATTTTATTTTCATTACTATTATTCGAGGTATTTTTACTGTAATTTTATCAAGTTATCCCTCTTGCAATTTATGTTTTTTTTCAATTTTTTTCAACAATTATTATTATTATTACTTAGTGACTTAATGGCGAAGTTAAAACCTTTATCCTTCTCTTAAACTTAACCGCATTACTACACAATTACACAAAAATCATACTTCGTAATCTTGTAGTACTAAACTAACCCAAACTAAAATTTTAAGATCCAAAAATCCAGACTTTTGCTGGAATGCAGCAGATACATATACGGTTACAAACATTTCACATACACATAAGCAGATGTGGTTTTATAATCACTGGTGACATTGAACGATGTGTTTGGCAACCTCACGTTTGAGCTTGGGTAGTGTTTCTGAGCCTCGCAACTCTGTAGGGCGCGCTGCAGAAACAGTGGAGGAGTTGGAGTAGTTCTGCGTTTTGCGGGCGGTCCGATTTTTTAGATTGTGTTAAAATTGTGGCTATCGCTTTACGAAACCAGTCGGTTTCTCAAATAATCTTGGCTGGAATTTTTCCAAATGTTACAAACGATTTAAAATCCGTCTTTCCTGAAGTCGTAGCCAACCAAACAGGCCATAATAACATATACTTAGTCGATCTCGAGATTTCGAGTTAAAAATCAACCGTATACCTAACAGTGATCCTTTGTAACTGAAAGGCCAGGTTTTATGTTTGTGGTTTAAAGTTATTTGTACACCGTTCCCTACATAGATTTCAGTATTAACTGCGGACATTAATGTGCCAAATAAAACAGAATAAATACAAATTATTGAATATTAAATTTTTTCCGTGAAATAAAAAAAATTTTGCCTGAGTAAAACATCGATTAAAATTAAAAAGTAATAATGCGCCAATTTTCGTAATAAACACTCAGTATTATCTTCAAAAACGTGTTTCATATAGGGGAGACCGGGGCTGGTTGTAACAGTTTCGCTATTTTATTTTTTATCTGATCATGGATAACATAAACGGCACTTCTGACTGAGCTAACTTATTCAGTAGTTATTCTACTTTTACAAAACAATTTTTACATAAATTTTCCTCTAGCATATTTTTCTGTACAAATCTAAAACCTCGGAAGTGTAAAGTGTTACAACCTGCCCCGAGGCGGGGCTGGTTGTAACACACATTGGGGTAGGTTGTAACAACATTACTACAAGGTAAAATATAATTTTTACTAGGATTACTTATAACAAATTACTACTTATACAATATATTTCAACAAAAATTATTATTTTTTCACTTGTTTAACTTCAGTTTGTCAAATATTAAATGAACAGTGGTCCTCACTCAGAGATTTCATCTGATTGGCAATTATGACAAATATACATTTTAGATTTTTTTGCACAAGAAAAATGCGACCATAACTGGCAGTTTAGACAACGAACCCACTCCTCTCCTGGTTTGCTTGTAGAGAATGATTCCAAACACACTAAACAAAAGCACTCGCTTTCTTCCTCTGATGAGCTGCACTCTGCTGATCTTCGTTTTAGAGAACGTTTGGGCGTGGATTTTGCAGGCATGCGCGTTTGTGATACATTCCCTTTTTTCTTAATCAAGCGTGGTGTTCCTCGTTTCGCAAATTCTTCTTCAATGGCTTTCTTCTCTGGAGTATCCGTCAAAATGGCACTTTTCCTGGTCTTTCTTCCTCCTTTCCTTTTCCTTGGAGCGACTTTAGGAAGAGGTAGAACCACTTCTGGAGAAAACTTCTCTGGTGTGTGGGAACAGTTAGAAAATGATTGAACTGGTGTTCCTTGTGAATCCCTGGACACATCGTGTGAACAACTTGGTGCTAAGTCTGGATCAGGCCTGTCTGTCACAAACGAAGGAGCGAAATCGGCATCCTGAAATATTTCCCTATTATAAGGATGTATTCCACATTTCTCAAATCCTTGTTGGATATTTCTTGGCGTTGTGGCAGTGGGAAAAGCTATTTTTAAGATTGAGGGAATATCATAGATTGACATAGGCTTAACTGTGCTCTCTGGTGTTTTGTTGTTCCTCAACCATGCATCCATTGCCGTATTGATCTGTTTTTTGAGTGGGGCAAAAACACTTCGATCAAGTGGCTGAAGGCGATGAGTGCAGTGAGGTGGGAACGATAACATTACAATGCCATTTTCTTTGGCAAAATCTAAACAGTCAGGAGCTAAATGCGACTGATGATTGTCTAGAAGGAGGAGGATAGGTTTCTCTGGGCTCGAACGAATACAAGAAACAAAATGCTTAAGAAAAAGCAAGAACTCTACCTCCGTAGTCCAGCCAGACTTATTTGCAGCACCTATACATCCAGTTGGACCATCTCTGATGAAGTGATCATAATACCTTACCCTAGGAAAAATAAACATAGGAGGGATAGCATTTCCAGCAGCATTTACTGCTGCAGTTAGAGTAACTAACTGCCCTCGTTCAGATGATGTCATTGCTCCAATTTGTTTTACCCCCTTTCTTGCTACGATTTTTGAAGGATTCTGGACAGTAGTGACCCCGGTCTCATCTACATTCCAAATGTCATTAGCTGTGAAAGAATGGCGATCATAAACTTCAGAGAGTTTGTCAAAAAATTGTGAAACGTTGGCACGATTAAAACTAGAAGCCCTTCCCAAACTAGTTGCCTCTGGAGTCCGAATGGAAAGGTCTGGGTGGCGCTTTAAAAAGGAAGAGAGCCAATCTGCACCTGCTAGTTCTTTGTCACTCCATGTGTTTGGCATGGGAACATTATACTTCTTCCCACATAAGAATGCAAGATGACGTACATCACGTGGAGTGAGTCCAAAATATATGTCAGAACATGTTTTTATGTAGGAAACAAGAGCGATCTCTTGCAAAGGTGTAAATACCTGTCTGTTCCCATAATAACCAGCCAAAGGTTTCCACTCCTCTCGAAAATTAATATCGACTGCATTTAAACCTGAAACAATAGAAAAACCATACAGGCCTATGTTAATTTTGCTCCTGTTTTCACATAAGAAAATCTAAACTACGCAAAACCATATTTTTGTACTAATACAATAAAAAACGTTTACAACCCATTGTTGAGACGTATTTATGTTAGAAATCAAGCAGATGTAATTAAGAAAATTCATTAATGAATGCAACTTACGTTTGTTTTTCTTTTTTATGTACCTCCCAAGTGTCACATGGCAGATGTTGTACGTTTTCGCAGCATGCCTAACAGATCTTCCTTCTCTTACAACTTCAGTTGCTTTCTCCAACATGTCAATAGAATATTTTCCTTTGTCGGTTTTTCTTTTGTAGTTACGCATCTGAAATTAAAATTTGACTGGAAGTTATTAATTACATCTACAAGATAAAACCGTTTAAAATGTATTTTTTTTCTTTCATAAAAGACTTAAAAGGAACAATAAATTAGGTAAACGTGGTCACGGGGTAGGTTGTAACAGTACGTGGGGCAGGTTGTAACAGATTAATTTCGCTGTTACAACCTACCCCATGTGACATCATTATAGAACACATTTAATTTTACCATATAGTTTGTATTTGTTTCCAATGCCAACAAAACATATCAGAACCTAAAGCTTAGAAGATTATTTTGCCCCGAAGACATTTTCTAAACTCCCTATACATTACGTACAATACGCATGTCAGTCAAACAAACAATATTTACTTACCTCGTCCAAAAACAAATTTTTCCTTCTTGTCGCCAGTGAAATCGTCCGACTGCCACAGTGTTACCACTCGCACTGAAGGCATCATAATGTGCCTTGATGGCTGAAACGATGATACGCTCTTGTGGCTGGTCGTGGAACTATTCGCCCTGTTACAACCTGCCCCTGTTACAACCAGCCCCGGTCTCCCCTATTCGAAAATGACCACGGGCATGTGTTGTACAGAGTTACAATACAGTTCTTGTATCTTGGCAACTGGTTTCCAAAGGAATCTTTCGTAAAAGAACAGAATTCTTTTTTGTGTGTGCCACATGCCTACGAGCGTCGTCATGTAGTCGCGTGACCGTCGCGTCGTCGTCACCAGACGGCCTGGGTGTTCCCTTCTTTACACCAGGTGACGACCGTGTTTGCTTGCAAGCACAGTTACTCAGCGGGGTGTCGAGTCTCCCCCCCCCTCCTCTCTATCCACCCAGAACAGCCACAAGCTCGGCTACTTGCTTGCAGTGTGACTCAACGGGAAACAACACCGCCGACTTTCGTCCCGCTGTCTCCCGAGTGTGTTTGCGCTGGCATGAATGGAACCACGCTGTCGCCGCTCTGGCGCACCTCGTTCTTCCGTACCCACACTGAAATTTATTTATTTATTTATTTATTTATTTTTGAAAATTGAAACTTTAAAAATCACGTTAAATTACAGATGTTCTTATATTTACACGAAAGCAAATAAAACTCTCCAAATAAATGTTCGTAGTATTGCTGGAGTATTTATGCTTCGTGTTGCCCCATTGACTACAATAGTTAAAAGTGATTTGAAAACTGTTCTCTGAATAGATTTCCAGTATTAACTGCGCGCACTAAAAGCCACGATGAAACACAAATTTTTTTTGAATATTTGATTATCTTTTCCGTTGTTTAAAAAATTACTCTTGTATAAAACATAAATATGTAAGGAATAATTCAGTATTATTTCCAAAAAGGTACCTCGTAAATAAAAAAGCAAAAATATAAATATGTTGTTCAAATTTATAAATTTCCAAATAAATATTTTGTAAAATTTCAGGCACAAAATGTTTTCTGCGCAGTGTCCATATGACGACATTTTGCGTAGAAACCAGTAAAATTTGCGGTTTCATTTCACGATGAGATAGAATTCAAAGTCTTTTTTTTTTCTCTTTATGCTGCTTGGTCGTCGGTTAACACGCGGGGGACTTGGAGCCGATGAAAACCCTTCAAGCACAGAAGCATCACATCTCGGGCGCAGCCAATCAAACTGTTTTATTTGCTCGAGTACGTATGTTACTATGGAGGGTATACTGGGTCGATTGAACCCGCGAATCCGTCTATCGTATTGTGATATGTGGGACGATGTCTAGGGACTGGAAACATTCGCGGTTTCGATGACCTTCGGAAAAGACTACACAGTCCTCTGTACAATCGGGCAAATAACGCCAGTTCATTGGCTGCTGTCTTGTGAGTCGTCTCAACTGGTTTGCCTGTCGTATGACACATTTTTTTTGTTGATGATTTCTCAATGTTTCATAATCGTCCAGATGAACAGTGAGCCAATAGGTAGAGAATCACGGATTCATTCGGTGATTTGCTAAAATTCAAATACACGTACCTTTACGTGGAACATCTTATCTCTCATGTACAGCATTTGGTAGTAGTAGTTTTGTGAATGGAACAGAAGTCGTACGGAAAGGAAATGTGTCCTCGGTGCTGCCATCTGTGGCGGATGGCGCGAACCAAAGTTCACAAAGCCAAAGGGAGACCTTACAGTTTAAACTGTTTAATGAATTTTAACAGTTTAGGCAGTATTTTAAAAAAAATTACATGTATAAAAATCATGTCCAAAGCCTGAATTTAGTATTTTTTCAAGTCTTTGTCGCTTTTTTTTTTCGGAACCGTTTCATCATGTAGTTTAAAATTTCGCTGTGCTAATCAAATGATTCGATAGTCGTCGTAGCTGATCCGGCAATGAATCTTATCCCGGGTGATTCGTATCAAGAAATGTAGTTCAGAATACAATTTGCGTATATTTATCACGCTCGGCATTGTTTTAAAGAATCCTACGTTAAATTTCGTGTCTGAGTTTCGTGTTACAAGTGTATTTGCAGTGTGAGAACACATTACCGAGGCGAAGTGTCAGACATCTCTGGCGAGTACTGAGAGGCTCGCTCACATTTGTTTCCTTGCTCGTGGTGATTGCGTGAGGACCACTTTGCAACGAGAGCTACGAGGAGTGCGAGGACGAGGCGGCTCGCTGGTTCCGCACCGCCGAGGAAAGGAGGTCGTCGCTCCCGGAAGCAGCAGGAAGGCGTAACTTATCTCGCGGTGCGTGCGCGCGCGTGCTTCTGCGCCGCTTCGCTCGCTCGGCCGACAGCCACTTGCACTGCGGGCGGGCAGGGCCGCACGCCCCCGCGACTCACCAGGTGCGATTAGACACATCTTGTATGGTTACAAGTCGACACTCACACCCTGTCGACTCGTTGACACACTTTGTATAGTTCTAAGTACACTCTGTATAGTTCTAAGTCGACTCTTTGACAGATTCTGTACAGTTCTAAGTACACTCTGTATAGTTCTAAGTCGACTCTTTGACACATTCTGTACAGTTCTAAGTACACTCTGTATAGTTCTAAGTCGACTCTTTGACACATACTGTATAGTTCCAAGTAATAACTTTCACAACCTGTATAATTCTAAGTCGACTCTTGAAACATTCTGTATAGTTATTAGTCGAAAATTCAACACACCTGTATAGTTATAAGTCGACGCTTTAACACTCCTGTATTGTTCTAGGCCGACTCTTTGACACATACCGTATAGTTCCAAGTCAACACTTTCACAACCTGTATAATTCTAAGTCGACTCTTGATACACTCTGTATAGTTCTAAGGGGAAACTTCAACACACCTGTTTAGTTCTAAGTTGACGATTTAACACACCTATATATTTATTTCTAAGTCGACTCTTTGACACATACCGTATAGTTCGAAGTCAACTCTTCACAACATTTGTATATTTATAAGTCGTCACTTTCACATTATTTATGGTTATAAGTCGACGCTCTGACGCACCTGCTTTGTTCTAAGTCGACACTAATCCCACGGGCCATATTTTTTCTAGAGACCGGAAAATTTCGCACTTTCATTTCACGACAGTCCATCGTAGAGGTCATTTAACCCTCAAATTTGTCAGAGCTAGCGATTGTTCCCTTGTTATGAAAGTCGTCTGTAAGCCACTGGCTTATTTGGCTAGGCCATTCAGGACGCGTTTGCTTCCGTGCTGAATTATTGTGATTGGTGTGCTGACAGTATACACGTGCACCTGAAATGAACCCATCCAACCAAGAAATACAGACAATGCTACAAAGTTTTAACCCGCAGCATGTCAGGGTATGTGCATAGCCCTAGCCATTATTAAAGACCGGAATAATTCGCTGGTTCAATAACCTCCAGGATAAACTCCAAAATCCTATGCACACTCGGGCAAATGCTACCTGTACATTGGCTGCTGACTTGTGAGTCGTCTTGACTGGGTGGTCTGTGATTCGACACTTCTATGAGTGAGGGTCTATAAATGGCCCCCATTCCTCTAGATTACAAGTGAACCAATGGCAGAAGCAGCACTAAGGTATAATTATTTGAATTTTAGCATAACATGAAATGAATTCGCGAATTTTTCAGGTCTCTAGCCATTGCCATTATTCATTTCGTCGGACGGTATCTTTCTCTTCGACTGGAGACACGCAGAATTCACTCGTCCGAGAGGTGCACGTTTAGGTAACAGTTGATCTGAGCGCACGGCCGTCGAAAGACACCAAGGACCCGGGAGACCGGTAGCTTTTCCAGGCCTCCTCCCAATTATTTAATGTACAACTTTTCAAAAATCCAAAGATAAAAAAAATCTTAAGACAGTAAACGATGCTTTGGCCATAACTGTAAAAGATCATCTCGGCGCGTACGGCATTGCATGTAAGGTTTCCTGTGAATTATTTTAACGATATACCTGTAATGTTTTAACTATCAGGGTTTCAACTTCGCATTCAATTTTTTTTTAACTCAACCGGGGCCCTGTGAATAAAACACACCCACACCCCCTCTTTGACCCTCCGTCTACCAGTTGTCGACAGGTCTGATCTGGGGTCTGTGATACTGACCACCGTAAAACCACATACCTATGAAGACAAAACGTATTTTGAAGGGATACTACCTAGTGGTTAAATACCGTATTATATTTTTATTAATAATATATTAATATATATATTTTTATAAATTATATATATTTTTATAATATTTTTTTAATAATATATTTTTTTAAAGTGAAACTGCTTTGCTGAGGAGACTACAATTTTCGAGCGTTACGAAAATTCCGATATCATAGTTAAGTACGTGGTGGGGGAAACTCATTTCATGTTTCTTGGCTGTCAAAATTGTAACAAATTTGAGAATTTTCAAATGCCAGATAAAATTAATTAATATTTTCTGAAAGAAATTCAAACCATTTCTTGAAGTAGCCAGTGGCATTGCAGTTAAACCTAAAAAGTTTCAGGTCTGCAATAAATTAAATTATCCTTATTTGTACAACCCAAAAACGTTAAAAATGTAACTTAAGCAGCTTATTTTGCAAAAAGTATGGGCTTCATATATTTTTCATGTTGTGAAAGTTAAGCAATTGAAAACATCTACAAGTGTATCTGTAATTACAGTAAATATAAAATCTTGACCTGAAATTAGAGGCACCCCCTTAACGCCGTGACCCGGACAAACAACTGGGACAGAGTGACAACGGAGGTGCGCTCGGAACACTGGTTTTCCCAGGGCACGACCACCACTGACTCACCTGCTGCTGGTCTCGCCACGTCGCTCCGACATACCTGTGGTTCCCGCTGCACGCATTCTTCCATAGCTAACAGGGACTACGGTCGCCTGGTCGGACTCACGAGCTCTAAGGGCGACACCGGCCCTTGAATCACACTTCTCTTCGCCTCTACGCCCCACGCACAGAACTGGCGTGCAGTCTTCTCGCCGGTAACGCGCCTCTATGGGGCTCTTAGCTATGAAATTATTAACTTATGTTGAAATATTAAAGAAAAATATGCTCACTGCAAATACCTTATTATATCACTGACAGTATTGTGAGTTTAATTTTTCATACCTGAATATGCTCGTGAAAACACACTGTTAAGCCATTTTTCACTGTCCAATGAGAAAATTACACGTTTAAGATGGAACCATGAAAAGAAACTTGAACAGAAACATGCAATGGCTTTTTTTAAGGGGATTGGTGCACCAGCATCGTATTAAAAAAACAATATATTTGTTAATGATTCAGCTGCTAGAGAAAATTTGAACCATTCTGGTGTAAAATTTTTTTTTAATTTTTTTATTTTAATTTAGTTATTGCTGATTTTCGGGAATTTTTTAAATTCAAGCTTTATTAAAAAACTATAAACAATTCAGTGGTAAAACTTTCGCAGATAAATTTTCAGACACGGGAGATATGACTGTGACCATTATTTTATCTGTAATCATTATTATTTTAATGTATTTACAATTTGAATTTTAATAACTGAGCTGCTACGAAATTGCGTGATATTCATTTGCGAATTTAATAACATTCGCGTTTTCATTTTTAATTCAAACGCCAACATATCTGTCGGCTGAATGATTGACTTTATTTTAGTCTTTAGTTTATTGCAGTCGGACCTAAAGTAAAAACGTAGCTGTAGAAGTTTGAGCAGCGTGCAAGCTCGGATACGAGAAATTATGGAGCGCGCTGGACAGTAGTGACACCTTGCGACTGTTTCCCCAACTTTTTGCAGCCAGCCCACCCTGCCACAGCTGTCTGCTGTTTACTAAGGGGAGACGGGATTTCGCGCGAAACTGATATGAAGGCCAACGTACTCATTTTCAGTAGATAAGAGAACGTGCTTGGTCTAGCTCGGCGTATAATTGAATGGTTATTCTCTGTTATTATTTAGCACAGTGATTTAGCCAGATGTTTTTTTGTTGTAAGCGTGAGATTTATTCAGGAATAAAATGCCGAAGAAACTCCACCAAGCAGAGTACACAAAAGAACAAAACTATCGAAAGCCATTAGAGCGCTTAGAAAAAAGAATAAAGAAAGATAAGAGATTATTTTATTATAGCTTTTTTTTACCATACATTTATTTTTCAGAGTTGCGTATGTACAACGCGATGGACGCGATGCGACAACAAAAAGATGTGTAAAATTGTAAACATGATTTTTTTTTTCCAGCAATGCGTGAACCGTTCATAAACTATATTCAACATGTATCCGTATAATTACGTTTGAATTTTTTTATGACAGGCATCAATGTTAACAAGTTTATTAAGCCACAATAGACTTTTTTCAGAAAAATAAGTGTAGCAGTAAACACTCAACATAGTCTCACACAAAATCAGTTTACATGAATGCAGTTTTAAGAAGTAAGCTACGTAAATAATATTTAAACATTATTTAATATCTGCTGGTAACGTTTCCAAAGTATCAGCTTCGCCTTCATTCACAAACAATTTTCGTGAGCTTATTAATTTATTTTGCTGGCGTTTCGTTGGTGACTGTTAGGACTGCAAAATTAGTAAACATTTTTCACCCTATCCTGAGTTAAATCTAAGTGTGCGCGGTTAGATGAGGACCTGTGTCTCATGCTTACGCCTTTACACTCTACTCATGCGGGGTATTAACCATGCGCGTAAGGGCGCGTTGCCAATGACTTGTACGATAGTCTCAACAATCCCCTACGGACTCGAAAAATGTCACCTGCTCATTGGCTACTTGACTTGTGACAACTGTTTGTTGTAATGCCTGTGATTCATCGTTGATTTTGTTGAGGAGTTTTCAGTGATTCAGAGCTTCCCATTTAACTGTGGCCGAATTGAAGAAGCAGTACAAATGTTACATGCTTGAATCCATAGCGAATGGAAACCACAAATATTTACTGATGTAGTGGTTAGTAAAAAAAATATATATTATTCGTTTCGCGTCCATCGCTTCGCGCCATGTTGGCTCCTATATTATATGGATTTACAAAATATAACGATTCATTTACGACACTTAAGATAAGGTGTGTAGGATTTTAAGAATTCACTTGAATTAATATTTAAGAACATATTTCAGGATAACTTGTGAAGACGCTCGTACAGACGGCACCGGTTGTGATGACTCATTGTTACCAGAGCAGGGGCCACGCATGTGAAACCTCAACACAACTCGAAAATCAGTAAGTGTTACATTGAAATGTGTCTGCTACAAATGTTCAGGAATTATAATTTTGAAATCGAGTAGAAATATTCCTGCAATTAGCATTAGGTATATTTTAATAGACATTGAAAGCGAATCATTAAGTAGCTTCAAAATCCAAATACCAGAATACAGATAGTCTGTAACAATACAGACCTCTCCGACTAGATATGGTCTAGATTGTTAATAGTAACACATTTGAAAAAAAACTGACTAGTTACTGAATATGTTGAAATTATGGTAAACCTGTTACTTTAGATGATTGGTGATGAAATAATGTCTCTTGGAAACTACATAAAATTTTAACTGCTTTTATTTCGCAAATCACCATGGCGGCCATTTTACGATCACGATTTAGTTCTTAAATTTTAAATTAGTTTATTTGTTGAGAGCCTGGTACAATGTGTCTGACCACTAAAGCGATCCGAGCCGCGTAGTGTATACTACTGCGAGGTTGCCGAAGTAGGCTCGGGTCGGGACGAATTTCACTGTGAAAAAACAAAGGTTTTTAATACATGGAAAATTATCCCAAAGCCGAAAATTTGTACAGCAGTAGAATGAACATTTCTTAGTAACACGTCAAAAGTTTAAGTACTGCCGCAAACCTTGTGCGTCACACCAAAAACGAGCAGTTAAGTCCAAAATGACATTTTTTTGCAACGATCCACAATAATGGATATTGCAAATGCAGTTTATGGATTAGACCGTCAGTATAGAACCCAAAATAATCTAGAAACATTGTTCTATCTGAGGATAGTGATAAAAAGCACAAAGTTTAAACATGTTTCTATAAAATAGACCATTTAAATCATTAAAGTTAACGAATTCACTTTCATTCAATTTTAAGGAAATATAAATACATCTTACATAAACTTAAAGATCCCAACGTGGAAATCGCTTAAAGTAAACGTTGTTGCATATTTATTCATCTTTAAATTGGTATATTTTTTAAGTGTCTCATACAATTAGTCTGACCACTAAAGCGATCCGAGCCGCGTAGTGTATACTACTGCGAGATAGCCGAAGTAGGCTCGGGTTGGGACGAATTTCGCTGTTAGGAAACAAAAAATTTTAATACATGGAAAATTATCCCAAAGCAAAAATTTTGTACATTAGTAGAATGAACATTTCTTAGTAACACGTCAAAAGTTTACCGATGAAACCTTGTGATCACACCAATAATGAGCAGTTGAGTCCTTAATGATAATTTCTACAATGATCCACAAAAATGTTTCGTAAATTTAATAACTTTAATACTTTTTTAAGTCGGTTCTCATTATGGCACCAAAGTAATATAAAAGAATGTCCTACATGGTAATTGTGATAAACACCTCAAAGTTTAAACGTCCTATTATTAAATTGGTAATTTTAATCATAAAAAGTAAGAAAAAAATATTTTTTTTATAGAAATTTGACTACATGTTACACAAATATGTTGTGCGTAGCGTCAAAATCACTTCATAAATATTGTCTGTTTTTTTTTTTTTTTTTTTTTTAAATGTGTATATTTTGAGTGTCTGGTACAATAGTCTGACCACTGATGTATTTCAAGCTGCGTAGTGTGTTTGCAGCAGTGTTAAAGTCGCTTGTGCTGGGACGTTTTTTGCTCCAGAAAACTAAGGTTTTTAATGTATGGTAATTCCAGACTGAATTTTACTCTGAAAGAATAAACGTTTCCTAACTACAAGTGATTTTTTCTGCAAACGTAGATAAAAATCTTCCAGGATGCGATTTGCTTAGGTAAAAATGTTAGTATGATGGACTCTTTAATTTCTAAATTATAAATAAATCTATTGAACTTCCTAGAAAGTTGTGATAAACTGACGATATTGCGCGAGTAGCAGACCCGTACGTGACTACAGAGAAAGGCTATTTTCCTTGACCGTTAGGATTTATGGGACGAACACCCTCTCACAGCTAGAGTCATAAAATACGGTCAAACTCTTGCAAAAACATCCACCATCACTCTTTGCCACTAGCAATTCAACGAAGTCAGCTAGGTGCAGCACTCCAATAAATTAACTTAGAAAAAAATACTAAATATGTAATTCTATCAATACATTTTACAACACAACTTATGTTTTATTTATTTTCTGGGAAAAATAATATTATCATACGAATTATGTTATAAAAGTGACAAAACTCACATTTACGGTGTATCGTTTTCTTCAATTGTTATGTAGTAAACTAATTTTATACAATTAAATATATATTTTATAATATAGGCTACATTAAAATTTTGCGTAGTTCTGATCGAAAATAATATAATGTATTAGAAATAAAAAAATAATTATATTTTTTGGTATTAAAATAATTTTTAATAATTAAATTTTTATAACAAAATACGAACACACATATATAAAACCAGAGGTCCTCTAAAATTTTGATTTACAAGTTCCAAGCAGAAATTGTTTATTGTTAATTTTAATGTATCAAAAATCATTCATATAAGAAAAAAGAATATGTAGTATATCTCAATAGATGTAACATGAATACACCCTATCATATGCATTAAATATATTTTAAGTAATCCTTAAATAAGACCAAGTTTATTGAGTGTCGCAGTACGCAGCGTGTTTCTAAGCACGCCGGCCGCGAAAGATCAGTACGGCCGCAGTACACTGCAACGCTCGGGCAGCTTTCATGAGGCAACTAATTATGCTAGACTCTTTATAAATATACTATCTTAAAGCTAAAAGTATAATTATAACCATTTATTTAGACATTTTTTCGCATTGGGCTCTTCAAATCGGTGTAAATCGTATTTTTATCTGGGTGGCAAAGATAAAAAATATATATGTCGTGAATTAATCGCTTTATATCATATCTTAAATATTAAAAATTTAATTTTTTTTCTTACATTAATGGGTGTATTACAGTTTCTAGATTATTTTGGTAGGTTTACGGACAGTCAAAATTAAAAACTGTATACTTGGGTAGCATTTTAATGGACTGATGTAAGTTGCTGTCACCTAGGACTTAAATGCAAATTTTCGGTGATAACGCACAAGGTCTACAGCGGTAAACTTTCGGTATATTATTAAGCATAGTCAACTCTACCACAGTACAAAAATCCAGCTTTGGACAAATTTTTCGCAGGTTTGTGCCTTTTTAAGTCTTGGTTTCCTGGAGTAACACGAAAGTCTACGCGGGGAAGGGCGGCTACCTGATCCGAGAATGAAGGATAGGGCGAGATGGGAAGCGAAGATAAGATCTGGTTTCGTGGTTCGCTTTCCGTCCGTGTTGGAGAGAGAGAGAGAGAGAGAGAGAGAGAGAGAGAGAGAGAGAGAGAGAGAGAGAGAGAGAAAGGCGATATTGTGGAAGACCTTCGAAAGATTCCCGCTAGATGGCAGGCCTCAGAGCTGCAACCTCCGACAACCTCCCCTCACAGAAGCTCTCTCGCCACTAACTTGCCAAATCTAAGCCGCTAGCTTATATACGTGCTGGCTGGCCTTACAGTAGTAATAAACAAGCATTTATGAAACACTTAAGCTCATTTCCAACAAATTCTGACGAATGACTGTTTTTTGTCCTGCACCAATCCCCTTAATGGTATTCGTATTTAGTCTTGATAAATCTCGTGCCGTTTTTAAATGACATATTTAACACCTGGAGGTCTTCACGCCGTTCGGCTGACTGGCCTTTTATTGTTAAGTGAACCACTCTAAAATTATTATTTCCTCACTACGTGATCATCTAACCATGGGTTGTTCAACCCTAACCTCGAAACATACACCACCCATGGGAAGCATTTTAGACCATTAAGTCGCGTAGATGATTTCAACCGCATATTTTGTCTTATAGACCTGCAGTGGAAGTTTGTCGGTAGAATTCAGACTCATTCTGTTGGAGACGTTTAAGAGTGCTCATTGGTTGATAAGGTCACGCTCTTTGGCGAGTCACACGTGTTTGGACACCTCTTCTCCTTACTTGTGACTGGCCCAGGAGGGTCGTCAAGAGGATGGCAAGAGCACTGTAGTCATAACTAGAGACCTGTAAAATTCGCGATTTCATATCCCTAAAGGATAGACTCCATGATCCTCTATGCACTCGTGCAAATTACATCTGCTGATTGGTTACCGACTCGTAACATCTGTTGACTGTAATGATCGTGATTCGCTAATTCTTCTGTTAAATATTTTTCATTGGCCCAGAGCCCTTCAGATAAACTGTGGCCCAATCACTGAAGCAAAATAATGTCAAAAGTATTTGCACTCCATCCTATCGCGAAATGAATCCGCGAATTTTACAGGTCTCTAGTCTTGACATCAACGTGAAGCAGGTGTATATGTCTTTCAAATCTACTTACCTTTCCAATAAATCCGTGAAATAATCAGAGATCTAGCAATTAATAAATACTTATGTTATTATGCACCCCTAACTTTTATATACAATGCGAGATATAAGCAGTCACGACAGAAGGAGAAGGGACAAACATATTATGTCACTAGCTGAAGTACCCGGTGTTATCGGGATAAACACATCATAAAATAAGAAACCTTACTACTGAATTTCAAGTCTGTGGGGAATCCACTTGAAAAACGGGAAATTTTGATTTTTAAGTCCCATTGATTGCTTAATCTCAATGCTTCAAGGATACCCATAAGCAAAACCCTAGCTTTATTTTGTGGGAAGGTAGGTAACCCCTAGGCTAAACGTGACATTCAAATCAACGCCATCTATTGACGAAGTTACAAAATCAACTGTTATTAGCGCTTTTTTTTTCGCTAGCAGCCGTGAGCATTACTAAGCGGATGGGTTTCGCAAAGGAGAAGGATAGGAATTTGCCAGTCCTTACCATATGACCGTGTGACGGACATACATAATGAAATGACTCAACGTTTGTGTGTCTAAAGCTGGAATCACAATGCCCCGACGGGTCCGACACGACAGGCCCGACAAACTGTCGTGCAGAATCTCAGCATGACAGATTTAAAAGCTTAGGGTCACAATACCACGACAAAAATAACCCGACGATTTTCAATTTGGCCTTCGACAAATCGTGCCAAGCTAAATACTTCAATTAAAATGCATTATAGAATGCGCTAAAAACAAAATAGGCTCTTTTATTTATTATTGACAGTTGAAGTGCAAAAAAAAACATTTAGTCGTCTTCGATACGAAGTAAAGTTAAATTTATTCGTAAAACAAAGAGTAGTTTATTATAGTTACAAGGAAACAAGATAAAGATATGTCAGTGAGGGACAGAAAAATACTCCTGATGTTAGCTGTGCGAAGAATTAAAAAGAATCGAAATGTTAAAAGATGGATTCTAAAATAACGTCTTCAACCATAAACACGATGATATCTGTTTATGTTTATACAAACAGACTAAGGCAAGCTACAAATTTTTCAATTCGCCCACACGTAAAACGAAATTTCACTTTTCAGCAAAAATATTTACCAAGTAGGTAAATATTTTTGAAATATAGTTCTGTACTGTTTCCTTTCCGTTGCCGTTTTCTTTTCTGTCAGGCAGCCCGACACGACGAAATTAGAAATAGAATCTATTCCTTGCCGGCCGTCGGGCTGCGTATTTTGTCGGGCTGACGTCACGGCGAGCTTGTATTTCATTGGCTATTGAACTTGTTGGGCCTGTCGTGTCGTGCATAAGACCTACCTTCTACGGTTTTGCTATTTAAAAACTGAATTTATTTTATTTTCACTACCTTAGGGATGGAATATCATAATTATATGTAGTCCATGTCACTCTCCGTCCCATAAATTATCTGTAAGCAAAAAATAATTTCTATTTGCTGCGTAAAGAAAGTACAAACCTACAAACACACTTTTGCATTTATAATGTTATTAGCGATTCCTAATATGTTCTTTGGCTTCGAGACCGTACGCAATTTTTTTATTTGCCTTATTATTAGGTTATATTTCGAATGATTTTGTAAAAGAAAACCACATTGCAAAATACTGGTTGAATATTCTATATTTCGTGTCAAATTTATTGGAACATCATCACCGTCAAGACATGGTCGATACGAGCGACTGTCTAAGCAGGTGCACACTAGCGCCACAGACAACATCAAGACGTGTAGAAAATAAATATTAAGTAGTATTGAAAATAAATAGCACATAAATAACTTACAGAACCACAAAATAACTAATAAGAGTTTGAACGACTAACAAGTAAGCGAATGCTTTGAAAATAATAATTATAGTAGTAGCAAATTACTATACAAAATTACTTTATTTGGAAAATAACCTATATGAATATTATTTCGTATAACTGATGTAGTTCAAATATGTAAATAAGTATTCACGTTCACTCCATTATGGGTATATATGTGGGTATAGATATACGTTATGTAAAAAGTATACATTCTATATTACCATGCGACCTTAGACACACACCGTTAATTCTCGGTGAATTAAACAGATAATTTACACCATTTAAACCATGCAGTTTTTTGTGATGTTTAATGCCACAGTTTATCATTCAAATATGAGGCAATGATCAAAGTGTAATGTAACACACGCCATATTTCTTCTGAAATGTTAAAATATTGGATGTCAATACTGGCTGGTTTTTTATTAACGTAATACTGTAGAACTTTATCCACTAATAAGCTCCACCTTTTCCGATAAATTTGGTGTTTCAATAGAGGTAATTATTTTTACTGCCATATATTAATCTTTATATTTGATTAATTGTGTGTGTATACAGATGATCATCTCACTTTGGTATATTCTTTAGGAAATCCTGAATTAGTGCCAGAACACAAGATAATGTTAATTCAAACACTGTGATGATTAATCGTAAATCAATGACAAAAACACCAGCAGCATTGAAGGACATTTCTTTCTCGGTAACTTGTTTGGAAAATTCCATTAAAAGCTCGCATAATTCTTTATTTCCCTCTTGCTGCAGTAGCAGATCCTGAATAATATCCCGCGTGACGTTCCCTTCCTTCTTAGTGGCTTCACATTCCCAAATAAGTTTTGTCGTCAAAGTTGTATACGATAGTGTTCGCACTATACTCAAGGTCATAAAGGTTTCATTCATAAAACCGTTGCTGTATGACGATATAAAAATGTAAACAAGACATGTGTACACTGTAAATAAAATAGAAATGAAATATATTGTTACTATGCAAAAAAGAGGCATGCCATAGGTAGAATTGATCATTTGAATTATCTTGAATAATTTGCGATGTGCCACCCTCAGAACGTAAATTTTGTTTGTAGTTGGTTCTTGAATCGTTTGGGAGCTAAGCAAATCCGTATTTTGCAGGTGTGAATGGTTGGTCGTTGCTTGACTACTTGCAGCTCGATTATGAACTACAGTCGACCATAATGGAACTGTTACACCCAGAACTGATTCTGTGTACTGGACTTCCCGTAGATTCCTGTTCAGGATTACAAACCTTTGTTTCGTTAAAAAGACAAGATATATGTACTTCAAAGATGTCAGATACAATACTAGATGTTTTGTAAAACCAATTAAAGGGAGAATATGCTCCCATAATGATGTGTTCATGCGCAGGTGCAGAACTATGTAAACTGCAAAGACAGTTAGTGATGTGCACTTTAGGAAACGCTTCAGACGATGTTCCCAGTTTTTGTAACATTCTTGTGCATTTCCCATGAGTATCTCATCCACTTCCACGAAATAATTAATCATTTCCTGTCTGGATTCGCTGTTGAGGCACATCGTAATCATGATCACAAAGCTGGAAAAAATTACAGCGTTCATGGAACATATGAGAGAATCGGAGAAATAAGAGCTAGGTTGCCCAGAACGAAGATCAAAGAATAGCATTAAGACATTGACTATCATCAATACCAGCATCAAGAACAGCATGTATACAGTCGCTGGGATCGACCTCTTGAGCTTGATCTTCCGTCTGCCGCCTGGTCTTTCTTCAGTGAAGGGCTGGAAAGTCTCCAGACCGAGTGCCACGGAGAAGACACGGAATGGGTCCAGGCATTTGCAGTAATCTGCCTCCACAGCAGCGGACATCGTCACTGAAACGACACAATCACACCTTTTTAGTTTAACTCACAGTTTTAATTGTGTTAAATGGGAAACCTTTAACAATTACCTTTTGGGACAACTAACGCGTTATATTTTTAGTATGTAATCAGAAGATAAAATATAAGTAACATCAAAATCCCATTAGGAATTGAGAAGAATTTATAGAAATAAGTAATCCTATATACTAATTTAATACTCTTTAATCATTACGACTTTTTTTATGCCACATTTGCTATTTGTAATACTGTGAAATCTGTAATGCTTTCATATCTTAATTTCTTTTGTTTGATTTTTCTTTTCTTATTTTTCCTTAAAAAAAATTTTGATAGTACTGTAGCTGGTAGAAATTCTCAATATTTCTCTGAAATTTTACCGTAAAGTAACGTAATGTAGTCATTATCATCTAACTACACAAGTGATAGTATTTGTTTTTCTTAATTTCACATCTTCGGAAATATTTATTTCAATTTTTTTCTCTTCAGTTTAAAGTTATTCCGTATACCTAAGATTTGTTGATATTTAAGGATTGATCCCTATACTGCACACTTATCAAAATGAATGCAAACACTTTTGGAAGTAAAATGTAATACTTTTTAGATATTCAACGACTTCTATAAACACGTTTATGCAAAACCTTTCTAAGTATTCAGTATTTTATTTAATAGCACATGGTGAGTCTTTTAAAACAGGTCAGTGTAAAATTTGTGACATAAATGAGTTATTTAGTAACTTGTAGAGTTCTGGTATTCTTCAAATATGATAAGTTTTTTGCTTTATTCCTACTTTTTAAAACTCCATACAAGAAGACATTACAAGTTAATTAATGTGAAGAATAACTTGTCCAAGGTTGGTTTTTACCCCCGGCTGATGAAGGGAATTATTTTTTAAAAGACTCGTCTTGTAAAACAATTAAACTCTTCCCCTATATTTACCTAATATACACTGTAAATTCGTTTTGTAAATAAAACACAAATATAGAAGTAAAATTATTGATATTTGTAAATTTATACATTTACATGAAAAAAAAACTGTAACACTACAAAATAGTTTCGCAATAATACTGATTTTGGATTGGTACCTAGTCATTTATACCTTGTGTTGTCCTATTACCTCCAAAAAGTTAATTGTATACCATTCCCTGAATAGCTTTCCAGGATTAAATGCGTACATTAATAAGCATATTAAAACAAAAAGTCAAATTATTGAATATTGTATTAGCTTTAAATCTTTTAAAATTTAAGCTTTACTAAAACTCTCTATTAAAATATAAAATTAAACTTCATAAATTATTCAGTGTTATGTAGAAAACACGTATTTCATACATGCAAAAATATCCATAGCCATGGGTTGTACAAAGATAATATCTTTCTTGGAGTGTTACAATATATTTTTTTGACAACTGGTTTCCAAAGGAATCTTTCTTTTAAGTAAAGATTAATTTTCCTGTGTACCTGTTGCCTGGTCGGCCGTCTAGTCCTTGAACACATCGCCTCAGCGCCAGTTCTAACTGCCGCACAGTTGGCTACAGGCGAGTAGCTTCTAGTTGGGGAACTGCCCAACAGCTGCGACCACTCGCCTCAATCTTAGCACAAATTTCCCTCCTACTTCCCTCAAGCGGTATGCAGGCAGGTTGTCAGTTCACGGTGGGAAGAGGGCGTTTCCCTTCCAGTCCCTACAGAAAGACTTCCTAGACAAATTATATGATTTGCCCGTTTCTGTCAAGCAAAGCGTTATCGATCGCCCAGAATCGTTCATTTCCTACGTATAAAATGTTTTTTTTTTTTTCAAATACTTCAATTGACTAAACGATTATTCCGCCAATAATTTTTTTATGTTCGTAGTTTAAAAATAACTTAAATTTTCTACTTTAACGTCTATTTTGTCAAACAGTTCTGTGAGTCTTCCCATAATTTCTCTCTTGAAAAAAATTTTTTTGTTGCCTCAACAAATCATTTTGTGGAAATATAAATAATGTACTTCGGAGTTAACACAACTCTAGTGACAAGAAATCTTTAATATTTCTGTATATAAAAAATACTACCATCACGGTAACAAAATGTTTTTTGGAACGTAGCAAAATTATTTCGCCGTAATAACATGTCAGGCAATAACTGGACTCCAATGCCAAATGATTAGAAGCACAATACATACAATACTAGACGAAGAATACAATATAAAATAAAGATGAACATCATTCAAGAGAAATTATCACTGGCCCAGAAAAAATTGGCGGAAATTTAATGAGTAGGTACTAATGACATTGATTTGAATTTTATAGAAATAGTTCTAAAGACTTTAATATCTTTTTTTAAATAAATAATATTATTAATCTTTAATCTATTTATTAAAAACTAAAAATTACACCAACCTGTAATGCTGATTACAATATTACACTAGTAATTGTCATCAATAAATACAGACAAATATTTTCTAAAACATGTGACTTCGTTCTTTTGGTATAAATCATTACAAACAAAAGCATTCACCACGTGGATTTACTGCAATTCAGTTCTATATACAATACTAAACGAGTTGTTTAGCTCAGTGAAAATAAATTAATTTTTAGATCCCAATAATTTCACGCAGACAACATATAATTATACGTAGAAAAAGCATCATGCACCAAACACTTTCAGTGTTTGGCTACATGTCTTATTTATTGTCACTATAAATGTTACTTTTATTTATATTCCTATTAATTTAGATTGAATGAACAAATCATTCAACACAATGTAGTTGGCTAATAATTAATCATATTCTGCTTTATTAGCTTTTGAGAGGTTTTCTTATTATTATCCAATCAGGTGTTGAATTTCGAAACATGTTAACAAACTACTTCTTAACCTTTTGTGTAGGTGAGGGATAAATTAATGTCTTGATAAAACCAAAGGCATCCAAGTTTCACCTACTTAGGGCCGTTATTTAGGAAAATTGTAACAGAGATATATTTTGTTAAGTAGTAGTGCAATTGTTTTAATACACTGTTTCTTAAGATTAGAATCATCTTGTTTATCTTCCTGAATATGATTTTTAATATATAAAACAAAATTTTATCCTAATAAAAACGCTTTTTTTTTCATACTAGTATTCAGTTTATTAGACTGGTTTTTACTTACAATTGATATCACACAGTAAAAACATTAATCGGTAAAATAACAACCAAATAATATCTTAGAATGAAGAGTTTATGATGGGGAAGGGGTGTAATCTGAGGGAAAATGTGTTTTATAGAAAAAACAATCACATCTATAAATGCTTATGCAAAACATTGTATTGGCGTGTGTGTTTAGTTTATTCAATAGGTAAATCAGAAGATATCCGAATGGAATCGCAGCTATACACCAACATACCTGGGCTCTCGGCGGCAAATGGCGCGCTCTGTCTCCTGATCGCCCCAGCCACGCCGAAGCAGCTCTAGCCTCGCGGACTGCAGTGTATCTTTCCGCCTCATCACCAGTGGCACTTTCCTACTTTGCGAACCGCGATACAACTATATTCCCCAAGAATGATCCGATGATCATTCCTTTGAACGGTGCGCCAACAAATACTTGGACTACTCCACTTTCGCTCGCGTGAAGCGAAGTTCAAACATTTCCAATTTGCGGCAACAGGCGGCAGCAGTGTTGAAGGTATGTTAGGTGTATTTATATTGGTGGGCTGGAACGATTTGTAACGTAGCGAACAAATGGTTGATGTCACCACATGATAGCCTCGCCTCTTTAGAATTTTAGTTACGACTGAAAAACACATTGCGGTATTTAAAAGCTGTGGTTAAACAAAAATAACCTGAAATATGAACAGGTTTTGCAACGAAGAAAGCGTTAGTTTAATTCTAGCTGCAGTATCCACGCTGCCCGGCCGTCATGCATCAGGTCAAGTCGTAGGACATACACTTGAAGGTCGGGAAATTTTGATCACTTACACCTCCGACACACGGCATGGTAGCTGATTAGTAGTGTAGGATAGCCGGTCCGAAACTGGGTTCTGGGTGTGGTTCCTGTGGTGTCGACCGCCATATTGAATTGTGACGTCACGGTGGCCATCTTTGATGAGCGTAACGAGACACAGCGTAACGTGATAAGTAGATCACGGCCGCCATTTTGGATGACGTCATTTCGTTTTCTCGAACATTCCTGCATTTTGTTATCCGCCATTTTGAATTATGACGTCATAGTTACAATTTTCGTTACGGCCTCCATCTTTAACTTATTTATTTATTATCAGATTTTAATGGAAAAAAAATAAAATTTATAAAAAAATTAAATAATAAAATTTAAAAAAAAAATATTTAAAAAACAAACATTAACGACACGGAGCTCGGAGTCCTCGGTTCGAACCCGGCGAAGGCAAAAAAATTAAAAATGGCGACCGATCCTTCCCTCGTGGTGGGTGCTGGCAGACTGACCCCCACCACTTTGTTCATAGCATATATATCGCCAGTTAGCATGACGTCATGTCAGCCATCTTGTCCTCGTCTGCTGGAAGCCATCATCATTGTATCGTCGGCTAGAGTGCGCTGATGCCATGTTAGTTTAATTCTTAAACGCTAGAGTGCAGTAATAATTTATTATTATTGCTGTGACACCCGCCATCTTTTCATTTGGTCGCCATCTTGAAAATCCGTAATTATTTAGCTAGAAATGCGGGAAAAGTTCCAAAATTCATTAAATAAATTTGTAATCTATATACTGATTGATTAGATCGACTAAGGTCCTTGGTTCGATCCCTGGCCGATACAAAACAACTTTAATATTTTAAAAAAGTACCATTGAAGTGGCAGGTTTGAGAAAATAAAAACACTGCAAATTCTTTTAAAAGAAACTGCTATTACATTAATTCTACACTACTACAAGTACAAAAACACACAGACAAATTACTAAAGCCATTTTGATGTCTCGATTCAAACAGTCTTCTTAATGGACGAAGTAAGTCTTTTACATGTCCGTAAATGTCTATTCAGTTTATCAGGTCGACATATTGGTACACCACAATTTTCACACAAAGACGAATTATCGACTTCATTAAAAGGACAGTGATATATTTCGTGTCGTTGTGCACTTTGAATATTTGCTAATGTTTTGTTACAAAATATACAGCTTGATTCCGATGAATGTACAGCCTATCCATCACAATTCCTGAGGTGTCGTTTTAATCTTCCATAGAGTATAAACTTCCTTAAACATCTGTTGCACTGATATTTAATGCGTTCAGAGTTATTACTACAATTGTGTATTACATAATACCGTAATTTCAAGTTTTTGATCTTCTCACAGTACGTGCAGTCGGGTGATGGAACACCGCTGGATGCTCCTTCCTTCATCAATGGCACTGGAACTGTTGACAACCATTGTAACACTGCTGACATGTTAACTTCTGAAGCCTTTGAGGTCTGATCTGCGGAAGATGTTGCACGCGTCGAAATCTCCTGCTGTGCTGAGAGAGCATGTTTAGCTGTAGACGTCGTTGTCATCGTGACTGCACTGATGATGGTAGACCTTTGATCCAGGTTGGTGTAGATAGTGGTAATGATGCCATCGAGTTCTCAAGAATAGCTAGATACCTGTCTATTATGTTATACAAGTCTAACTATCCAACCCGTTCATCACCGCAGCCAGAGACGGACTGAAGTCCATATCACCAGACCTCACTTATATAGTCTCATCAGCTGGTACAAAACATGAGTCAAAACAATAACCATGTTCATTATACTCGCATTTAACTTTCTCAGAGCATTTTTTATAATGATGATGTAAGCTATCGAGACGTGAAATTTGTTTATTACATTTTATACACTGAAACAGTATTCTTTGAGCATTATTCTGACGGCTGCTTCTTTCATGTCTGCGCGCATTCGTAGGTTTAGTAAAAGATGTGCCACAATATTTGCATTGATGTGCTGTACGCTCTTCATTAATTTAAGTATGGTATGCAGATGGTGAAACTTCAGCTGATGATGGAACAGCACGTATCGTTGTCTCCTCTGCAGCAGGTATCGGGATCTCCACCGCTGTCGTGGTCTCCTCTGCAGTCGGTATCAGGATCTCCGACTCCATCATCGTTGCTACCATCGAGGTCCCCGCTGCTGACGGTAAACAGTCTATTCCGGTTGACATTGGAACAGTAACTACATCTCACGAAACTACCTGAAGAGAGCATGTCCGTACTACACCGCGACCAGAGGTGAACTGCGGGTCCAGTCGTCTGAACCTCGCTTATATACCCGCGGTCTACTGGTATACTTCATGAGTCAAAATATTGTCTGTATTTAAAAAAAAAATTTTTTTTTCAAGTTTTACACATTCATTTATAAAAATTACACAAATACACATTAGTAGTATGTAAATGACGATCCGGAAACAGGATTCAGGATGTGGTGCCGAGTGCCGAGCCACATCTCTGACGTCACGTCCATCTCTGACGTCACGACGGTCATCTTGGATGAGCGTAACGGGACAAAGCGTAACAGGAAAAGTAGTACCTTGACATTTGACCCTCAAAATGTTCCATACATGACCAAAATTGGGCAAAATTTGCCCAAAATTCCTCAAAATTCGCCAAAATTTCCATTTCTGTGGAAAGAAATTCCGCCAAAAAATCTCAAAAAATTCCACAATTCTAAAAATTAGGATTTCGAAAATCCTCAAATGTTAATTTGTATTAGAAAGCACCTAAATGCCTGAAAGCGGCTTAAAACTCCTAAGAGCTAGCCGCTTTAAGCCGCCAACCTTGAAAATAAGGATGTCACGGCAGCCATTTTGAATTATGACGTCACCGTTGCAAATTTTGTTACGGTCGCCATCCTTAACTTTTTTATTTATTATCCGATTTTAATGAAAAAAAATTTAAAATTTATAAAAAAATCAAATAATAAAAATTTAATATTTTTTTATAAAAAATTGTATTTTTACGACACGGAGTTCGGAGTCCTCGGTTCGAACCCGGTGAGGGCAAAAAAATAAAAATGATGACCGATCCTTCCCTCACAGTGGTTGCTGGCATACTGACCCCTACCACTTATGTCAAAGTATATATTTCTTCACTTAGTATGATGTCATGACCGCCATCTTGAAAATCCGTAATTTTTATGTTAGAAAAACCAGAAAATTTTTTATAATCATTAAAAAAATTAACTAATCTAATTAAATAATAAAAATTGAATACAAAAGTACTTAAAACCACTGTTGCACATATCGTAATGGTCGCCATCTTGGATTATATAATTGTAGCATGTTTCGTTACGCCCGCCATCGTGGTTGAGTACGATGTCGTTGTTACACTTTACGTTATGACCGCCATATTGGATCCTATTACTGCTGCATGTTTCGTTACGGCAGCCATCTTGGAATCGAGTGATTATTTAGATAGAAATTCGGGAAAAATTCCAAAATTCACAGATAAAATCACACTTTACATATTGAATCTATACTTGGTTCGATCCTGGACGATGCTAAAAATAAATTTAATTTAAATACCAGAATAGTGTCAGCTTCGAGGAATCAAACACCACAAGTTCTTTTACAAACATAATATTTATTACATAATTTCCATTCTACTACAGGATCACTTGCGAAAGCCAACAATCTTATAATCATTCAGTTACGCATCGGTGTGAAATGACTAATTTTTAGCTCCAATCGGTTTATACTAGACAGAGACCAACCAGAACCTTTACTGACATAGTCCTCCTCTTCTTGGCAGAGTTTCTTGATTCCATTATTAACAGTTTGCTTCACATCGTCAGAACTGTAAATTACTGCAGCCGAAGTCTTGAATGCACACTTCTTCACTTTTTCATCTAACGGATACGGCTTTCCATATATACAGTCCAACCATAAGTTATATTTCAAAGGTCCGTTTGTTGCTACGTCATCAGTAAGCTGATTGATTATGTTCTGTCTGATATCATCAAGAAAAGTACAAATGTATTTCGACTCACTTAACGTATTTAGATAATAGTAGTCCTTCAATGTTCCACGAAATGCAGACTGCGCCAAATAGAAGCCATTATTGTTCACTTGTAATGCTCCGAACACAGTCTTAGGTTTAGTTCCATGTTCAGACGTCATGACAATCGGTTGCTGAGCATCTGTTTTTTTGATTGTACGAGCCCGGGTCTGCAATTTAAAGCGAGGAGTCGAAATGTCTGCAGGTAGTTCAGCAGTAGGCACACGGACTTCACCATTACATATTTTCGCATGTCGTCGCAAACTATCAATTCAAGTAAACCATTCATGATAATCATCACATCGAAACTTTATACGAGAAGGATTCTTTTTCATTTGCTCCGCTCATGTCTTCGTGTATCATGGGAAAATGTGAACGACATATCACAGTAGCTGCAAGGATACCGTGCTGATGTAGACGTACCTTTCTGACCCGATCCAGATATGGACGTTGCAACAATAGTACCATTTCCAGGCATACTCTTATGAACATCGATGCATCTCTGTTGCACCGAAACCTTTACTTTCTGCCGCACAGCAGGACCTTTACATGTCTTCATGTGCGTTTTCATATTATCTTTTCTGGCAAACTGCTTATGACATTTCTCACAAACAAACATTTTACGATATAGGTTCTTGGCACATTCTCTCTTCTCATGCCGTCGAGCATTGCTGCTGTTTGAGAAAATCTTGTCACAGTAACAGCACCGAAATTCGTTAGTTGTTGTCGATTCGGCATCCATTGAAATCTCCATCGAGGGCGAAAGAAAGTTCGTCGAGGTTTCCTGCACAGCCAGCACTACCGGCATTAAAGTCTCTTCTGCTGGTGGTATCACGTCTGATGAAGTCTCCTCCAGTGTTGTCGTCGTCGTTGTCAACGGAATCTGCTCCTTCTCCGTCGTAGCTGTCGTCAAGGTTCCCGTAGATGATGGTACAACCTCCATCGAGTTCGACGTTAAAGTCGGTAAAGATGCCATCGAGTTCGCAAGAACAGGTAATTACGTGATTAATGCACCAGAAAAAACAAACTAGGTGATCCGTATACCGTCGTCGTCAGTTACAAACTGAGCGACCTGCTGTCTAGGACTCGCTTATATTCATGCACCGGATGGAATAATACGCTAGTCAAATCAAGAACCATTTACTATAATACTAGAGTCAAAACAACAATTAAAAAAGAGGATTATCTTTATATATATATTTCTTGTGTGCGTGTGTATGTCACTGAACTCCTCCTAGATGGCTGGACCGATTTTGATGAAATTTTTTGTGTGAGTTCAATGAGTTCACGGGGATTCGAGGAAGGTTTGGATTCACAATTGGATATTTTATCTCGATTCTGAGTTAAGAAAAAACTAAAAAAATGTAATGTGTGTCATAGATATACAAACTGTTAGTGTCATTCCTCTATGTCTGCCGAGCAATAGCTTTCAAGCCATTACGTTACGTTTTGCTATTGTAAGGAACTAAGTAGAGAGAAAAAAAAGGTTCTTGACAGATTGTAGTGTCGCCATATTTGTTTCTATTTTCAATGCCGTTTTTGTATATTACAATTTAAATTGCAGAAAAAAAATCATGTTTCATAGACACATAAATAGTCAGTGTGTGTCATTTCTCTATGTCCACGAGGATTCGCCGCGTTATTTTCTACTTGGGGCGAACCCGTCCGCTTAATTAAATAATCAGGTTTTATCGTTGAATGATTTCATGATATATTTCATGAAAATCTGCTCTCATAAAAAAGTTAGTTTTATAGACATTGAATAGGTGTCCTCTCTCTCTCTCTCTCTCTCTCTCTCTGAAGATCAATCTATGAATCGTTACAAATTTATTTCCTTTATTTTTTTAATTTGATTTGATACAATATGATTTCACTAAAAATCAATTTCTACCCCTTCCTATTTTCATTTCCACATTACGAAGTTTCACTTCTTCCACGCGGAGGGACTCCACGCAATATTTTTGCATGCAATTAAAAACTATTTTTTAATGATGCCAAAGAAGTATAACTTCACATGCGCGTACCTAAGTACACGCACCCACTTTTTAAATTTAATTTTTTCTATATATATTTTTTCTCCCTACCTAGGGCACTCATAATTCTTTAAATTTCACGTGTATGTTTTCAATGTCATTCGAGTTGTACAATTTTTTTTGTCAAATTGGTCATTATTTATACTTTGTTTCATTTTGGAAACATACGTATTTTAGGTATTATGACAAATAAAAAAAAATTAGTTTCACTAACATTCTTAGGTTTTTATTGTGTGGATAGTTTCAAGTTTAATATTATGTAGGTACATAAATTCTTAAACTTATAAATTTCTTCGAAATTTATTCATTGCTAGGTAGGGCCTACGGATATTTTCTATTTGTCAATATTGTTATTTTTTTTACATTACCTACTTATTTGCAAGGAGTTTGGTTTAGTGTTTATAATTTATCTGCTGAGCGTCAAGCGTCTTAGGGCTGCTGAGACCGAAGACCAGAAATATTTATCAATTATGTAATATATTGTTGAAAATTTTGAATTTAACTATTTCAGGAAAGTTGATTTTTTTTATTAATTAGAATAGTTACGTGTAATTGCCATCTTCCTTTATTTCATATTAAATATTATATTTGGTTGAGTGTGAGATAATTTTATTTATGTATGTTTTAATTTCATTTAATTTCTTATATATAAATTCTTACCTACCTACTTATATTAAATTTCAGGCGGATGTTAACATTGTCATTCCAGTTGTATAATTTATTTGTCAAATTAGTTGTTATTTATACTTTTTGTTTCATTTTGGACTATGTTTTTTTATACTTAATTCAAAGATTTGTGGTGTGTACAGGAAGTGATGTCTCTATTAATTTCTATACTCCTTTTGATAAGCGGAATATTGCCACCACAGTTTTACATATAAAGAAATCCTACAAATGTTTTAAACATTATGACAAATAAATATAGTTCACAAACATCCTTAGTTTTTTTTTGTGTGTATAGTTTGAAGTTTAATATTATGTATGTACGTAAATTCTTAAACATAGAGTTATTTATTAATTTATTTAGATAATTATTAATAGGTAGGTAATAAGCTTTCTATTTGTCAATATTGTTATTATGGTAGATAGGAGTACAGTAAATGCCTACATTCTTTTATTCCTTTATATCTCTTTCGATTTGGAATGTTTCCGAGCCATTCGGGGTCCTCAACGTCAACCCCCCCCCCCCCCCAGGTGGTTAAAGCCCCAAAATTTAGAAAGTTTTAAAAAGTTGAAAAATCTATCTCTTTCGATTTTAAGTGTTTTCGAGCCATTCAGGGTCCTCGAACCCCCCGCCCCCCTCTGGGAACAAAGCCGAAAAATTTCGACAATTTCAGGAATTTCAAATATCTATTCTTTCGAGATGGAGTGTTCCAAACCATTCGAGGTCCTGAAAATCCACTTTCCGCAAAAGTGAAAGCCCCAAAATTTCGAAATATAAGAATATATATAAATTGGATGTTGGCATGTATGTCGTCGATAAACTCTTACACCGTTTGACCGATCGCCATGAAAGTTGGCACAACGAAGTGTTTTTATCATGGAGAAGGTTTTTATGCTAACAATTTTTTTTGTAACTAGCCGCTAGATGGTGCTTAGTGCATCAACTTCTAAACCTTTCAACCGATCGCCATGGGTAAACAGAAAACCATAGGTCACAGATACACAAACAGTAATTATGTGTCATTTCTTAATGTCCACCACACTGGACATATCGCTATTCATTTTGCTGTAACTCGCGGACAATATATCACCCGGTGTTCAGCCCGGGAAAAGCCGGGTACTGTAGCTAGTATGATCTAAAAAATTCGATGAGGTGTTATACGTTCTCGTCTCATGAATTCGATCTCGCCAATATACGCTAGGCTCCAAGAGCTACGATTCGTGCCATCAGATACAAATGCGCCCATAGCTACAATTCGCACCTTCAGATCCAAAGCTCCAACACCCAATGTACGCAATGTACGCGCAATACACGCAATTTACACGCAATAAATGTAATGAACACACAGTACACACAGGAAACGAAATGAATAAATAGTACACACACAGGAAACGAAATGAATAAATAGTACACACACACAGGAAAAAACGGAATGGACACACAATACACACAGGAAACGGAACGTACACACAGTACACACAGGAAACGGAACGTACACACAGTACACACACAGGAAACGGAATGTACACACAGGAAACGGAACGTACACACAGAAAACGGACAGTACACACAGAAAACGGACAGTACACACAGGAAACGGAACGAACACGTAATGTTCTCGCAATTGACGCAAAGTACATGCAACGTACGCAAAGTACGCGCAATGTATGCAATGTATGCAATATACGCAATGTACACACAATGACTACGCTTCGTTCGCAAAGTATAAGCATTTAATGAGAACGAAGCACGTTTGGACGGAAATTCTATAAAATGAAAGCTCATTTAACGAAAAGGAGGCACATTCTCTCTCGTTCATTCAACTCGGTAGGATGCGATCGTCAATGATAAGTTAAGATATAATGTCTCCAACAGTCTATGAATCCAACAGTTTTTATTTCCATTAGTCATTGGCTCCAATAGACATTGGCTCCATCAGTCATTGACTCCAACAGTCTTTTGACTCCAACAGTCTTTTGGCTCCAACAGCCATTGGCTCCAACGGCCTTTTGCTTCATCAGCACCAATGATATTTGACTAGAATGCTGCGAGTCTAATAGACTATGAGGCTACAATTCTACGAGTCTACGAAGCTCCAACTACTCCGGCAGCTTTATGTTATAAGATTACAAGACTACTTGTTTTACGTAGCTACAAGTCAGCATAGCTACTTGGCTACGTAGCTACAAGTATACGAGGCTCCAAGACATCATGACTACGCGACTACGACCCATGAGGTTACGAGACTACGTGACTACGATTCTTCGAGTTTACTAGACTGCAAGGCTATAGAGCTACGAAGCTTCTAGAACATAAGTTTACGAGACTGCGAGGATACAGGACTACAAGTCTACACGAGTACTTGACTACGAAGCTACAAGTCTACATGACTCCAATTGCGACATCTGTCTTCGGCTGAATTTTCTCTTTGGCTCCAACTGCTCCATCAGCATTATGTTATAAGCTTTCATGGCTACTTTGTTACGTAACTACAAGTCTACGAGGTTCCAATGCATCATGTCTATGAAGCATCCAGAACACAAGGTTACGAGACTGCGAGGCTACAATACTACGAAGCTTCCAGGACACGAGGCTACATGGCTACGAGACTACATGGCTCTAACTGATTACAATAGCACCATTCAGTGGTGAGAGTTAATTTATCTCATGCAAAATAACCTGTTTAAGGTAGTGTCGATTATTGTCAACATATGACACCACATGTTGCGTACAGGTAAATATTATTTAGTTCTTTTATGTGGGATGCGGGATGCTCACTAACGATCGCAAAAGAAGGAAGGCTTCGCTAGGCACCAAGGAGAAGGAAGTTCGTCTTATATGTTAGTGATTCACAGATGTCTCTTGTCATATTATTTGACTGAGTAATGGTTGTTTTGTTTTTTCATTCCACCTGATAAAAAAAAATATTGTTAAGTGTCGATATATCAGCAGAATTTCACTAATTAAATTCAACTCTGAATAAAATGACTCATTAGGTAAATATCCTTCATGCAGAGATCGATTTCTCACAAATAAACAAGAGCACTCGGAGAAAACCATCAGATTTCTAGCCAGGAATAATGAGAAGCACTTGGAGAAAACCATCAAATTATGAACAAGAATAATCAGGAGCACACGGGGAAAACGTAACGACAAGAATAATCGGGAGCACACAGAGAAAACCATAAACATATTGAAAAGAATATTCAGGAGCAAACATAATGACACGAATAAATGGCAGCACACACGGAGAAAATCATTACACTTATCCTTGATATAAAAAAAAATACAGAAAAAAAATTTAATAAAAAATTTAAAATTAAAATATACAAAAAATACATAACAGATTCTGCAGGCTTGTAAACTTCTTATTGTTGAGCAAAGATAGAGTTCTACTAGAAGCCAGAATTTTATGTATTTTTTTGTATATTTTAATTTTATTTTTTTATTAAATATTTTTTCTGTATTTTTTTATATCAAGGATAAGTGTAATGATTTTCTCCGTGTGTGCTGCCAATTATTCGTGTCATTATGTTTGCTCCTGAATATTCTTTTCAATATGTTTATGGTTTTCTCTGTGTGCTCCCGATTATTCTTGTCATTACGTTTTCCCCGTGTGCTCCTGATTATTATTGTTCATAATTTGATGGTTTTCTCCAAGTGCTTCTGATTATTATTCCTGGTTAGACATCTAATGGTTTTCTCCAAGTGCTTCTCATTATTCCTGGCTAGACATCTGATGGTTTTCTCCGAGTGCTCTTGTTTATTTGTGAGAAATCGATCTCTGCATGAAGGATATTTACCTAATGAGTCATTTTATTCAGAGTTGAATTTAATTAGGGAAATTCTGCTGATATATCGACACTTAACAATATTTTTTTTTTATCAGGTGGAATGAAAAAACAAAACAACCATTACTCAGTCAAATAATATGACAAGAGACATCTGTGAATCACTAACATATAAGACGAACTTCCTTCTCCTTGGTGCCTAGCGAAGCCTTCCTTCTTTTGCGATCGTTAGTGAGCATCCCGCATCCCACATAAAAGAACTAAATAATATTTACCTGTACGCAACATGTGGTGTCATATGTTGACAATAATCGACACTACCTTAAACAGGTTATTTTGCATGAGATAAATTAACTCTCACCACTGAATGGTGCTATTGTAATCAGTTAGAGCCATGTAGTCTCGTAGCCATGTAGCCTCGTGTCCTGGAAGCTTCGTAGTATTGTAGCCTCGCAGTCTCGTAACCTTGTGTTCTGGATGCTTCATAGACATGATGCATTGGAACCTCGTAGACTTGTAGTTACGTAACAAAGTAGCCATGAAAGCTTATAACATAATGCTGATGGAGCAGTTGGAGCCAAAGAGAAAATTCAGCCGAAGACAGATGTCGCAATTGGAGTCATGTAGACTTGTAGCTTCGTAGTCAAGTACTCGTGTAGACTTGTAGTCCTGTATCCTCGCAGTCTCGTAAACTTATGTTCTAGAAGCTTCGTAGCTCTATAGCCTTGCAGTCTAGTAAACTCGAAGAATCGTAGTCACGTAGTCTCGTAACCTCATGGGTCGTAGTCGCGTAGTCATGATGTCTTGGAGCCTCGTATACTTGTAGCTACGTAGCCAAGTAGCTATGCTGACTTGTAGCTACGTAAAACAAGTAGTCTTGTAATCTTATAACATAAAGCTGCCGGAGTAGTTGGAGCTTCGTAGACTCGTAGAATTGTAGCCTCATAGTCTATTAGACTCGCAGCATTCTAGTCAAATATCATTGGTGCTGATGAAGCAAAAGGCCGTTGGAGCCAATGGCTGTTGGAGCCAAAAGACTGTTGGAGGCAAAAAACTGTTGGTGTCAATGACTGATGGAGCCAATGTCTATTGGAGCCAATGACTAATGAAAATAAAAACTGTTGGATTCATAGACTGTTGGAGACATTATATCTTAACTTATCATTGACGATCGCATCCTACCGAGTAGAATGAACGAGAGAGAATGTGCCTCCTTTTCGTTAAATGAGCTTTCGTTTTATAGAATTTCCGTCCAAACGTGCTTCATTCTAGCTAAATGCTTATACTGCGCGAACGAAGCGTAGTCATTGTGTGTACATTGCGTATATTGCATACATTGCATACATTGCGCGTACTTTGCGTACGTTGCATGTACTTTGCGTCAATTGCGAGAACATTACGTGTTCGTTCCGTTTCCTGTGTGTACGTTCCATTTTCTGTGTGTACGTTCCGTTTTCTGTGTGTACGTTCCGTTTCCTGTGTGTACTGTGTGTACGTTCCGTTTCCTGTGTGTACTGTGTGTCCATTCCGTTTTTTCCTGTGTGTGTGTACTATTTATTCATTTCGTTTCCTGTGTGTGTACTATTTATTCATTTCGTTTCCTGTGTGTACTGTGTGTTCATTACATTTATTGCGTGTAAATTGCGTGTATTGCGCGTACATTGCGTACATTGCGTGTTGGAGCTTTGGATCTGATGGTGCGAATTGTAGCTATGGGCGCATTTGGATCTGATGGCGCGAATCGTAGCTCTTGGAGCCTAGCGTATATTGGAGCCTATTGTATATTGGCGAGATCGAATTCATGATACGAGAACGTATAACAGCTCATCGAATTTATTAGATCATATAATCCTCTTTTTTAATTGTTGATTTGACTCTAGTATTATAGTAAATGGTTCTTGATTTGACTAGCGTATTATTCCATCCGGTGCATGTATATAAGCGAGTCCTAGACAGCAGGTCGCTCAGTTTGTAACTGACGACGACGGTGTACGGATCACCTAGTTTGTTTTTTCTGGTGCATTAATCACGTAATTACCTGTTCTTGCGAACTCGATGGCATCTTTACCGACTTTAACGTCGAACTCGATGGAGGTTGTACCATCATCTACGGGAACCTTGACGACAGCTACGACGGAGAAGGAGCAGATTCCGTTGACAACGACGACGACAACACTGGAGGAGACTTCATCAGACGTGATACCACCAGCAGAAGAGACTTTAATGCCGGTAGTGCTGGCTGTGCAGGAAACCTCGACGAACTTTCTTTCACCCTCGATGGAGATTTCAATGGATGCCGAATCGACAACAACTAACGAATTTCGGTGCTGTTACTGTGACAAGATTTTCTCAAACAGCAGCAATGCTCGACGGCATGAGAAGAGAGAATGTGCCAAGAACCTATATCGTAAAATGTTTGTTTGTGAGAAATGTCATAAGCAGTTTGCCAGAAAAGATAATATGAAAACGCACATGAAGACATGTAAAGGTCCTGCTGTGCGGCAGAAAGTAAAGGTTTCGGTGCAACAGAGATGCATCGATGTTCATAAGAGTATGCCTGGAAATGGTACTATTGTTGCAACGTCCATATCTGGATCGGGTCAGAAAGGTACGTCTACATCAGCACGGTATCCTTGCAGCTACTGTGATATGTCGTTCACATTTTCCCATGATACACGAAGACATGAGCGGAGCAAATGAAAAAGAATCCTTCTCGTATAAAGTTTCGATGTGATGATTATCATGAATGGTTTACTTGAATTGATAGTTTGCGACGACATGCGAAAATATGTAATGGTGAAGTCCGTGTGCCTACTGCTGAACTACCTGCAGACATTTCGACTCCTCGCTTTAGATTGCAGACCCGGGCTCGTACAATCAAAGAAACAGATGCTCAGCAACCGATTGTCATGACGTCTGAACATGGAACTAAACCTAAGACTGTGTTCGGAGCATTACAAGTGAACGATAATGGCTTCTACTTGGCGCAGTCTGCATTTCGTGGAACATTGAAGGACTACTATTATCTAAATACGTTAAGTGAGTCGAAAGACATTTGTACTTTTCTTGATGATATCAGACATAACATAATCAATCAGCTTACTGATGACGTAGCAACAAACGGACCTTTGAAATATATCTTATGGTTGGACTGTATATATGGAAAGCCGTATCCGTTAGATGACAAAGTGAAGAAGTGTGCATTCAAGACTTCGGCTGCAGTAATTTACAGTTCTGACGATGTGAAGCAAACTGTTAAATATGGAATCAAGAAACTCTGCCAAGAAGAGGAGGACTATGTCAGTAAAGGTTCTGGTTGGTCTCTGTCTAGTATAAACCGATTGGAGCTAAAAATTAGTCATTTCACACCGATGCGTAACTAAATGATTATAAGATTGTTGGCTTTCGCAAGTGATCCTGTAGTAGAATAGAAATTATGTAATAAATATTATGTTTGTAAAAGAACTTGTGGTGTCTAATTCCTCGAACCTGACACTATTCTGGTATTTAAATTAAATTTATTTTTAGCATCGTCCAGGATCGAACCAAGTATAGATTCAATATGTAAAGTGTGATTTTATCTGTGAATTTTGGAATTTTTCCCGAATTTCTATCTAAATAATCACTCGATTCCAAGATGGCTGCCGTAACGAAACATGCAGCAGTAATAGGATCCAATATGGCGGTCATAACGTAAAGTGTAACGATGACATCGTACTCAACCACGATGGCGGGCATAACGAAACATGTTACAAATATATAATCCAAGATGGCGACCATAACAATACGTGCAACAGTGGTTTTAAGTACTGTTTTATTTTATTTTTATTTTTTAATTCGATTAGTTAATTTTTTTAATGATTTTAAAAACTTTCCTGTTTTTCTAACATAAAAATTACGAACTTTCAAGATGACGGTCATGACGTCATACTAGGTTAAGATATATATACTTTGACATAAGTGGTGGGGGTCAGTATGCCAGCAACCACTGTGAGGGAAGGATCTGTCGTCATTTTTATTTTTTTGCCCTCACCGGGTTCGAACCGAGGACTCCGAACTCCGTGTCGTAAAAATACAGTTTTTTATAAAAAAAAAATTATTAAATTTTTATTATTTGCTTTTTTTTATAAATTTTAAATTTTTTTTTCATTAAAATCGGATAATAAATAAAAAAGTTAAGGATGGCGACCGTAACTAAATTTGCAACGGTGACGTCATAATTCAAAATGGCTGCCGTGACATCCTTATTTTTAAGGTTGGAGGCTTAAAGCGGCTAGCTCTTAGGAGTTTTAAGCCGCTTTCAGGCATTTGGGTGCTTTCTAAGACAAATTAACATTTGAAGATTTTTGAAATCTTAATTTTTTTAATTGTGGAATTTTTTGAGATTTTTTGGCGGAATTTTTTTCCACAGAAATGGAAATTTTGGCGAATTTTGAGGACATTTTATCAAATTTTGGCAAATTTTGGTCATTTTTGGAACGTTTTGAGGGTCAAATGTCAAGGTCCTACTTGTCCCGTTACGCTGTGTCCCTTTACGCTCATCCAAGATGACCGTCGTGACGTTAGTGATGGACGTGACGTCAGAGATGTGGCTCGGCACTCGGCACCACATCCTGAATCCTGTTTCCGGACAGTCATTTACATACTACCCACATTAGTTAAGGGGCCTCCCTAGTAGCATCAGAAGTTAGCGGAACACTATGTTTTTAAAATAATGATGGGACTTTATTAATCGACACTACGAATCTGAAAATGTTTCACCCACGAGAAGATAATACACGAATTGTCTGTATACTTTTACATTTTTGTTTTTTTCTATCAAAATATGAAATAAAAAATCACCAACTTGTCCAACTTTGGGGCCATTTTATACTGCTTAGGAGAATGACAGAAAAAAAGTACAAGTCTAGAAAAAAAGATAATTTTTTTCTGAAGAAATTCATGTATTTAAAACATATAGTCATCGCTTTGAATTCCGAGATATCTTTTCCGCAATTTCCGCAAATCCTGAAAGTTTTCCACCTTCTCGTGCTGCCGCTCGGCGAAGCCAGCTCGCAGGCCACACAGCTCAAGTAGCCGGGTGGAGGAACACGTGGCCGGAGGGGAGGCAGGCTACCTGTGTGTGCGTGCGTGCGTGAGAGGGAGACAACCCACAACCGCAAAGGTAAGATAATCCCGTGACCGAAAGAAATTCTCAGAATTGCTTTTAGTGTGCCTCGCCACAGTACCATGTGCTCGACTTACTCTGTGACTATATTCGTGTATCTCTAAAACATTGCTTTTGTTTAAACTACAAATATCCTAAAGCTTACCATACTAGATCATGTATTACGAAATAAAGTATTGAAACTAATCAATCAACACATTGAAAGTTGTCCTACAAACTATTTATTGGTGGCTTTACAGTCTCGCTAGCTAATTCGACAAAATTATATTTAATTTTTAACATGAAAATACACTTCATTGATTTTCCTTTTATTTTTAATAAAAATTCAAGAAACAATTATTATACTACCCAATATTTTTTAAAATTATTTTAGTTTTCCAAAATGATTTTACACATCTTACAATGCCGGGGAAAAATTTTATACTGGTATTAATCAAATGGTTAACTATTTACAAAAGTTTTGATACTTAAAAATGTAGGTTTTATATAAAATGTATCTTAAATTAAAAGAAAAATCGTATTTTGAAAACTAAATGTCATTTTGCTATGCTTTTTGGTTAGATAGATATCTGATTGTCTGCACTGTTTTAAAAATGTTCATGGAATGATAAATAAAAAATAAAAACTAGGGAAGTTCTATATTAAATAAGCTAGTCAGAATTATGTAAATGTTCCTCCTGGCGCAGGAATCACGAGGAGGATTGAAGATGAGGTCAGTGACCGATCGCTCACATATGTAGTTATGGATGGAACGTTATTAATTAAAAAATTCAAAAACCATTTTGAAGTTAAAAAGTATAATTAGTGGCAATGTTTAATAAAGATGACGTAAATTTTCAGATAAACTTATTTCTGCAGCTCAATTAATTAATAAGGGCAGGAAATAAATTTTTTACAGCAATTATACAAAATTATTAAAAAAATTTAAACCACAATTAATTTATCCAAAAACCAAAATTAAGTAAATATTGCCCACACATTACAACATCCACGAAAGAACCTTGCAAATTATTTTTGTTAGATGCATTATTTTGCATTCAAGTTCTTTATTTTTTTATACTTCACCTACTTATAATTGTTACATATTTGGCACATGGTTCTTCACGTCCAATTAAAGGGCCTGAATAAGTAGAACGCGTTTCTGATCAAATTGCACGCCTGTTACTTTACCTGCAACCCGGAGTGGTGTGAAATAAATTATTGTACATTCGTGACGTTGGCAATCAACTTAAATATTTATGAGTTAAAACCAAACATAACTATAACGGATAATCAAAGAAATTTTGAAATTTTGAAAGTTTGTTCTGTTTTTATATAGTACACAAAGCAGTTAAACCATAAATTATTTGTTGTTGAAAAAAAATAATCCTTAACCTTTCATGCTTTTTTTCATTTATTTTTATTACCAGATATTTCCGTTTAAGTAATACCTATATATATAACAATATAGCAATCTAGAAAAAAAATTAAGGTAGCCTTATTCCAAATATGTTATGATAGACGTTAGTTAACTAAGAATATAAATTCGCTTTACAACCACAGCTTGTACACAAGTAAAAAAAAACATGGTTCTACTTACAGGCCGTATTGAACGTAGGGTACGTTTATGACAAATACAACAGCAATAAACATATGGCTGAGTCTGCTTTCATGTACACTTTTTTTTTAAGTTATCACTTTTAAAGCGGGTAAAGGGTACCTATCAAGTAGCTTAGCATTACCCAAAGTGAATGTCGTGCTCCAGAAAATGTTCGAACTATGTAATATTTGTATCACTGTTGCGTTACAGACCTGCAACTTTTTTCAGTGCGCGATGTCACTCTCATGTAAAAATATGTCGTGTTTAGCGCAAACGTGTTCGAATGAATCCAAATCGAGCTGCCAAAGAATACCTATCGATGTCGGCAACATACATAAGTATACAAACCAACGTTTACAAGTGTATTCATACGTAAGTATAAAACTGGCGGCGGACCATGATGCAGTTGGTTCTTCGCGTACAGTCCACTGACGGGATAAGAAGCGTCAAAGATCTTATATGGCTATTCTGTAAACTTGTATGTCATTTCACTGCCTGCTTTAGACAAACAACATCCATTACTTTTAGCTTTGGCTTGAAAAGAATTACTCCGGCCGACTTTCTTATATGACTTATTTCAGCTCCTCGTGCGACCAGTGTGTATACCTAATTTGTCCGCGGCCTTATCTTTGGGTGAAAGTTATTTGAAAGGGAAGTTGTATCGGTAATGTTCATCATGTATTACATAACAATTCGACTTAGATACGCACATGTGTTTTTAAAATATATGTTTAATAACTTGCAATACAAAGTATGTGTTGAATTTCATGTATTGAATTTTTTTTTTACATTATGTACGAACATAATAATCACAATATTTCATGAGAAATTTTTAAAACATTTTACAAAGTAATCTCTAATTTCTTCCACACCTCATGGTTAACCTTACTATTTTATTTCACGTTTCAGTTTATTTAAACTGTTTGGAATCATAATATGACGGACAATGAAGAATATTAGTTTCAGTAAATTTTATGAGAGGATTTACTTATTACATTAAATATACCTCAATTTTTACCTCAAAGGAAAATAGTTGCATATCATTAAATGATAAATATTTGTTTCCCATTAATATAGTTTATGAACATAACTTATTGTGATAATACCTACATTAGTTAAATTGTGTTTTTGTAATGCTCTCCTATTGCAGTAAAATTTTTGGGCATATTGAATAGCATATAGTCGATCTTTAACATAAGCTTTTGGAATACATAAATATAATATATTATGTTCTCGTGATTTTAACAATTAAATATTTCTTCGCATGAAAAAATTAATTAACTAAAAAAATATTTCAGTAATTTATACTCAAGGACTAAAAATTTTTATTTTTATAATATAATAATATTGTATGTATGTATACTTTTCTGAAAAAAAGTAGATTCAAGAAAACAAATTTTCTTTTTTTTTAAATTTTGTTCTTGAACCTACTTGACAAGCGATATTAAACTTCAACTTTATACTTTCGGTATAGCACTTTTCGATTTATTTTCTCCAAACGGGAATTAAAAGTAATGAATAAATAACATTTTCCTCTCTTAATTATTGCAGCCGTATACTGAAAAGTTTAACTTTCCTTTATTTGCATGACGCGGAGCTCCTAACTACACAAAATTTTTGTTATTTATTTTGAACGTTGTATTTATGTTTCCTTACAAACTTAAATGAACCTCTTAACATTTAATTTCATCAAAAGTTATACAATATAAGTATCAAGTTAAAATATTTTTAAGTGTATATTCTGCAGCATTAATTCCTATAAGCAAATACTTATTACGTACAATGTACTTTTAGTCCTGTCGCATAGTTATGCAAAAAATTGTATCAAAAGTATTGTTTCTTCTATGCGGTTATGGTTTAAAAAGAAAAAAAAAGTAATTTAATTTATTTTTAAATTCGGTTGTCAGTAAGAACATGTATTTAGTGTAATACGACATATATTATTCTGTTTATTAAAACATTACTATCGATAACTCCATTTTAGATTTATCTGTCTATGTTATATTTCAAATTGATTCTTTTTCTTCGGCTTATGACAGCAGCAAATTTTGTTTTATCGCATATGTAATGTTTTTATGTTTTGCATATTATAATTAATGAGTTAGTATTGTTGGCGGGTGAGGCTTTTACACAAATGGACGCGTTCTTGGCGGCTAGCAGGTAGGACGCGTGTATTACGCAGGCTGGATAGGGAAGTACGACTGCGGGCGAGCTCCATGATAGAAGCAACGGGAGTAGTATCACTCGGCTATTTGTATAGGTTGGGATAGCTGTGCGAATGGTAGAACAGACCACGGGACTATGGTGAGGAAAAAGGTCCCAAGCTCGACATCCCGACGATGAGACCGTTTACGAACTGTCGATGGATCATCAGGAAAGTTAACAACTTCTTCAGAAACTTGAGTCCCTCTTTCAAAATTCAGTTTAATACCTGGAGATGACTATATTCGGTGTTCTACCAAGCGAAGCATACTCTTAATTCATTACTAGTTGATGTTTAATATTTTGACGCAAAATAAAATTGCGAATCAGCTTACTTTGCTCATGCCAGGTTTTACAAGTTTTGTCAAAGTTAATTAAATGAATAAAAATTGTGTCCCTTTGTTGCTGGCTACCCGTAAGAAATTATCATGGTGAATAATAATAATAATTTTAAGTCGACATGTAACATTATGATTTTTATGGGATTGTGTTTTGGTAATGGTGTGTGTAACTGTCTTGTGTATTTTATTACATTCTCTTCACGTAACGAATTGTCTGAACGTAATGTTATTGTTTGTTTGTTTTAATATTTCGTTTTATTAAACAAAGATACATAGTTTGCCACTTCGAGTGACTACAGAAATGACAATACAATTAGTTTACAGTGTTCCAAACATTTTAGTTTCCTCTACTGTACATGGGGCGAATATTTTTTATGTTATGTTTACTGAAACCATTTTACGCGCTAAGTGAGATGTTGCGATTGAGTAGAAGGGAAAATATGTCTTAACACCCTGCGTAATGTTATGAATTCCATTCATTCGTTTACTCTGTGATCCGGAGGGTCTAATGTTAAGACTGAATACATGTGCACTTCCTCTATGTAGAGTGGCTTCATTGAGATGAAAGCAAAGCTCACGTTGATGAAATACTTATTAATTAAAAAATTAAAATGTTGTTTTATGCTTCAATTTCTGTTATTGTCGTACACAGATTAAAAATGTAATGCAGAGTTCCTCAGTTTTATGTATATTGAAATTTGCTCATGTGTAGAGTAGTTATTAAAAGCATAAAAAACATATATGACGAATTGTTGTTTATTATTTCCATTAGGCGTGACCATGAAAATAGATAAGATTTTATCATTATGTGAAATCTACATTTTAAATGTTGGCGTTTAAATATTTATGAAAGCGTGTGATCTTAAAGCACTATTTATCTATTTAGGAAGTAGGTAGTTTCTTTGATTTTAGAAGGGTTTTTTAAACAAACAACTAAATTAATTCAAAAATTTGAACTACTGCAAGCAAAAAATACTTTATTCCATTTTTATTTTAAAATTAGCCATTGTATTCTACCTTGCTTACACTCTATTATCGAAAAATATTTTTTTTTTGACAGAGATGAATACCGTAAATTAATACACAAAACATACATGTTTTCGTATGATACAATAATAGCTAGTGACAGTGACGAAACCAAAATTATTTTGATAGTTTGTATAGAAAATCCCCAACAGTAGTGGTGGTATATTTAGGGATTTCTTTGTAGATGGGTACTATTCCACAATAAAAAGGAGTTATCGTCAATTATCAAAGCAGCCATATTTAGTATCTTCTTTGACAGCCTAAATACAGCACCAAATGACGTACTTGGCTAAAAATTAATTCCAGCTGCATGCATAGATTCCGGGAGGAGGGGAGAATCTCAGGGTGGCCCGAACCTCCCTGAAATAAAAAAGTCCGTCTGAGGGGGCCCGCTTGCATTTGCAAAATCTTCACGTTATCCCGTGGGCCTCATGGGAATCCTACAAATTTTCGCCCGTGATTCCAGCTATACATTTCACTGACACCTTGAGCACAACAGTCAGTGCACACTGAGTTCTTCCATACCACCCGCACTTGTCTTCGATAAAATCTGAACTCAGGTGGATTCAGCGTGACTGACTAAGCCTGCAGTCTGAATCCACCTGTAGGCCGCTGTTGCAACAGCTAAGAAATGTACACTGCTCGTAGTGAACAGTCTGTATGTAACTCGAAACGGGATTCCAGTTCATTCGTGTATACTTATTCATCATATTATGCAACGTTAAAGTCATTAAAAAAATATGCAAAAATAAAATAAAATGCTAAACATGTAATAAGAGCCAGAAAATAATAATATGCAGTAATATTTAGTGTAACTAAATACGACGTGAACCCTAGAATACAAAGTTGACGATGTGTCGTTGGTGGGAACACTTGTTTGTTCCTGACATTTTTTTTCTTTACAGAATTTAAAAGTAAGTTTGACATGCACTTTTTATTCAGGAAGTAAGTTAAAAATTTATTTGTCGTTATTGCGATTTAAAAAGTTGATTTGTGTCTAAGAGTAAAAATAATTAATATTATTTTCATAATTTTATTCCCAGTTTTATTACTCAATTATTAGTAGGACGTGATTTCTCGTCGCGGTGCGGAATACTTTTATGAATGAAAGCATAACTGTTCGTGCAAAACCATTCATCACACAAATGTCAGTTCGAAAGTATAATGTTGGAAATTTTTTTAATGATATAATTTTTGCATTCCCCCCCCCCCCCCCCCCCCCTGAAAACACAAGCTAACACATCGATTGTTGGTGACAGCATTTTTTGTAATGTATGAATATCTCTTAATTATGTAGAACGTTAATTAAAAAATAAAAATACATGTTTTAAACAGAATTGACGATTGTTTGCATTTCATGGATATGGACTGGATCGCAACACTAATTTAATGTTTCAAGTTAATAAACACTGTCAGGAAGCAAGCAAGGCAATGCGAGAACATTATCCTTTTGGTTGAATGTAGCGAAAGCGAAAAACAGTCACCTTTCTTGCCACGATCTTGTTCGCAGATAACGCAGGTATAAGTAGTAAATGGACTCCACACAATGACAACCCTCCCATTTTTCCGCCCCCCTCGCTGAAACGCCCTCTCCCCCCTCCACCACGGCGCAGGCGACAGGCTCAGGTATATCGCCCCGCCCAACCACTGGCCGTAGCACGTGGCCAGTGGCCACAAGCAAAGTCTTTAATGCCGCACGCACTGTATCATCGACTCCGGTTCCAACTGGATCGCAGGCCACGGGATAAGGAACACAGGTTTCCAGCTGGTCATCTTCTGCAACGTCGACAACTCCGACAAGACATGGTCGATGTCGTCTGTGACCACGTCTACGCCTGGGCTTTGGCTCAGTGCTAGTTGGGACAGATTCACTGCCTGAACTGCGACGACGAAACGCACACCGTTTGGACGTCTGAGTAGAAGCATCCCAGGTCGCAACATATTGCAACATGTCCATGTTTGGTGTTGCACATGCAGACGAGGCGACTACCTCAGCGATGCTATCAGGAAGGATTGTGTGTGGTCTCATGTGATAGACGGCACAGTTTCCAGGTTCGCAAAAATCTACCAGCTGCTGAGTCAATTCGTAAGACACAGGAAAGTGCGCAAACTGCCAATGCTGAGCGCCTCCATCACAGGTTTCTGTATATGTACGTAGATACCCGGAATCCCAGTAGCTGTACTCGACACTGCTGAAGCTAGGTCTTGCGCTCACGTACACGTAAGCAGGATGAAACGTAAACATCTTATAGCGGGTAGAACGACAACTGAAGGCATGTACGTATGTACGCCATTTATATATGCAGGCTCCTACTAACAATGTGTGTGCCATTTCTGAATTAGCTGCGAGTTTGTACAGGCACAGACACATTCAAACTTGTCATGTTGCTGTACGTCGTATATTGCACTAAGCTTGCGCAGGGAAGGACAGCCGTAGTCGGTCTGTAGGTCTACAATTACAACTGACGCATCACACAACTTGCTCAGCCATTTCTTCTGTTCATGTCCGGCAACGTAAATTATTTCGTTTTGAACTAGTAAATCCTCAATAGTGTTTTTCACTTGGCGGTACGGAATTTTTCCTTCGTCCCACTCTAGTCCGTGATAATATTTACATAGCCATTCATTCGACCGTTTACTTTTTTCGTCTAGTAGTTTCCACAGATACGGAGGTCGGAAAGTGTGTGTTCGAGTCTTGTCTCCGGAGGTGACGCTAATTTCCTTGAGCACGAATACATTTTGACTCTGGAAACCTTACAGGTTGCAGTACATCTTGTCGCTAGCAATGCTCGGTCGTAACTAAATTATCATAGAAAACGAAACACTATTTATGTCAGAATTTTCACAAGTTTGTCTCGACAATTGAACGATGCAAGCCGATCGTGAAGTATCAGACAAAAAGCATAGGTGTTTGGTGGAATATTTCCGCTAGTCGTTATCTCTATCCTACAGTCGATGATGTTTGAATTTATACGATCATCCTGTTTGGAAATGTCAAACACCATTAACGGTGCCTTGTTCTTGAAACTGTCGGGACTCAGTATCGGTGACTGTCTCCGCCCATAGTAAGCTTGCTGAAACTTGGCGTACATTTGATATGCGAGAAGAAATCTTCCACTTTCAAAATCCATGTTCATGTCAACATACAGATAACTTTCGCTGTTTAAAAATATTTTTACATTACGTATTTGACAGTTATCGAATACGGAGCGACTTACTCCTGCATTGAGCTGTCTTCCGGTCTGAAGCCCGACGATGATGTATCTTGGTTTTTCCGTAGCGAAGCTGGACTTTACTATCCAATTGATACGCTGACTATGAGGCAAGCCAGGATAAGTTTCCAGGCTCCAGGATTGGAATGGCACATCGAAGTTCTTGCCATTTTCTATGTTCTTCAACATCTTGACTCGTTCAACGGTGCTCACTTGGATGTGGGGCAGCATCCACTCGATAGACTGCAGTGTTAGCGACACATCTTGAGGGTTTTCTGCAGCGGCGACAATTGCATTAATGTGCGTGTTGGCTAGAATCAGTACGAGCTCTTGTTTCGAATTAATGATTATATGCTTGTAGTCCTCGGCGAATCCAAGAAGCATGGACAGAGGAACACAAACTTCGAACTTCCCTTCGGCATAAACCGGAAGCTTATATTCATCCTCGAGAGCCCAACCGGCCATCTTTGCAGCAGACAGTTCATTTGGCGTGAGCGAAAGGTAATTTTTCATAGCAGATGTTATTTCTACATCTGTCGTCTGGTCTACCTCGACGCCATTGAGTACATATGTAATGCGCTCGATTAGGTGAAGAATACCATTGCAGGATATTGACGTCGTTGTCGGGTGCGTACCATCCTCTTTTGTCAGCATGCCTCTTATAGGCAGAAATGATTGCGAAGGTAGAGTACAGATATCGTGGTGCTGTACAGCAATGCGTACTTCTGATGGTAGTGTGTACGGTCCGAGCAGGAAAGGCTGGTACTCGTGCAATTCCATTTTCGTAATGCTGTCATCAAAAATGACCGGATCTTCCACGTCGAGGATTTCGTCTTCCATATTTATTCGGCACTTGTTCAATACTAAGAAGATACTTTATGCTGTCAGGTGTTAATGCGCCGATGTCTGGTAGAGAACTGTTCTTATTCACGCCAATGCGATTTCTTTTATAACTGTTCGGTGTTACGAACTTTATGCCCATCGCTTCAAGTGCAGCCGTAATGTAATTTCTTCGTCTTGAAAATTCACCAATCGTTCTCGCTGGTCAACAATTCTGACGACGACTTCGTGTCCGCAATTCACGACGACTGGAACGTAAATGATACTTTGCGGTACTTCGACCAGTTTATATCCTGGCGGGACCATCGGTGAAAACTCGTGCAGCATGTTACTTAGTCTTCCGTTGAGATATGTTCCACTTGCCAAATTACAGTTTATTCTTATGACATTCACAGGCAAAATGTTTACTGCGCGCGTAGATTCGTACGTTCTTCCTGTAACATACACCTTTGATTTGAATCCGAGCATCGTATCTATGGTCCCAGGTTTCGTAAAGTCGACATTTTCACTGCATGTTAGAATGCTTTTTTCAGTGTTTGGATTTCCACGCAGTTGAAAGTCTACATCCTGTGGTAACATATCCCTGATGTACTTTGCAATGTCGTCAATTTCGTAAGAGCCAACAGGTAACCGTATTTCATGAGCGGTCCCATCGCTTTTCAGGAAGCAGATCTTGCAGTTTTCTTCGTCGATATTAGGTATGGCATTATACGTTTGAAAATCTAAGAGTCCGATACACCATTCTCCGTCTAAATCCAGATGCGGAAAATGAACCGCCAGCAGCTCAGATGCGTGACCTGTCAAGGTAAGTGTTATCGACATGACTAATAAATTATCATCACTGCACAACCTTTAAGTAGCAATTTTTATCTGTCAGTTAATTTTTGTTTGTTAAAAAGCGAAGACACAAGTGTCCGCAGTTTGTTTGATTAGGCCTCTGTTCGGTTTCGTAATTGTAAAACAACGTAGTGGACCGGCCCAGGTACTGTCGAAGTTCTGGCGGAGGTCTCAAATTACCGAAACTGTCGTAGTACTCGGCCATTTTTCCAGACTTTACATAGGCCACCCAGTGTGTGCCACGACCCGAAGACGTATCTAAATTAATGATGGCGCACTCACGTGTCTTTGGCTTGCTGGGCAAGTGTCTCGCATAAACACGCCTCGGAAATTTGGTATTTTCAGTTTGTGTGCGTACTTGATTAAATCTATATTGGTGAGCGGACGTTTCGGCAAATAACTTAGGATTTTTTCATTCGTTTCTTTTTCATACCTCGGCCTGATTTGTGAGGTTGCAAGAACAGTCCTGCCCCGTTTTTTTACCGATGGCAATGGCTTCCATGCTGGCATTGTGTCACTGTGCTTCTTTTAACTGCTTGTGTTCATTCTTCGAAGTGTTGACTGCCCGCACTATACCGCTCGTTGCACCGATGAGACCAACGAGAGCACCCAATGCAGGCAAAAGCAAAGGAAGAAAACTTCCTATAATCTTCTTGTCGAGAGTCTGTAATTTTTGATTAACTTTTTGCAAACCTGCACCAGTCTTGCGTTTGGTCTTGCGTGAGTTAGTCTTTGACTTGATGGAGCTGGCTCGACGAGAACCCAGTCCTAATTTGGTCTTTGCCTTCAAGATTTTGGAAAAGCCCCAGGCCGCGATTTTCTCTCCTAGTCCCGCGTTCGACGATTTACTTATATCTTTGGCTTCCTGTGCCAATATCTCGTCAGCCCGGTGCCTGGATTCCAGATCCTTGCTTAATGAATATGCGATATCGTGTTGTTTGCACTTTTCGTCGAGAGAATTAATGCCCACGTCACCGCGAGCTAACCTTTTCGCTAGTTAATTCCCGGGGCCGCAGAATCGGTAGCCGGGAATGTGTTGCTCGAATGGCAGATTGTTTATCAGCGAGTTCACGAGTCCTGCACCGATGTGTTTTTTGTTCTTACCTCTTCGAGTCATTATGCACAACTGACCAGAAAGTATAAATGTGTTTGATTTTATACAATTTCGTCAGTACAATGCAAGTCGTCAAGCAAGAAGTGTGTTTGCCCGTGCGCATTACGCAAGACGATGTATTTGGTGCGCGTGAATCACGACATGGCTTACTGTTGCCTTCTGCCGTACGTTGCATAATGGCGGGTCCGTCCAACTGCGGCAAAACGTGCGTTGTGCTGAGTTTACTGGAGGAACCAAACGGACTTAGGTTCGAAAACGTTTACTTGTATTCCAAGTCGTTGCAACAGCCAAAGTACCAGCGCCTAGCTACGGTTCTACAATCGGTGGATGGTCTGGAGTATTTTCCATTTAATGAAAATGCATATGTGGTACCTCCAAGCGAAACAAAAGCCAATTCCGTGTTTGTTTTCGACGATGTAATGTGCGAGAAGCAAGGCATAATACAAGAGTACTTTTCCATGGGCAGACACTCCAAGGTAGACTGCGTTTACCTGTGTCAGACGTACAGTCGTATTCCAAAACATCTCCTACGAGACAACGCAAATGTCATAGTGCTTTTTCGCATGGACGAACTTAATTTATGTCACGCTTATGATGATCGAGTAAACACCGACATGACATTCCAGGAATTCAAAGACATGTGCTCCTTGTGTTGGAAAGAAGAACACGGATTCCTAGTTATAGTCAAAGACTGGCCTCTATATAAGGGCAGGTACAGACGAGGTTTCGATCAGTTTATCGTCAAACATGAGTCATAGCATTTCGAAATTCGGTCGTAGCAGTCGAGACTTACGTACTGCTCTCAAGTCTCATGACGAAGATATCCGCAAATACATTTCGCTGCTGGCTCAAAAAGTATAAAGTGTGAAAAACGAATTACTAGAGTATCTCGTTGCCATCGAGCAGCGTGTGGAAGCCTCGGATTCTCGCATTCGCGACATGATCGAAGTATCGAATGCACAAAGACGTGACGATTTGAGGACTTTTCAAAGTAGTCTGAAAGCATCACTATCTCACTTGTCAACAAATTCAGATTTAGCTAAACACAAGAAAGAAGTTCCTGCGAACGAATAAAAAAGTATAAAAGGAGGTCTTGCAATATGTTTTCAGCCAGTACAATGTCGGACCTGGCCAGTGACCTTCATCGAGCTATATAGTCTGTTCGTGAAAAATATCTACTTGCTAGACGAACCAGACTTGCACGTGAGATGGAAAATGAGGAGATATTTAAACCAATCACTAGTCGCCTCGACGAACTTAAAAACAAGGAAGAACCAGCCATCATTGTGAAGACAGAAGTTGAAGATGAAATGCCAACTGTAAAGAAGATAAAGTAGGAACCAGATCGAGAAGAAGAGGACTTAACGAGTACAGAGTCCATGCACAAGAAAAAAATACCGAAAAATGGGCACCAAGTTAATGCAATGGTCCGGCCATACCTGATATCGTTTACGAGCCGGAATAATGACACGACCTACGGAGTGTACAGAAAACATAATAAGTGGTTCCTCGGTGCTAAAGAAATAGACTTTCTACCAGGAAATATCGTGCGCGTAGAAGAGTTCAAAACGCGCGGGACTCCGGGTCTGTACGAACTGCTGTTTCGCAGGGAGCCTAAAGATATTCTCACAAAGACTTACAAGAGTACAAAAAAACTGCTAGAGATAACCAATGCACATTTTCGCGATAACGATCCAGATAGTGGTGTATATAAAGACGAAGATCATAAAAAAATCGACATTCTCGCTAATCTCTTCAGTGAACTAACAATACATGGAGAAGGTTTAAAAAAGCTAGAAAGTGATCAGATATTTGACTATGTATATTGGGACGACCCCAATGAATTTGTTGATCGTCTTAGAATTCTACATGCTTCGCTTAGTGTAGGAAACTATTCGCACATCAACGAAATAGTCTCCATACTTGAAGAACTGAGGGAAGCTGGCTACATACAATGAGTCGAAACGGAATCGCTCGCGAACTTCATGCTCCTGCTAGACGGAAATACCTTCGTCGCAAAGTCATAGTTCGTGGAATTGATGATTTATTCCAGGCGGACCTTGTTGAGATGATACCGTATTCCCGATTGAATAAAGGTTTCAAGTACATGTTGACAGTCATCGATGTTTATAGCAAGTTCGCTTGGGCTAGACCTGTAATATCATAGACTGCAACTGACGTAGCCAAGGCCATGCACAATATTTTGCAGGTTGGACGTGTACCGTCGCACCTGCAAACCGACCTCGGGAAAGAATTCTACAATGCAACCTTCAAGGCTTTGATGAAGAAGTATGGCATCAGACACTACTCTACATTTAGTAACGTCAAAGCCTCCGTTGTCGAAAGGTTTAACAGAACTTTGCGTTCCAAGATGTGGCGAAAGTTTACGGCTAATGTAAATTACAAGTGGTTGGATATCTTGCCGAAACTAATAAGCGAGTATAATTCCACGGTGCATTCTACCACGAAAATGAAGCCAAAGGACGCAACGGACAATCGCCTGCTTCAAACAGTGTTTTCCAACACGAAGAAGAAAGATCCACGAAAGCGTAAAGCTAACTTCGGTGACATTGTGCGAATCTCCAAGCAAAAAGGTATCTTCGAGAAAGGTTTCACTGCGAACTGGAGTCCCGAACTTTTCCGTGTGACACATGTTCGTGAATCAGAGCCTAGGACCTACTACCTTGAAGATTTGGACCACAAACCTATCCATGGCGGCTTCTATGCCGAAGAGATTCAGCCTACGATGTATCCCGATACGTACTTGGTGGAAAAGATTATAAAACTAAGAAATGGACTGTCCTACGTCAAGTGGTGGGGCTTTCCACCTCGCTTTAATTCGTGGGTGGCAGATGCAGAAATAGAGAAATCCAAAATGCTTTAGTAATTTGTCTGTGTGTTTTGTACTTGTAGTAGTGTAGAATTTATGTAATAACAGTTTTTTTAAAAGAACTTGCCGTGTTTTTATTATCTCAAACCTGCCACTTTAGTGGTACTTTTTTAAAATATTAAAGTGGTTTTGTATCGGCCAGGGATCGAACCAAGGACCTTAGTCGATCTAATCAATCAGTATATAGATTACAAATTTATTTAATGAATTTTGAACTTTTTTCCCGAAACTCTAGCATTAAAATTACGAATTTCCAATATGGTAGTCTTGATGTCTGATGGGATGATGGTAGTAGAGGATTTAAAGTCTCTTTATGAATGTTGAACATGGTTTATTGAAATTGTTATTTTTACATAAAATTAAACATTATTGCATCGATCGGGTATCGAACCGAGAACAGGAATCGAACGAATCAATATGTAAATTAATGAGTGATTTATTTAATGAATTTTGGAACTTTTCCCGAATTTCTAGCTAAATAATTACGGATTTTCAAGATGGCGACCAAATGAAAAGATGGCGGGTGTCACAGCAATAATAATAAATTATTACTGCACTCTAGTGGATAAGAATTAAACTAACATGGCATCAGCGCACTCTATCCGACGATAAAATGATGATGGCTTCCAGCAGACGAGGACAAGATGGCTGACATTACGTCATGCTAACTGGCGATATATATGCTATGAACAAAGTGGTGGGGGTCAGTCTGCCAGCACCCACCACGAGGGAAGGATCGGTTGCCATTTTTAATTTTTTTGCCTTCGCCGGGTTCGAACCGAGGAGCCCGAGCTCCAGGCCGTTAATGTTTTTTTTTAATATTTGAATTAAAATTTTATTAATTGAATTTTTTTATAAATTTTAAAAAAATTTCATTAAAATCGGATAATAAATAAAAAAAGTTAGAGATGGCGGTCATAACAAAAATTGCAACGGTGACGTCATATTTCTAAAAGCCGAAAACAAATTGCCGGATTGTTCGAGAAAACTAAATGACGTCATCCAAAATGGCGGATCCAAGATGGCGGATCCAAAATGACCGCTGGGGTCAAGGTTAAGGTCAAAGTTCAAGGTCACACACATCCAAGATGGCCGCCGTGACGTCACAATTCAATATGGTGGTCGACACCACAGGCACCACACCCAGAACCCAGTTTCCGGACCGGCTATACTACACTACTCTGATTATTGTCTGATATAGCCCGTTCCACTCTTAGATTGCAGTACACGGCTTATGGCGCGCGCTGTTGCCAAATCTCTAACACATTACGAATTTCAGGAGATGTGTGTCTTTGTAATTCAGATCGAATAAGAAGCATTTTAAGAAATCATATCGAAATTTATAATATTTTATACTATTACACATATAAATTTGTAATAATGCCACTTTTATGTAAATTTCAAATAAAAACTACCTATTGTAGACGAAAATTTCTTATAGTTTTCTTTTATGTTTTAAAAATCCCATATATATATATATATATATAATTTTCATGGGCCCGATAAATCCCGTATTTTTGGACAAGTCATGTCCAAAATGATAAATAAAGTACGGTAATGGAAATTCTCAGTCGAGTAAGTTATGGGAAAAATCCGAACAATTGGGTCCAAACGGGGAAGATTTTTTGAAAAACAGGTTAAATCGCAACCACTCCCATAATATGAATAATATCGCATCCGTTTTAACGTATGATAACTCGGAGTACCTAATGCCAAAAAATGTTTTCTAAATAAATTTTTGATACGACCAGCCATAACTGCATGGGTTCGAAAAAAATTTTCACCGGACAATAAAACGTAACTGCCTTAGTAGACACCTTATCAAATCTGTTTAAATTGTTTGTAAATATCATAATTATTTTCCAAAACTTTGTCTAAAACAATGTTTGATAAGATGCTTGGTGTTGAGAAGGATAGAAAAATAATTCAAATTTTTGTACCATTATTGCTATTAAATTCATTCGTATTTATTTCATACATTTTACATATTATGTTCAAGATTCGATTAAAATATTTTTGTAACAACCATTACTGCAAGGGGAAGAAGAAAATATGGGTGTAAGGATATAAAAATCCCTTTTTGTTCTAATGTAAAGAAATATAATCATCAAAATATTCCTGCGCCTTTAGGCTGTGCCGATAAGGAATTTTTTTTTAACTTTAACTTACAACAAGAATCTGTTCACACACATTTCCTTCATGGGAATTTATACGATAAATGTAACGTTAACTTGATTAAGAAATTAATAACATCACATACCTTTTAATCACTATCGCTACCGCTGACCAATGTTGATACCCCTTCCATAAGAGTAGCACAGAGCTGACCAGAAGAATGGTAAGCTTCCTTAATTGCATTGCACACACTCATATTTTTTGAAAAATACTTAAATACATTCAACACAATCTTGCTCTCCCTCCCGCATAGCCTACCGATATAATTTATTTTCGGTGTTCTATATTCCATATTTTATATGTACGTAATAAAAATAAATGTAGAAAATAATATCACATATGTTAATATATAATTTGTCAAAATTATAACTGTAACGAGTCACTGGACACAACGCGTTGCTTCGTCGCGAGACGCGATACTAACTGGCAGGCTGGTTTTCAGAAATGCGTGTCTAAGGAAATACATGGTTGACTAAGGAATCCATGTATTTGAAATTGCTTGCAGGACAGAACCCCACTTATCTAAACACACGACCCTGTTTCCTCTTACGACGGCAGCTTGTGAGAGAAACCTCTATTGCAGCGCGCTCTTGTACTGAAAAGACACATCTTTAACAGATATTTCCACGGAAACTGTAGAAGCAATTGATATGGAGCAGCTTTTAAAAACTAATTCAATTCATTGTGAACATTTTACGCTTTCGTCCCCCATCTATCTTTAATAGAAAAAAAGTTTTCCGCTGGTCAACTTTTTGATGTGTCAGTTTGTGAGAAAATGCATTTCAATATATTAAAAAAATTATTTAAGTGAAACCTGTGCAGTTTTTGTCTTAAAATTTGTTCGGTGGCGTCCTAAGGCATTAACTTATAATTTAAAAAAAAATCTGAATGAAATACACATGTAGGTTATTTTTTTGTGATGTGAAACATCTCGGAATATTTCAAAACAGTTCGCAGTGAATAATTTATGTTTTTTAATTTTTTCGGACACTTAAAATATTGTAAAGTATTCAAAATAAGCATTGCCTGGTGCGTATTTCGATGCTATACAATATGAAAAAAAGCTTGGTCCAAAAATTAAAATTTTAGTTTCGTTTGATGTTTGGCAACAACGCACGAAGAAACAAGGACAGCGCTAACGGCAATCGGCGTGTGTTAGAGAGAGAGAGAATGCGCCTATTTACTTCCACACTGCAATCTAAGAGTGAGATGCTCTATAGTGAGTAAATAATTAAATGGTCATCAGAAGGCGCAGAAGGTATCAACAATGCAATAGCCATTACCATGGAGATAAATAAAGCACCAACAATGCAATATAATTAGAAAATAGGTATTTTTTATTTTCAACGCCCCCGCCACTACTCTGGAAAGCTGATTTTAGTTCAATCCTTCCTTGGCGGATGTCTACGTACCAAAAGGAATTATTGTGCAAAATTTCAAGTCTGTGGGTCTTAGAGTTCCTGAGAATTCGTGATGAGTGAGTCATGAAGTGGTAATCCGCTTCATACAAATATTACCACCCCTTTAGGGATGGAATTCCAAAAAATCCCTCCTTTGTGCACCCCTAGGTAATCAGTGTATATTTCCTCCAGATTTCTAATTTAAGGTTTACCAGTTAAGTCTGTGTATAGCTCCAAAAGTTCCAAACTTCAAACAGCTTCTAAGCTCCAACAGCTACAACAGCTCCAGCGCACCAAAGCTCCAAAGCCCCATCAGCTCCAAAGCTCCAAAGGTCCAACAACTCCAAAGTTCCAAAAGTCATTGGCTCCATCAGTCTATGACTCCCACAGTCTTTTGGCTCTAAAGCTCTAAAGCTCCAGCATCTTTAAAGCTCCAAAGCTCCAACAGCTCCGAAGCTCCAAAAGCTCCAACAGCTCTAAAGCTCCAAAAGCTACAAATGCTCCAACAGCTCCAAATGCTCTAAATCTTCCAACAGCTCCAAACCTCCAAAGCTCCAAATGCTCCAACAGCTCCAAAGCTCCAAAAGCTTCAACAGATCCAAAGCTCCAAATGTTCAAAAAGCTCCAAACTCCAAAGCTCCAAATTCACCAACAGCCCCAACAGCTACAAACCTCCAAATGCTCCAACAACTCCAAAGCTCCAAATGCTCCAACAACTCCAAAGCTCCAAATGCTTCAACAGATCCAAAGCTCAAAAGCACAAAAAGCTCCAAAGCTCCAAATTCTCCATAGCTCCAAAGCTCAATTTGCTTCAACACGAAATGTTTACGCAATGTACGCAATGTACACAAGTAACACAGTACACACAGTAAATGGTACGAACCATAATGTTCACAAAATTGACACAAGATGGTGTCCTCCAGCATACGAAAACAAGATGGTGGCAATGTCTTCTAGCAGGTGGTAGCAACTGGTATCATGAACTGAACACAAAATTTCGGACCCATAATGGTCGTCAAGGTCAAGGTTAAATTTAAAGGTCAAAGTCAAATTTCAAGGTCAAGACACAATTTTAATATAAATGTCCAATTTCAAGGTCAAGGTCAAAGTTCAAGATCAAGGTCACAGTTCAATGTCAACAGACAAGGTCAAAGGTATGGTGAACAGAAAATTATACTAACATGGTGTCAGCACACTCTAGCAGATGAAAACAAGATGACGGCCTCCAGCGGATGAATACAAGGTGGCGAACATGAGGACATACCAGTTGACGATACATACCATGGTATTGGTTGTGTGAGGTCAGTCTAGGTGGCTTCCGTGGAGGAAGGATCTGTCGTTTTTTTTTATTTTTTGCTCTTACCGGTTTCGAACCAAAGGTGGGAATCTATCTAATCAATCAGTATTCTAATAAGTTAATTTTTTTTATGAATTTTGAACTTTTTTCATTAAATTCGGATAATAAATAAAGATTTTCAAGGTGGTGTCCATAACGATAATTGATACAGTGGTGACATAATTCAAAATTTCGGATGTGTCGTAAATTCTTTTTAATAATTTTTATTGAGAATTATTTTAATAAATTATTAAATTAATGGTTTACTCTCGCCGGAAATCTAACCGAGGACCGAAATCGTTTAAATAGCTAAACATTTGAAGTAGGCAATTTTTTAAATAATTTTGTATTTTTTCCCGAATTCTAGCATTGAAATTAAGGATTTTCAAGATGGCGGTCGTAACGAAACATGCAATGTTTTTTTTAGATTTTTTATTAAAAATTTCTTTATTTATTTTATAATTTTTAAAAACGGTTTTCATTAAAATCGGATAATAAATATAGATTTTCAAGATGGCGGACATGACATACTTTCTGACGATATATATACCTTGACATAAGTGGTGGGAGGTCAGACTGCCAGCAGCTTTCGTGGAGGAAGGACCAGATGTCATATTTTTATTTTTGACCTCGTCGGTTTCGAACCGAGGACACCAAGATCCATGGCGTAATTGAACATTTTTTTTTAATTTTTATTAAATTTTAATTTTTAAACTCGATTATTATTTTTTTATAAAAATTTTAATTTTTTTTTATTTCCTAACATAAAAATTATGGAATTTCAAGATGGCGGCCGTAACGGAAATAGAAACTGTGATGTCATAAACCAAGATGGCGGTCATGGTATCCTTATACCTAGCTATGGCTTATCGGAGGCTTTTGACATGGATGCTTAAGCCGGTTTTTAGGACATTGTGTTCTTTCTAAGGCAAAGAGTATTCTGTGGTTTTTCGAAATCCTAATTTTTGATTAGTGGAAGTTTTGAGGATATTTGGCGGGATTTTTTCCAAAAAAAAAAAAAAACATATCGAAATTTTGGTGATTTTTGGCTAATTTTGGCGATTTCCGGCTCAATTTTGGCTAATTTTGAAGGTCAAATGAAAGGTCAATGTCATCCAAGATGGACGCCGTGACCTCACAATCCGAGATGGCGGTCGGCACCCGGCAACATACGCCAGCGCCATGTCCCCGGACATACATTCGTATAATACTCTTGAGAATTGGCCTTGTGATTTGTTAATCGTCATGGCGAATGCAAGACGAATCGGAAATTGAAATCGTTTAAACTCAAAGGGAATATCTTTGAATTTCCCTTGGAGTATCAAAACGGGTGAATCACATTGATCATCAGTTTTCTTGTCACCAAACGCGTTCCATTGCATTATTTTGGTTGGTTTAGATTTCGAAGCATGATGACTACCGAGCCAACCTTCAGTTGTGAATTGTGCGGTGGTAAGCCAGGCACATCCAAGGAGTTTAAAATTCAGTTGAATAGCTGGTGTCTGCGTCTTCGTTCGTTACACAGTCAATCGTTTTGATTGAATGCAGAGTACCAACGATTTGATTCTGAAGTTTAAGTCATCCACATCTTTGTTCTTAGCCGCCAAAATTGCCCGCTCACTCACCATTTGTTATTTTTGTGGTTAGCAATGATGTTCGGGAACACTTTGTTGATGAGCTCGTCTTTCGATGAGACGAAATTGCAAAAATTCGGAGGTAATGTAATCAATCTGCTCGATTCGTCGACAGAAACACACCCATTGCTTAGAGAAATCTTCAGAAAATGGATCGTTTAGCAATGCAACTCTCATGTTTGCTACCAGCTGAAGTTTTTCACATAGCGCCACAGATTTGATAATTTGAGGTAGCGTTTATTTCATTAGCAGCAGTCGATCTTGGAATGACTGGCAGTTTTTGGCGGAAATCGCCAGACAGTAAAATCATTGCGCCTCCAAAACATTACGAGTCATTGCGCAGATCTTTCAATGTTCGGTCAAGTACTTCCATTGCGCGTTATTGTGCATTTGTCCCAGATGATGATTTTAGATGCTGCTAACACTTTGGCCATTGCGGAGTGTCTCGCAATGTTACATGTCGTTTGTTCAGTAGTTTGAAGGTTTAAAAACAATTTTAACATTGAATGAGCCGTACGGCATCTTCTAACAGTGTGGCCGCTATTCCAGAAGAAGCAACTGCTACCACAATGTCGGATCTCGCACGAACAGGTGCCAAAATCAATGTCATGAAGAATGTCTTCCCAGTTCCACCGATAAGCTCGACGAATTATCATTGCCAACCGAGCTGTTTCAGGGGCTGCCTCTCTTTGCTCTTGTGTTTGAGAAGCACGAAGTCGGGCCATACTAACACTGTGCTCTTCTCCTGCGATTTATCGTTCTTCTTCAGTGGATTGATTCGCAATGTTCCGAAGCCTAGTTGAATTACGGGTTTGTTGGGTAAGATAATATCTTCTTTTTCGTGACATTGTTAATAATAATACTCGCACAATAAGAGTTATTAATAACACTCGCACAAATAAACAAATCGACCGGTAACATTTATATGTTCTTTTCAAAACAAATTATAAACATATAATTTAAAAAAAATTACACTTTCTCGACTTACAGCTTATATACTGACAGGCAGCGGCACTGGAATGTCCCGAGAGTTTCACATACATTCTGTGTTGTCAATATTTTTTATTATTTTTTTTCTGTGGTAGTGCTGTAGTGTTTATGTGATTGGGTGATTCATTTAAATAATTTTAATTATAAAAGTAAACAATCAATCACAAAATTGTTGAAAACAATTGTTTGAAACATGGCGGAGATAACGGTTGAACGCTTTAGTTTTTTTTTTTTTTTTTTTTTACTCTCTCAACTTTATTCGTTAGAACAGCTTCGCGGATATTGATTGGCGGACATATAGAAATAACACTCACAGTTTGTACGTCTGTAACTTTGTATGTCTATGTCCAACCTGCGTGACATGATCTGTCAATTGTAGAATATGGTGGTGTTGCAAACCTAATTTATTTAAAAATTAATTTTTTCTGTTGAAATATAATAATATTTTTATTGTTTTCTGCTTTTCAGGGCGGAGACGAATCCAACAAATCAGAGATCATTAAAATCGGTCCAGCCGTTCTTGAGTTATAAATGGTGTAACTAACACGTCTTTGTTATATATATATATATATATATATATATATATATATAAACGGATGTTGGTACATAAGACGTTGATAAACTCCAACAACGTTTCACCGATCGCCATGAGAGTTGTCACATCTAACTTTTTTTTTCATGGAGAATGTTTACTTTGCAATAGCTCGCTGCTAGATGGCGCGGCAACAGATCAATTTCTACACCGTTTAACCGATCGCCATGTGAATTAGCATACGTAGATATTTGTTCACCGAGAATATTTTCCAAAAATAATGATTATCCACTTGAGATACGCTAGATATTAGTATTACTTTGAACTATTACTTTTAGTTCTTTCGATTATAAAGCGGTTGGAATAGCCAAAATAATCGTCGTTCACGTAAACTATTAATAAAAATTATGTAATTAATGATCAAATTTTTACAATATAAATAAAAATAATCCACATCATTAATCTTTCACTTTTCCAAATTTTTCTAAAACGCTTTATAGATTCTAGAATATATACTAACCATCAATTTAAGATATGTAGAGATAAATAGTCATGATAACGTCTACCGGTTTCTGCTAGTACTGTGCAATTGAAGGAAAAGTATGTGATTAATTACAAATTTATTTACTGAAGAAATAGTCCAAATTATTAGCAAAACCGTTACATTCTGGGATTTATAAATGAGCAATGCGTAATCCTGTTTAATATTTAATATAGACTAAGTATTCTTATTTTATGTTTACTCTTTAAGTGTGTTCGAGAAAATATATTACCTTGTCGAAATCACACTTACCTCCCTTTCAATTTGAAGAAGACAACTTTAAACATTTTCAAACACGCAACTTTTTTATTTATATAAATATTATGACATTATATACGTTTCAATTTTCATTTTATATTTTATTACATTTACAGAAATTAAAATAAACTTTCTACTGTTTCAAATCATTACAGATTTAAAGATTTTTTTAAACAAATTCAACTTTATTTAAAAATTATACTACAAGTATCAATTTTTCTATCTTATACTTTAGTAGTTATTAGTATTATAAGTATACAAAAAAAAATCTCACTAGTGGGATAAATTATGAAAATTAAGTAAAACTACATATTTAGTAAATACGGGAAAATCCGTTAACCTAAGAGGATGGGTTTCGCAAAGAAGGATAGGAATTTGCCAGTCCTTAAAATATGACCGTGTGACGGACATAGTAAAATGACTCACCGTTTGTATGTCTTAGACATACCTCCTACGGTTTGCTATTATAAAACTATATTTATTTTATTTTCACTACCTTGGGGATTGAATTACATAATTATATGTAGGCCATGTCACTCTCCGGCCCATAAAATATGTGTAAGCAAAAATAATTTCTATTTGCTGCGTGAAGAAAGTACAAACCGACAAACACACTTTTGCATTTATAATGTTATTAGCGATCCCTAATATGCACTTTGGCTTCGAGAGCTTCCAAAATTTTTTTATTTGCCTTATTACTAGGTTATATTTCGAATGATTTTGTAAAAGAAAACCACATTGCAAAATACTGGTTGAATATGCTATATTTCGTGTAAAATTTATTGGACCATCATCACCGTCAAGACATGGACGATCCGAGCGACTGTCTAAGCAGGTGCACACCTAGCGCCACAAACAACATCAAGACATGTGTAGAAAAAAAATCTTAGGTAGTATTGAAAATTAAAATAGCACAGAAATAACTGACAGAGCCACAAGAGAACTAATAAGAGTTTGAACGACTGACAAGTAAGCGAATGCTTTGAAAATAATAATTATTGTAGTAGCTAATTACTATACAAAATTACTTTATTTAGAAAATAACCTATATGAATATTATTTCGCATAACTGATGTAGTTCAAATATGTACTAAAGTATTCAGGTTCACTCCATTATGGGTATATATGTGGGTATAGATATATGTTATGTAAAAAGTATACATTCTATATTACCATGCGACCTTAGACACATTCCGTTAATTCTCGGTGAATTAAACAGATAATAAACACCATATAAACCTTGCAGTTTTTTGTGATTTTTAATGCAACAGTTTATCATTCAAATATGAGGCAATGATCATGGTGTAATGTAACACACGCCATATTTCTTCTGAAATGTTAAAATATTGGATGTCAACACTGGCTGGTTTTTTATTAACGTAATACTGTAGAACTAAATCCACTAATAAGCTCCACCTTTTCCGATAAATTTGGTGTTTCAATAGAGGTAATTATTTTTACTCCCATATATTAATCTTTATATTTGATTAATTGTGTGTGTATACAGATGATCATCTCACTTTGGTATATTCTTTAGGAAATCCTGAATTAGTGCCAGAACACAAGATAATGTTAATTCAAACACTGTGATGATTAATCGTAAATCAATGACAAAAACACCAGCAGCATTGAAGGACATTTCTTTCTCGGTAACTTGTTTGGAAAATTCCATTAAAAGCTCGCATAATTCTTTATTTCCCTCTTGCTGCAGTAGCAGATCCTGAATAATATCCCGTGTGACTTTCCCTTCCTTCATTGTGGCGTCACATTCCCAAATAAGTTTTGTCGTCAAAGTTGTATACAATAGTGTTCGCACTATACTCAAGGTCATAAAGGTTTCATTCATAAAACCGTTGCTGTATGACGATATAAAAATGTAAACAAGACATGTGTACACTGTAAATAAAATAGAAATGAAATATATTGTTACTATGCAAATAAGAGGCATGCCATAGGTAGAATTGATCATTTGAATTATCTTGAGTAATTTGCGATGTGCCACCCTCAGAACGTAAATTTTGTTTGTAGTTGGTTCTTGAATCTTTTGGGAGCTAAGCGAATCCGTATTTTGCAGGTGTGAATGGTTGGTCGTTGCTTGACTACTTGCAGCTCGATTATGAACTACAGTCGACCTTAATGGAACTGTTACACCCAGAACTGATTCTGTGTACTGGACTTCCCGTAGATTCCTGTTCAGAATTACAAACCTTTGTTTCGTTAAAAAGACAAGATATATGTACTTAAAAGATGTCAGATACAATATTAGATGTTTTGTAAAACCAATTAAAGGGAGAATATGCTCCCATAATGATGTGTTCATGCGCAGGTGCAGAACTATGTAAACTGCAAAGACAGTTAGTGATGTGCACTTTAGGAAACGCTTCAGACGATGTTCCCAGTTTTTGTAACATTCTTGTGCATTTCCCATGAGTATCTCATCCACTTCCACGAAATAATTAATCATTTCCTGTCTGGATTCGCTGTTGAGGCACATCGTAATCATGCTCACAAAGCTGGAAAAAATTACAGCGTTCATGGAACATATGAGAGAAACGGAGAAATAAGAGCTAGGTTGCCCAGAACGAAGATCAAAGAATAGCATTAAGACATTGACTATCATCAATACTAGCATCAAGAACAGCATGTATACAGTCGCTGGGATGGACCTCTTGAGCTTGATATTCCGTCTGCCGCCTGGTCTTTCTTCAGTGATGGCTTGGAAAGTCTCTAGACCGAGTGCCACGGAGAAGACACGGAATGGGTCCAGGCATTTGCAGTAATCTGCCTCCACAGCAGCGGACATCGTCACTGCAACGACACACCTTTTTAGTTTAACTCGCAGTTTTAATTGTGTTAAATGGGAAACCTTTAACAATTACCTTTTGGGACAACTAACGCGTTATATTTTTAGTATGTAATCAGAAGATAAAATATAAGTAACATCAAAATCCCATTAGGAATTGAGAAGAATTTATAGAAATAAGTAATCCTATATTCTAATTTAATACTCTTTAATCATTACGACTTTTTTTATGCCACATTTGCTATTTGTAATACTGTGAAATCTGTAATGCTTTCATATCTTAATTTCTTTTGTTTGATTTTTCTTTTCTTATATTTCCTTAAAAAAAATTTTGATAGTACTGTAGCTGGTAGAAATTCTCAATATTTCTCTGAAATTTTACCGTAAAGTAACGTAATGTAGTCATTATCATCTAACTACACAAGTGATAGTATTTGTTTTTCTTAATTTCACATCTTCGGAAATATTTATTTCAATTTTTTTCTCTTCAGTTTAAAGTTATTCCGTATACCTAAGATTTGTTGATATTTAAGGATTGATCCCTATACTGCACACTTATCAAAATGAATGCAAACACTTTTGGAAGTAAAATGTAATACTTTTTTGATATTCAACGACTTCTATAAACACGTTTGTGCAAAACCTTTTTAAGTATTCAGTATTTTATTTAATAGCACATGGTGAGTCTTTTAAAACAGGTCAGTGTAAAATTTGTGACAAAAATGAGTTATTTAGTAACTTGTAGAGTTCTGGCATTCTTCAAATATGATGTTTTTTGCTTTGTTCCTACTTTTTTAAAACTCCAAACAAGAAAACATTACAAGTTAATTAATGTGAAGAATAACTTGTCCAAGGTTGGTTTGTACCCCCGGCTGATGAAGGGAATTATTTTTTAAAAGACTCGTCTTGTAAAACAATTAAACTCTTCCCTTATATTTACCTAATATACACTGACAATTCATTTTGTAAATAAAACACAAATATAGAGGATAAATTATAGATATTTGTAAATTTATACATTTACATGAAAACAACTGTAACACTACAAAATAGTTCCGCAATAATGCTGATTTTGGATTTTTATCCAGTCATTTATACCTTGTGATGTCCCAGTACCTCCAATAGTTATAGTTAATTGTATACCATTCCCTGAATAGCTTTCCAGGATTAAATGCGCACATTAATAAGCATATTAAAACAAAAAGTCAAATAATTGAATATTTTATTATCTTAATTTTTTTTTAATTTAAGCTTTACTAAAACACTCTATTAAAATATATAATTAAAATCCAAAAATTATTCAGTGTTATGTAGAAAACACATATTTAATACATGCAAAAATATCCATAGTTGTACAAAGTTAAATTTTTTCTTGGAGTGTTACAAAATATTTTTCGACAACTGGTTTCCAAAAGAATCTTTTGTTAAAGTAAAAAAAAAAATCTTTTTTTTTCCTGTGTACCTGTTGCCTGGTCCGGCCGTCTAGTCCTTGAACACATCGCCTCAGCGCCAGTTCTAACTGCCGCACAGTTGGCTACAGGCGAGTAGTTTTTTGCTGGGGAACTGTCCAACAGCTGCGACCACTGGCCTCAAGCTTAGCACAAATTTCCCTCCTGCTTGCCTCAAGCGGCATGCAGGCACATTATCATCTTCCTCCAACAAATTATATGTCTTGCCCGTTTCTGTCAAGCAAGGCGTTATCGATCGTCGAGAACCGTACATTTCCTACGTATAAAATGATTTTTTTTTTCAAATTCTTCAATTCTCTAAACGATTATTTCGGCAATAAATTTTTTATTTTCGTATCCTCGCTCCCTTTTTGTAGTGTAAAAATAACTCCTAAATGTTCAACTTTAACGCGTATTTTGTCAAACAGTTCTGTGAGTCTGCACATAATTTCTCTCTGCAAACAAAATTTGTTGCCACAACAAATCATTTTGTGAAAATATAAATATGTACCTTGGAGTTAACACAACTCTAGTGACAAGAAATCTTTAATGTTTCTGTATATAAAAAATACTACCATCACGGTATTAAAATGTTTAATGGACCGTAGCAAAATTATTTCGCCGTAATAACATGTCAGGCGATAACTGGACTCCAATGCCAAATGATTAGAAGCACAATACATACAATACTAGACGAAGAATACAATATAAAATAAAGATGAACATCATTCATGTGAAATTATCACTGTCCCAGAAAATTTTGGCGGAAATTTAATGAGTAGGTACTGGAGACATTGATTTTACTTTTATAGAAATAGTTCTTAAGATTTTAATATATTCTTTTAATGAATAATATTATTAATATTTAATTTATTTATTAAAAACTAAAAAATACACCAACCTGTAAAGCTGATTACAATATTACACTAGTAATTGTCATCAATAAATACCGACAAATGTTTTCTAAATCCTTTTTCCTGTGACTTCGTTCTGGTGGTATAAATCATTACAAACCAAACATTCACCACGTGGATTTACTGCAATTCAGTTCTATATACAATACTAAACGAGTTGTTATGCTCAGGGAAAATAAATTAATTTTAATATCCCAATAATTTCACGCAGACAACATATAATTATACGTAGAAAAAGCATCACGCACCAAACACTTTCAGTGTTTGGCTACATGTCTTAATTATTGTCACTATAAATGATACTTTTATTTATATTCCTATTAATTTAGATTGAATGAACAAATCATTCAACATAATGTAGTTGGCAAATAATTAATCATATCCTGCTTTATTAGCTTTTGAGAGGTTTTCTTATTATTACCCAATTATGTGTTGAATTTCGAAACATGTTAACAACATACTTCTTAACCTTTTGTGTAGGTGAGGGATAAATTAATTTCTTGATAAAACCAAAGCCATCCAAGTTTCACCTACTTAGGGCCGTTATTTAAAAAAATTGTAACAGATATTTTTTATTAATTTTAGTGCAATTGTTGTGATACACTGTTTCTTAAAATTCATCTTATCTTCCTGAATATGATTTTTAATATATATAACTAAATTTTATCTTACTAAAAAAGGTGTTTTTTTTCATACCAGTGTTCAGTTTATTAGACTGGTTTTTTCTTACAATTTATATCACACAGTAAAAACATTAATCGGTAAAAAAAACAACCAAATAGTGTCTTAGAATGAAGATTTTATGATGGGGAACGGGTGTAATCTGAGGGAAAATGTATTTTATAGAAAAAACAATCACATCTATAAATGCTTATGCAAAACATTGTTTTGAAGTGTGTGTTTAGTTTATTCAATAGGTAAATCAGAAGATATCCGAATGGAATCGCAGCTATACACCAACATACCTGGGCTCCCGGCGGCAAATGGCGCGCTCTGTCTCCTGATCGCCCCAGCCACGCCGAAGCAGCTCTAGCCTCGCGGACTGCAGTGTATCTTCCCGCCTTATCACCAGTGGCACTTTCCTACTTTGCGAACCGCGATACAACTATATTCCCCAAGAATGATCCGATGATCATTCCTTTGAACTGTGCGCCAACAAATACAGGGACTACTCCACTTTCGCTCGCGTGAAGCGAAGTTCAAACATTTACAATTTGCGGCAACAGGCGACAGCATTGTTGAAGGTATGTTAGGTGTATTTCTATTGGTGGGCTGGAACGATTTGTACCGTGGCGAACAAATGGTTGATGTCACCACAAGAGAGCCTCGCCTCTTTAGAATTTTAGTTACGACTGAAAAACACATTGCGGTATTTAAAAGCTGTGGTTAAACAAAAAGAACCTGAAATATGAACAGGTTTTGCAACGAAAAAAGCGTTAGTTTAATTCTAGCTGCAGTATCCACGCTGCCCGGCCGTCATGCATCAGGTCAAGTCGTAGGACATGCACTTGAAGGCAGGGGGAAATTTTGATCACTAACACCTCCGACACACGGCTTAGTAGTTGATTATTAGAGCCACGGAATTTTCGCGGATTCATTTAGTCGCAAGCTAGAATGCAAACCTCCAAACTGTATCACTGTGTTCATGATTGGACCGCAGTTATCTGGACACGCCCCTCTACGACCGTGAGTCAACGATGCTCAGCTAGGAGAGAAGTAAGCGAATCAGGTAGTGGCAAATAACAAGGATAAAAATGTTCTCTCTAAGAAATCAACCAATGGGAAAGTAAACATGGGTCGAGCACACCTATAACTTTGAATTCTATCCTGAGGCCAGAGGAAACCGCGAAATTTCCGTGACTCTACTGATTATTTTCTGATAGTGAGTAAATAATTAAATGGTCATCAGAAGGCGCAGAAGGTATCAACAATTAAATAGCCATTACCATTGAGATAAATAAAGCACCAACAATGCAATAAAATTAAAAAAATATGAATTTTTTTATTTTTAACGCCTCCGCCACTGCTCTGGAAAGCTGATTTTAGTTCAATCCTTCCTTGGCGGATGTCTACGTAGCAAAATGAATATATGTGCAAAATTTCAAGTCTGTGGGTCTTAGAGTTCCTGAGAATTCTTGATGAGTGAGTCATTGAGTGGTATTTCGCTTCATACTAATATTACCACCCCTTTAGGGATGGAATTCCAAAAAAATCCCTCTTTTGTGCACCCCTAGGTACTCAGGGTATATTTCCTTCAGATTTCAAATTTGAGGTTCACCAATTAAGTCTGTGTATAAAGCTCCAAAGCTCCAAAAGTTCCAACAGCTCCAACAGCTCCATCGCACCAAAGCTCCAAAGCCCCTTCAGCTCCAAAGCTCCTAAGGTCCAACAACTCCAAAGTTCCAAAAGTCATTGGCTCCATCAGTCTATGACTCCAATAGTCTTTTGGCTCTAAAGCTCCAAAGCTCCAGCAGCTTTAAAGCTGCAATGCTCCAACAGCACCAAAGCTCCAAAGCTCCAACAGCTCCAACAGCTCCAAAGCTCCAAAAGCTCCAAATGCTCAAACAGCTCCAAATGCTCTAAATGCTCCAACATCTCCAAAGCTCCAAATGTTCCAAATGCTCCAACAGCTCCAAAGCTCCAAATGCTCCTACGGCTCAAAAGTTCCAAATTCTTCAACAGATCCAAAGCTCCAAATGCTAAAAAAGCTCCAAAACTCAAAATGCTCCAACAGCACCAAAGCTCCAAATTCTCCAACATTTCCATAGCTCCAAATGCTTCAACAGCTCCAAAGCTCCAAATGAACCAACAGCGCCAAAGTTCCAAAATTTCCAAAGTTCCAACAGCTCCAAAGCTCTAACAGCACCATAGCTCCAACAGCTCCAACAATTTACAAATCTCCAACAGCTCTAAAGTTCCAATTCTCCAACAGCTCTAACGCTCCAAAGCTCCAACAGCTCCGGTGCTTCAAAGCTCCAAAGCTCCATCAGCTCCAAAGCTTCAACCGCTCTAAGGTTCCAAAAGTCACTGGCTCCATTAGCCTATGACTCCAACAGTCTTTTGGCACCAAAGCTCTTCAACTCCAGCAGTTTTAAAGCTCCAAAGCTCCAACAGCTACGATTCTCCAAAGCTCCAACAGCTCTTAATGCTCCAACAGCTAGAAATTTATGCTAGAAATTTGGAAAAAATTAAAAAAAATATATAATAAAATAAATTAATAAAAAATATTTAAAAATCGCATTTACATAATGGATTCCTTGGTTTGAAACCGCGGTGAGGTAAAAAAATGTTGATAGATCCTGTCTCCACGGGAGCCAACTGGAGACTGACCTCTTAATTAGATACTAATCCTAATGTATATATATCGCCCGCTAGTATGACGTCATATTCGCCAAATTGTTTTCGTCTGCTGGACACCGACATATGGTTTACGTCAACTAGAGTGCGCTACCATCATGTTAGTTTAAGTTTTACCCGCTAGAGAGCAGTAATCGTTTATTATTACTGAGACTCCCACCATCTTAAAATTGGGACGTCATCTTGGAAATCCGTGATTATTTAGCTAGAAATTCGGGAATAATACCAAAGTTACTTAAATAAACATGCAATTAATAAACCGACTAAGTCGCTCAAATCCTATCCTCAGTAAAATCCCTGAGCGATGAAAATAAATTAAATTTATATAAAAAATAATAAGTTCAATAAATATAATTCAAAATCCTAAAAGATGCTTAAAATCCTTTACTACCAAACTCCAGTAAGCTGTTATAACCACCATATTGAAAATTTGTATTTATTGACCCATAAATTTGGAAAACATTCTTAAACTCTTAAAAAAATCACTCATTAATTTACATATTGAATCTATACTTGGCTACTGCAAAAAAAAAAATATTTTATATAAAATACTACAAAAGTGACAGGTTCAAGAAATAAAACGCCAAAATGGTATTTTACAAACATAAAATTTATTTCATAAATTTCACACTACTACAAATACAAACAGAAAGACATTGGCAAATAACCAAAGTCTTGAGGTTTTCCAGATTTATAGTGTCTTCTTAGAGAACGAAATACGTCCTTTACGTGCCTTTACATGTCATTTCATAGCATTTCCACATGACAGTTGATTACCACAGTTTTCACACAGAAAAGAATTATCGATTTCATTGAATTGACAGTGATGTTCATGATGTCTTACTTGTTTTATGCATACAAATTCCTTGTCGCAGTATAAACAGCTTGAATCTGATTATTGTACAGCCAGTCTATCACAATTTCTGAGGTGTCTTTTTAATCTTCCATAGTGTGTAAACTGGCTACAACACCTGTTTCACTGATATTTAATGCGTTCAGAGTTATTATTACAAAAAAGTAGGTATTATACAATCACGTTAATTCAAGTTTTTGATTTTGTCACAGTAAGTACAATTGGGTAATGGAACACCATCAGATGCTGCTTTCTTTATCGATGTCACTGGAACTTTTGACAACCATTGTAACATCGCTGAAATGTTAACTTCTGAAGCCTCCGAGGTCTGCTCTGCGGAAGATGTTGCACGCGTCGAAATCTCCTGCTGTGCTGAGAGCGTAGGTGTGGTTGTTGACGTCGTTGTCATCGGGCTCTGCACTGTTGATGGTAGGCCTTCCATCCAGGTCGGTGTTAATAGTGGTAATGATGCCATCGAGTTCTATATACTGGTCTATTATGTTATGCAAGTCTAACTATCCGATCCGCACAGCACCGCACCCAGAGACGGACTGAATTTCTCATCGTCTGGACCCCACATATATATTCTCATTGGCTGGTTCAATACGTGTGTCAAAACAACATCCATGTTCATTATGCTTGCACTTAACTTACTCAGAGTATTTTTTATAATGTCGATGTAAGCTATCGATTCGATAAATTAGTTTATTGAACTTGTTGCACTGAAATAGTATTCTCATTACTCGTACAACCACTTCTTTCATGTCTGCGCGCACTTGAAGTGGTAGTGAATGACGCTCTACAGTATTTGCACTGAAGCGATGAATGTTCGTAGTTCTTTGAAGTCTGCAATGATGCTGGTGAAATGTCACCCGATGGAACAGCACAAGTAGATGCGAGTATCGCAGATACCATCGAAAATGTCTGCAGTGGTTGGTACCGATAACGTTGGGATCCACGAGGCTGCCGACAACGCTATCGTTGATCTCTCCGCTGCCATCGACGTCGCTGACGTCAGGGTTCCCGTAGTCGATGGTACAACCTCCATCGAATTCGACGTTAAAGACGGTAAAGATGCCATCGTGTTCACAAGAACAGGTAATTACGTGACTTATGCACCAGATGAGACAAATGAGGTGATACTTACACCGTCGACGACAGTAACAAATTGAAAGCCCCGTCGTCTGAGGACTCGCTTATCTACATGCAACCGACGGAATAATGTGTAAGTCAAATCAAGAACCATTAACTATAATACACGAGTTAAAACAACATTCAAAATAGAAGCACATATGATCGAAAATATTCGTTGCTGTGTGATATGTTCTCGTCTCATGAATTCGATTTCACCAATATTCGCTAGGCTCCAAGAGCTCCAAATCTCCTACAGCTCCAAACGCTCCAACAGCTCTAAAGCTCCAATCGCTCCAACACGTAATGTTCACGCAATGTATCCTACGCGCAATGCACGCAATGTACGCAAAATACACGCAACGAACACACAGTTCACGCAGGAAACGAAATGAACACACAGTACACACAGGAAACGGAATGAACACACAGTACACACAGGAAACGGAATGACCACACAGTACACACAGAGCACGCAGGAAACGGAATAAACACACAGTACACACAGAGCACGCAGGAAACGGAATAAACACACAGTTCACACAGTACACACTGGAAATGGAAGGAACTCACAGTACACACATGAAACGGAATGAACACACAGTACACGCTGAAAACGGAATGAACACACAGTACACACAGTACACGCAGGAAACTGAGTGAACATACAGTACACGCAGAAAATGGAATGAACACACTGTACACACAGAACAAACAGGAAACGGAATGAACACACAGTACACGCAGTTCACACAGGAAACGGAACGAACACAGAGTACACACAGGAAACGGAATGATAATACAGTACACAGAGTACACACTGTAGACTCATGAAACGAAGCTTCCAGGATGCAAGGCTACGTGGACTTTATTCAGCTACGAGAGTTAATTTATCTCATTGAAAGGAACTTGTTTAAAGTAGTGTCAATTCTTGTCAACAGATGACACCACATGTTGCTTACAGATAAATATTATTTAGTTATTTTATGTGGGACGTGGGATGCTCACTAACGATCGCAAAAGAAATATGGCTTCGCTAGACACCAAGGAGAAGGAAGTGCGTCTTGAATGTTAGTGTTTCTCACATGTCTCAGAGCTTATTATTTAACCTAGTAATGGTATTTTTGTTTGATATTCCACATTATAAAAATATTTCAAGTGCTGAATTAGTAGCAGAAATTCACCAATTAAATGTAACCTAAAATAAAATAATATATTTGCCGCGTTTTGACAGGTCAATTATTCCCCTCCCCCCTATATATTATTCATTAAATATTATTTATTGTGTGTGTATACAAATGGTGTTCTTACCTTGGACTGGCCTTTAGGAAAGCCTGAATTATTGCCACAACACATGTTAATGTTAGTTCAAATACTGAGATGATTATTCGTAAATCAATGACAAAAATACCGGCAGCATTGAATGACAGCCCTTTCTCTGAGACCTGTTTGGAAAATACCATTAAATGCTCGCATAATTCTTTATTTCCCTCTTGCTGCAGTAGCAGATCCTGAATAATATCCTGTGTGACTTTCCCTTCCTTCTTAGTGGCTTCACATTCCCAAATAAGTTTTGTCATCAAAAATGTATACAATAGTGATCGCGCTATAATGAAGGTCATAAATTTTTCAACCATAAAAACGTTGTTGTATGGCGATACAAAAATTAATATAAGACATTTGTACACTGCAAATAAAATTGTAATAAAATACACTGTAACTATGCAAAAAAGAGGCATGCCATAGGCAGAATTTATCAGTTGAATTATCTTGTCTAATTTACGATGTGCCACCCTCAGAAAGTAAATTTTGTTTGTAGTTAGTTCTTGAATCGATTGGGAGCTGAGAGAATCGGTATTTCGCGAGTGTGACTGGGTGGCTATTGCTTGACTTCTTGCAGCTCGATTATGAACTACAGTCGACCTTAATGGAACTGTTACACCCAGTTCTGATTCTGTGTCCTGGACTTCCCGTAGTTTCCTGTTCAGAATTACAAACCTTTGTTTCATGAGGAAGACAAGGTTTAAGTACTTAAAAGCTGTCAGAAACAATACTAGATGTTTTATGATAACAAGTAAAGGGAGAATATGCTCTAAGAATGATGCGCTCATGAGCAGATGCTGCAATACATAAGCTGTAAATATGGCTAGTGATGTGCACTTTAGAAAACGTTGGAGACGATTTACCCTGTTTTTGTAACATTCTTGTGCATTTCCCATGAGTATCTCATCCACTTCCACGAAATAATTAATCATTTCCTGTCTGGATTCGCTGTTGAGGCACATCGTAATCATGCTCACAAAGCTGGAAATAATCACAGCGATCGTGTAACATATTACAGAAACGGAGTAATAAGAGCTAGGTTGCTCTGAACGAAGAGCAAAGAATAGCATTAAGACATTGACTATCATCAATACCAGCATCAAGAACAGCATGTATACAGTCGCTGGGATCGACCTCTTGAGCTTGATCTTCCGTCTGCCGCCTGGTCTTTCTTCAGTGATGGCCTGGAAAGTCTCCAGACCGAGTGCCACGGAGAATACACGGAATGGGTCCAGGCATTTGCAGAAATCTACCTCCACAGCAGCGGACATCGTCACTGCAACGACACAATCAGACCATTGCAGCTTTACTCACAGTTTTTAATATGCAAAATGGAAACCTTTTTACAATTTCTTTTTAGGACAACAAACTAGTTATTTTTATTATGTAATCAGAAGATAAAATATCAGATGCATCTGTATCCTATGAGGATTCGTGAAGATTTATTAAAAATGAGTAATCCTATATATAAATAAATACTCGTTAATCATTAAGACTTGGTTAATGTCACTTTTGCTACATGAAATACTACAAAATCTGCAAAAGTCTGCTTCATTTCTGGTTTTTGATTTTTTTTTATCGCTAAAATAATTTTTATAGCACTTTAGCGGGTAGAAAATCCAACATTTTTTTAAATATTTTCACGTAAAGTAACTTAATGTAGTCATATCATGTAATTATACAAGTGATAGTTTTTGCCTTTCTGAACTTCACTTCTTCGGAAAAATTTCTTTAATATTTTACTTCAAATAAAAGTTATTCCGTGTACCTAAGATTAGTTGATAATTGAGTATTTGATCCCTATATAGCACACTTATGAAAATGGGTGCAAACACATTTCGAAGTACAACGATTTCCATGAACACGGTTGTTCAAAACCTTTCTAAGCATTCAGTTGTTTACTTAATAGCGCATGCTGAGTCTTTTAAAAGAGGCTGCGTGTAAAATGTGTTTAAAAAAATAAGTAATTTAGTAACTTTCTGAGTTCAGGAATTATTCTAGTATATGAAGATGTTTTTGCTATATGCCTAATTTTTACAGCTTCATACTAGAAGACATTACAGGGTAATGCATATGGAGAACTAGTTGCCCAAGGTTGGTTTGTACCAAGGCTAATGACGGAACCTATTATTTAAAGGACCCGCCTTGTAAAACAATAAACTTTTGCATTTAATTTACATAATATACACTGTAAACTCTTTTTTAAATCAAACACAAATATTGAAGTAAAAGTACCTCTAATAGTTAAAGTTATTTGAATGGTATTCCCTGTAAAGGTTTCCGTTATTACTGCGCACATTATAAGCATAATAAAACAAAAAGTCAAATTATTGAATATTCTATTATCGTTAAATCTTTTAAAATTTAAGCTTTAATGAAACTCTCTATTAGAATATAAAATTGAATTCCAAAAATTATTCAGTGTTATGTAGAAAACACGTATTTCATACATGCAAAAATATCCATAGCCATGGGTTGTACAAAGTTAAAATCTTTCTTGGAGTGTTACAAAATATTTTTTGACAACTGGTTTCCAAAGGAATCTTTTGTTAAAGTAAAAAAATCTTTTTTCCTGTGTACCTGTTGCCTGGTCCGGCCGTCTAGTCCTTGAACACATCGCCTCAGCGCCAGTTCTAACTGCCGCACAGTTGGCTACAGGCGAGTAGCTTCTAGCTGGGGAACTGTCCAACAGCTGCGACCGCTCGCCTCAATCTTAGCACAAATTTCCCTCCTGCTTCCCTCAAGCGGTATGCAGGCAGGTTGTCAGTTCACGGTGGGAAGAGGGCGTTTCCCTTGCAGTCCCTACAGAAAGACTTCCACAAACGAATTATATTTCTTGCCCGTTTCTGTCAAGCAAGTTGGTATCGATCGTCGAGAACCGTACATTACCTACATTTATCAAATCCTCCAATCGACTAAATGAGAATTTTCCAATACATTTTTTATGTTCCTATCCTCGTTACCTCTTTGTTGTGTAAAAATAACTAGTAAATTTGCTCCATTAACTTGTATTTTGTCGAATATTACTGCGACTCTGCACATAATTTCACTCTGGAAAAAAAAATAAAGGTGTTGCCACAACAAATCATTCTCTAATTTTTATGTCGGTTTACAATAACAACATCCCTGAAGTCTGCACGATTCCGGACATGTCTTTTCGCACCTTGTCGGTCCTTAATAGGCGTGACAACGTCTGTCGGGTCTGCTAGTATTGTAAAATATTTATAAAAGTAGGTATGTGATCAATTACAAATGTATCTACTAAAGAAATAGACAAAATTGTTAACAAAATCGTTACATTCTGGAATTTCTAAAGAAGCAATGCGTAATCCTATTTAATATTTAATATAGACGAAGTATTCTTATTTTATATTTCCTCTCTAAATGTATTGGAGTAAATATATTGTCTTGACGAAATCACGCTTACCTCCCTTTCAATTTGAAGAAGCCAACTTTATCATTTTTCAAACACGCGTCTTTTTTATTTATATAAATACTATGACATTAGATATGTTTACATTTTCATTTAATTTTTTTTTATTCACAGAAATTAAAATAAATTTTCCACCTTTCAAATCAGTACAGATTTAAAAAAAATTTTAAACAATGTCAACTTTATTTAAAAAGTAAAATATAGGTATCAAATTTTCTATCTTATACTTTATTAGTTATTAGTATTATCTGTATCCAAAATAATATCTCACCACAGGGATAAATTAAGAAAATTAAATAAAACTATAATTTTAGTAAATACGGGAATATCCGTTAAGCAAATAAAACTTTTTTTAACCCGTTATTATACAACCTCACTTGTGAAATTCAAAATATTAATAATAAATTAATATTTGTTTCAAATAATAATACGTAAATAAATTGGAGATTATAATATGCGAGACTCAATATGTAATATTTGATTTAAATTATTTCAGAACCAACAATATTTTTTCGTGGTTAAGTGTAAGGAAGGGAGGTGAGAAATTGTTGTCTTGAGAGAAGCACATATGTATAGCTTTTTTTTTTTCCTAAATAACGATTCCAATATTTATTTTCTTGTGTAAATATTCCCACTAGCAAATGAAAAATAAAAGAAACACTCTGCAATTATGCGTATTCCTTTGTTCATCTCTCCCCCCACCCCCTCCAAAGATCAAAGGTCAACTAATCCTACATCATTCTCCTTGTGTAAGAATGGTTCAAGGGATGGATTTTTGGCACAATAGCAGCCGAGGTTAAAACTCTCAAATCGTGCTTTGAATGACCCTCTGGCTTCCTGGTTTGTTTCCCACGGTCTTCTGAAATATCTCCTGGCAGACATTCCACGTTGTGGTTTAATAACTAACGGCCACGTTCGTGTGACAACGGTCGTGATTTCGAGCCCACACAGAAAAAAATTTTTCTGAACTTTTACAAAATATTCCTTTTTAAATAGTTTGTAATACAACAAGAAAGATATTGTAAGTTTGTACAAAACATAGGTGAGGTTATATTTGCATATATAATTTAATACTGAGTATTTATTACTACAATTGCCTTATTAATTCATATTTTAATTCATCTTTCGTTCTAGCATATATATTTTTTTCAAACCATGTAAAATATAACCAATTATTTAATATTTTTACTTTATTTTGTTTTATTATGGTTGTTAACACTGGAAAACTATTCATGGAATGGTTTACAAAATAACCAACACGAAGCATAACATAAATGCCTGGGACAGAATCCGAAACCAGTATTACTGTGAAAACTTTTTTTTTTGTAATGATGATTTAGTTCTGATGTGAATGTACGAACCCGACGAATATCCGTGATCTTACATAATTATTTCTGTTCTAGTTTATAAATAAAAAACATTACCGTGTAACGCCGTGGAATAGGCGACATTACGGAGCTCCGAGTCTGTCCTGAGACCCGTAGACTCGGTGGTCGCCCGCTAGGCAGCGTGAGGGGCGCGCAGTTTGGTCATAACTAGAGACCTGCAAAATTCGCGGTTTCATTCGGTGATAGGCTAGAATTCAAACACATATACCTCTTAGATAATTTTGCTATTGGCTTACTGTTCATCTGGACGAATCTCAACCATTTATAAACCCACAACCAAAGAAGGATCGAATCACAAACAAAACCAGCTGAGACGACTTACAAGTTGGCAGCCAATGAACTTGCGTTATTTGCCCGAAATTTCGCGAAATCTGCATGCCCCTACTTATCGACTTTCGAATGTTTCACTGTTTCGGTACGTCCGGCAACGCGGCCTTCAGCCGAGGAGGAAGTGCGTGAGTCACCGCGGAGGGGTGCAGGGGGAGAGGCCGTGACCTTGACGGAGCGTACCACGTGACCGCACGCACCAGTAGCGCGTCGTGTCTTTGACCCGCGCGCGGGGAGCACTGACCTTGGCTGCTGGTTGGCTGAACGCGCTCGAGGACCCTCCTCCTCCCCCCCGCTCTACCCCAGCATATACACGTCCTACAACCTGCTGAAATAAATTCCCCCCATTTTGAATTACAAACTTATGAACTTCAAATATTAACTTACACATTAGCTCTTCACGTTACATGTCATTAGTAGAGACCAGCAAAATTCGCGGTTTCGATGGCCTTCAGGATAGACTGCACATACCCCTGTACACTCGGGAAAATAACGCGAGTTCATTGGCTGCCGACTTGTAAGTCGTCTCAGCTGGTTTGTCTGTGATTCGATCCTTCTTTGGTTGAGGGTTTATAACTGGTTGATATTCGTCCAGATGAACAGTAAGCCAATAGCAAAATTATCTAAGAGGTATATGTGTTTGAATTCTAGCATATCACCGAATGAATCCGCGAATTTTACAGGTCTCTAGTCATTATTTTGTTTTTTTACGTTTAACACGGTTAAACTTGTATGATTTTTGAGTAATCGAACTTCAACAAACTCTTTTGCATAATTAGCTGGCAAATTTGAATTTTTAAAATTTTTGTGCAGTACGGATAAAGAAAACCAAATCGAATAAATAATAGAAACCTTTTTCGGTTTTAAAGGCAATGCTCGTGGCTACTGCGTGGCATTGTTAAAAATTATATTAGAGAATTGTATTAAATTTTATTTAGCCATTTAAAATCACACCAATTCTGATGATTTTAAAAGTTCAGGTCAAATTAAATATTTTTTTCTGAAAGAAATTAAACCATTTCACATAGCCAGTAAAATTGACTTTAAACAAAAAAAAAGTTCCATTTTTGTATAGGCCTACCATACATTTTATTCTTACTAGCCATACTCCACAAAACTGAACAATTACAACTTTTCCAGCTAATTATGCGAAAAGTATGCGATATGTGTTTTTTTTTAATTCTTTTTTTGACGTGATAACGTCTTATAAATCGTTGAACGCAGGCTGCACGCACGAAAAAGCATGACTCATTGTCACGTTCCACCTGAGCCGAGCGTGCAAGAACTGGCCAACCACCGAGCGAGAAAATCTTCTATAATATCAAACAGGTTAAGGCGGGCTTTTTAAAAGCAGCAATTTAAAAATTTTGATTTATTTGTCCAATTTCGTCATTTCAAATTAACAATTTATTGACATTGATTTGATTTCATTTTATTTCTATAACTAATTTTTCGTGATTATATTTAAACAAATTATTTAAATTAAATTTGAAAAAACTGTAAATAATATTTGAATATTAAAAAGTATTCAATTTTTCATCAATGTTTTCTTATGAAGTTATCACGTAAAATTATCGTCCGTAAACCGACTTTACAGACAACCCCCTTTTTTTTTTTGAAGGAAAAAAAAGAAGGCAACTTTAACCTTATGGAACGTAAATATAAAATAATGACCTGGAACGGAGACATACTCTTAAGGCCTAACTTGTGCAACTTAACCCAATCATGCATTATGCATTATTATCAGTTTAAAATAAACCCTTTTAAAACCTAAACCTATTTATCTTCAAATCCAGAAGTTGTGGGCTGCATTACGCCTCCTGGTATTTCTTAACGGGTTCCCAGGTCTGGTGTCCGGCCCTTGGGTCCGCTTTGGCGATGTTGGCCCAGTTGCAGTCAGCAATATCTGCGCGGGGTTGCTTCATCCAGCAATAATTATGAGCCTAATTCTATGTCAACCTGCAAAAGCACAAAGTTAACCGAACAACTAATTGAAAATTCACATAATATTTCAACACTATGGCAGCACAGCGCAAAGTGGTTAAATAACATTCCGAATCATTCCCATAGCTGAACTAGGTCATCGAGACTGATTGCTTGGATTACAAAGTGTTAATGTAAAAATAAGTATTGAACGACGTTAAGCATGTGGCGTCTTAAAAATGTTCAGAAACGTATAAAGGTTTGGACATAGCTTAGTCGTTTCCATAATGGTCTGGACGATTGTCAGGCTCCTGCCATGTATTCTGAATCGTGTTCACAGAGTGGCAGAGTCTGCGGCCACGGACAATTCAGTTCAATTCAATAGGTTTTTATTATCACAAATTTTTCACTTTACAGTTTTAGTATTTACAACAGGACACTCCAGCACTCAGTGCTCTTTTGCCTAATCTAATTGACAATATATATACATTTCTGATCTGCTTATTGTAAAAACATGATTTGCATTAAAGGAAAGTTAAAAAAAAAACTTTAGTAGGGACGAAAACCTGTAGAATTGGCAAGGAGGGCCAGGGAAATTTTGCGGTGGGTGGGGAGGGGGCGAGAGTTTTGCACGTGGGTTTTAACCAACACAAAGTCATCTCTGGATAGGGTGCTTGTGTTATCCTATATACTGCCCATATACTGGCCTATATGCATTAAATAAGCAGGACACCTTAAATATACAGAAGTTTTTCCATAAAACATAGTTTTGACTTATACTTTTATCGCGGTTTTTTTTTGCAAGCGCAAGCGAGCCCCCTTAGTCAGAATCTCTTTATTACAACCCCCCCCCCCCCCCAACCCATCCACCACGGCTGGGATGTACGTCCATAGCTGCAAACCTATCCTTAAGGTGCGGATGTCCGATATTTACTCGACGTAGTTGCGCATTTGTTTTCAAGCTATCTCCACAGAAAAGAGTGAAGTTTTCGTGTGACCTTGCGTGACCCTGCGTGACCTCGCGTGACCTCGTGCGACAGTGACCACGTGCTCTAGGAGCGGCGGTGTGAGTGCGTGGTTCCCCCAGCAGGAGGCGCAGTCTGTGTCGTGGTGCGCCGAACTGTTCGAGGGAAGTGCCTGTGTTAAAAATCTTCTACGCAAAATTATAAGTTGCGTTCGTTGTAGCAAGTCGTTTACGCGTAGAGAGAGAGAGCTTAAAAAGGCACGACAGAACTTGTAACGCCAAGACTGCTTACAAGACCGAGGACAACGATGGAGCTACAATTCTAAAGAAGAGTGTTCTGCATTACGTCAATAATTTTCCTTGTCTTGAACGAGTTTTTGTTCATAGCTCTTCTGATCTCGACAAAGAACTTAAATTGAAGGACGTTGATGATTTATGTAAGCGTGAAGAATAAATTCAAGCCGAATTCGGGTAGATCCACTTTTCTTTATAAAAATGATGGACTCTTAAAAAGGAATATTGTAGACGGTGAAGAAGCTGCGACGTCAGCGATTTCGAATTCTTACAGTATTCTGGGTGAAGACGCTGATTTCTACGATTATGGTGACAGTGACTCTGAAGCTAGTGACAAAACCAAAGACTGTGATGAAACACCTAAAGCTGGCAAGATCGAAAGCTGTGGTAAAGCCCTGAGACCGAAACGATGGAAACGGTGTAATAAGATAAATTATTCTGATCAAGCCTGCGATGAACACTGGGACGATAGTGACCTTAAAAACATTAATAACATACATTCCAGGAAGATTGGAAGATAACGATAGCAGAAGAGATTGGTTAAATGTAATGGGAAGATCCTAACATATTGGTTGATCGCCTGAGACTGTTGGTGGCATTGGATCGTAGAGGAAACTACTCGCACATCGACGAAGTAGACTCCATTCTTAAAGAACTAAGATAAACTGACTGCATGTAATATTAATTTGTTTAACTTGCACGTGTATAATATTAAAAAATAAATCAATTATTATGATTAAAAAAAAATATTTCTTGTAATCTGATTTCTATCTAAGACTGAGTTCTTGTAATACAGCTTCCTTTTTTGATTGTGCTTCAAATGACTACCTTTTCATTAATTGTGCCTCATTTTCGTTGATTGTGCTTCCAAATGTGTTTTTTTTTTTTTTTTTAAGTGCTTTCTTTTCTGTGACTATGCTTCCAATTTTGTTTCTTTTTTGTTGATTGCGCTTCTAATTGTGCTTTCTTTTTGTTGTTTGTGCTTTCTCTTTGTCGAATGTACTTCTGATTGTGCTTCCTTTTTTAATTGCTCTTCCAATTGTGCTTCCTTTTCGATGGGTGTGGACCGTTAAGTCTGTACTCAGGACATGATTTGTTCGTGGTTTGGAGATGTCTGGTCTAATTGCTTGGCAATTGACATTGCCTTTGTGTAAATGTTTTTTTGAGTATTATCTAAAAATACCTCTTGGTTTGGAGATGCTTGGTCTATACGCCTAAAATTGTACAAGACCTGGTTGGAAGGTATTCCAAGTATCTAAAAATTAGACTTCCATGGTGGGCACAGCAACAACGTATTTATTTCGCCGGACAGGTACCTTGTTTAGAGCAGTTTTTTGTAGAGACTCCAAAAAAGGTAATGGGAAACAGAATTAAAAATTTATTTTCTGTTTTAGTTAATCTTATAACTGAATGTGAATCGAACCAAAGACGTAAATTGTTCGAAACAATAATTATTCTAACGATTAATTTTTTTTAAATGATTTTTGGAAGTTTTCCCAAATTCCTAGGTTATTAATTACGAATTTTCAATATAGTGGTCAATATGTCATCATCGCCTTACTGGCGACTGGTAGTAGAGGAATTTAACCTCTTTAATAATTTTTTACCATATTTATGGATATTAATATTTTTAACTAGAATAAATTTTTTGCATCGAGCAAGTATTGAACCAAGCACTGACATCGATCGAATAAATCAATTAATGGCCGATTTTTTTATGATTATTGGAATTTTTTCCGAATTTACAGCAAAATGATTACGAATATCCAAGTTGGCGTAAAATATGGCGGACTCCCTGGCAATGCATGATTACTGCACTCTAGCGGGTAAAAATTAAACTAACATGGTGGTAGAATACTCTAGCAGACGAAAAACAAGATGGTGGCTTCCAGCAGACGAAGACAAAATGGCGGTATCCAGCAGACGAAAAAAAGATGGTGGAAGTGACGTCATACTAGCTGGCGATATATATCTTGATATTAGTGGTTAAAGGTCAATCTGCTGGTGGCTTCCGTGGAGGATGAAACTGTCGTCATTTTTATTTTGTCCTCACCAGTTTCGAACTGAAGACTCCGTGATATAAGTGCTTTTTTAAAAAATATTTAAATAAAAATTGATTTATTAAATTTGCTACATATTATAAACAATTTTCCATAATTTTCTGATAATAATAACGGATATTCAAGGTGATGACTATGATGTAATAATACAATACAACCGATTGTTTTTATTTTAATTTTCATTGATTTTTTTATAAATTTTAAATTTTCCCCGATTTCATATCATAAAAATACGTATTTTAAAGTTGGTGGTCGTGATGTTATAATTCAAGATGGCGGAGTGTTTTTTTTTTTGTTAAAATGTTTAGTAATTACTTTTAAATTTTTAATTTTTCCTTAATTTCTAGCTTAATATTTACGGTTTTTCAAGAAGGCGGCCGTAATGAAAAGTAAAACGTCCCAAAATCCAAGATGGCGGGTGTGACATAATCAAGGATTTTTCTAATTTTAATTGAATTATGATTAAAATTTTTGAAAAATCTTATTAATAATTTAATTTTTACTCTTTCCGGGATCCGAAATGAGTACCGAAATCGTTTAGGTAGGCCTAACTGAAAATTTGAAGTAAGCTGTTTTCTAATTTTTTTCGGAAATCATTGGTTAAAAATTAAAGATTTTCAAGTTTGTGGTCAAAGTCAAGGTCAAACCTACCCTCCAGAGGTGGTTCTTTCTAAGGCAAAAGTTTATTGAGGAATAAAACGGGAAATTTGCCTTGAAACGGGAATTTTTCCCTCGAAATAGCGAAATATTTAGTTTTATTTTTGGCAGAGTACTAATTTTTTTAAAAAAAAAACTGGAATTTTGGCGGATGTTGGCAAATTTTTAGCAAATTTTTGGCAAATTTTTAGGAATTTTGAGTCATTTTGGCACATTTTGGAGGTCAAGGTCAAAATTCAAGGTATAGGTTTTCCAAGATGGCTGCCGTGACATCAAAATTCAATATGGTGGACATAATCTTCAATCTTAATCCAGAACCCAGTCTCATTACATACATTTACAAACTACTGACAACGTATTTTTTTTGTAGGACAGGTTCTCGTATCGAGTCGTTTTTCGTTGAGAGAATGGAATGATTAATTAACTCCACCAAAGGTAATGGGAAACAGAATTAAAAATTTATATTGAGCTTTAATTACTCTTATCTGTAGGACAGGTTCTCGTATCGAGTCGTTTTTCGTTGAGAGAATGGAATGATTAATTAACTCCACCAAAGGTAATGGGAAACAGAATTTAAAATTTATATTGAGCTTTAATTACTCTTATCACTGGCCGAGAACCAAACTAAGGATGGAAATATACTGAGTCAATATTACAATAATAGACGATTTTTTTTTAGAATATTTTGCCGAATTTATAATTTAATTATTAAATATTTAAAATATGGTGGCCGATATTTTATAATCGCCTTACTGGAGGCTGGTAGACTAGGAACCTAATCTTCTGTTAGGATTTTTCGCCATTTTTGGTTGAATAAATAAATTTTGACCTAAAATAACTTTTTTTTGTATCGTCCAGAGATCATACCTAGGACAGGTATCGATAGAATCAATCATTATTTTAATAAGGGATATTTTTGATAAATTTTGGAATGACCCAACAAAACTGTTTGTTAGCTATTACAATTATTTTATTAATAAAAAGAACAAACAGCTTTGTGCATCACTACACCTAATGTTTCTGTCAACAAAACAATTTTACCAGAATGAATTTGTACTAAATGATTTATTGCAGCCACAAACTCTTTTTTTCATACTGAAATGTTTTGAGAAAATTACGTTACCAGAGAGAAATTATTGATTATTTGCACTACAAAGCTGTAAAGGGGGATGGAAGGTGAAATATTCTTTTCCAGTCTACAGCAGAATTTAAATTATGCATGGAATTTTATAAGTAACAGGAGGTAAAGAGGCAAACGACAAAGTACGCTTCAGAAAGGATGGCCAAGAATTTGACTTTGTTTGAGAAGTTGTTCCGAATTTAACTGAAGTGGGACATAATTGACAGCCGTGCGCGGATCGATAATACGACTGCGTGCGCTCAGCAGGAAAACACAGACGTCAGTTGTTTGGGAACACAGGCGGGACACGGCCACAAGATCACGCCGAGGGCATTTCATAATACATTCAAGAGACAGAGAGGTTCGCCCTCGGGAAAGTGACGTCCCTAGGGTGTACTGCGCTAACTGCGCGAGGACCATTGCTTGCATTGGCGCAAGACACCCAAGAACTATTCAGGCAGACCAAGCAACAGGTGAAATAGGCAAACGTTATAAGGACCCAAAAAATTCGCGGATTCATTTCGCGATAGACTGAAATCCCACAAAAAAAAAGCTTTAAGTTGCTCTTGCTATTGGCTCACTTTTCATGATTCTGGGCCAACGAGAAACCCTCAACCAAAGAAGTATCGAATCACAGGCGAACCAGTTAAGACGGCTCACAACTCAGCAGCACAGGTTTTATTTTCCCGAGTGTACTGAGGACTGTGTAGTCAATCCTGAAGGCCATCGAAACCGCGAATTTTTCCGGTCCCTAGTTATAAGTAGAGCCACGGTTTTTTCTCTGACCCATTACACTCCAGGGCAGAATCAACTTGTCTATACATAATCAAGACTTTTAGAATGATCATTGGTTGATATCAATTTCAGAACCTTCGGCGTTTGCACATGATTAGGTAACCACTTTTTCTCCTTGTTTGTGGCTGGCTTCTGATCATTAATGACGTGTCAAGAACACTGTAGTCAAATCACCATCAATGTAAAAATTACGTACATATGCTTCAAGTAAACTTTGCCACCCAATAAATCGGAGAAAAATCGGGGGCTCTACTTATAAGAATACCTGCCAAAACACACGATTTGGTTTTGAATTTTCAATCTTTTTTAAAACCAGTAGTATATAATAGTATGTCTGGCTACATGATTCAGGATGTGGTGTAGGTGTCGAAATCCACCATCTTAAATTGTGACGTCACGTAGGCCATCTTGGTTTACCTCAACCTTGACATTTGACCTTGACCATCTAAATTAACCAAAAAATGACTAAAAATTTGCCAAAGTTTGCCAAAAATTCGGCAACATTTCTAATTTTTAGGAAACAAATTCACCTAAAAAATCTTTAAAAAAATAAAATATAAATCATTTATCGAGGGGAAAACTAGTAAAAGATCAAATATCTGGTATTCCAAAAACCTCAAAATATATTTACCTTAACAAAAAAAAACATTCCCCAAATTGGCTTAAATTCCCCGGCGACTAGCTGCCCTAAGCCACCGAGGTTATGACCTCGGCCATTAGGATGGCATTGCCGCCATTTTGAATTATGAACTAATCATTGCAATTTTCGTTATGATCGCCATCTTGAAAATCCGTAAATATTCAGCTATAAATTCGGGAAAAATTTCAAAATTAACTAACTAAATTTTAATAGAAAATTCCGCTATTCTGTTTTCCCCCATTTTAAAATTATGATGTCTCATCAGCCATCTTGAAAACCGTAATTATTATCCAACAAATTCGGAGAAAATTCAAAAATTTATACCAATTTATTTAAATACAATTTAAATTAAATTAAAAAATCGCACTTCCGACTTAGATCTCAGTGTCCTCGTTTCGAACCTGGTGAGAACAAAATAAAAATGACGACCAATTCTTCCTCCACGGAGACAACCGACAGACTGACCTTAAACCAATTACACCAATGTATATATTACGGCAGCTAGTATGATGTCACATTCACCATCTGGTTTTCGTCTGCTGGAGACCGTCATCTTGGATTATGACATCATAGTCATTGTGTTTTCGTCTACTGGAGGCAGCCATCTTTATTTTCAGTACTTACTACCAGGAGTATTAGTGTTACATCGTCTGCCAGAGTACACTATCTCCTTATTTGTTTAATTTTTATCCACTAGAGTGCATTAATTTGCCATTGTATCCGCCATATTTTCGGCCATCTTGGCCATCATATTAAAAATATGTAATTATTTAGCTAGAATTTCTGGAAAGATTCCAAAATTCGTCAAAAAATCACTAATTAATTTTTTTGATCGAATTGATAGATTACGTTCTTGCGTCGATCTTTAGTCAATGCAAAAAGGTAATTTTATTAAATATCACATTAATTTATCATACAAGTGACAGGGTCAAGAAATAAAAATAAAAGTAATTTACGAGTAAAAAAAAATAGTATTACATAAATCCTATACTACTACTTTTACATTTGCAAAGTTAGCAATCTAATAAACTTTTTGTATTGAATTGTCTCTAACTGACTAATTCTCAGCACCAAACGGTTTACTGTAGACAAAGACTAGCCAGAGCCTTTCCCTAAATAGTATTTTTCTTCCCGACAGAGACTCTCGATACTGAGTTTAACACACTGATGTACATCGTCGGAATCGTAAATGGGAGTATTCACTGTATTAAACATGCACTTCTTCACTTTGTCCTCAAACGGATTTGGTTTTGCCATATACACAATCCAGTCACAAATTATACATTAAAAATACATGTTTTGTTACTTCATCAGTAAGCTCATTGATTATGTTCTGCTTGATATCAAGCAAAGTAATGTATTTTGACTCACTAAATGTATTTAGATAATAGAAGTAATTCAACGTTCCGCAAAATGCAGATTTAACCAAGTGGAATCAGTTATCATTTACCTGTAATGCACCAAAAACAGTCTTAGGTTTAGATTTATGCCCAGGCCTCATCGCAACTAGTACTGTACATCTTCTTGTGTGCTAGTAAGTCTACGAGTAGGCTAACTAAAACCAAGGAGTATAAAATATCTGCAGGTAGTTCCGCAGTGTGCCAACGGACTTCACCTACACAGTTTTTCGCATGTCGTCTCAAACTATCGATGCGCGTAAACCAAACATAAAACTTATTGCAGCTAAATTTCAAATGAAAAGGATACCTCTCATGTCTTAGTGCATGGGAAAATGCGAACGACCAATCACAGTAGCTGCAAGGATGCCTTGTTTTGAAGACAAACCTTTCAGGCCCGAAGCAGGTGATGATGTAACTGATGTAGTACAAATTCCCGGTGTACTCTTAAGCACATCAATCAATCGCCGTTGTAGCGAAACCTTTACTTTCTGCCGCGCAGTAGGACCTTTGCATGTCTTCAAGTGTCTTTTCAACTTATCATTTATTGCAAATTGCTTGCGACATTTTTTACAGCCATACTAGTAGTAGGAAATAGCCGGTTCTGGGACAGGCGCAGGATCCAGGATCCGGTGGCCAATTGGATGACGTCATCTAATCCGTATGCTAATCCATGCTAATCCGTATGCTAATCTATGCCAATCTATGCTAATCCATGCCAATCTATGCTAATCCATGCCAATCCAAGCCAATCTATGCTAATCCATATGCCAATATATGCTAATCTGTATGCCAATCTATGCTAATTCGTATACCAATCTATGCTAATTCGTATGCCAATCTATGCTAATCCATATGCCAATCTATGCTAATCCATATGTTAATCCATGCTAATCCATGCTTATCCATGTTTTGCTTAAGCCTGCTTGTGAAATCTTTGCTTAAGCAACATGAGAGTTCTAGCACAAGCCCGCTTGTGAACTCTTTGCTTAAGCAACATGAGTGTTCTAGCACAAGCCCGCTTGTGAACTCTTTGCTTAAGCAACATGAGTGTTCTAGCACAAGCCCGCTTGTGAACTCTTTGCTTAAGCAACATGTGAGTTCTAGCACAAGCGGGCTTGTGAACTCTTTTGCTTAAGCAGGATTGAATTTGGACTTTTTTTAAAAAAATTGGTAATTTATGATGTTTATAAACGACATCATCTCTCTGAGTGCTTCTATTTTATTTTTATTAGGTGGAATTTAAAAAAAAAATCATTATTCAGTCAAATAATAATATATACCCTGAGAAATCTGAGAAACACTAACTGGAAGAACAAACTACCTTCTCCTTGGAGTCTAGCGATGTCATCCATCTATTGCGATCGTTAGTGAGAATCCTGCATCCCCGCATAAAAGAAAGAAATATTATGTACCTGCAAGCAATACGTGGTGTCATCTGTTGTTGAAAAGCAGAACTACTTACAACAAGTACCTTTGCATGAGATAACTTAACTCTAGCTTAAGAAATATTTAAAAATATATATAAGAAATATTTAAAAATATATATATTTAAGTAATGGTTCCAATTGGAAAACTGTCTGTTTGTATCTAACATTAGTCAGAGTAACTAATATGAATACTGATTCGGTGTCTGTCGCTGTATCGAAAGGACACAGGTGTAAGTTTTGCAGCAAAGAATTTATCTTGAGAAAGAATGGAAGACAACACCAGAAGAATGACTGTGTTAAAAATCCACTACGCAATATGATAAGTTGCGTTCGATGTAACAAGTTGTTTACGCGGAGAGAGAGCTTAAAAAGACATGACAGAACTTGTAACGTTAAGCCTGCGTACAAGCCAGAGTACAACGATGGATCTACTAGACTAAGGAATAGTGATCTGCATTACGACAATAATTTTCCTTGTCTTGAGAGAGATTATGTTCGTGGCTCTTCCGATCTCGACGAAGAACTTAAATTGAAGGATGATGATGATTTATGGAAGAATGAAGACAATGGAAGAATCCTTAACGTGAAAAGTGAGAATACATTCCAGCCGAATTCAAGTAGATCTTTCTTACTTTGTAAAAATGATGGACTCCTAAAAAGGAAGCATGAAGACGATAATGGCACTTCGCCATCATCGATATCGAATTCATATGGTAATCTGGGTTAAGAGGATGTCTTCTACAGTGATTGTAACAGTGACTCTGAGGCTGTTGACAAAAGCATAGACTGTGATGAAGCACCTAAAGCTGACAAGATCGAAGAATGTAACGGTGTCCTGAGACCGAAACGATGTAAACGCCGTGTTATAATAAATAAATCTGATAACGCTTATTATAATCACTGGGACGATTGTGATATTAAAAGTATTTATAATAAACAAGCAAGTGAGATGGTGGTAAAAGAGATAGATTACACATCGTGGAAAGATCCAAACTTATTGGTTGACCGGCTAAGACTTCTACATGGCTCGCTTTGTGCAGGAAACTATTCGTGCATAAAATAAATATCCTTCATACTCGAAGAACTGAGGAAAGCTGGCTACATACAATAATGGCTTATTTTACTTCTATTTGTATAATCTTAAGAAATAAATTAAATATTAAAAGTAAAAATTTAATGTTTTTATTTTTTGCATTCTGATTTCTAACTAAGACTTAGTTCTCGTAACTTGTGTTACCAAATGTGCTGCCTTTTTGATGGTGCTTCCAAAATGTCTGCCTTTTTTGATTGTGCTTCCAAAATGTGCTGCCTTTTTGATGGTGCTTCCAAAATGTGCTTCCTTCTTTTGTTGATGGTGCTTCCAAATGTGCTGCCTTTATTGATTGTGCTTCTTAAATGTGCTGCCTTTTTGATGGTGCTTCCAAAATGTGCTTCCTTCTTTTGTTGATGGTGCTTCCAAATGTGCTGCCTTTTATGATTGTGCTTCCAAAATGTGCTGCCTTTTTTGATTGTGTTTCCAAAATGTGCTGCCTTTTTGATGGTGCTTCCAAAATGTGCTTCCTTTTTGTTGATGGTGTTTCCAAAAGTGCTTCCTTTTTATTAATGGTGCTTCCAAATCTGCTCTCTTTATTGATTGTGCTTCCAAAATGTGCTGCCTTTACGTTGATGGTGCTTCCAAAATGTGCTTCCTTTTTGTTGATGGTGTTTACAAATGTGCTGCCTTTTTTGATTGTGCAGCCTTTTCATTGATGGTGCTTCCTTTTTGTTGATTGCGCGTAGTAAAATATGTAGTGACTGAATATTTACTAGTTCAAAACCTCTTGGTGTTACTAAAATATTTTTCAAGGTCGCTTGGTCCTTTAGTCTGTATTAAAATTTCATGATGGTCTAAATGACTGTAATTATCTAAAGACGATGAAGGTCCTGCGGTTCTGAAATTTCTAGCCTATACGTCTGATATTGTCATGACTCGGTCTCATGGTCCATAGACAATTGGCCTGTATGTGTGGCTTTGTACATGAACGATTTTTAGGTTATTCAGATTATCGAATAACTAGACTTTCATGTAAGGCATAGCGGTACTGTATTTAATTCGATGGTCAGGTATATTGTCTTGAGTTGTTTTTCGTAGAGTGAATGATTAATAAATTCCACGAAAGGTAATGGAAAATTAAATATAAAATATATTTAATATTTAGTTACACCTGTCACTGGTAAAGCAGTGCGTTCATTACTTCTGGAACTATTAAGCAAAGTATAATGTTATTTATATCAATTTTCTCTTTATTATGTATTTCAGAGTACATTATACTCTATGTAACTTGGATGTCCAGGTCCGATCTCAAGACACAATGCGAGCATGCTTAGGGCTTGGATGGTTTATCACCTCGTTCGAATGTTGGAGGTCGCCAGCAAGGCGGGGGGACAACAACGGAAGCAACGGTACATGTGACTGGACTGGAGGGTGGTCCTAGCGGTATAAATTGAGGTCAACACCCTAGACACAGCAGTCAACACATAGTCATGTGGGTATAGAGCTGCTGCTACAAATTCAAGCAAATGCTGTTCGATCCAACTGCAAAGTACGCGGAAGTAACGCCAGGATTCCGCCGTGTGCACTACGTCACCGAGAATGGTTACTTAAACTAGGGGTCTGCAAATTCGGTCATCACTGGACCATTGATTGTGACGAGGAGGCTCCGGACATAATCGAGACATCCTGCAACAAGGTAGATTGTGTCGTCCATTATCTAAGTAAGACCTGGCAGTACATTACCGGCTTAGTCTCGTGTCGACCTCCATGACGAAATGTGTAAACCTCCAAGGCTTCTCTAGTCAGTATGGATTTATTATCAAGGAACTTAGCATTGCAGATGAAGAAGGAAATGTAATAATATGTAACTTTCAACCTCCATTTGAATGGCGATATCTCACCAGGAAGCATCAAAAAACAAATGTCTGGCTCACTAGAAAATTTCATGGTTTACAGTGGGAACACGGACTCTTTCCTTATGCTTCAATACCCAACATATTGGCAAGTCATCTGAGCGGACCTGTATTGGTTGTAGGAATAGAGCAGAAATGGTGGCTAACTAACTATTGTAAGCAACATGTGCTAATATTAGATGTACAAGCAGAATATGAGTATCCATCATTGAAAGAATTAAATAAATTGTACACGTGCAATAATAATACATGTCCAGGTTCGATCTCAAGACACAATGCGAGCATGCTTAGGGCTTGGATGGTTGATCACCGTATATTTTTAGATACGACCCTCGACTCGTGCGATGGCAGTCGAGCTGAAACTGTGGTGGTGTAAGGACCTACAGCAGAAGTAGTTAACCAAGATGTCTAACTTTCAACCGAACAGGATATACTCCAGTGTAACACCTGGGCTATGCACTGTTGATTATAGTGAGTGGATCGACAGTGTTTTAAAACATTTTTCGGAGAGTTGTGACGCTGTGTTTCACGTGAAACAGGTTTTAAACCCAGGACCTCAAGATACGCCTCTAGAAGTTATCAACTGTCTGGGCTATGGACATTGTAGTGTGAATATGATGAGAGACGATACAGTTCTCCCTGCAACGCCTGAAGAGGTTTTCGCACATGCATTCAACCAACCAGCTATTCAGTCACCGCCAGCATCTGCATGTGGTCAGACTTCGTCAGTCCAGACATCATCTAGCTGTACCCAGATGAGTCCCACATCGCCAGCACTTACTACATAAGTAGCAGTCCAGCATAAACGCAGGCGTCAGCTTCGCCTTCCTACATCTCGCAAGAGTCGAACCCGAGATCTCAGTCATCTAGGTCCGATCAGTGAAGACACCACTCAAGTATGTTCCACAGAAAACACTAGTGATGAAAGAACTGTTGAGATTGCTCGTGTAGCTGTACGTTCATTACTTCTGGAACTATTGAGCAAAGTATAATATTATTTATATCAATTTTCTCTTTAATATGTATTTCAGAGTATATTATACCCTATGTAACTTGTAGTTATGCTTAATATTTAGGTATTGGGTCTCTGGTTTATGTAAATAGGTTATGTTGACTTTGTCACTATGATGTGCAGTGTGTGAATATTATGTACTTTTATTACTCATTATTTAATTCTTTTAAATCAGTGATTTTTCTTATCCCTTGCTGTTTGTAATAAGATTTAAATAAATATGTGTTTAACATTTACGTTGTTTGCTTTAATTTCAAAAAACCATTTAATGGTCCCTCTTATTAAAAAAAGTTTTAAATTCAGAGTATTTTTAAAAAGTTGTAACTATAAGTTATTAACCTCCTCAGCTAGAGTGATTGCTTTAATACATAAATTCTAACACTACCTTCGAGATGTCTTCCGCCACTACGAGAAGAAGAGAGAGACTCTACACAGCACCAATATTTTATTAATACTCTATCATCATTTATTAAATTATAGACAAAATACAGTATCTTACCAGACTTTTTTTATTGTAATTAATGTTGGGAAATTTGTTTCAGCGATGGTTAATTTATTTTTGTATGTTGGCATTCTTGATGGTTATCAAATGTTTGCATGTGGGTGTAATATATATGTCATTTTGGAGTAGGTATGGTCAGTTTGTTTGTAGAGGTCATAGAGGTAGGATGTGTACGATTATATTAATTAGGACTCGTCAGATACCCGGATGGCAGTGACGGCAACAGAGAACTTGGTGAATACAGGCTACCGACTTGTCTCGACTGGTTACACATTGCATAACACTTGTAGGTTTTTTAAATTCAAACTTGGCGCCATCCGGCGACAATGCCTTGAATTAAAGACGGCCGACAGTGGCGCCATCTGGTAGCGACTTTATGAATTAAAGATGGCGGCAACGGAGAACTTGGTGAATACAGGCTACCGACTTGTCTCGTCTTGTCCCCCCGACTTGTCTCGACTGTCTAGACTTGTCTCGACTCGTTCCCGACTTGTCTCGACTGACTAAATAACACTTGGCGCCATCCGGCAGTAAATTTAAGAATTAAAGATGGCGACGGTGGCGCACTCCTGCGGTAACTTTAAGAATTAAAGATGGCGATGGTGGCACACTCTGGTAGCAACACTAGGAACTAAAGATGGCGACGGTGGTGTCATCTGGTATCGATTATATGAACTAAAATATGGCGACGGTGGCGCCATCTACCAGCCAACTTGAGAACCAAGATGGCGGCGCCTCTGACAACTAATTTTTGAATTTGGCGCGCGATACTAGCGACATCTACCAGCCAACTTGAGAACCAAGATGGCGGCGCCTCTGACAACTAATTTTTGAATTTGGCGCGCGATACTAGTGACATCTACCAGCCAACTTGAGAACCAATTTGGCGGCATCTCTGGCAACTAATTTTTGAATTTGGCGCGTGATACTAGCGACATCTACCAGCCAACTTGAGAACCAAGATGGCGGCACCTCTGGCAACTAATTTTTGAATTTAGCGCCATCTGGTAGTCTGTGCTGGAATTAAAGATGGCGGCTGTATAATAATTTTAATTTCAAATGTGGTACCTTAGGTATGCATTAAGGAAGGCAAAAACACCCTCCCCCCCCCATTTATCATAAACTTGCCATCAGTAAGTAGCATATATAGATTATTTATTCCACTATATCCCAACTGGTCTCGTGGTCTAGTGGTCAAGGCGTCCGCCTCGTAACCACGACATCCTGGACGTTTTCACGTCCCATGGATCGAATCCCAGCCTCGGCACTGAAAATATTTTAGTTAAAATAAAATAATCCCTGCTGCTATCTGGTGGCGACCAACAGAACTATATAACATCACAAGATGGCTGCCTCCAGCAGACGAAAACAAGATGGCGGCCACCAGCAGACGAAACAATATGGCGGCTGATGATTACATCGAATTTCGAAAAGTTGAAGTTAAAAAAAAAAATCGAATCCAAGATGGCGGCCGTGACGAAAAGTGCAACGGTGACGTCACGATTCGAAGTTGGTGGAAATTTCTAGAAATACAAAATGGCGGATGGATTAGCATGGATTAACATATGGATTAGCATAGATTGGCATATGGATTAGCATAGATTGGCATACGAATTAGCATAGATTGGCATACGGATTAACATAGATTAGCATAGATTGGCATGGATTAGCATAGATTGGCATAGATTAGCATACGGATTAGCATGGATTAGCATACGGATTAGATGACATCATCCAAGATGGCCGCCGGATCCTGGATCCTGCGCCTGTCCCAGAACTGGCTATTTCCTACTACTCATACTTTTTGCGAGTTTGATTCTTAGCAAATTCTCTCTTCTCGTGTCGTCGAACATTTGTGTTGTTCAAGAAAATCTAGTCACAGTAACGACATCGATGCTCGATAGTTGTTGACGAAACACCAACCATTGAAGTCTTCAGGGTTGTTGGCATCGCTGTTCATCGGGATCTGCGTCGTCGCTGGCGAGATCTCCGGTGTCACTGGTACAACTTCCATCAAGGTCTTCCCAGCTGTCGTCGGAGATGCTAACGTGATCTGCGTCAGGGTCGTCGTCGCTGCCATCTTGGTTCCCGATGACTAGTGGTACAACTTCCATCGAGTTCGGAGTTAAAGAAGGTAAAGATGCCATCAAGTTCTCAAGAATAGGCAATTACGTGACTTATGTATCAGATGAGTAAGACTAGGTGATCCTTACACCATTGTAGCCTGTAACAAACTGAAAGTCGCATCGTCCAGTCCTCGCTCATATACTCACAGTCGCTGGAATATTATGCTAGTCTAAAAAAGAACCATTTACATTAATACAGGAGTCAAAAAAAATTACTAAATTAAAGCACATTTGGAAGCATATTTTCAAATGAAAATGAAAGCACATTAGTCAAAAAGGAAGCTCATTCAATAAAAGGAAACACATTAAAAAAGGAAACACATTTAACGAAAAGGATACACATTTGAACGAAAATTCAACTTGGTAGGATACGATCTCATCGCATGGATATGATCTCGTCACAGGGTTACGAACTCATTAGAGGGATACACTCATATCAAAGAGATGCGTTCTCATCAGAGGTATACGATCGGTCACAGGATACGATTGAATACTGCTCCAACTGCTCCAACTGGCTACGAGGCTACGTGGCTAGGAGGCTTGATGACTACGAGGTTACAAGACTACGAGGCTACGATGCTATGAATCTACAAGGCTCCAACTGGTCACAATAGCTCCATTCAGCAGTGAGAGTTAATTTATCTCATGTAAAATAACTTATTGCAAGTAGTTCCGATTCTTTCCAACAGATGTCATCACATATTCTGTTGAGGTAATATAATTGATATTTTATGTGGGATGCAGGGTGTTCTCTCACGATCGCAAGAGAATGAGGGCTTCGCTAGACGTCAAGGAGAAGGAAAAATCGCCTTGAATCTCAGCTGTCTCGAGGCATAGAAAATGACTGAGTAATTAATTTTTTTTTGTTTGAAGTCCAACTGATACTGTTTTTCAGTAGTGCAAGGCAAAGTAATCGTCTGGTAAAGAAAAATTTTTTGGTCGTAAGTCCACCTGATAAAAAAAATATTGTAAGTGCTGGTTTGGTAACAGGATTCACTAAGTAAGCGAAACTCTGAATAACATTTCTTGGCTCATTACGAAAAAAGTTTATGCAGGGATTGTTTGCTCAGAAATAACCATAAACATACGGAAAATATTTTAGCAGAAGTATCGCCAGGAATAACAAAAAAAAACTCGGAGAATATCAGAAGAAGTATCGCCAGGGTAAACCAGAAATACACTGAGAATATCAGCAGAACAATCGTTAGAAGTGTAGCTAAGAATAACCATAAGCACTTGGAGAAACCAACAAAATATTGTCAGGAATAATCAGGAGCACGCGGAGAAAACAATCAAAATATCGACAGGAATAAACAAGGGTACACTGAAAATACCAACAACATATTTGCAACAATTATCAGGAGCACATGTAGAATTTTTTATGAATCAAGATATGTGAATTACCAAAAATAGAACTCAAATATTATACAAAATTACAAAAAATTCTGGCTTGTGCTAGAACTCTATCCTTGCTGACCAAATGAGATTCTGCTTGTGTATGTCTAATAACTAGGGACACCTGTATTTCGCGATTTCATTTAATGTCAAGGTATTTCACAAAACACTGTAGCTTTTTCTAAGAGTCATGGCAAATTGTGAGTGTGCAGCAGTACGGTGAACACATTCTCATTGGCCCTGTCAAGAGCGGGACGACACCTCTCACCGACCTCAGCCAATAACCACAGGAGAAAAGCTACAGTATTTTGTGAAATACCTTGACACGAAATGTATTCACGAAATACAGGTGTCCCTTCTAATAACCCACTATATTAGTGGAGGAAATCATCACCAATGTTTGGTTTGGTGACATCTTCTACTACAAATTGCCAGACAAATTCCTGTCTTAGCCCTAAATTATAAGTTAGAAGAAGTAAAACATATTTTAAAATATGTGAGCAGTTTACAGCAAACAATACACAAGTGGACTTTCGTCGCCTTCCATGTAGTCGGGCATAATTCACAGAGGTTGGCTCCACTGTCGCCCAAAATTTTTACCTTTGTGTTCTTTCCCGAGTTATAGAGACATCTACCAGAAGCCTGGGTGGTGGCTTTTGCTACCATTAACGAATCCCACGTATGGTTCCCGAGCTTTTTGCTCAAGGTGGTGAATACACTCTCGGGCCCTATATCCGAAACATGATGGTACCAGCGTATTCCTTGCAAACATCTGATGTGGCAGCACTGCTGGCATGATGCAGGTGAAGAAGATCTGTCGCAGCGACTCTAGTGATGGCCATGGTGAGCTGAGAAAGCTGCGATCTCCTGTCGCAGTCTTACCATCATGAGGATCGACATCTTTTAGAATGTGGTGTCTATCGAGGCCCCTTCTGCCAGCTGTGGACTGGAGTGAGTATCTGCCATGGCATCTGCCAGGTCAGCTAGTAAGTCCAAAGAAGAATTTGTTTACATCACCAGCATTATTTGTGTTGGTGATAATAAAAGGCCTAGCCACAGCGACCTGAAGGTCATATGGGACAATTGTTCTATTCAAATTTTTGAGGTGCCACTGTAAAACTTGGGAAGGTCAACATTCACCGATCTCCTCATGATCCATTAGTTGTTAGTCTTCCACGCCTATGAAATATATTGAGTCTTCAGTTGAAATATAGATTTATCACGCACTTAGGTTGTGTATTTACAGTCAAAATTTCCTGCCACAAAAGTAAATGTTTTCTCATCAGAAATGAATTCTGCTAGAGCAAACTATTTATCTGCTTGCATGTACCACATTTCTGGGTCCGGAATGGTGTAATACAGAACTCTAAACTATAAATGGAGATGTTGATGACGATGAGTCTGTCATGATTGTAGGAGTGTTCCATAACGAAGATGGTGGGATGAAAGACGAGATGCGATGATGAACAGGGGCTAGATGCTTATGTCCGAAATGTGTCACCGATATCCGATGCTTATTTTACTCGTGTTGCACGACACGAAGCCCCGTGTAGGTGCTAGAGGTATCGCACATCACACGCGTTTCCTCAACTTCTGCAGCATGAGTCGCAATAGCGCTATGCGGGTGACTTGCGGAACGGATAATGCGTGGTGCGGCAGTTTTTTTACCTCGTGCGAAGAAGATAAATTGTGCCACACATTATCCCGAATGCATACTTGACTTCCCCAATCACGTTGGGGTCACGAATGTGGCAGTGAGGCTACTAATTATGTTGCATGGCACATATGATGTGTTAAATGAAGCATGAAGATTACTGGATCGAGAGGTTTACTCCCACGAACATTGTAACAGTAAACATAAGTAGTATCGGTTTTAGAGTGTACACACCGGACTCTTTAGCCAGACTGTCTCTTGTTATCCACTGGCAAGGCTGAGGTGGAAATCCCTCGGCCCGTCCAGTCATAATGGTACCATTCGCCCAGCACCACATTACTGACCAGCAGAGGTTAGCATGCATATGCACTCAGAAAGGCACTCATATGATCTGGCCCTCCATCATTTGTCTGCCTGTAACACATCAGCCATAGTAAGTGGCCAGGTGATTCTGCTGACCCTGCGGCGAATAATCACCACAAAATCAATAGTCCTCAATAAACTTAGATGAATATCATATTGTCAAAGGCTGTTTGCTTTGAAAGTTTTCTTAATTGAGTTTCCCATGATTTTATGTAAATACAACTCATCTCAATTCGTGAAGAAAAACTTGCTGTCACTCCAGGATTTTACCAAACCCATAACTTTTGCCACTTTATCGACGATCCACATCACCCGAAATATTTAATATGCTTCTGATTAACCAAAACAAACATGTGTTACCAGTTATAATAAGTTTTTATTGTGAGCATGATAAGTTATTTATATCTTGGAGAAAAAAATTTAATACCATAACTTAAAACACTTAGTTTTATTATCTATATACTTTATTGGCAAGTAAATGTTGCATAAACAAACCACGGACAGAGTTTTTTTCAAATGTTGTTTATGGCATACTATGTCATACTAATTGTTTTTATACATACTATTGCTTATACTTTCTCTAACGATCTGTTGAAAACAATGTCATTAGAGAAGGTACAATAACCCAGACCAATAAGATAGGGTAAGGAATCGACCATGAACCATTCCAGAATTTTACTGGTGTTCTATTAGGGGGATAATGAAAAACAGGAATCAGGATAGCCGGACCAAGATTCAAAACCAAGTTCTCTGGAATGCGAAACTAATGTCTTAACGCTACACTATATTGCACCATTTCTGCATAATAAACATTATGTTTAAAATTGAAATGATCTGATTGTGTCGTTGCAGTGACGATGTCCGCTGCTGCGGAGGCAAATTTCTGAAAATGCCTGGACCCATTCCGTATCTTCTCCGTGGCACTCGGTCTGGAGACTTTCCAGGCCATCACTGAAGAAAGACCAGGCGGCAGACGGAAGATCAAGCTCAAGAGGTCGATCACAGCGACTGTCTACATGCTGTTCTTGATGCTAGTATTGATGATAGTCAATGTCTTAATGGTATACTTTGTTGTTTGTTACGAGATTCCTAGCTCTCATTTCTCCATTTCTGCCATATTTTTTATGGTCACTGTAACTATTTCCAGCTTTGTGAGCATGATTACGATGTGCCTCAACAGCGAATCCAGACAGGAAATAATTAATTATTTCGTGGAAGTGGATGAGATACTCATGGGAAATGCACAAGAATGTTACAAAAACAGGGTAAATCGTCTCCAACGTTTTCTAAAGTGCACATCACTCACCATCTTTACAGCTTATGTATTGCAGCATCTGCTCATGAGCGCATCATTCTTAATGCATATTCTCCCTTTACTTGTTATCATAAAACATCTAGTATTGTTTCTGACAGCTTTTAAGTACTTAAACCTTGTCTTCCTCATGAAACAAAGGTTTGTAATTCTGAACAGGAAACACATGAAGTCCAGGACACAGAATCATTGCTAGGTGTAACATTTCCAATAAGGTCGACTGTAGTTCATACTCGAGCTGCAAGAAGCCAAGCAACAACCAACCATTCACACCTGCGAAATACGGATTCGCTCAACTTCCAAACGATTCAAGAACTAACTACAAAGAAAATTTACTCTTTGAGGGTGGCACAACGTAAATTATGCAAGACAATAAAGCTGATGAATTCTGCCTATGTCGTGCCTCTTTGTTTGATGTTAACAATAAATTTATTTGCAATTGTATTTTCAACTTACAAATTGTTTATACACATCTTTTTATTGCATAACATCAAATTTTATACTAATGAAACTTTTTTGATCAATAGTACTGGTCGAACACTCTTGTTTACTACTTTGATGGTGATGATTATTTTTGGGTGTGCCTCAACAACAAAGAAAGGGAAAGTCACGCCGTATATTATTCAGGAAATGCTTCTTCAGCAAGAGACAAATAAAGAATTATGCGAGCAGTTAATGGAGTTCTCCAAACAAATCTCAGAGAAAGAACTGTATTTCAAAGTTGCCGGTATTTTTGCCATTGATTTACCATTAATCATATCAGCATTTGAATCAGCAATGTCATGTGTTTTAGTAATGCATCAAACAATCTTAAAGGATAACTCAAAATAATATTTATTTCGGTATTAACTTTGTCAAACAAGTCGAATAATATGTGAGAATAATAATACATCACATATCTTTTTTTTAGTTTTTGTATTTACATATTTGTAATAGGTGACATGAATAAAGTAAATTACTTTTTTCACAGTGTTTGAAGTAATTGTTAATAGCGGAAATGTTATTGCAAATATTTAAAAAATAATTTTGATATAATATGATAACTTAAGTTACCCAAGTTGTTATTATTTATTCATTTGTCACATATACCTACAATTACTCTTTTTAATGCACAATCTGTTGTCTAAGAGACAAGATCGTAAGTAGTGTGGGAATGGGTCTCCTGTGCCTGTAGCTGGCCCGAGTCAATAACCGGCCATCCTGACCTCACGGCGGCCATATTAGACTCCAAATTACTCAAAAGTACTCAAAAATTACTCAAAATCTCTCAAGATTCCTAGAAAATTCCCTATTTCGAGGGAAAGATTCCCATTTTGAGAGAAAATTTCCGGTTTGATTTTCCAAAAATTTCTGGAGAGACCAAAATTCCTCGAAGAGGGGGAAACGTCCTCAGAAGCCTCATCATAGGTCATGGCCATGACCTTTACCGTAGTAAACTTGAAATCTTTAATTTTCGAAAGAAAAATTCCAAAAAAATTAAATATGGTTTGTTTGGTTATAGAATCTATCTAAGTTCTCGGTACAATTCGCGACGAGTGGAAACATGTAGGAGACCGGGGCAAGTTGACGATGTTAAGCTTTGAAATGGCCTTTAAGAGATAAATAAGCACATATAATATCTAATTTGGTACCAATACGAAGTACATACTAATTTCTACCTAAATATGTAAAAATTTTGTATTACTTTGCGTAGTTCTGAAGTTATTGACAAAAAACCAATTAGTTAACACATTCGTCATCTTGCCCGAGGAGTGGGGTAAGTTGACGAACCTATTGGGGTAAGATGACGAAACAGAAATATATATATTTATAGACAAAGTAAACAATAGTTTTATAGATATCCTACACTAAACAACGTGCAGGATGTAAAGAAAATATATTGTAACATATTTGAACGACTTTGATATAATTCCTTGACTTCATGATTGGAACAGTTTTCGTGCCACCACTCAGAACATGTGGAACACTGAATCCAGTCTTCATTTGGAGGTTCCACGTAAACTTCACATGCAGGGCAAGAAACACTATTTAGGCTTGATGGATTTGCTACAGAATGATCAGAGCTTCGTTTTTCAGTTTTCTTAGTTTTTCTTTCATTTTTCTTCTCTTCATTCTGCTTCTTCTATCTATCTCTTCGTAAAAACATGTTCTTAACTGGCGAGCTTGTTATTACTGAAGCTGATCCTATACTACTATTCCTTGTCGTGGTTGTCCTGTGGGCCACTGCCAATGGTTTTAAATCATAAAACGATGCCTTTTTACTACATGAGCATGCATTGGCCTTCCCAGAAGAAGGCCCTGCTTCATCGATAAGATCACTATTTTGTTCTGGCTGCACATTGTTTGAAGACTGGGCTAATGAATCAACTCCTGAAGCATTAGGCATATCATTTATCCAAACATCGTTTGATGCATGATCAGATGAAATTGGCATTGAAGTGGACATTGGTTTTTCACTTCCGGGAAGTTTTCTTTCCGAAGTAGCCGCAGCAGCAAAATCACATTCTTCGAATATCTGAGGGTTGTAAGGCTCTATCCCAGTAGCCTCAAACCCTCTGATGGCATTGCCTACAGTTGCTGCTTTTGAATAAGCTGCAGCGAAGAGATTTCCTACATTAGGATCAGTTATTTGTTGTCCGGGATGTGACACCAAATAATTGTCACAGGCATGTGAGTATAATGTCTTCAAAGGGCCGACAAACTAAACATACAATTGATGCAACCTATGCGAAGTATGTGGTGGCAATCCGACCAACACAATACCATTATCACGACAAAAATTCACAACAGCAGTCATCTCTACGTCACTCCAACGCCTCCTTTCTGTTCTCCGCTTATAATATGCCTAGGCATCTACAAAAAATTCAAACAAAATTTGTACGACTATTAACACAGAAACTATTTATAATATTTTATAATTTCACTATTATTTTTATATTACTTAAATGTTCGTCATGTCTGTACAGCATTGGTTTAAATAACACATTAATACAAAATAATGCTCACACTGTCATTACCTATGGCAAGTTGACGATTGCAGGGGCAAGATGACGAATTCGTCATCTTGCCCCCGTCAACTTTCCCCAGCAGTCGTATTTTTGCTTTACCAAAATCACGAACAACATTAAAAAAATTTCTTCAACAATCTATACACTAAAATACTCCCAAAAGTCAGCAGTTCATTTTACATATATAAACATTTGAAACAAGTGGAAACTTTTCTCGTAATAGGTTAACATACGTACCTTCAATATTACAACAATGGCTCACGAAACAGACTGCCTCTCAAAGCTGCCACATTCAAACTGACTGGAAAATTCCGCTGCACCTGCCTAGTAGGTGCAGATGGTGACACACGAGGTCACAGGTGCGCCAACCTTCTATCTGTGTTTCTGGATTAGTTACATACGATTCGTCATCTTACCCCGTTCGCCAACTTACCCCGGTCTCCCCTAATTCATGTAGTACAATTTAAGATATATACATATTAAAATTTAACATTTTACACCAGCCATATTGCATTCAGAAAATTTTTCACTTTTAGTTACGCCTGTCATGTAGAAAATTCAAAATTTTTATGCTAAAAAAATTGAAAAAAAAAATTTTAGTTTATAAAAAAATTTTAATACAATTTTACTACTTGGAATCTTCAATGCGAACCCGGCGAGGTCATTCGTTTAAAAATGGCAACAAATCCTACCACCACGGAAGCCACCGCCAGACTGACCTCCCACCACTAATGCCAAAGCAGCTATTAAGTCAGCCAGTATGATGTCGTGGCGGCCATCTTGTTTACGTTTAATGGAAAGGCTATCGACTTATTAGTTTAATTTTTGCCCGCTATATTTCAGGAATCATTTATGTCCTGGGTGGCCGCCATTTTTACATTTGACCGCCATTTTGATATTATGTCATTATTTAGCTATAAATGTGGAAAAATTACAAAAATCATAAAACAAATTAATTTTAAAATAATGATTAATTCGATCAGACCGGTTGGATTCGCCCTGATGCAAAAAAAAAAATTATTTAATTAAAATTACCATATAAATGAGAGAAAAAAACACAAAAAATATTACAGAGATTCTAAAATATAAAAAAGACAAGAAAAAATAGCATTTCTCGTTTTCTACAGTTTTCTTAAAAGCCATGCGAGACATTTCCATGCCTTAAGAAATGTTTTCAGGGCAGTTCTACATGCCAGTTGATTAGCCAGTCATGTCAGATAGGTTGGACAGATAAATCTAGCAGGTTGGCAAGGTACGCCCAGTAGGTGGCAAGGCACATCTAGTTTGGTTGTCAGGCATGTCTATTCAGTGGCCAGACACATAATCGGTGACCAGGCACATCTTGATGTAAGCTATGCATGTCAGCCAGTTGGCCAGGCACACACGTCAAGTCGGTTTGTCAGGCTAACATGCCTTGTTAGTGGCAAGGTGCATACATCGGTGACCAGACACGTCTATACAGTAGTCAGGAACACATGTCCGTTAGGTGGCCAGCCACATGCAGTTGGTAGCCAGGCGTATCCAGTAGGTGGTCAAACACATCCAGTGTGCTCCTGATAATTTATCTTAATATTTTGTTGGTGTTCTCTATGTGTTCCTGATTATTCCTGTTAATATTTTGTTTGTTTCACCGAGTTTTTCTGGTCATTCGTGGCGTAGCTTCTGTTGGTTTTCTTCGTGTGCTCCTGGTTATGCCTGACGACACTTCTGCTGATGTTCTCCGGGTGCTTCTGTTTATTTCTGAGAAAATGTATTACTGCATAATGTTTTTTTTTACGTAATGAGCAATGCAATTTCATTCCGAGTTACATTTAATTAGTCAATTTCGGTTACTTAATCAGCAATTGCAATAATTGTATCGCGTGGAATTTAAAAAAAAATCATAAATCAGTCTAATAATATGCCTTAAGATGGCGGAAAATTACAATCATAGAATTACCAACTTCCTTCTCCTTGGTGTCTAGCGAAGCCCTCCTCTTGCGATCATGTGTGTGCATCCTGCATCCGAGATGAAAAAAGCGAGTGTCTGTACAACATGTTAAACGAAGAGATTCATTACGTAGACGATTACTGTGACGTGAGACCACTGATAAACATTGACATGCGAGACGAATTTCCCTGTTTTGATGTCTAGCAAAGTACTCCTCTTGCGATCGTGAGTAAGCATCCTGCATCCCAAATGAAAGAGCGACTGCCTGTACGAAACAGCATATGGCGCCAACTGTTTCAAGAAACCGTACTACTTGTAACATGTTATTAACATGAGATGAATTAACTCTCGCTGCTAAATGAAGCTATCATAGCTAGTTGCAGACTTTTAGACTCGTATCCTCGTAGTCCTGTAGCCTTGTAGACACGTAGACTATTAGCCAGGTATACCAGTAGATTTTTGATCTTGTGGTAGTGTAGCCTCGTAGTCTTGTAGCTTCGTAGCCAAGTCAACTTGTAGCCAAATGTTGCTGGAGCAGTTAGGCCTAAGACAGCTGAAGCCAATGACTATTGGAGTCAATGACTTTATGAGTCAAAGACTGTTGGAGACAATGACTTTTGGAGCCAAAGACAGTTGGAGTCAAAGACTTTTGTAGTGAATGATTGTTGGAGCCAGTAACATTTGCAGCTAAAGTCTGTTCGAGCCAAAGACTTTTGGAGCCAAAGACTGTTTGACACAAAGGCTTTTGGAGTCAATGAATCTTGGAGCCAATCATTTTGGAGCCAAAAATTGTTGGGGGCAAAGACTTTTAGAGCCCATAGAATGTTGTAGACAACAACTTTGGGAGTCGATGACTTTTGGAGCCAATAAATTTAAAGCCAAAGTAATTTGGAGGCCTTGTAATCTACCGTAATTTATTGATCGCATCCTACTAACATGATTGTTCATGAAAATGTGCATCATTTACGTTAAATGCATATATTAAAGTCTGTATTTTCGTATTATACTAATGATATCGTATCCCTGTGGTGAGATCGTATCCGTGTGCCTTACCACTGCGACGAGATCGTATCCCTGTGATTATATCGTATCCTATTGAGTTGAATTTTCGTCAAATCTGCGTCCTTTTCTTCAAAATGATTCCTGTTTGTCGAATATGCTTCTAAATTTTCTTCCTTTTTGATGAATGTGCTTCCTTTTTTTTTGAATGTGCATCGATAAGTATTTACTCAGGACATGCTTGGCCTCGTGATTCGGAGACGAATTTTAATACGCTTGAGATTGAACATGACCTGTTTAAATTTTGGTTTTGTATCTACGAATAATACCTTTTGGTTTGGAGAGACTTAGCCTATGCGCATGATTTTTTACATGATCAGTTTCAAATATTCGCCGAGTATCGACGGAAAATACCTACTGACTGGATGTGTTTGACCACCAACAGGACATGCGTTCCTGACTACTGCATAGACGTGTCTGGTCACCGACTTATGCACCTTGCCACTAAAAAGGCGTGTTAGCCTGACCAACTGACTTGTGTGTGCCTGGCCAACTGGTTGACATGCATAGTTTACATCAAGATGTGACTGGTCACCAATTATGTGTTTAGCCACTGAAAAGACATGCCTGACAACCAAACTGGATGTGCCTTGCTACCTACTGGACGTGCTTCCTGGCCACTGAATAGACGTGTCTAGACAACCAACTGGATGTGACTGGCCACCGACTGGCGTACCTTGCAAATCTGCTAGATGTGTCTGTCCAACCTATCTGATGTGCCTGGTTAATCTACCTGCATGTATAACTGCCCTGAAAACACATGTCAAGGCATGCAAAGGTCTCGCTTCGCCTTTAATATGATTGTTGAAAACAAGAAATGCTTGTAATTTGATTCTTTTTTTTTTGTACTTGTAAAATTTCTTTAATAATTTTTTTAGTTTTTTTATACCACTAACCTGTCATTTTATATTGTTATTTTAATTAAAAAATCATTTTTGCATCAGTCACGGTCTATCCGGGCAGATATAATCAATCATTATATTAACATGCGATTATTTATTATTTAATGAATTTTCCGATTTTGTTTCTTAGTAATTACAGAATATCCAGATGGCGATCAAATATCAAGATAGCGGCCACTCTGGAAATAAATTATTCCTGCACTCTTAAGGTCAAAAATTAAACTAATATGGCGGCAGCGCCCGCTAGAAGACGAAATCAATACGTCGGCAGCCTTTCCATTAAACGAAACCAATATTGCCGCCATGACATCATACTGGCTGACTTAATTGCTGCCTTGGCATTAGTGGTGGGAGGTCAGTCTGGCGGTGGCTTCCGTGGAGGAAGAATCTGTTGCCATTTTTAAACGAAGTAGCTCACCGGGTTCACATCAAGGACTCCATGTCGTAAATGTGTTTTTTTTTTTTTTAAATAAAATTGTATTAAAATTTTATCAATTTTTTTATGAATTAAAAATTTTTCCCAATTTTCTAGAATAAAAATTATTGTTTTTCAACATGACAAGCGTAACTAAAAGTACAACATTTCTAGAATTTAATAGGGCTGGTGTGAAAGAAGCTATTTTATATTAAAAATATATTTAAATTGTAAATAGTAATTTTTAATGCATAAATTACATGTTTTCTCTCGTCACGAATCGTACCGAGTACTGAGATGGATTTGATAACTAAACTTTTCAAGTATACCAATTTTTTTTTGAAAAAAAAATTCGGAATTTTTCGGTTAAAAATTAATGATTTCAAGTTTACAGTAAAGGTAATGGTCATGACCTATGATATGGCTTCTGAGTAATATTGCCGCTCTCCGAGGAATATTGCTCCTCTCTGAGGAAGTTTGGCCTTTCCATATTTTTCGGGATATAAAACGGGAAATTTTCCCTCAAAACGAGATTGTTTCCCTCGAAATAGGGAAATTTCTAGGTATTTTGAAGAAGTTTTAGTCATTTTTGAGGAATATTGAGTAATTTTGAGTCCAAGATGGCCATCGTGACTTCAGGGCGTTCGGTATTTGACCCCATCCGCAATCCTCGGACTGTCACATAACTGTTATTAGACCTCAGGAGTTGATATCATCAGTACTTAGGTTTCACAGTACTTTTAAAAAAACAGCAAGGTAAACGTCAGTCACTAAACATTGAAGATAGAATATTGGGTGTATTTCATTACGCTTTAATCACTAGCTCACATTGTAAATATGTTGATGTTAAACTTCTCATAAAACTAAATATACATATGTTATCAAATATAGTTTTTATGTACTGACTATTTGCTGAGTGTGTTTCGTAATAACTTATCACATTTTGTTACATGAAGTCTACTTTGTCTATGATTGATACATTTTAGCAGTATATGCCCATAATTGTATGTACATTAATATGTATATTCATATTTGAATTAAATAATATATAACAAAGATAAATATTAAAAATCATTAAACTTACATACAACTAGTTTCATATGTATTGTTCTCAAAGCACTTGCTTGCTTGCGAGTTGATGAAACTTTCACCGATTTTCTTTGGGGTGCTGCTAGTTTTTAATGAGCCATTCATTCACAATTCTTGGATTTTATTTCCACACAAATCTTAATTTTCGTTTTGACATTAAGTGTGTACTGGCCGAAATTTTCGCACTGATCTTGACAGTGATGTTTGAATATAGTTTGTTTAGAATATCCTTTAATATTAAGACAGTATCGCATTGTGGTTTTCTGCTATCAAGTCGAGCAATACGTCCTATTTACAAGTCAAATATACGAAATTTGTATTATATGTATGCTCACGAAGCTATAGTAAATGCAGATAAGAAATTATATAATACTAGCTGCAGTACCCGGAGTTGTCCGGGCTGAACACAGGGTGAAAGGGACCTTTTTCGAAATCAGATGTAGTTAGTAATTGTCTTCTTAATTTGAATGTCAAGTGTGCAAAATAATTTATATCACTTGAAAAATTAGACATTACTAATATTGAAAAGATTCCATTATCTAGCTAATGCTCGGCATGCATTGCAATGCCTCAATCAGTTTTGTTTAGTAATGTTTGTAGTAGTTACACATTTACAAATCATCTATCCATCACTCTAAACATATATTTATCTCTATCTACATCTTTATATATCTATGTACCTATCTATCGCTATTTATCTCTTTATATCTACATATATACATATATACCTCACACTATCTCTATCTCTTCTATATATAAATCTCTATATAGCTCTATACATCTATATATCTCTTTATCTAACCCATTCCATTCTCTATACCTCGCTCTATCTCAACTTATCTCTGTCTCTCTCTATCTCACTCTCTCTCTCTATATATATATATATTTATATATATATATTAGATAATGCCCGGCATGCGTTGCAATGCCTCAATCAATTTTTTTGTAATTTTTTAAACGTATACTAAGCATCTCTCTTTATCTCTCTAATTCTCTATCTCTCTATGTATATCTCTATAACTCTCTCTATCTTTCTATTTATATCTCTATCTCTCTATTTATCTTTCTACATATATATCTCTTTATATCTTTCTAGCGGACCCGACAGACATTGTCCTGCCCAAATGTACTTTTTGTGAGACATGGATATGGCGGTAAGTATTTCTACGCTGGACATTTTGTATCTTCTCATTATACATACCCCTCCTCTTGGGCACGCCACTGCCGTTACCAAAAACCTTTCCCATGGTTACGCAGAAGGCAACAACAATGCAAAAGCCCGTTGCCATGGAGGCTAATTATCAACAATGCTTAGTTTTTTTGTTTTTAAAGCGTGTTTTTTTAGTTTTTTCTTAACTCAGAATCGAGATAAAATATCCAATTGTGAATCTAAACCATCCTCGAATCCCCGTGAACTCACACAAAAAATTACATCAAAATCGGTCCAGCCGTCTAGGAGGAGTTCAGTGACATACACACGCACACAAGAAATATATATATAAAGATGTTTCATTTCCTTCCTCCTCTTCCGACTGCAAATATCTCTCATCGTACATAAAATACTGAATGCTTGAAAACACATTGCATCAGAATATTTGTAACATGCATTAAAACATACGGATTAACACATACTAGGTAAGCCCAGGAAACATTTAGATCTACTGCAAAGTTCGGTAACTATTTACCCTGCGAAATATATTTTTAAGAAGCTGAACTAATTGGAATGTCATTTTGTATACAAATTCTTAACACTAGCTAGCACTTTCCTTAGAGTAGTGGAAGCATATGAATTCTGGAACATCTTAAAATCGATACAAAGAGGATCCAGTCAGGCAATACACATCCTCAACCCCTCCCTTAATGTCTGCGGAGAATTATTTTCCACACAAGGATCCAGTCAGAACACCCCTCCATTCTCCTCCAGGGCATGCTGGTGTAATCTGCAGTAGGCGGCCATTTTTTCGTCTGCTTTCAGCCGATATCTTAGTTCCAAGGATTGCAAGTGGGTGTAGCTAGTTTTAAGTTCTTTAAAAAGGTCCTGATTGTTTTCGAACCATCATATTAGAGGCACAACTCAAGGCTACAAAGCTGAGACATAACCACTAAACTAAAAGATCAGTTAAAATATAAAGAAATAAATAATTAATTTAAGCTTTCAAATTCTAAAGTATGTTTGACCTCAGGGAATATATATTTTATTCAAGCCATCTTTCATTCAAGAGTCATCAGCTAGAGTATGCCAGTGTCAAGCCACCCCATCCACCATATTGAATTCTGTCAATGAAAGAAAAAAACTTATGTAATCAATTGTGAAAGTAATCATTAGATATGATGACATATTGCTCTGACTGTTTCTGTCTCATATAAGAAAAGTGTTGACAGGAACACTGCAGTGCTCTACGACACTAATGTATTGTTTTAGTGGCCTACACAGTTGTAGCCAATATGGCCTGGCACGCGTGCATATTGGGTCATCCACTTACCCCCCCCCCCCCCCCCCCCCCCCACAAATAGGAGTGATGCCGCACATTTTGAAAAAAAAATCTATAGAAAAAAATATATTGAATTAAATTTTACATACACAATGTTACATAGGCTACATTTTGTGCTTTATCAGAAAAAAACATATAGTTATAGTAATTACAAGATGTCTCGAAATAAGTGAATGTTTTCTGGGGCTTGTTTTTTCTCAGCATAACACTTCCTACAGGAAAGATGCCGCACCAATGAGGATAGATGCCGCACATTATTTTGTTTTGTTGTAACTTAAGTTTTCCCTTTTCTTCTTTTCTGCATTCATTACATAATGTGTTGTACAAAGTACACGTGTCATGAAGCCACTTTGCACACATGCTGCACTGAATCCAGTCCACCTTGGAAGTAGTTTTGTAATATTTCTCCCAACATTCACAACAAATATTATCAAAGCCATTACCAGTTTGAGTAACAGAAACAATTTCATTTTTCTTGTTAAATTCTTTACGAGATGTTTTCTTCCTCTTCTCTCCTTTAGCTGAAGTCACAGGTTGTGTTATCTCGAGTGATGCTGGCATGGGTTTGTTTTATATTTCTCTTTCAATCTTTCTAAATTTTCTCTTGTGGTAAGAATTTGTGCACATTGTTTGAATCTTCGTTTCTGAGGAGGAGGTAGTTGTGGGAGTGGACTTATATCATGGAGATGCTTTGTTGGAGTTTCTTTAGATGTGGATGGTGTAGGATCTGTTTTACTTTGATTTGTACTCTGGAATGAGATTTCAATTGGAGCTGTAGATGACTCCTGTGACTGAATACCCTTATTTTGGTACATATGAGCATTAGTAGGCCTATGTCCCACAAGTACTTCAAAATTCACAGGAGAAGCATGACTACATCCCGTTTTCACATAAGCCGAAGATGCATCAGAAATTGAATAGAAATGTTCAGGAATCGCATCAGGATTAAAAGGAAAGATCCCTGACGCCTCAAATCCTGAAACAGCATTACCAACACTGGCCGCTTTTCTCCTTAGTCCATTGAAAAGTTACATTTGGGGTTGCGTTTTTTAGAGGACGCAATTTTATTTTTTTGATGTGTAGGGGGGGTCAGTGTAAAGCTAAAACCAAGTTTGTGGGGTCGCCACCCTTGTCCCACGGCCGCCATCTTGAAAATAGGGGTTAAAATGGTTTTTACGATATATCTCTTAAACTATTTATTTGATAAAAAAAACACTTTTTGTTGAATATTAAATTCTCTACAACTTTGGTCCATTAACTTTTTGTCGTAGAACTATAAATAAAAAAGTTATAAGCGAAAATCTTCAGAAATTCGAGAAAAAAATGTATATTTTTCGATATAACTTTTTTTTTATCATATTACGAAAAACTGATATCTGACCATTTTTGTAGATCGTTTTTTGGGGAACAACTTTTATTCGCATCATTTTTTCATTAAGTCAATAGCTAAGGTTTTACAGCGCTCCGAAGTGAGTACTATTTTTCAGTACTCTTAAATATACCTAGGCCTATATTATACGTGTGTACTAATAATATGTCATCAGTTATTGTTTTTTTTTATTTTTTTATTTTAACTTTTTTAATTACAAATTTTGCAATATTATTAATAATTAATTATTGACTCTTTTCCCCACCACCCACGAGGTAGAGTCTAGAGGCGCGTTTTTTTTTACGTGGTATCCCCAATAGGCATAATCCACGGTGATTTTCCAAATTAGAACTACTCCGTCCTCAGTCGCTTCGATGGACCAGGCTGCGGCTCAGCATCTTATCGGCTTTCTGAATTAAATACCAGTGGGAGAACTAGAGAAGGAAGGGGTGTTAATGTCGGCGGTTCATCATCAAAGTCATTTTTATTTATTAATTCTGAGAGTTCCATTAAGTTGCTGCAAGTCTCTCCAGAACAATGGAAGCACACTGCAGAACATTTCAGCCCTGCTTTTCGACATCCACACATTGCTCCACAGTTTCCTTTGCATTTGCAAAAGATCAATTTTAGAAGCTCAGGGGGTGCTGGTGGTTTAGAGTTCTGCACTGGCATCAATAATTTTCCACATTTTTTCCAGCCCCAGTCTTCAGGATCATTATAATTACCAAGCCACGACTGGACCTGATGGTAGACTCGGAAAGTATGAAAGCGAGCTGTGTCTTGTGTTGGAGGAAGTGAAGATAAGTTAAATGTACTTTTTGTCACTGCCTTGGCGAATTGTTTGTATCTTAGCCTGTCAAGAGAATTATCATCTTTATTACCACCGTATAAAGAGATAAAAAAAACGTTCACCAATTACAGTGAGCAAAGCAGGGTCAACTCTCTTGTTGAGAAACAAAGCCGTTCCACTTGCAAACTCTAAATGTTTTTCCAGGTTTTTCACAAATTTCATTTTACCGATATTGTAAGGAGCTGAAGTTGTGTCACACCCGGAAAAAGCATGAAGAAACAACAAGTTATCCGCAATGACATTTCCGTACATAAAACCTGACGCACAATATAATTGTTCTGCTGTTCGTCCTTTTGATGGTTTTAAAAAAAATACATTTGCTTGTTCTCCGCCAAGTGCTGTGAGCAATATCAGTATGTCAATATCTTCAGCTACAATAGTAACGGTATTAAATAATGGAGATGCAGCAAGAGCAGTGCGAACGATAAGAGCGTCTGCGTCTGATTCTGCTTGGTCAACAGTGAAACCCATTTCCGAGAATACAGTTTTAAGAAGTATAATAAAGTTAGATTTGTTCTTCTCATTACCAAGAAATTTCTCTTGTGATAATGTCGGTATGGTGTTCTTGTCCAATTTTACTTCTGTCGACTGGTGTTTTTTCGTGCGGCGCAAACGTTCCGAAGACTTTGTTCCTGCGACATCAGGGTCGTCTGAGTAACCGTCAAACACAATGCTTGCAGAGAGCCCGAAGTGTTCTTGTACAAATTTGACGTATTTTGTAGTTATATCCTTGGTCACTTGGGTATTATCTACCTGAAAAGTATTCTCGGTAACGGCCATCAGATTTAAAATTATTTTAAAAATCAATAATTGTTAAATCCTGTTATGGAGTGAAAAAGAGTCAATAATTAATGATTAATAATATTGCAAAATTTGTAATTAAAAAAGTTATAATAACAAAATAAAAAAACAATAACTGATGACATATTATTAGTACACGCGTATAATATAGGTATAGTTAAGAGTACTGAAAAATAGTACTCACTTCGGAGCGCTGTAAAACCTTAGCTATTGACTTAATGAAAAAATGATGCGAATAAAAGTTGTTCCTCAAAAAACGATCTACAAAAATGGTCAGATATCATTTTTTCGTAAAAAAAAAAAGTTATATCTAAAAATATATCTTTTTTTTTCGAATTTCTGAAGACTTTCGCTTATAACTTTTTTATTTATAGTTCTACGACAAAAAGTTACTGGACCAAAGTTGTAGAGAATTTAATTTGCAACAAAAAATGTTTTTTTTAACAAATAAATAGTTTAAGAGATATATCGTAAAAACAATTTCAACCCCTATTTTCAAGATGGCGGCCGTGGGACAAGGGTGGCGACCCCACAAACATGGTTTTAGCTTTACACTGACCCCCCCTACACATCAAAAAAATAAAATTGCGTCCTCTAAAAAACGCAAGGTAAGGCCTAAAACATGTAGCATTTCAATGGACTACCTTGCATTACCAATGAGCTGCCCAGCTTGGTATCTGGTTATATTCCGGCTTGGGTGCTCTCGCATCCACTTGCTAGCCTCTTTGTTGTACATTCCTTTCAAAGGCCCTGTATGGTGTATACACATGTATATACTCATGTATAAACCAAATATTGTATGTATATGATTTTAGTGCATATCTGAATGTTCACAATTTATCAGTATAATATATCAATGCATTCAATACATTCCAATGAAAATGTAAAAGCAAAGAAATATAATTAAATACCCGGACTAATTTATTATGTGTGTGCATCAAATCGTCAATAGTTATTTTCCAAGCTAAACAAATATTTCAACTAGCTCGAACACAAGGTTCTTAACTCGGTATTACCACTGGTTTGTACGCTACAGGATATTGCATATATAACAATAAATATTAATAAACTTCAGCTTTCTGTTCAGTTCAGCAAAATTCTTGCATTAAATTTTCTTCATAGCAGAAACCAGCTGCACAGCTATGGTCATTTCTGGCTTTTCAAGGTATAACATAAATATTTGCAAACTCACCATATTTTGATAAATAGTCACACTAAAATAAGTGTTAACCTCGTGACCATATACATACCGAAATAATATTCACATTATGAGACAAGTTGCAATTTCAAACATTCATGCAGCTCCAGCTGTAAATATGGACTTTAATTCATCAATACCATACAATAACTTGTCCTTCTCAATCTGACAAAACCTTTTATTTTTCACATTCAACATGGAGGCTCATATTCCCTTAATGTTAATCTCCAACCCTCCTTATACAAATCCAAAGCATACATCCAAACAGATACCACTCTTCGCAAAACAAACAAGAAATAAAGTTCATAGAGAATTTACACAGGGTCATATTGTACAAAAATGTTCATAGTCTCTATGCAAATAAAATAAATAATTTAAATAAAAATCTCAATAATTTTCTGTACTGAATGCAACAGTACAGCCCAAAAAACGAACGATCTAGTGGTTGGAGTGCTTGAGTTGTATGCAGGGCCGCAACTAGAGTCTCTGGCACCCGGGGCATGAATGGATTTATGCGCCCCCCCCCCCCCCCTCTTTTTTTGCACATACCACACCAATAAAGCGGGGGGTCCGGGGGCCCTCCCACGGAAAAATGGTGCTATTTAAGCATTTTCTATACCTACATGTAACAGTTTCTGTGCTACTGTACTTTCCATGCATGAACCCACTATGTCCATAAAGTAGTCCGTATAATCACTAGACTTGTTCATAAAATATGTTGAGACGTTATATTGTAAATCAGATTAGACATTCCTGGCATGCAAGTTAAAAAACTTTTACCAGTTACCAGTTGTAGTAGGAATTACAATGCAAGCGATTTCGGCGCCCCCACAGCTTTGCGCCCGGGGCGTATGCCCCGCTTGCTCCCCCCTAGTTGCGGCCCTGGTTGTATGGCTGGGCAAACAAATGATAACATCTTCCTTTTCAGCGATTTCCAAAAGTTCTAGGGCACTTACGTGAGAAGCATGTCCATCGAGAATGAGCATTGTTTTTCCTCTTGGTTTTCTTGGTACAAAATGTTCTACAAACCACCGAAGAAATAATTCAGCCCTTATGTAGGAGGATTTTGGATTCATGTACACATCTGAACCAGCAGTTAGCCCATCACAGAACTTCTGTTTTTTGTTTACACCTTTCATTATAAGGACAGGTGTTAAGTACCTTCCTTCTGCATTAAAACATCCTATTAAAGTGATGTTTTCTCCCCTTTATTTAGGTGTCAATGTGTGGACATTTCTGGAACCTTTAGTTGCTAAAACTTTCCCTGGTTTGTTAATGAGAGGGAATCCCGATTCGTCAACGTTAAGAATGTGCCCTGGTTTGTCCATCAGATTATACTCCTCTAACACTGACTGTAGTATTCTGAAAAAAATGGCATATCTCGTCACGATTCATCGCTACACCTCTTGCAATAGAAAGACCTTCGGCTTGTCTTATATGTTAGTTCCGGATTTCTCTTGAGAAAGGAGTTCAAATTTATGTTTAATGTTCAATTTTTCGGCGAACATGTAGGCTAAAACCCGGACGGTTTGTCTGTCAGGAGAAAATCCAACTTTGCAAAGATTTTGGATGTGACGAACAAGTCTTTTCTCATTTTCTGTACCCAATGTACCTTCTGGTCCAAGACTTTTCTTTGTGCAGTCGTTCCTCTCAATCCTCCGAGATATGGTCCGGGCTGGAATGCCATAATAACGCTCTGCCTCTCTCTTGCCTATGTCCCCTGCCTTCACTCTGGAAACGGCTTCTTTCAAAGTTTCTTCTGAGCAACTTGCTCGTTCTGACTTCCTTCGGTAGCAATTAGACATTTTCCTGAAACAAATACAAAATATTTATTTTGATCTACTTATTATGAAATAAAATTTGTATCTTGTGTGAAGTTTTTGTAATTATAAATCCAAAAAATTATACAGTTTTCAAATTTATTAAACCACGGAAAATATATATAAAAACACATTAAATAAAGCATTCTGTAGCTATTCGTGAGTAAATAGACTTAAGAAATATACTTTTGACACTGCGGCATCTCTCCTTTATTTTTGCATGGCATCTTTTCAAATGTTCAAGGAGAGATGCCGCACTCACGAACTGCATTAAGGAAACGGTTTTTTTACCATGCTTGTACATCACAAGATTCACAACACAATAGAGAAGTTAATAAAATCATATTATTCTTAACTTATAAACACAAGTAGGAACAAAGCTTTTCATATACCTTCATTAAAGTTTTTCGAGTCAAAACCCCTTGCTTTACATAAAAAATCGACTGTTACAATCGTAATGTAGCAGCTATCCCGGAGTACTAACATGGCGTCGCTTCGTGGATACAAAACGCACGTTCTGCTCGACCCGTGCTGCGATCTGTGTGGAAGTGTAATAACTACGACGGGTGCGGCATCTTCCCTGCCGCGGCATCTCTCCTGGATTTACCCTACACACCGTTCACTAACTTAATGTGCAAGGGTCCATTACAAAAAATGCTAAGTTGTGCCAAGAGTTGTAGTCAGTTCTTAAACAGAGGTATCATGGTTATACAAAGTAGACTTGTGAATCCATGTTGACTCGTAAATTTGAATGAAGAAATTTTTTTCTTTGTTATTGCAGGTAAAGGTTGTTACAAGTGCGTGTAGTTTTTAGGAACCTGCTTTAAATTTAATGATGAACCTGTAGCTTTTTTAGTGGTTGAAATCAAAAGCATTGTCTTGCTATACACTTTCCAGGTTCTAAAACCGCACACCGCAAGAAAATTCTAGTTCTAACTACGAGTGTTCCAGTGTAACAAGATATAGTCATACCTAAATATTTCATGGTTTTAATTTAACATTTTAATTACATTACACAAAGCAAATATAGTTAGAGACAATGATTTATTACAAAAATATTTTACATCAATAAGACTGGGTATTTGTATTTTAGCCTGTCACGAAATGAATCTGCGAATTTTCCCAGTATGTAGACAATGAGACCGGAAATATTTGCAGATAGATTTTACGATGTGAGCGGGAGTTACAGTGGATTGTAAACTAACTTGATACAAACAAAGTCTACGAAAAATCAACATTAAGGACCGGAAAAATTTCCTGGTTCAATGACCTCCAGGATATTTTTTATTGGTAGGTACAGTTGTTTTCATTTAAACGTAAAAATGGACAAATATCCTGGATGACTGTGGGACAACGAGAGATCATTATTGGCAGGCATTTGGAATTTTCGCGAGAGAAAAAACGATCATATACATCCACTATACTTGATTTAGTAATTTCAATTGTTTCTGTTTGTTCTGTGGTGTATTTTTTGGAAAGTAAAATCACATAAATGGTAATCTATGCACGATATTTAGAATTAAAAAATTTAACGTAGTTTTGTTGTTTTATTATAGTTAGGAAAGTGATTTATAGCGAATAGTTAATACACTGTAAATATCCTATGTATTTCGTTATTTGCTTGATTTTTGTTTAGATATATGCCTACTGTTGGCACACGAATCACAGCCATTCAGTGCGGTAGAAACCAGCTCGTAATGGCCCGGCCAAATAAGTAAATGCCGTGACTCTCATAGACAGCCTTCAATTGCAGGATGATGTAAAAAAAATGGGGGCGAGAAAAATGCTGGCACGTGCATGCCATATTGCATTCAATTTACTATATATATATTGCATGCAAATACCTATACCTGTCCAATGGTTCTACTATTGACCCACGGTATATTAGGAGGACTCTGGGCAAACTCTTTTGATTTGGAAGAAATATTTTGTGCATGGTATAGTTATTTTACAGAGAACCATTGACGGTCTGTATTACAGTGTGTGTTTCCTCATTGGTTGAGTTGAATGAGAAACGAGTTATTCATAGTCGATAATAGCCGTTAATAAAATATATGTTGAAATTATCGACAAAAGTGTATCGAAGACTAATACAAGGATATATTACCACTTCTTTTCATTTCTAAGAGATCGTGTATAGTGTCCACATTCTTGTACGAAATCTGGCGATGCCACTTTACCCATTACGATGAACTAAATTTAAAGTACTTATATCTCTAGTGATGCTTTTATACTGGTGTACAGTTTATCTGGATGACTGTGGGACAACGAGAGATCATTATTGGCAGGCATTTGGAATTTTCGCGAGAGAAAAAAATTCCGAGTGCCTATTAGACTGTTATGTGGTATGCGTGCGCCAAATGTTTCTTCCTTGATATTGGCGACCATTTCCTTGTTTGACCAGGCCATTCAGGACATGTTTGCTTCCGCAATGAATTGTTGTGGTTGGTGTGCTGACGATACATGTGCCTGAAATACACCCAGACAACCACAAAACACACATCTATCCATATTGTTTCACTTCTCAGCTTTTCTGAAAATCTTTTCGTGAAAAGAAATACTCAGGGACCGAAAAAATTCTCGGTTTCTATGACTTCAGGGTAGACTTCACAGCTCTCGGTGTGCTCGGGAAAATAACACAGATTCATTGGCTATTGACTTTTGAGTCGTCTCAACTTGTTTTTTTCCTAGGATTCTTTGTTAAAGGGTTTATAATTAGTTCAGAGTCGTTCAGATGAACAGTGAGCCAACAACAAAAGCATCTTATGGTAATCCAAGATGGCGGCCGAAAATGGCTTAATCAAAGATGGCGAACGTTGGAAATTACGTAATCTAAGTTAGCTGGCCGGAAATGACATAATTTAATATGGTGCCGGAGACATCAGAGTTGAAAGGTCACAGGTCAAACGTCTCGAATCCTGAATCCTATGTCACCAGCCACTGCTCTCGGATCGGCTAAATCTAACTACTGACGAGAGTATGTAGAGCATTTTGGAGTCCATTATAGAGACCAATGAAACCCGTGAATTTTTCAGAAATCATTCAGAAACCTATGGAACTCTGCAAACCGACTGGTGACCTGGCATAACCATGAAAAGGAAAACCCCTGATTTTATGTTTTGCTCTGAAAGCTGGCGCCTAGTTGACCGGACGAGAGTGGCGGCGGTCTGTCCACAGAAAGTAGTCCGCTGCAGCTGAAGTTTCCCAATTACCACGGCGTCGCAAAGTGCGGCTGGCTGCAGCCTCTGTCCCCAAGCGCTTTCCCGTCCGCGACCACAGGGCGTGCCACCCCACAGATGCAATACGACTGAAAAAAAACTTTTTTTCTGGTGAATGGAACAGAAATATTCATGAAATAAGGGGGTTGTCTGTAAAGTCGGTTTACGGACGATAATTTTACGTGATAACGTTATAAGAAAACATTGATGAAAAAATTGCATACTTTGTAATTTTCAAATATTATTTACATTTTTTTGCAAATTTAATTTAAATAATTTGTTTAAATATAATCACAAACAATTAGTTTAAAAGCCCGCCTTAAACTGTTTGATAGTATAGAAGATTTTCTCGCACGGTGGTTGGCCGGTTCTTGCACGCTTGGCTCAGGCGGAACGTGACAATGAGTCATGCTTTTTCGTGCGTTCATCGTTTTATAAGACGTTATCACGTCAAAAATACATATATTTGTAAATTTGTATATTTACATGAAAACAACTTTATCACTACAAAATAGTGTCCGCAGTAAAGAAGTTTTGGATTATTACCATGGCATTTATTCTTTGAGTTGTCCCAGTACCTCCAATAGTTAAAACATTCCCTAGTAGCTTTCCAGTATTAGCTTTTTGCATTAATAAGCATAATAAAACAAAATAAGTTCAATTCTTGAATATTAGATTATTTTTCCTATGGTTTAAAAAATAATGCTTAAATAAAACATTAATTAAAATATGTGCTGATTTACTTAATAAATGCTAATTATTATTTCTAAAAACGTTTTTAATATATGCAAAAATAACCATAATCATGGGTTATACAAAATTTCAATATCTTTATTCTAGTATTACAACATATTTATTGGCAACTGATTTTCAAATTAATCGTTTGTAAAAGTACAGAGCATATTTTTTATATGTGCAAACCGGCTGTACTTGCGTTACTTCGCATCGTCAGGGTACAAACAACATCCTTGTACAAAATCAGGACGCTGTGATATGCTGATTGACTGCTTCATCAGTAGGGACTGGAAAAATTAGCGGGTTTGTTGACATCTATGATGGACTCCACAATCCCCTACACACTCAGGCAAATGCCACCTCCTCATTGGCTATTGACTCGTGAGACCTGTAGACTGGGATGCTTGCGATTCGATTCTGTATAGTTGAAAATTTTTCGTTGGTTCACAGTCCTCCAAAAATAATGGGGGCCAATCGCAGAAGCGATATAAAGGTATACTTGTTTGATATTTAGCCTATCGCAAAATTAATCCACGAACTTGTATTACCATGGGTAGAGACTGAAAAATCAATTTAATAATCAAAGATATCCTTAAAAGAACTAAGTTTTATGAAAAAGGCTATATACAAATAGTTAATTCAAAACTGTATATCACACGATAAAATGCTTTTATAAACCTATTATTTAGATATAAAATTGTATTCAAGTTTCTGAAAATCATAACAAAATTTTGATGATTTCATTAAACCAATTACAAACTATTAATTATATTAAGATCATAAGGAACTGGGAAATTTCGAATTTTCGATTACTTTCAGGACAGTCTACAGAGTCATCTGTATACTCAGGAATCAAATAAGAAATAACGCCAGTTTATTGGCTGCTGACTCGTGAGTCGTCTCAACTGCTTTGCCTGGGATTCGATACTTTTTTGGTTGAGGGTTCCTCATTGGGCAAGAGTCGTCCAGACGAACAGTGAGCCAATAGCAAAAACTTTTTATGTACTTAAATTCTAGCATTTCGCGAATGTAATTCACGAATATTTTTTCTGTATCAATATCATTTACTGAATTTTAAATCATTGGCCAACTTTCAAATTTATGAACATAATATATATATAAATAATTTAATTTGTATTGTATCAAGTGATTATGTTTGTCTTATTAGGTTTCCGGCTCATTTCGGTATATGTGTATGTATGTATGTGTGTATATATATATATATGTATATATATGTATATATATATATATGTATATATATACATATATATATATGTGTATATATACATACATACACGAAACTAGCGTCTTAAGACATTTCTTGCAACGGTAGAAATGCGCCAGGTTTGACGAAAGTATAGTTAATTATAAACACGCAAACATCAATTTGTATTAGCAAAATAAATATTGGACTTTTGTTATTTTTCTCGTTGTAACTCTTAGTTTCGACTTGTGTTCGTCTTGCGAAAGAACGCATGAGTTATCGTCTCTGAACAAACCGATGGAGAAAAAAATAAAATAATTTTTTTTTAAGAAGCTCATCTCTGAATGAGTCACGGGTATTACAGATGACGTATGAGGTGCCAGCCGAAGAAACCGACGGAGTGGTATACGTATGAAGTGTTCAAAGCCCCCGTATTTACATAATCTCGACATAGTATCAAACCATCAGGAAAATTAATGTGCCCGCATAAAAAAAGCGTTCTCGACTTTAAACTTCTTAACGCAATAAGTACTTTTTCATCACATGCAAATGGCGAGTTGATCTCGTGTTGGTGAATGCAGTGTTGGCTCTACCGTCGACACCGCATTTAGGAGGCTAGAAACATCTCTCTCGGACTGAATCGCGTGAGGCATAAGCTAGTGCGCCCAACCAGGTGGTACAAGTTTGGTTTTCCAAATACAAAACTACGCTTCAACACGTGAAGTCACGGTCATTTTCAGATATATTTAACTCCATGATGGAGTTAACTTGCCTATATATTATAATCAAGTCTTTTTAGAATAACAAGGCAACATCCTTTGTCTCTGGGCTTCTCAAGAGCACTGTAGTCCAACTGTCAATGTGGATCAGCTCAATATCTTTCAGCATACTTTACTAACCTATGACTCCGTGAAATAATAGCGCCTCTATATGTAATCCGGATTCTGTTTTATGCTTAAGGGCTCCGCCTACCCGGGCACACATACGGTGTGCACAGCTTCAGGAAAAACAACGCGATTTCAAAACTACTCAAGATATCCGAGTGGGGCCTGCTTACGAAAAGCATTTAAGAGTTCGCTGAGGGCCGAAAAATACTTTTGATTTCGGATTAATTTTTTGAACTGTATTTTTAGAATAGTTAAAATGACTAAAACGCATGTTTTCAGAGTAATGTTTATGCGTAATCAACCAGTACAGATTCTTGAAAGCACTTAAGGGACTTGCATTACACCTTTATCTTCATTTCTCGGCCATATAATTTTACGGTCACTGCTCAAAATTCACAGTTTTCCTGTGACTACAAGAATACTGCACGCTAGTTCAGAACCTTGAGCTTAGAGGCTATAGCGCGCTAGAAATACCAACGAGAGTCGCGCTTATCATCCCGCAGATACACCCCTGACGAGGCGGGCCCCTTAATGGCTGGAATAGGCACAGGACTTGCTTTGGGCACCTGTAAAAGTAAACATCCGCAGATTGGTGTCATAATAATTAGTAGGGACCAATCAAATTCGTATTTTTATTTGATTATATACTGTACTGCAAACTATTATACATTTTTAATTATACATATCAATGGCTCTCATGGTATTTAACACGCCCTGATTATGGAAAAGAAGAAAGATAAGTAACCAATAACAAACTTTTAAAAAATTATGTTACCCAGTCGAGTACGACCGGGATGGACGTAGGAATGTGACAGCAGCCAATGAAAAAAATAACTACACCATATTGAACGTGTAATATAATGTGCAGTCCATCGCGTTTGATGGCATATAACTAGGAAAACCTGTATTAGGTGAATACATTTTGTGTCAAGGTATTTCACGAATCACTGCATCTTTTTCTTAAGTTTGGCTAGGGGTAAACATTTTCTTGCGAAAAAAAAAAAAGAATCTGAAAGCATATTAGACTGCAACAAGGTATACCCGCACTTGTGAGAGAATTCGCTGTCTTATTTTACCGAGCCACTCAGGGCGCGTTTGCTTCCGCACTGAATGGCTGTGATTGGTGTGTCAACAGTGGACGTGCACCTGAAAGAAACTCGCCCAATCACGAAACACAGACACGATGCTACAGTGTTTTAACTTCAGCTAGTCTCGGGATATTTGCGCGAAATAAATGCATTTCCCTGGTTATGGCGAATTGTGGGCGTGCGGCAGTGCGGTACCCGCATTCTCATTGGCCCAGTCACCTCTCACTGACCACAGCCAATAACTAGGGGCATGCATATTTCGCGAAAAGATTCTGAGACTAGCTGGAAGTTAAAACACTGTAGCATCGTCTGTGTTCCGTGATTGAGTGAATTTCTTTCAGGTTCATGTCTACTGTTAAAACACCAATCACAGTGATGCAATGCAGAAGCAAACGCGTCCTGAGTGGCTCGATCAAAAAATGGTAACGACTTGTCTCGCAGACGGCCGCCAATCACAAGGGAGAAGCCGTTGTTGCGGGTATACCTTGTTGCAGTCTAATGAGCGCTCAGATTTTTTTCGCGAAAAATGACTTACCCTACCAATAACTAGAGACCTGCAAAATTCGCGGTTTCGATGGCCTTCAGGATAGACTGCACATACCCCTGTACACTCGGGCAAATAACGCAAGTTCATTGGCTGCCGACTTGTAAGTCGTCTCAGCTGGTTCGTCTGTGATTCGATCCTTCTTTGGTTGAGGGTTTATAACTGGTTGAGATTCGTCCAGATGAACAGTAAGCCAATAGCAAAATTATCTAAGAGGTATATGTGTTTGAATTCTAGCCTATCACCGAATGAATCCGCGAATTTTGCAGGTTTCTACCAATAACTATTAGAAAAAGCTAAAGTGTTTTGTGTACTACCTTGACACGAAATGCAGGTGTCCCTAAATATAACGGGAATCTCGTAAGTCTTTAATTATGGCATTTGTAGTTCCCTGCGTGAAATAATCAGTTTAGAAACCTGCGAATTCACGTTATCGTATGGAGACAGGCAAGCATGTATTTCATTGCACAAAAAAAAAGTTTTTCAATTGGCTCATACGTGGTTTGAATTTCTCGATATGTCAAAAAGCCAAATAAGTAGATACCATGGAAATTTCGGGTATTTATTAAATGTTAGTCTAAATTTCACTGTTCTAAGTACACGCTACGCATATGCTTTCTTGCTGGCTGATTCCCTACTGTAGAAACTCGCCTTCTTTGAACTCTCTGCCCCCTCCCGCTTGCGAATCCTTTAGATTTAGGCCCTTGCAATTACCAGCTACCGGATTTAGGAGTGAATCAGTTCATTAAGCCTATACAAGCAGTTGTGGACGCTTGCAAGGAATAACCTCTCACATGTCACTTCACTTACAGTTCCAGCCAAGTTTGTATGCGCAACATCGAGAGTTCAAACTTTAATTTTTTTTTGCAAAAAATAAAAAAAAATTACGATTTTTAGTTTGCCTAATAACATCTCAATCTATATACATCACAGTCTTCTATTTTTAAAAATAACTTATTTTATACTACATACTTAGCATATGATTTTAACATACACAATTACGTACCCGCCAACACAAAAAACACCCATACAACATTTCATAAAACGCCCATAGACTCTAACAAAAAACACATATATATATACATATATACATATATATATGTATATATATATATAAACTATCTGAAATACCCAGCTTTTACGCATCCTGAAGACGTTTCTTTTAGTAGGATGTGGATAGATTGTATAGACACGGAAATTTCTCAATTTCATTTGATGTCAGTTTATAATTCACAGTTTTATAGATACTCTAACCCCACATGCTTTCCTATTAGCTGATTTCTTACTGTAGAACCTTCCTTTTTGAATGGGCCGGTGTGATTCGGTCACTCTGCCACTACCTGGTAGTCAACTCGTCCACAGTATTAGAGGTGTGTGTCCAAACAATTGTGATCCAATCTTCAAAGCAATAGGGACCAAAATAGTCCGATAAATTTCCGGGTCTCTGGGGATAGTTTTCTTCGAAATCTCTTGCAAGAGTATATTTTATTCATACAGATAGAAAAGAAACAACCTAACAAACGTTTTGTCGTGTAAACATCTTAGCTCTCAGTATACGGCATTTGGTAGGAGTAATTTTGTGAATGGAACGGAAGTCATATGGAACGTAAATGTGTTACAACCACGGCGCTGCCATCTGTGGAGTATGGTACGAACGAAACTGCACAAAGCCAACGAAAAACTTCATATTTTTACCTTTTTAAATGATTTTAACAATTTCATTTTAGTAAACATTTCTGGTCGCAAATCAGGCCCAAAGGGGGGTTTAGCATATATTTTTCAAATCTCTTTCGCTTTTATCGGGTTCTGTTTCATTATATAGTTTAAACTTTCTGTCTGTAAATAAAATGATTCGATAGTCCACGTAGCTGCTACGGCAGAGAATTATTCTAGTGGCGGGTGCGAAAACTACGTGTGGTACGCGTCAAGAAATATAACTGAAAACACAATTTGCGTATATTTATCACGTTCGGCATTACTTTTAAGGATTCTACGTTAAATATCGAGTCCGAGTTTCGTATTATAATTTTATTTGCAACATGAGAACACAGGAATTTTTACGTTACCGAGGTTAGATGTGTTACATACCTATCTCTGGCGAGTACTGAATTACTCCCTCACATCTATATATATAAAAATTTAGCTTCCGTATGTATTTGGCCGCAAAACTCGGAAAGTATACGATGGTTTGGATTGAAATTTTTACAGAACATTGCATCTTAACAGAAGAGTGTTTATATGAAATAAAAGTTTGGGAAAATCCACCGGAAAAGTCGGAAAAAAAAGTTTCTATAACTAAATATCATGGTCACCCAACTTAGTTGTGACCACGCACGACGATGCTGTACCATTTTGCCGAAGTTCAAGCACATCAGGCTACTCGACCATTGTGCCTTGACGACTATAATTTACACAAATATGTATATATATATTTCAAGAAAGAATAAAAAACTTTATTTAATTTGAAAGTATATTCTTTCGACTCTATTGATAAAAATACGTTGAAATTAAAAAATACATTTCGTACAATACATTTGAAAATTAAATAATTCTTATCTTATAGCTTATATCTTATATATTGCTATTATAATCTATATCTATAAAAATGTTATGTTGGTTTGTGTACGCTTCAAAAACTCAAAAAGTTCTGCACCGATCGAGCTGAAATTTTACCATTATATACAACCCGCATCAAGGATTGTTTTTATCTACTTTTCACGTCAGCAACATACCCGCAACCGCGAAAAAGTAACTGCGCCATTTTATTAATGTGTTTTCTCACCAATAAAAACAAAAAACACAAATTTTCTGTTATGGAAACGTTTCTCCATGCCAAAGGATTTCTCTTAGCAATGGAAAAAACTATGTCAAGTGAAGCGAGCGGGAAATGGCAATATACAATGAGAATGATTTTATTGTGAGGTGCAATAATTAAAAAATGACTAAGCTTACCGGTATGGGACTATATATACAATATGAATGAGGTACTTTAGTGTGATCGTGTCTCGATTGAGCTGCGCCGTTATCCAAATCGTAAGTAGAGGTTATGTTTTGTATGGGTCTATCACCACTTGATGTGGGATTGCATGTAGATGGTTCTAGGCTATTCATTTTTTGAACTCCTTAGACCCTATACATTTTTTTAAATTTTTAATTTAATTAATATGTTCTATCGCCAATAACAACAATTGCATCAATCGTAAGTAGAGGTTATGTTTTGTATGGGTCTATCACCACTTGATGTGGGATTGCATGTAGATGGTTCTAGGCTATTCATTTTTTGAACTCCTTAGACCCTATACCTTTTATTTAAATTTTAAATTTAATTAATATGTTCTACGGAATTTTTAAAATCACTTGATCAACCAGGGAGACCACCACACATACTTAAATTGAAAATATGTGTGCCAATTACCCTCTTGCGGAATATTAATCAGCCAAAACTCTGCAACGGCACGCGACTTTCAGTTAAGAGATTAATTAATAACGTAGTGGAAGCAACGATTTTAACGGGGCCTTTCAAAGGCGAATATGTCCTCATTCCTCGAATACCCATGATCCCGACCGATACACCATTTCAATTTAAAAGATTGCAATTCCCAATTCGATTGGCATTTGCAATCACAATCAATGAAGCTCAAGGTCAATCTTTAGAATTGTGTGGTTTAGATTTAGATGCGGATTGCTTTTTACATGGACAACTGTATGTTGCGTGTTCCCAAGTCGGAAAACCAGATAGTCTTTATATCTACGCATACAGTGGAAAAACAAAAAAAATATTCAATCACAATGTGCCACAGCGAAACGTGGCAGGGTACAGCTAGTATTTTTATATGTAGTATGTATCCGGTTCCGGAGCGTAAATTAAAAAAAAAAAAATATTCGGTGTGCAGACTCTTCAGCAAGCCATGTATATTTATTCCGTGTGAACAAAAACGGCGTTTCCAAGTTAGTACCTGCCACACAAAGTGATTGCTGCCTCTGTGCCTTTTTGATACTTCTAGCGAATGCAAATCGGGTGAGAAACTGCAAACGCTTGAGCTTGAAATAATCTAGCGTTTAGGGTAAATGTTCCTTTTTCATCGGGTGCTCACTTGAGAGATGTTTGAAATGTGTTGCCCAAGTATTTGATATTTCATTTGTTCAGTATCTATCATTGGCTTGGAATTGCAGAGTGGGCCAATCGCAGACGACGATCGAGGATAAAATTGTTTGAATTTTAAACTACCGCCAAATCACAACGGGAAATTTCCGGGCTCTGCATGAGAATATTTTAATTTTCATGAAAGGAAAACTCATTATTTTATTCTTACACGATCCTGCACGATCGTTAAAATCCCACATGTACCTAACGATTTTCTAAATAGTTTAAAACACGATAGAGACAATCTATTCTTTTTTTCCCCCTTTGAGAAGACAGAAATGGGATTTCCCAAAAGAAAATTTGCTTTAGTGGCGGAAAGTTGGGAGGCTTGCGACGAATTTTCGTGTGGTTTCTTAAAATTAGAGACTGTATATATTCGTGTTTTAATTTAGTAAAAAATAAATAACAACATTCTTGACTAATTGCATCACGGGAACTTAGCCGAAGCAAATGTGCTTATGCATATATTATTTTTAATCACTTTATTGTTATATCTTGCATGTTACAAATATGTATCTTCTAAATAATCATTTTAAAAGAATTTTGTGGTTTGGAATTTTTTTCAATAAAATAATGTACTTATTAAAATCACCGCAAGTAGACGTAATGTAAACTATACTAGCACTAGCTTTTGTGAGTGGTTATTTTCTTACGAACGTATAAGCTGGGTAAATGATGTAAAGATATTATATCAAAATTGCCACGGCTGTAAATATAAAAAAAACATGAATCCAAGATGGCGGAGAGTGCTCGCACGCGCAGCATCCAAGAGCTCTTCGCCGTGGGACCAAACTCGTGTTGGAGGGGGGGAATGCACGCCAAGGGGTGTGCGTACTGCCCTTTCACTGCTGCATAAAGCAGCCTCCCTCCCGCAGATAAGCCCTAATGGACGGCGGGCAGACAAAAGCAGTTCTCCGAGGGCGCAAGGGGGAGTTTAATGCCCCTTGTGGTATCTCTGGAAGGAGGAGAGGAGGGGAGGGAAGTGGCCTGCTGCGCATGCGTGGGTGGGCGACCCCCCCCCCCCCCTCCTTCACCCAAACCACCACCGAGGGGTGAGGGGTGCGATCGCCGGATTGCGCCGCTGCCAATTGCGGCCAGGGATTACCAAACTTTCCAACACATCGATATGTCGATCTTTCGATATATCTCCTGAATTATATCGATACCGGTAAAATGTCGACCAGAAAATAACGATAATTTCAATATATCTGTCTATCATAATATACGAACTTATTACCCATGCTTTACTTATTATAAAATTATTATTTAAGTATATACGTATTATATGAGCTCTTGATACGTCTAAGCTCACATAAAGTTCTTTCTAGCAAAAGTGAATATAACTAATTTTTATTTCTTTTTTTTTTTTTTCAATATTTAATATTGTTTACCTTCTTTATAGGTTTCGATGATTTTTCCCCAGATATTTTTGTTAATTTTCAGGTAATTGTTATGGATTGTTATTACTACAGACTTCTGATGGTGTTAAGCGAAAACGAAGCCAACAAACATGTAGAAAAGAGAATAATAAATAATAAAAAAAATTTAAAAATTACTTAGTTGTATTTGATTTTTCTGGTAAGAGCAAAACCTGATATAGGTAATTTAATCATAATAAATAGAAACTAGCATGAATATATTATTAATGTTATTGTGTGTGAATATATATATGTATATATATATATATATATATATATATATATATATATATATATATATCAAATAATATTTTGTTATTTGTGAAGCCTTCGTTTCACCATATCATTTTTTTATTTTTTATTTTTTTTATTACTACTTAAAAAATTATTTTTTAGTCAAATTCGATAGTATCGGAACAAAGTATCTATATAGAAAAAAAATTATCTAACCAAATCATCGTTTTTAAACGCTAATTATCGATGTTTCCGATGTATCGATGTATCGTTCTAATCTCTATATGTGGCTGGAGGAACGGGGCAATGAAGTCTCGCCTCGTGGCCGCTAACAGCTTGGGGTCTGCCCGGGCCTCCGTCTAACACGCGGTGTTGGGTGTTCCATTTCCTCATTACTGTTCATCAAAAGGAGTGGAAATAGGGGACGCACCACAACGCCGAAATACCACAACGCCGAATTGCCAAATTTACCACAACGCCGTAAGCTAGAAAACTGCTGTGTACCACAACGCCGAAATACCACAACGCCGAAATACGCTAACGCCGAACAATGTCATTTCAGGACTGCCACAAAGGTTAGGTTAGGTTAGACTAGGTTAGGTTAGACTAGGTTAGGTTAGACTATGTTAGGTTATACTAGGTTAGGTTAGGCTAGGCTAGATTATGCTAGGTTAAGTTAGGTTAGGTTATATTACACTAGGTTAGGTTTGGTTAGGTAAGGTTGGGTACACATCGTTTGCCCTACAGGCGTTTGCCCTAAACGTAGGGCAAATGCCTGTAGGGCAAACGACTTTAGGGCAAATGCCTGTAGGGCAAACGACTTTAGGGCAAATGCCGTTTAGTGCAAACGACTGCAGGGCAAACGCCAGCGAGCACTTATGTTTTGGATTAACGAAACCACACCAACTTTTAGGGCAGACGCCTGTAGGGCAAATGCCTGTAGGGAAAACGACTGTCGAAAAACTTATTTTATGGCAAACGCCTTTAGGGCAAATGCCGGAGCTTGGTCCGAATGGGATTATCAAACTTTTTGTGCAAACGCCTTTAGGGCAAATGCCTGTAGGGCAAACGCCTGTAGGGCAAATGCCTTTAGGTCAAACGCCTGTAGGGCGAATGCCTTTAGGTCAAACGCCTGTAGGGCAAATGACTTTTGGGTAAACGAAGTTTAGGTTACTTTGGGTAATGTAAGTATTTTCAATTATGTATCGATTCAAACAGTGTTCTTGTAGTTTATATTTCCTCAGCAGGTGGTAGTACCTCAATAAATGTTTTCCCTGTAAATGCAAAGTTTACAAAACCGTCGCTAGATGGCACTTATGTAAGCCTATATCGAGGTTTGGTGGGAATTCATGTGGTATGAACTTCCTAGATTCACCAACAGATTGTTCCCTGCGCTAAGTTCAATGTTATCGAATATTTTTTCTGTAAAATATTTCGGAACATTAGGTGATGTAAGGTCTTCGACCAAAAAATAATCGTATAATAAAAAAACAGTATTGGCGATTGTACAAGCTTACTGGCATATAGGTAAATAATGCGAATACTAGCTGTTAAACATTTTCTTAATTAGCATAATAGTACTAATGCGGTTAAACTCCTACATATTGTTCATAATATTTTATTCTGGAATGTCTACACAACATACAGCTGAAGTACACAATGAAGAAGTATTCAGTTCGTTTTGTTTTGGGTTTTCCATAATTTGCATTTAGTTTGTAATGTTTGTGTTAGATCACTTTGACGTTCAGTTATAAGAGTTGACCGATAATAGTCATTGGTTGGCATGATTCTTAAAATAGGCTATATCCGTAATATAATATATATTAAAATATATCCACTATATTTCCCATATTTCCATAGTGGATTCCCCTTATATTCCCAAAATTAAAATAATGAAGATACGTAATGGTATTTCTCAATAATAATAATAATAATAATGTGACTTTAGCCCACCGCACACAGAACGACTTTACTTGCGGGATTGTATGCATATTTGTTTGTTCCACAATATTCCTTCCTTCTTCCAAAGTGACTTGCAGTGACGCAATGTAATGTTCGCACTTACTTAATAGTTCATTTTCAGGAAGATCACACCCCTGTACATCAGTAACTTGCCCTGATGAGGGTCCATAGTCAACATTTGGTTTAGTCAATTGGAGTTCACGCCGTTTTAGTTTCAACCGACTATCTTCTTGGTAAGCCAGTTTACGCCGAGTTGTGCCGTGTCGAATCTTTTTACGAATGACTTTCTTGTGTATTGAACCAGGGCATTATATATATCCTGCCCACTGTTAAAGTCGTAAGACTGTTTGTGGGCATGTGACAAATATGTAATTAACTAAATAAAATTGCAACTGTTTATTTTGAAAATTATGTAATTCAGTGAATTATTTTTTAAATATTTATTTTCTAAGCTTCACTTGCAAAAAATATAGAGAAGTTGATTCAGTGTTTAAAAACAAGATCATGGCAATTTTGAAACTAACAAGATCGAGTCTTCATTGGAGGGTTAATTTCAAAATCTAGTAATATAAAATTTTAAAAATACAAAGGAATTTAGGTTGCTTTTATGTACGTAGTTAATTTCGGATATTTTGATAATATTACATTAATCTGACAGTAGGTACATCTAGCTAATTCACAGTATTAATTGTGCTAATTTCATTATGATACTTTAGTTCAAAATGCTACCGATTCACATATTTTGTATGTCAATTGATTACTTACTTATTATACTAACTACTCAGTGTAATACCCCAAGTGTCTTAAACAATAATTAAATAATAAGGTTAAAAGATTTGGAAACTTTGATTACTGGGGCCCTCAATTAATAACTATAAAAGTCAACAACAGAGGCGACACTAGGAGTAAACAAAGAAAATTTAGGGACTCCCTACAAATACTTGGGAGTAAAAGGATCTTTATTATATATTAAATAAATAAAAACAACTGTTACGTCTATAGACTTCCTTATTTTATTAATCATTGTTCTTTCTTATTTATAGATAAAATTTCCTTAGTAAAGTCTGTTTTTCATTGATAAGTGATCTTATTTACATAACTCACAATTACACTTATTATATGATATTCCTTAACGTTATTTACGATAGGGCCGGCCCTGAATGTATAACAAAAATTAAAATATTTAAAAACAAGAATGAAATTAACATTGGTAACTTTAAAGGTTGTACACATATAGTCCTTCCAAAACATAATATAAATTTCTTCTCCTCGAACTGCTTTTTACTGTCCGCTGTCTTAACTGGGTTACACTATTTCTGAGTTCGAGAATAAAAAGATAGAATTATGCGGGTATCACCCGGGGCTGTAGGTAGACGGTGATGGAGGTAGTAGGCCTAAAGATGTTAGATTCTGCTCAGGAACCGACTCCAGAGGTTCTGGCAGAGGATTTTGGTTGCCCTAAACTTGGAACCCTGTCTGAAACAGATGTCCAAATTCCAAAGAATTAGACCTGTTTCCAGACAGTATACTTAAATGGCGCAAAAGGCCAATAGAGGGAAATTAAAAGGGAGGGGGGTGACGTCAAGACTTACCAAAACAGGGTGTTGGTCCTGGCGCTCAGGAGAGGGAGTCTCGTCTCCGAAGACTCGAACCACGTTTCGCGGTAGCCACGGAAGTCATCATGATTAATTAGAAAATAATTTATTTAAAAATACTAAGTTTCTCTACTTTCAACTAAACTACTGACTGGTCAATAATTTTAGCTAGGGACTCCATCCCTCTAGTCTGAGAAGACTACATAATATACGATGTCGATGATTCGCCGAAGATCGCAGATACAAACGGTACCAGTCAGTCAGGAGGCGCGCACCGAAGTAAGTTCAGCGCGGGATATCACCAGAATATCATAAGCGCGGGGTCCCTAGAGAATGGGAGGGGGGGTAGGCTCTGAGCCGAAAATTACCGAGTCCACCCGAAGGTGTCTGGCATAAAAAAATTAGATCTTACTGGAGTGACTGCGCGACTGAGGCGCTATCTTTGGGTGGCGAGAAGAAGTACTAATAAATCGACTAGTGACCGACGAGAGTGTCAAGCTAGGGGGTAATGGAGTAACCAGTGGTGCCACCTAGCGGCCTGAGACATAAGGAGGGGAGAGAGGTTGTAGTTACCTCCGCGCGAGCGCGGTAGTGTCGGCGCTGCCGACACCTCACAAGTGGCATTAGTTACCACAGCCGTCGCTAAGTGTCGCTAAAGTCCAGAATCGTAACTGCGGCTGTCAAGCCTGAGATGGCCTTGACTTCGGTTAACGTACCCATGCGGTCGTCGCCCCTAGCCACTTCTGAGAAGAAAGGGTGGGTGAACAGGCGGGGGATGGCTTCAAAAAACGCATGGTCTGTGGGACACAAGGCCCACGGGATCCTCCTGTCGTGTCTTGCTGCTAGTGAACCCTAAACCGATTCGAGACAGAGTTAGCAGGGCTCAGCACTGCTTCACAAGCTGCTGTAGTCAAAAGAAGTCACGCGAAGAAATAAAGTTACCGGCCCCGACATGCCTGGAGGCGGGAGAAATATTAGCCAGAATGCTAGCCTAGCATGAGGCTGGGAAAGAGAATCAGCTCGCCTCTGAGAACAGAGGCTGAGGGCCTGGCAGTAAAGAAAATAAGATGAGAGAAAAAGAAAAGAAAAAAATATATTTCCAAAAATATTTAATATTACAAAATTTTAAATAAAACGTGCCTAAATCCCTAATACACGGCACATCAGAGAAACTGTAACTAACCATTTATGTTACCAAGAAAGACAAAGAAACACGCATAGCCTAAGATAGTCGTATTTACCATAATAAGTTTCAATCTAAAGTGAAGGTAAACATACTCGCATTCATTTAGGCTAACAGGTTTGGCGTTTCTATGAATTGTATTCTATTCATTAATAGTTTATGAGTAGTATAGATTGGGGGCACCGGAAACTGGGTCCGGGGCGTGGATTGAAGATTGTTTACATTGTGACGTCACAGCGGCTATCTTGGATGAGTGTAACGGGACACCGCGTAACGGGACAAGTAGGACATTGACCTTTGACCCTCAAAAATCGCCAAAATTTACATTTTTGTGAAAAAAATCCCGCCAAAATTTCTCAAAAATTTCCACGATTCAAAAATTAGGATTTCGAAAATCCTCAAAAGCCATTTTGCCTTAGAAAGAACCCAAATTCCTAAAAGAGGCTTAAAACTCCTAAGAGTTAGCCGTTTTAAGCCTCTGACGTCATCTAGGATTATGACAGCAATCTTGGATTATGATGTCACCGTTGCAGTTTCTGTTACGACCGCCATCTTTAACTTTTTTATTTATTATCCGATTTTAATGAAATTTTTTTTAAAAATTTTAAAAAAAATTCAATTAATAAAATTTTAATGAAAAACCGTAAAAAATTGTACTTTTACGACACGGAGCTCGGAGTCCTCAGTTCGAACCCGGTGAGGGCAAAAAAATAAAAATGGCGACCGATCCTTCCCTCGTGGTGGGCGCTGGCATATTGACTCCCACCACTTTTTTTCAAAGCATATATATCGCCAGTGAGCAAAACGTCATGTCCGCCATCTTAAAAATCCGTAATCTTAATGCTAGAGATTCGGGAAAAAATTTAAAAATCATTAAAAAAATTAATTATCCTAATTAAATAATAAAAAATTCTTAAAACCACCGTTGCACTTTTCGTGACGGCCGCCATCTTGAAATCACCCACAGGAGATCATCTTGTTTTCGTCTGCTAGAGTGTGCTGATACCATGTAGTATAAGTATCTGGTCACCACACATTTGACCTTGACCTTGAAATTTGACCTTGACATTTAAATTTGATCTTGACATGGAAATTTGACCTTGACATTGAAATTTGACCTTGACCTTGAACTTTGACCTTGACATTGAAATTAGACCTTGACCTTGAACTTTGACCTTGACCTTGAACTTTTACCTTGACCTTGAAATTTGACCTTGGCCTTGAAATTAGACCTTGACCTTGAAATTTGACTTTGTCCTTGTTGACCATCATGGATCCGAAAATTTATGTTCAGTACATGCTACCAGGAGCTACCACCTGCTGGAGTACACCATCTTGTGTGTGTACTCGTATAATAGAGTACATTTCCATCTGGATAGTATTATTCTAACCCGCTACAGTGCAGTAATCATTTATTACCGAGGTGCCCCCGCCATCTTGAAATTTTGGCGTCATATTGAAATCATGTAATAATGTAGCTAGAAAAGTGGGAAAAAATCCAAAATTCATCAAAAAAATCACTCATTAACTTACATATTGATTCGATGCGCTCCATTCCTTGGTTCGATACTATATCGATGCGATAAAGTTTAATTTTATGAAAAAAATAATAATTTCAAGAAACCATGTTCAACATTCTTAAAGAGACTTTAAATCCTCTACTACCATCATCCTATCAGACATCAAGACCAACATCTTGGAATATTCGTAATAATTAACCTAGAAATTCAGGAAAAAGTTAAAAATTCATTAAATAAATTTGCAAACAAAATACTGATTAATTAGGTCGACTAAGGTCCTTGGCACGATCCTGGAAGAAGCTAAAATAAATTTAATTTAAATACCAGAAAAATTTAAGGTTCGAGAAATAAAACACCACAAAGTCTTTTACAAACATAATATTTATTACATAATTTCTATCCTACTACAGGATCACTTGCGAAAGCCAGCAATCTTATAAACATTTATCCCTGCATAGACGTGCAACGACTACTTCTTAGCTCCAACAGCTCCAAATGCTCCAACAGCTCCAACAGCTCCAAATGCTCCAACTGCCTTTTCTTTCAACAGCTCCAATGATATTGGGCTACACTGCTACGAGTCTAAGAGACTACGAGGCTACAAGGCTACGAGTTTAAAAGGATCTAGCTGGTTCCGAGTTAAACATGGCTGCGAGACTGCATGACTAAAAGACCGCATGGCTACGAAACTACATGTCTATGAAGCTACATGGATACAAGTCTACTCGGCTCCAACACGCAATGTACACACAGTACACACAGGAAACTGAACGTACACACAGTACACACAGGAAACGGAACGTACACACAGTACACACAGGAAACGGAACGTACACAAAGTACACACAGGAAACAGAACGTACACACAGTACACACAGGAAACGGAACGTACACAAAGTACACACAGGAAACAGAACATACACACAGTACACACAGGAAACTGAACATACACACAGTACAAACAGGAAACGGAACGTACACACAGTACACACAGGAAACGGAACGTACACACAGTACACACAGGAAACGGAACGTACACAAAGTACACACAGGAAATGGAACGTACACACAGTACACACAGGAAACGGAACGTACACACAGTACACACAGGAAACGGAACGTACACACAGTACACACAGGAAACGGAACGTACATACAGTATACACAGGAAACGGAACGTACACACAGTACACACAGGAAACGGAACGTACACACAGTACACACAGGAAACGGAATTATCACACATACATTAGCGGAAACACACAGGCTTAGTTGGAAATCAGAATACAAGAAATAAAAACATTAAATTTTTACTTTCAATATTTAATTACTTCTCAACATTACACAAATACAAGGAAAAGAAGCCATTATTGTATTATGTAGCCTGCTTTCCTCAGTTCTTTGAGTATGAAGGATATTTCTTTGATGCACGAATAGTTTCCTGCACAAAGCGAGCCATGTAGAAGTCTTAGCCGGTCAACCAATATGTTTGGATCTATCCATGACGTGTAATCAATCTCTTCTACCACCATCTTACTTGCTTGTTTATTATAAATAATTTTAATATCACAATCGTCCCAAAAATACAAACATTCTGCTAGCTTGTGAATTTCTCTTTGATGTGCAAAGTTAGAGTTCTAGTACAAGCCAGAATCAGTTTTTGAATTTTTTTCGTTTTTATTTTTAATTTTTTAATATTTTTTTTTTGTAATTTTATGATATCAAAGAAAACTTGTGGCGGTTTTCTCCGTGTGCTTCCGATTATTCTTGTCAATATTATCGTGGTTTTCTCCGTGTGCTCCCGTTTATTCTTGACAATATTATGGTGGATTTCTCCGTGTGCTCCTGATTATTTTTGTCAATATTATGGTAGTTTTCTCCCGGTGCTCCTGATCATTCTTGTCAATATTATGGTGGTTTTCTTCGTGTGCTCCTGATTATTCTTGTCAATATTTTGATAGTTTTCTCCGTGTGCTTCCGATTATTCTTGACAATATTATGGTGGTTTTCTTCGTGTGCTCCTGATTATTCTTGTCAATATTTTGATAGTTTTCTCCGTGTGCTTCCGATTATTCTTGACAATATTATGGTGGTTTTCTCCGTGTGCTCCTGATTATTCTTGACAATATTTTGATGGTTTTCTCTGGGTGCTTCTGATTATTCCTGACTAGACATCTGATGGTTTTCTCCGAGTGCTTCTGGTTGCTGATGAGGAATTGATCTCTGCATGAAGGATTTTTTTACTTAATGAGGCATGTCATTTTTATTCAAGGTTGCATTTAATTAGTGAACTTCTGCCACTTAATCATCACTTGTAATATTTTTATCAGGTGGATATTTAAAAAAAAAAAATCATTACTCAGTCGAATAATAATAATCTCTGAGAAATCTAAGAAGCACTAACAGGAAGGACGAACTTCCTTCTCCTTGGAGTCTAGCGAAGCCAACCTTCCTTTGCGATCGATAGTGAGCATTCCGCATCCCGCATTAATGAAATAGATATTATTTACCTGCAAGCAACACATAGCGACATCTTTTGATGACAGCCAGAACTACTTGCATCAATTTGCTTTGCATTAGATAACTTAACTCTCGCTGATGAAATATTTAAAAAAATTCTATTTAAGAAATGGTTCCAATTGGAGAAAACTGACAGTTTGTATCTAACATTAGTCACAGAAACTACCATGGATCATGGTTTGTTATCTGCAGCTGAATGGGAAGGAAGCCGCTGTAGATACTGTGGCAAGTATTTTGTAATGAGAAGGAATGCTAGACGTCATGAGAAGAATGATTGTGCTAGAAACCCACTACGCAACATGTTAAGCTGTAATCGTTGTAGCAGGTTGTTAACACGAATTGATAGCTTAAAAAGACATGGTAGAACATGTAAAGTCAAGACTACTTACGGCATAGAGGACACCGATGAATCCACTAGACTAAAGAAGAGTGATCTGCATTACGACAATAATTTTCCTTGTCCTGAGCGTGATGGTATTAGCTCACCCGATCTTGAGGAAGAACATAAATTGAAGGATGCTAATGGCTTCGGGAAGACTGAAACTAATGTAAGTATCAACACCGTGAAAAGTGAGAATACATTCAAGCCTATATTCAGTAGATCCTCCATTCTTTGTAAAAATGATGGACTCCTAGAAAGGAAGCATGAAGACGATGAAGACACTTCGACATCATCGATAGCGAATTCATACGGTAATCTGGGTGAAGAGGATGTCTTCTACAGTGATTGTTACAATGACTGTGAGGCTGTTGACAAAGGCATAGACTGTGATGAAGCGCCAAGAGCTGACAAGATCGAAGAATGTGGCGATGTCCTGAGACCGAAACGATGGAAACGTCGTGTTATAATAAATAAATCTGATAATGCTTATTATGATCACTGGGACGATTGTGATATTAAAAGTATTTATAATAAACAAGCAAGTAAGATGGTGGTAGAAGAGATTAATTACACGTCATGGATAGATCCAAACATATTGGTTGACCGGCTAGACTTCTACATGGCTCGCTTTGTGCAGGAAACTATTCGTGCATCAAAGAAATATCCTTCATACTCAAAGAACTGAGGAAAGCTGGCTACATACAATAATGGCTTCTTTTACTTGTATTTGGGTAATGTTGAGAAGTAATTAAATATTGAAAGTAAAAATTTAATGTTTTTATTTCTTGTATTCTGATTTCCAACTAAGCCTGTGTGTTTCCGCTACTGTATGTGTGATCATTCCGTTTCCTGTGTGTACTGTGTGTACGTTCCGTTTCCTGTGTGTACTGTGTGTACGTTCCGTTTCCTGTGTGTACTGTGTGTACATTCCGTTTCCTGTGTATACTGTATGTACGTTCCGTTTCCTGTGTGTACTGTGTGTACGTTCCGTTTCCTGTGTGTACTGTGTGTACGTTCCGTTTCCTGTGTGTACTGTGTGTACGTTCCATTTCCTGTGTGTACTTTGTGTACGTTCCGTTTCCTGTGTGTACTGTGTGTACGTTCCGTTTCCTGTGTGTACTGTGTGTACGTTCCGTTTCCTGTTTGTACTGTGTGTACGTTCAGTTTCCTGTGTGTACTGTGTGTACGTTCTGTTTCCTGTGTGTACTTTGTGTACGTTCCGTTTCCTGTGTGTACTGTGTGTACGTTCCGTTTCCTGTGTGTACTGTGTGTACGTTCCGTTTCCTGTGTGTACTGTGTGTACGTTCAGTTTCCTGTGTGTACTGTGTGTACGTTCTGTTTCCTGTGTGTACTTTGTGTACGTTCCGTTTCCTGTGTGTACTGTGTGTACGTTCTGTTTCCTGTGTGTACTTCGTGTACGTTCCGTTTCCTGTGTGTACTGTGTGTACGTTCCGTTTCCTGTGTGTACTGTGTGTACGTTCAGTTTCCTGTGTGTACTGTGTGTACATTGCGTGTTGGAGCCGAGTAGACTGTATCCATGTAGCTTCATAGACATGTAGTTTCGTAGCCATGCGGTCTTTTAGTCATGCAGTCTCGCAGCCATGTTTAACTCGGAACCAGATAGATCCTTTTAAACTCGTAGCCTTGTAGCCTCGTAGTCTCTTAGACTCGTAGCATTGTAGCGTAATATCATTGGAGCTGTTGGAGCTGTTGGAGCATTTGGAGCTGTTGGAGCTAAGAAGTAGTCGTTGCACGTCTATGCAGGGCTAAATGTTTATAAGATTGCTGGCTTTCGAAAGTGATCCTGTAGTAGGATAGAAATTGTGTAATAAATATTATGTTTGTAAAAGACTTTGTGGTGTTTTATTTCTCGAACCTTACACTTTTCTGGTATTTAAATTAAATTTATTTTAGCTTCGTCCAGGATCGTGCCAAGGACCTTAGTCGACCTAATTAATCAGTATATTGTTTGCAAATTTTTTTAATGAATTTTTAACTTTTTTCTGAATTTCTAGGTTAATTATTACGAATATTCCAAGATATTGGTCTTGATGTCTGATAGGATGATGGTAATAGAGGATTTAAAGTCTCTTTAAGAATGTTGAACATGGTTTCTTGAAATTATTATTTTTTTCATAAAATTAAACTTTATTGCATCGATATAGTATCGAACCAAGGACTGGAGCGGATCGAATCAATATGTAAGTTAATGAGTGATTTTTTTGATGAATTTTGGATTTTTTCCCACTTTTCTAGCTACATTATTACACGATTTCAATATGGCGCCCAAATTTCAAGATGGCGGGGGCACCTCGTTAATAAATGATTACTGCACTGTAGCGGGTTAGAATAATATTATCCAGATGGAAATGTACTCTATAATACGAGTACACACACAAGATGGTGTACTCCAGCAGGTGGTAGCTCCTGGTAGCATGTACTGAACATAAATTGTCGGATCCATGATGGTCGACAAGGACAAAGTCAAATTTCAAGGTCAAGGTCAAATTTCAAGGTGAAGGTCAAATTTCAAGGTCAAGGTCAAAGTTCAAGCTCAAGGTCAAAGTTCAAGGTCAAATTTCAAGGTCAAGGTCAAAGTCAAATTTCAAGGTCAAGGTCAAATGTGTGTTGACCAGATAATTATACTAACATGGTATCAGCACACTCTAGCAGACGAAAACAAGATGGTGATCTCCAGCGGGTGATTGCAAGATGGCGGCCGTCACGAAAAGTGCAACGGTGGTTTTAAGGATTATTTTATTATTTAATTAGGATAATTAATTTTTTTAATGATTTTTAAATTTTTTCCCGAATCTCTAGCATTAAGATTACGAATTTTCAAGATGGCGGATATGACTTCATGCTCACTGGCGATATATATGCTTTGAAAAAAAGTGGTGGGAGTCAGTCTGCCAGCGCCCACCACGAGGGAAGGATCGGTCGCCATTTTTATTTTTTTGTCCTCACCGGGTTCGAACTGAGGACTCCGAGCTCCGTGTCGTAAAAGTACAATTTTTTACTGTTTTTCATTAAAATTTTATTAATTGAATTTTTTTATAATTTTTGAAAAAAATTCATTAAAATCGGATAATAAATAAAAAGTTAAAGATGGCGGTCGTAACAGAAACTGCAACGGTGACGTCATAATCCAAGATGGCTGTCATAATCCTAGATGACGTCAGAGGCTTAAAGCCTCTTTTAGGAATTTGGGTTCTTTCTAAGGCAAAATGGCTTTTGAGGATTTTCGAAATCCTAATTTTTGAATCGTGGAATTTTTTGAGAATTTTTGGCGAAATTTTTTTTCACAAAAATGTAATTTTGGCGTTTTTTGAGGAATTTTGGGCAATTTTTGCCCAATTTTGGCGAATTTTGAGGGTCAAAGGTCAATGTCCTACTTGTCCCGTTACGCAGTGTCCCGTTACACTCATCCAAGATGGCCGCCGTGACGTCACAATGTAAACAATCTTCAATCCACGCCCCGGACCCAGTTTCCGGAGCCCCCAAACTATACTACTTTTATGAACATTCATTTACTAATAAACGTAACTTTTATCTTCATAAAAACCTTCCTCTGAATCAATGAATATTTGAAAAAAAAAATAGCTTAATTGGTCCAGCCATTCTCGACTTTTACGCTTAGCGACACATTTAGCGATTCGTTTTGATATATATAAATAAAATGGAACCAAAAATTTTTCTATTCCCTAATGGTAAAATTGTGGTTGGCAGTATTTTTATTACTTATGATTTATTAGATTCAGAGATACAATTCATTACCTTAATACAAAATTCATCCCTTTTTTTCCCCTTAGGCATTGAGTTTTGCCAAATGGTAGAATTAGTGGTTGACAGTATTCGTATGTTTATTATTGGTACCCAGAATTATATAATACTTGTGCTTGATTAAATTCATAGAGTTATAATTAACCTTCTTAAAACATATTTAACCCTTATTCAACCCATTATGGACGAAATTCTACAATATAGTATTATTATGGTTAGTAATCTTCGTGTTTTGATAATTGGTTTCCAATATCTTTTCATAATAGAAATAAGTTTCGTATATATAATTAATAACCTTAAAATCATATACACCCCTTTTTAACCCCTTAGCGATTGTATTTTGCTAAATGATTATATTATGATTAGTATTGTTTAAGTCTTTATTATTACTAACATTTCTTTTCTATATGCTTAATTATCTTAAAAAATACATATAACCCTTTTTCACAGCTTATGGCTTGAATTCCACTAAATGGAAAAATTGTGGTTGGTAGAATTAGTATGTTTATTTATTATTGGTAGTCAATATCTTTTCTTATAATAGATTATTTTCAGAGATAAAACTTTTATTTTAAAACCATATATAGGTACCCTTTTCACCTCTTTAGGGGTTGAAATTTGCAAAATGATAAAATTTTCGTTGGTAGTTTTTGAATGTTTATTATTAGTATCTATGGTATTTTACTGCGCGTTATTAGATTCGGAGATATAATTTTTCTATTTTCAAACCATATCTATCCTTTTTCACCCATTGGGGGTTGAATTTCGAAAAATGATGATTTTGTTGTTTATAGTTTTTGTGTGTTTATTATTGGTTCCCATTATCTTTTGTAAAACTTTATTAAATTCAAAGATATGATTATAATCATGAACACAATTATCACCCATTTTTAACCGCTTAGGGGTTGAATTTAGTAATTAAAAATCGCGGTTATTAGTTCAAGTAAGTTACGTTTATTATTGGTACCAAATATCTTTCATTTTGCTACATTAAATTTGGAGAGTTAATTGTTAATCTTAAAACCATATTTACCCTTTTTTCACCCCTTTAGGGGTGGAATTCCGCAATTTCATATAGCATAGTACCTATGTACGATATCCGAAGACCTTTGTTTAAAAAAAATTATCAAAATCCCACCAGTAATTTTCAATTGATGCCGGAACAGAAATACAGACAAATAGACAAACAGAAAAAAAAATTAAAAACTATATTTTCCAGTTCACAATAATGGAAATAGACGTTTAATAGTTGTTTCGTCAGTACCTTTGTATAGACTTTTCATCTCGAAAATAGATAATCTATAGATTTGGTAGCCGAGGTAATTTCCCATGTTACAAGAGGTAAACAAGCTGTGTAACCTGACAGACACGAAAAAAAAAAAAAATAATAATATTGATACTTGAAGAGAATAATTAAACAAAATTACTTAGTTAAGTATTAATTGTGAAGCATACGTAATTAATAATAAAAATAAGAAATACATAATAAGTAGGTAATTACTTACGCATATAGCGCCTATCTGAATTGTCAAAATGCATTAGTAGTGATGATGGTTAATGTGCGAATAATAAACTCGAAGCGTTAAATTATATGTTCATTTATACAATATTAATACTTTATATATTGTTAAATATATTTTTTACTCGATATTTGACTGTTATGTTCCGAGAAAGACAACTGTCAACTCCGTTGTATTGTTATTTAATGCGTTATATTATGTCCTTAGAAGGAGAAGGGGAGGGGGAAGACAAGAAGGCACATAAAAAAGAAAAAAAAGTGCTTATTTGAATTGCTGATACAAATACTTTCGTTGCAACAAAGCAAAAATGTTAACTGCTTTCGTATGAATGTGACATATTTTTTACGATTCAAATGAGTATGACACGGAAACAAAATGTAAAAGGACAAAACAAGAACAGCCTTTAACTTCAAAGCTACTGTGAGGTTAATTACTTTCGATTTATCTAAGTCACGCTATTTACGTGTCGAAAGAAACTTGAGATGGATAATAAGTTACCTAGTATGAACTGTAGTAATTATACTTCACATACATGGGTAAAAGGAGGGGGAAGGGTGCAGTCTTCCAATTAACCGAAAATGTTGAGTTTGTTAGTAACAAACCTGCCTATATGCGACAAAATATATTCATATTTAATAACAAATATTAAAACATAAGTTACAAATTAAAATAAATTTTATAAAATATCGGGGATTTTGAAACTAGCCCATGCGATTAGTAATAATAATATTGAACACATGATAGTAATCAATCACTTGCATATGTATAAATATAAACAAATAATGTTATGTTATATATAAGACATTTTCCAAACAATCACAGAAATTTTCAAATGTCCCTACCACACTTAATTAAGCAAATCTCTGCCTAGTATGACTTACTAAGGAATACCCTAAAAACTATTAATTTGAAACATTTGTGTAACATTATATATACTTATAAAAAAATTTACAAATCGCAGTAATAAATAATTTTAGTAATAGTGTCCATGAATAAGAACGAAATTAAACCAAGTGAAGCACTGCTTTCTGCGAGTGGGATTTGATGACAATGTTGTCAAGCTCAATGCTAAACCGCCCTAGCTCTCGATACTAAGCTGCCGGGTAGGGCCTACATAAGTATCGCAATAGAGCATTCATCACATAGCACATAAATGAAATTTTAAGGAGTGAATTCTTTCAGCAGCATACACAAAAACACCTTTTCCATTACGTAATCGCATATCACTATAAATACGGCTGAGAAACCATACAATTGCCATGTTATGTGTACTAAGGTTATATACAAATTGATCTGTTTTGATTCATAAACCATGTCAAAATATGAAACTAAACTAATAAAAACTACAAGTCATTTGTACGATTTCAAAGACGACACGTAAACAATATGGCATACACCGCGCGCTCAAAAAAAACTGTCATTGCAATCTAGAAGTAATAGTCTTTACAGCACAGCAGCTACATAGCAATGAGACAAAACAAAAATAACAAATAACGTATTTATTTATTAAACATAGGTGATGGTGAATAGACGTGACTTGCTCCTACTAAGTTATGAATAACAAATTTTATAGTAAATTCTGTTTGTTTAATTGTTTTGAAAATATATTAACTAAAATTGCACTTTTTTTTTTTGCGAATATGCTGTTTCATTAGCATCTGAAACAGAGTTATATTTAATCATCTTTCTTTGTGTATTATACGTTTACGTAATTCATTATTGTACATTCCACGACATATCAAAATCGTTCCAAGTTTACACTCATACCCATGACATTCATTCAAATATTGTGGCAACATGGATTATATAATTAAATGCATTTTGAAAAGTTGTACATTTCATTGGCTGTCACACATTAAATCAGTCTTTTATTATACTTCACTTGTTCCCATAAAACTTATTAGGGGTTAAGCTATAGATGGTCTGGGCGAATTAGCAAAATATGCACACTCTCGATGGAAGTATTTTCACCACATTCTACAAACATATTAATAAAACGACAGATTCAGTTGGGCACATGTTATATAAAAATTGAAAATAGGCATGAAGGTCACGGAGGCTATTTTAACAGTAACTTTTAAACACTGAAAATCTTTATATATATATATTTCTTGTGTGCGTGTGTATGTCACTGAACTCCTCCTAGACGGCTGGACCGATTTTGATGAAATTTTTTGTGTGAGTTCACGGGGATTCGAGGATGATTTAGATTCACAATTTGGTCCACTGGAAAATGTTTATTTAATTAATTTTTTATTTATAAATTGTTGTTGATCTTTGAATGGTTTAGGTTTACAGTATATATATGTGTGTGTGTGTGTTGTGTATTTATTTATGTGTTGTTAATCTTTGGATGGATTTTATGAATTGTTGTTATTACATTAAAATTAAAATAGAATTGGTTATTGAGATTATTATATTATTATTTATTGAAATAACATTTTAAAGTGTAATTAAAAATATAGGTGCAAATTTGTGAGGTGCAGTATTGAAGTGAGTATTTTACATGATTTTTCGTGATTTTAATTATGTATACACGTGAATTCAATACCAATCAACTTAACCTCCAAATTTAAATTGTCAGTTCTCATTTTATTCTACATATTAAAATGTAATAAAAAATATACATTGTGCAAAATATGTAAGGTGCAGTATCAAAGTGAGTATTTAACACGATTTTTCATTACTTTTAATTATGTATAGACGTGCATTCAATAACAATCAACTTAACCCACAATTTTAAATTGTTAGTTCTCATTTTATTCTATGCAACTTATGACGTATTGATGTCTCTTTGAAAATAAAAATATAAGTTTGTAAAATAAATTATAACATTTATATAATTTAAATTACTTATAGTAATTATAGTTTAAAGTATATTTAAAATTGAAGTTTTGTATTTTTTAATTTATAGTTTTTTTTTTAATTATGATTTTTGGATTTACAACGTTTGAACAGGACACCGTCTGTCGGGTCCACTTTAAAGTGTGTGTTCAGGTGTATTTAAAAATTGTTTAGATTCACAATTCAAGCCGATAAATAATATTTGTAATTAATTAATTAAATTAATGTTGTTGTTAAACGTTCGATGTTTTACATAGGATCCAGTCGGAAGCGCTGTGGTCGCGTTATCGAATATTAAAACATATTTTATTTTTATTTGAGTTCGACCCGGCAGATGGCGCTGCGATTAGATTCAGGGAAATTGCCTGTAAATTTTCAAATTTAAAACGTTTGAACAGAACAACGTCGGTTGGGTCCGCTAGTGTTTTTATAAATGCATGTGTATAATCCTCTGCCTTAAATTATTTTAGGGTCATCGTTTTTAGGACGACTTTAAGTGCAAATTCCAGCAGGCAAGGATAATAAAATTTTGTAAGCTGCTTTTTTTAACGCTTGTTTTTATATATAGCAGCAATATTAAATTAAGTTAATTCGTTCCCTAGTTAACCCCTCCCCGACCTTGGAAAATATTACATCATCAACCTCTGTTAAAAAATGATTTAAAAAATACAATCCAGTCACTGAGATTGGCGCACCATCTGTTGTAAGATTAAATTACCAGCTGCATTCTTAGACTTCAACATTGGGAAAGCAAACCGTATGTGCTGCCATCTAATTTGTGAATTTTGTACTTTATACTCATTTGGAGAATAGTTCCAACATTTGTCAACAGGGGCGACACACGTAAGGACATCTATCTTCGAAAAGGTTCGTAGGGCAAACGCCTATAGGGCAAACGACTTTAGGACAAATGCCTTTAGGGCAAACGACTGTAGGGCAAAAGCCGGCAAGCATTCAATTTCGGATTATTGAAAATTCGCAAACTTTTAGGGCAAACGCCTGTAGGGCATACGCCTGTAGGGCAAACGCCTGTAGGGCAAATGACTTTAGGACAAACGCCTTTAGGGCAAATGCTTTTAGGGCAAATGCCTGTTTGGAATGAGGAATGCGAGAATATGCTTCGAAAATGCGTTTAGGGCAAACGCCTGTAGGGAAAACGACGCACTCCCGTAAGAGGAGGTTTGATTGTGGTATTTCTGCGTTAAGGTACATTTAAGAAACACACACAAATTCATTCAGTTGTTATTTCGGCGTTGTGGTACACAACAGTTTTCTAGCTGTCGGCATTGTGGTCAATTTTGACATTCGGCGTTATGGTATTTCGGCGTTGTGTTAACGATCCGTAGAAATACACATCAAGTTTGTCTGAGGGATGCCTCAAACGTCTGGCCGCATCGCTGCAGTTCCTTTAGTCGACCCCCAGCTCGCATGTGGAACACGGAATGAATAGTTGAGGGAAGAGGGAGTACCCAGAGAATACCCCTCTCTCTCTCCCCCCCCCCCCCCCCCCCCTTACACTCGTCGTCCTTGGCACTCGTTGACATGCGGTGGCCACGAAGGTATAGCGACACTTACAATTTTCTGTACTTTTACCTTTGGAAACCAGTTGCCAAGATGCAAGAAAGGTATTGTGTAACTTTGTACAAGACTCGGCTATGGTTATTTTCGCATGTATTAAATGCCTTTTTTCGAAATAATACTGAGTATTTAATACGAAAATTGACGCGTAATTTTAATTGATGTTCCATTCAAGCAATTTTTAACCACATTGAAAATATATACTAATATTCAATAATATGACTTCTTTTCGTTTTATAATGCTAATTAATGTGCTTGGTTAATTCTGGAAAGCTATTCAGGGAAACGGTTTACAAATCGTTTTATAACCGATTATTAGAGACCTGAAAAATTCGCGGTTTCAATTACCTCTGGGATAGACTCCACGATCATCTATGTACTTGAGTAAATACACTCGCTCATTGGCTACTGACTCGTGACACCTGCCAACTGGGCTACTCCTGTTTCGGCACTTCTTTTGTTGAAGGTTTTCCATTGGTACAGAGTCCTTTAGATAAAATTTGGCCCAATCACTGAAGCACAAAAAGGCAAATGTATTTGGATTCTAGCCTATCGCGAAATGAACACGCGAATTTTTCCGGTCTCTACCTAATATTCAATAATATGACTTTATTTCGTTTTATAATGCTAATTAATGTGCTCTGTTAATTCTGGAAAGCAATTCAGGGGGATTACAAATAAATTTTAACTATTGGACGCACTGGGACAGCGCAGAGAAAAAATGCCTGGGTAAGAATCCGAGCCCAGTGTTACTGTGAACACTGTTTTGTAATGACAGAAGGTCAGGTATGTCGCTTGACGTTGGGGAAACCGTCTTTCGCGGCAGTGCCTCGCGTGTGTTCACAGTCGCCGGGCGCGGACGAGCAGTGTTCTAGAGGAATGCCATTCGGCGACGGCGAGGTTGAAAGTGACCTCACCTACGTCACCGCATGCCCGTGTCCTGACAGAGACGACCCCCCGTCCCGCCAGGTGCTGCAGGTCTAATAGCGGGAGGCGTGATGCTAGAGGAATGGAATCCGACCTCCCCCCTCCCCCTGGTCAGACCTCGAGGAAGCGGCGACTGCAGTGGCGTGTCTCGGCTACAGACACGTCGTTCCAGGCCCGCAGGAGAATGAACCAGCGGAATTATACTAATGTTTCTTACACGGTAAATTCCTTTTTTTTGTAAATGAAACAGAAATATTCATGTAAAATTACCGATTTTTTTTTTTTAATTTGTACATTGTCACAACAGAATAGTGTTCACAGTGACTCTTAACTCCAATAGTTAAAGCTATTTGTAAACCGTTCCCTGAATAGCTTTCCAGCATTAAACGATCACATTAATTAGCATTATAAAACAAAATAAAGTCATGTTATTGAATATTAGATTATAAAACGATTTGTAAACCGTTTCCCTGAATAGCTTTCCAGTATTAACAGCGCACATTAATTATATGTAAACATAAACATAGTATTGTGTTTTACAAAGATACAATATATTTCTTTTAGTATTAGGAAACTATTTCTTGGCAATTTGTTTACAAAATAAAATAATTTCTTGTTTTTACTAATTATTTTCAAAAAATTTATAATATAACTATCGTTATTTGTTTGTTAAGTGTTTTATACAACTGATACAAATATATTTAATGGTTTTTTAGAAACTTAAAGGCCTATTTTTATGTCAACCCTAGTATAAACTTGTAATTGTGTGATATACAGTTTAAAATTAATCGTTCATGTATAATCTCTGACATGTAATACTTATTTTATTGTATATCATTGATAAGTTAATAAAAAATTTGATTTTCCAAAAATCCTGAAAACCTCATGTTTTTAGGATTGTGTAAAACATTTTTTTACTGATTTACGAATGATACACAAAAATTAAGTAATACGTGTCAAAGTCTACTTACAAAAGTTTATTTAAATATTTTTTTTTGTTTTTTATTCGGCAATAACGCAACCTAAACTTCACAGCCTGACGTTGTTCGTCAGAATCAGCCATTTCTTCAAGTCACGAGTGCACTAAACACACACACACAGATAAATGTCCAAAGAAACCACACTCGTTGTTTTCGGGTGACGCCACTCGACAGACTGACTCAGGAGAGGTCCTATAACTAGGGGCATGCATATTTCGCGAAAAGATTCCGAGAACAGCTGAAAGGCAAAACAATGTAGCACCGTCTGTGTTCCGTGATTGGGTGAGTTTCTCTCAGGTACATGTCCATTGTAAAAACACCAATCACAGTGATTCAGTGCTGAATAAAACACGTCCTGAGTGGCTCCGTCAAACAAGGCAACGACTTCTCTTGCAGACGGCCGCCAATCACAAGGAAGAAACCTCTGGTGCGGGCGGGTATACCTACCTTGTTGCAGTCTAGTAGACGTTCAGGTTTTTTCGCGAAAAATGCCTGCCCTACCTATAACTGTTCCCCAGCGGCGAAAACTGTGCTACAATAATATGATGCACAACATTACGATTCTGGGTATTTTTGGTTCCACCCTAGTACACCGTCTCGCATATAAGTATCTGGCTCTCAGTCATAATGTCTAGAGACCCGGAAATTTCGCGGATTCATTTAGTCGCAAGCTAGAATGCAAACCTCTCGCACTGTGTTCGTGATTGGACCGCAGTTATTTGGTCACGCCCCTCTACGATCGTGAGCCAATGATGCCCAGCTAGGAGAGAAGTAAGCGAATCAGGTAGTGCCAAATAACAAGGATAAAAATGTTCTCACCAAAAAATCAACTAATGATAAAGCGAACATAGGTTGAGCACACCTATGACTTAGAATCATGCTCTGAGGTCAGACAAAATTTCCGGGTATCCCTCTATCCATGATGAGCGACAGACACGGTAAACACGACTTCACTCTTCCGGCTCTGGAAGCCGACTGACAAGTCACAACTTGTTCAAACTTGTCACTGTCTGTTTCAACGGATTAATCATCGGGCTTACAATTCAAATAGATGTAGCGTCAGCAGATGCTGCTATAAAACTGTTTTTACAGTAATTTTTGATCACATCTTGTATCAATGTATTTTGTCCACTGGCTTCTGCCACATTTTACAAACAATGCAGATTCGTATTGGTTTCTTGCCCTACAGGGCGTGTTGAACTAGAGACGATACAAAGAAAATTAAATTTAAATTACAGTCACAGCTTGTCCTTACGATGTATCGCTAGGGAATGAAAAAAATTCACGATTTCACTGACCTCTAATGATAGTCTCCATGATCCTCTATCTACTCGGCAAACATCACCTGCTCATTGGCTACTGACTCGAGACACCTGTTTACTGGGATTATTTTGATTCGATACTTCTTTTGTTGAGGGTAATCTGTGGTTCAATCACTAAAGCAGCAAAAAGGTAAACGTATTTGGATTCTAGTCTGTCGCGAAATGAAACCGCGAAAATTTGGGTCTCTGTGAATTGGTTTGCCGTCATCTAGAGCTTTTTTCCCTTCCTCTACACTCACAAAAAAAAATGTCTGTACTTTTACAAAAGATTCCTTTGGGAACCAGTTGTCAAGAAATAGTTTGTGATATACAAGAAAATATTGTAACTTCGTAAAACACATGACTGTGCTTAGTTTTCATTAATGTAAAACGGTTTTTGAGTTAACACTGAGTGTTACTTACAGAAAATAAGTGCATGATTTCATTCAAGCATTAGTATTTTTAAATCATGGAATTCATTTAAATAACGAAAAACCAAAGCATAGATGCCCGGGTAGGAATCCGAACCCGGTACTACTGCAATCACTAGTTCGTACTGATACGGTTGTTTTCGTGTAAAAGTAGAGTAGAGACAGGAAAAATTCGCGAATTCATTTCGCGATAGGCTAAAATACAAATAGTTATACCTCAGTGCTGCCTCTGCTATTGGCTCACAACTCACCTGGATGACTCTGGGCCAATGATAAACACTCAACCAAAGCTTTATCGAATCACAGGCTGCTACATGGGACGTCTCACAAGACAGCAGCCAATGAGTGGGTGACATTTGACCGAGTGTACGTAGAACTATTGAGTTCATCCTACAGGTCATTGAACACGCGAATTTTTCCAGTCCCTAATGTAGAGTGTATGAATCATACGCCGGGCACACACTTCCTCAATCAGCAGCCTCGGAACACTAAGGGCCGAATTCAGAGAGCTCTTTCGACGGTCATCCACACACCGAAAGGCTTTTCCATTGAAGTTGCTCGGCAGAGACGTTTTTCAGTGGTTGGTTGACTGCTGGATAAGGAGAGCCAACCACTTGAAAGTGAATGTGGTCTGAAGCTCATTCGAATGCCTGTTCAGTTGAAAATCGGCGGAGAAGTTGATGGTTTTAATATATAATTCCCACATAAAAACGTGTTCATGTATGATTGTAATTGTTTAAAACATTTTTGTCATATGGCAGATATGTAAAATATGTTTTGGAATTCAATATGCGTTTTCAAAGAAATCGTTTCGCCCGCAAAGTGTGCATCAGACACGTGTTTTGTAGCGATGGCAGAAGATTTGGATGAATTTCCAAATCACATTGACGAGGTTTTTGATTTTTTGATGATCTTAAAAATGAAAATCCAGTTTTTGATTTTTGTCGGGATCAAGAGTTCGAAACACAATTTTTTTTCTCTGTAAGAAACTGCATCTGTTTTTTTTTTTTTGTTTTGTTTTCGATTACGGTTTTGTGCTTTCTCACGAGATCAAAAATAATCGCTTTTTCATCTGGAGAAAACACTATAATTTTAGGCAACGTATCCATCTTAAGAAAATTTCTCAACCTCGTGTAGGGTTACCAGACGTCCGGCAAAAGAAGGACATGTCCTCCTTTTTATGTATTTTTTTGCGTCCGGCCGGATTTTCCTTAATGCTCCAGAATTTCCAGCTTTTTTATAAAGTGAGATAATTCCTGCAGTTACACTTTGGGCAAAGCGCGCGCTGTCCGCAGTCATCCCACTAGTAAGTAGTACTATGACAGCTTGACAGGTAGCAGCACATGCAGAAGCACGTGTTTTTAATATGCTGTATATGCGTAGTTTGTTTGATTCTTTATACTGAAACTGTATTAAATGCCAAAACATTGTAAAATATCGTACTCCATTGTAATTAATTCATGGCTTTTTTAAAATATATATATATATTGTCCTCCTTTTTAGTGAAATGTCCTCCTTTTGCGAGATGAATGTCGTCCTTTTTTATTATCAGTGTCTGGTAACCCTAACCTCGTGTCCAATCCAAACAAAATATTATTTTCAGCGGGAGAGCAAACAAAAGACAATCGAAATGAAATAGGGCGCTTTTTCACACACACTCCAAGTACTTGATCTAAGAAAAATTTTGTGCCATGTTGCCAGGTCTTCACTGAAAGTGGATGGGAACAAGCTTTCAGCTGGCAGTCATTCGAAAGACGTTTTTGAAGTATGAGAGGTGGAGAGTCTGTCAGATGAATGAGAGTTGGATGCGCTTTCGAAGGTCAACTCTGAATTCGGGCCTAAGTCACGCTCTGCGGGCTGCTCGTGGCAGAGGACGCGCAGTCGCCAAGTGAGTGACGAGTGAGTGACGGAGGAAGTGACTGTTCGCCCTAGCGCTCGACCCGGGTCAACGAGGAGCCAGTCGCGCGACCGCTTTTCCGCGGAAGTCGACGTCACGCGGCGCTTCTGCGGTGACGTCACGCCGACAGGAACTCGGTCAGCCGTGACGCGGCTGAAGTTAGTCCCTGCGCTGCGGTGTTAATGGCCCCCGCCTACCCGGGCACACACACGGTGCGCAGAGCTGCAGGAAAAACAACGCGCTTTCAAAACTACTCGAGACATCCCAGTGGGGTCTGCTTGCGAAAAGCATTTAAAAGTTCGCTGAGGGCCGAAAAGTACTTTTAATTTTGGATCATGTTTTATAACTGTATTTCTAGAAGAGTTAAAATGGCTGAAACGCATGTTTTCGGAGTAATTTTTAGGTGTAAAACAAGTGGTACAGATTCTTGAAAGCACTTAAGGGGCTTGCATTACACCTTTATCTTCATTTCCCCGTAATATAAAAATACGGTCACCGCACAAATTTCACAGTTATCAATTGACGACGAGAAGACTGCGCACCAGTTCAGAGCCTTGAGCTTAGAGGCTATACCGCGCTAGAAATACCATCGAGCGTCGCGCTTATCATCCCGCCTCACTAACACATATACACCCCTGACGAGGCGGGCCCCTTAATGGCCCCCGCCTACCCGGGCACACACACGGTGCGCAGAGCTGCAGGGAAAACAACGCGCTTTCAAAATTGCTCAAGATATCCCAGTGGGGTCTGCTTGCGAAAAGTATTTAGGAGTTCGCTGAGGGCCGAAAAGCACTTTTCATTACGGATTAAGTTTTTAAACTGGATTTTTAGAAGAGTTAAAATGGCTAAAAGGTGTGTTTTCAGAGTACTTTTTAGGCGTAAATCAACCGTTACAGATTCTTGAAAGTAATTAAGGGACTTGCATTACAACTTTATATTAATTTATACGCCATAGGGACACCTGTATTTCGCGAATACATTTCGTGTCAAGGTATTTCACAAAATACTGTAGCTTTTCTCCTGTTGTTATTGGCTGAGGTCGGTGAGAGGTGTCGTCCCGCTCTTGACGGGGCCAATGAGAATGTGGTCACCGTACTGCTGCACCCTCACAATTTACCATGACTCTTAGAAAAAGCTACAGTGTTTTGTGAAATGAAATCGCGAAATACAGGTTTCTCTAGTCATATAGTGTTAAGATCACCGCTCAAATTTCACAGTTATCCTGTGCACGACGAGAAGACTGCGCGCCAGTCCAGAGGAGACACCGCGCTAGAAGCACCAGCGAGCGTCGCGCTTATCATCCCGCCTCGCTAACACACATACACCCCTGACGAGGCGGTGCCCTTAACAACCTAGAAATATTCTACCAGTCCGTACGTTTTAAAGGCATGCTTTATATCCGAGCGAAAATAATCGATTTTCCGAAAACCAGAGACGGGAGAAATTCGCGGTTTCACCTCGCGGTGTGCTAGAATCCAAATACTAGGTACGTTTACCTGTTTGCTGCTTTAGTTATTGGGCCTCAGTTTAAGTGAAGTAGGCTGAGCCAGTGTAAGACCCTCTACAAAAGAAGTGTCGAATAAAAAACACCCCAGTTAACAGGTATCAAGAGTCAGTAGCCAATGAGCGGGTGGTATTTGCCCGAGTAAGCTTACATAGAAGATAGTGGAGGCCATCCTAGAGGCACCTGAGACAGCGAATTTTTCCAATCTCTACCGATAACCCGGAAAATCCTTATATTGTATCTATAAATATTTAATGATTATAAATATATTTAAATTTTTGTGTAATTATTTATTCTCCTTATTTTTACATGTGGTGAAGTTAAGGCGTGGACACAGCCTTACCTTACATGTAAGCACATATTTAAAAATATATAATACATTTACAAATAAAACTAAGCCAATAAATATAAAACAAATAAATGAAAAAAACATACAGAAAATAGCTCACTAACTTTGTATAATTGGCACCATGTATTTTTCGCGAAATAATATGATCGTTCATTAGACTGCAATAAGGTATGCTCGCGATAGTGGTTGAGTAGTATATAATAGTATTTCCGAGATCAGGGTTCAGGGTGTGGAGCCGAGAGCCGGTGTCCGCCATCTTGGATTGTGACGTCACGGCGGCCATCTTGGATGGTTGTGACCTTGACCTTTGACCTTGACCTTGAATTTGATCCTCAAAAATCGCCAAAATCCGCCAAAATTGGGCAAAATTTGCCCAAAATTCCTCAAAAATCGCCAAAATTTCCATTTCTGTGGAAAAAAGTTCCGCCAAAAAATCTCAAAAAATTCCACAAATTAAAAATTTCTCATTTCGAGGGAAAAATTTCCCGTTTCGAGGGAAAAATTCCCGTTTTTAGTCCTTAAAAATCCCAGCGGCTGAAAATTCCTAAAACTGGCTTAAGCATCCTTAACTCAAGCCTCAGTTAAGCCATTTCTAGGAATAAGGATACCATGACCGCCATCTTGAATTATGACGTCATCGTTGCAATTTCCGTTACGGCCGCCATCTTTAAATTTATTATCCGATTTTAATGAAAAAAAATTTAAAATTCATAAAACAAATTAAATAATAAAATTTTTAATAAAATATTTAAAAAACAAACATTTACGACACGGAGCTCGGAGTCCTCGGTTCGAACCCGACGAGTGCAAAAAGAATAAAAATGGCGACCGATCCTTCCCCCGAGGTGGCTGCAGGCATACTGACTCCCACCACTTTTTATCATCATCTAGTATGACGTCATGGCCGCCATCTTGTCTTCGATGCTGGAAGCCATCATCATTGTATCGTCGGCTAGAGTGCGCCGATGACATGTTAGTTTAATTCGTATCCGCAAGAGTGCAGTAATCATTTATTACTGTGACATCCGCCATCTTGTCATTTGGCCGCCATCTTGAAAATCCGTAATTATTTAGCTAGAAATTCGGGAAAAGTTCCAAAATTCATTAAATAAATCACTCATTAATTTACATATTGATTCGATCGATTCCCGTCCTCGGTTCGATACCCGATCGTTGCAATAATGTTTAATCTTATGTAAAAAAAATAATTTAAATAAACCATGTTCAACATTCTTAAAGAGACTTTAAATCCTCTACTACCACCATCCTATCAGACATCAAGACCACCATATTGGAAATGTGTAATTTTAATGCTAGAGATCCGGGAAAAAGTTCAGAAATCATTAAATAAATTTCCGATCAATATACTGATTAATTAGATCGACTAAGATCCTTGGTACGATCTAGGATGATGCAAAAAAAATTAAATATATCATCAATTTAACATAATAGTAACAGGTTCGAGGAATTAAACACCGCAAGTTCTTTTACAAACATAATATTTATTACATAATTTCTATTCTACTACAGGATCACTTACGAAAGCCAACAATCTTATAATCATTTAGTTCCGCAGCGGTGTGAAATGACTAATTCTTAGCTCCAATCGGTTTATACTAGACAGATTCCAGCCAGAACCTTTACAGACATAGTCCACCTCTTCTTGACAGAGTTTCTGGATACCGTTTTTAACAGTTTGCTTCACATCGTTAGAACTGTAAATTACTGCAGCAGATGTCTTGAATGCACACTTCTTCACTTCGTCATCGAACGGATATGGCTTTCCATATATACAGTCCAACCACAAGTTATATTTCAAAGGTCCGTTTGTTGCTACATCATCAGTAAGCTGATTGATTATCTTCTGTCTGATATCGTCAAGAAAATTACAAATGTCCTTCGACTCACCGAACGTATTTAGATAATAGTAGTCTTTCAACGTTCCACAAAATGCAGACTGCGCCAAGTAGAAGCCATTATCGTTCACTTGTAATGCTACGAACACAGTCTTAGGTTTAGTTCCATGTTCAGACGTCATAACAATCGGTTGCTGGGCATCTGTTTTTTTGGTTGTACGCTTTCGTGTCTCCAATCTAAAGCGAGGAGTCGAAATGTCGGCAGGTAGTTCAGCAGTAGGAGCACAGACTCCACCTTTACATTTTTTCGCATGATGTCGCAAACTGTCAATTCGAGTAAACCATTTAAGGCACTCATCACATCGAAACTTCATGCGAGAAGGATTCTTCGCGCATTTGCTCCGCTCATGTCTTCGTGCATCATGGTAAAATGCGAACGACGTATCACAGTAGCTGCAAGGATACCGTGGTGATGAAGACGATCCTTTCAGACCCGATCCAGATACAGGCGTTGCAACAGTAGTACCATTTCCAGGCATTCTCTTATGCACATCGATGCATCGTTGTTGCGCCGAAACCTTTACTTTCTGCCGCACAGCAGGACCTTTGCATGCCTTCATGTGCGTTTTCATATTATCTTTTCTGGCAAACTGCTTATGACATTTCTCACAAACAAACATTTTACGATATAGGTTCTTGGCACATTCGCTCCTCTCGTGTCGCCGAGCATTGCTGTTGTTTGAGAAAATCTTGTCACAGTAACAGCACCGATGTTCGCTAGTTGTCAAATCAGCATCCATTGAAGTCTCCATCGAGGTCGTATCGTCGATCGTCGTGGTTTCCTGCACATCCAGCTCAGTAGTCATTAAGCTATCTTCTGCTGGTGGTATCACATCTGTTGAAATCTCCTCCAATGTTGACATCGTCGTCGTTGCCAACGGGATCTGCTCCACCATTGTCGTCGCTGTCGTCAAGGTTCCCGTAGACGATGATACAACGTCCATCGAGTTCGGCGTTAAAGTCGGTAAATATGCCATCGAGTTCTCAAGAACAGGTAATTACGCGACTTATTCACCAGATGAAATAATCTAGGTGATCCTTACACCGTCGACGACAGTAACAAACTGAGCGACCTGCTGTCTAGGACTCGCTTATATACATGCACCGGATGGAATAATACGCAAGTCAAATCAAGAACCACTTACTATAATACCAGAGTCAAAACAACATTCAAAATAGAAGGACCATCAACGAAAAGGCAGCACATTTGGAAGCACCGACAACGAAAAGGCAGCACCGACAACGAAAAGGCAGCACCGACAACGAAAAGGCAGCACATTTGGAAGCACCGACAACGAAAAGGCAGCACCGACAACGAAAAGGCAGCACATTTGGAAGCACCGACAACGAAAAGGCAGCAGCGACAACGAAAAGGCAGCACATTTGGAAGCACCGACAACGAAAAGGCAGCACCGACAACGAAAAGGCAGCACATTTGGAAGCACCGACAACGAAAAGGCAGCACCGACAACGAAAAGGCAGCACATTTGGAAGAACCGACAAAGAAAAGGCAGCACCGCCAACGAAAAGGAAGCACATTTGGAAGCACCGACAAAGAAAAGGCAGCACCGCCAACGAAAAGGAAGCACATTTGGAAGCACCGACAACGAAAAGGCAGCACCGCCAAAAGAAAAGACAGCACATTTGGAAGCACCGGCAAAGAAAAGGCAGCACCGCCCACGAAAAGGAAGCACATTTGGAAGCACCGACAAAGAAAAGGCAGCACCGCCAACGAAAAGGAAGCACATTTGGAAGCACCGACAACGAAAAGGCAGCACCATCGACGAAAAGGAAGCACATTAATTTGTCATTGACTGCAATATTCATTGGTTCCATCAGTCATTGACACCTACAGTCTTTTGGTTCCAAAAGTCTTTTGGCCCCAAATATATTAGGCTAGAATTCTTCGAGTCTAAGAGACTATGAGACCACATGGCTACGAGTCTAAAATGATCTAGCTGGTTACGAGTTATACATGGCTTGCGAGGCTACAGAGCTACGAAGTTTCTAGTACACAGGTTTACATGACTGCGAGGATACAGGACTACAAGTCTGCAAGAGTACTTGACTACGAAGGTACTCGTCTACATGACTCCAGTTACCGCATCTGTCTTCGACAGAATTTTCTCTTTTGCTCCAACTGCTCCATCAGCATTATGTTATAAGATTACAAGGCCTCTTGCTTACGTAGCTTCAAGTCTACGAGCCTCCAATGCATCATGACTACGAGACTACGAGCCATGAGGTTACGAGTCTATGCGATTGCGAGTCTTCTAGGTTACGTGATCGCGAGGCTATAGGACTACGAAGCTTCCAGAACGCATGGTTACGAGACTGCGAGGCTACAATTCTACGAGGTCCCAAGACATCCTGGCTACGCGACTACGAGCCATGAGGTTACGAGACTACGTGACTACGAATCTTCAAGTTTACGAGACTGCGAGGCTACAGAGCTACGAAGCCTCTAGAAAACGAGTTTACGTGACTGCGTGGATACAGGAATACAAGTTTGCATGAGTTCTTGACTACGAAGCTACTCGTCTACAAGGCTCCAATTGACACATCTGTCTTCGATGGAATTTTCTCTTTTGCTACATCTACGCCATCAACATTATGTTATAAGATTACAAAGCTACTTGCTTACGTAGCTTCAAGTCTACGAGGCTCCAATACATCATGACTAAGAGACTACGAGCCATGAGGTTACGAGACTATGCGATTGCAAGTCTTCAAGGTTACGTCATCGCGAGGCTATAGGACTACGAAGCTTCCAGAACGCATGGTTACGAGAATGCATGACTAATTGGCCGCATGGCTACGAAACTTTATGTCTCTAACTGACTACAATAGCACTATTCAGTGGTGAGAGTTAATTTATTTCATGCAAAGGTACTTGCTGCAAGCAGTTCCGCTTTTCAACATCAGATGACGTCACGTTTTGCTTGCAGGTAAAATAATATTTATTTATTTTATGCGGGATGCGGGTTGTTCACTATCGATCGCATAAGAAGAATGGCATCGATAGTCTTCAAGGAGAAGGAAGTTCGTCCTTCCTGCTAGTGCTTCTCAGATTTCTCACGGTCCGCCATATTGGATTGCGACGTCACGGCTGCCATCTTAGATGGGTGTGACTTTGACCTTTGACCGAAACCGCAGGAATGATCGCAAGCACTCGGATTAATCATCAAAATATTGATAAGAATAATCAGGAGCACACGGAGAAAACCATCATAATATTGGCAAGAATAATCAGGAGCACACAGAGAAAAACGACACACGTTTTCTTTGATATCATAAAATCACAGAAAAAAATATTTAAAAATAAAAATAAATTAATAAAAAATTTAAAATAAAAACAAAAAATACATAAACAGATTCTGCTAGCTTGTAAACTTATCATTGTTGAGCAAAGATAGAGTTCTAGTACAAGCCAGAATTTTATGTATTTTTTGTTTTTATTTTAAATTTTTTATTAATTTATTTTTATTTTTAAATATTTTTTTCTGTAATTTTATGATATCAAAGAAAACGTGTGTCGTTTTTCTCTGTGTGCTCCTGATTATTCTTGCCAATATTATGATGGTTTTCTCCGTGTGCTCCTGATTATTCTTATCAATATTTTGATGATTAATCCGAGTGCTTGCGATCATTCCTGCGGTTTCGGTCAAAGGTCAAAGTCACACCCATCTAAGATGGCAGCCGTGACGTCGCAATCCAATATGGCGGACCGTGAGAAATCTGAGAACCACTAGCAGGAAGGACGAACTTCCTTCTCCTTGAAGACTATCGATGCCATTCTTCTTATGCGATCGATAGTGAACAACCCGCATCCCGCATAAAATAAATAAATATTATTTTACCTGCAAGCAAAACGTGTCGTCATCTGATGTTGAAAAGCGGAACTGCTTGCAGCAAGTACCTTTGCATGAAATAAATTAACTCTCACCACTGAATAGTGCTATTGTAGTCAGTTAGAGACATAAAGTTTCGTAGCCATGCGGCCAATTAGTCATGCATTCTCGTAACCATGCGTTCTGGAAGCTTCGTAGTCCTATAGCCTCGCGATGACGTAACCTTGAAGACTTGCAATCGCATAGTCTCGTAACCTCATGGCTCGTAGTCTCTTAGTCATGATGTATTGGAGCCTCGTAGACTTGAAGCTACGTAAGCAAGTAGCTTTGTAATCTTATAACATAATGTTGATGGCGTAGATGTAGCAAAAGAGAAAATTCCATCGAAGACAGATGTGTCAATTGGAGCCTTGTAGACGAGTAGCTTCGTAGTCAAGAACTCATGCAAACTTGTATTCCTGTATCCACGCAGTCACGTAAACTCGTTTTCTAGAGGCTTCGTAGCTCTGTAGCCTCGCAGTCTCGTAAACTTGAAGATTCGTAGTCACGTAGTCTCGTAACCTCATGGCTCGTAGTCGCGTAGCCAGGATGTCTTGGGACCTCGTAGAATTGTAGCCTCGCAGTCTCGTAACCATGCGTTCTGGAAGCTTCGTAGTCCTATAGCCTCGCGATCACGTAACCTAGAAGACTCGCAATCGCATAGACTCGTAACCTCATGGCTCGTAGTCTCGTAGTCATGATGCATTGGAGGCTCGTAGACTTGAAGCTACGTAAGCAAGAGGCCTTGTAATCTTATAACATAATGCTGATGGAGCAGTTGGAGCAAAAGAGAAAATTCTGTCGAAGACAGATGCGGTAACTGGAGTCATGTAGACGAGTACCTTCGTAGTCAAGTACTCTTGCAGACTTGTAGTCCTGTATCCTCGCAGTCATGTAAACCTGTGTACTAGAAACTTCGTAGCTCTGTAGCCTCGCAAGCCATGTATAACTCGTAACCAGCTAGATCATTTTAGACTCGTAGCCATGTGGTCTCATAGTCTCTTAGACTCGAAGAATTCTAGCCTAATATATTTGGGGCCAAAAGACTTTTGGAACCAAAAGACTGTAGGTGTCAATGACTGATGGAACCAATGAATATTGCAGTCAATGACAAATTAATGTGCTTCCTTTTCGTCGATGGTGCTGCCTTTTCGTTGTCGGTGCTTCCAAATGTGCTTCCTTTTCGTTGGCGGTGCTGCCTTTTCTTTGTCGGTGCTTCCAAATGTGCTTCCTTTTCGTGGGCGGTGCTGCCTTTTCTTTGCCGGTGCTTCCAAATGTGCTGTCTTTTCTTTTGGCGGTGCTGCCTTTTCGTTGTCGGTGCTTCCAAATGTGCTTCCTTTTCGTTGGCGGTGCTGCCTTTTCTTTGTCGGTGCTTCCAAATGTGCTTCCTTTTCGTTGGCGGTGCTCCCTTTTCTTTGTCGGTGCTTCCAAATGTGCTGCCTTTTCGTTGTCGGTGCTGCCTTTTCGTTGTCGGTGCTTCCAAATGTGCTGCCTTTTCGTTGTCGGTGCTGCCTTTTCGTTGTCGGTGCTTCCAAATGTGCTGCCTTTTCGTTGTCGCTGCTGCCTTTTCGTTGTCGGTGCTTCCAAATGTGCTGCCTTTTCGTTGTCGGTGCTGCCTTTTCGTTGTCGGTGCTTCCAAATGTGCTGCCTTTTCGTTGTCGGTGCTGCCTTTTCGTTGTCGGTGCTGCCTTTTCGTTGTCGGTGCTTCCAAATGTGCTGCCTTTTCGTTGATGGTCCTTCTATTTTTAATGTTGTTTTGACTCTGGTATTATAGTAAGTGGTTCTTGATTTGACTTGCGTATTATTCCATCCGGTGCATGTATATAAGCGAGTCCTAGACAGCAGGTCGCTCAGTTTGTTACTGTCGTCGACGGTGTAAGGATCACCTAGATTATTTCATCTGGTGAATAAGTCGCGTAATTACCTGTTCTTGAGAACTCGATGGCATATTTACCGACTTTAACGCCGAACTCGATGGACGTTGTATCATCGTCTACGGGAACCTTGACGACAGCGACGACAATGGTGGAGCAGATCCCGTTGGCAACGACGACGATGTCAACATTGGAGGAGATTTCAACAGATGTGATACCACCAGCAGAAGATAGCTTAATGACTACTGAGCTGGATGTGCAGGAAACCACGACGATCGACGATACGACCTCGATGGAGACTTCAATGGATGCTGATTTGACAACTAGCGAACATCGGTGCTGTTACTGTGACAAGATTTTCTCAAACAACAGCAATGCTCGGCGACACGAGAGGAGCGAATGTGCCAAGAACCTATATCGTAAAATGTTTGTTTGTGAGAAATGTCATAAGCAGTTTGCCAGAAAAGATAATATGAAAACGCACATGAAGGCATGCAAAGGTCCTGCTGTGCGGCAGAAAGTAAAGGTTTCGGCGCAACAACGATGCATCGATGTGCATAAGAGAATGCCTGGAAATGGTACTACTGTTGCAACGCCTGTATCTGGATCGGGTCTGAAAGGATCGTCTTCATCACCACGGTATCCTTGCAGCTACTGTGATACGTCGTTCGCATTTTACCATGATGCACGAAGACATGAGCGGAGCAAATGCGCGAAGAATCCTTCTCGCATGAAGTTTCGATGTGATGAGTGCCTTAAATGGTTTACTCGAATTGACAGTTTGCGACATCATGCGAAAAAATGTAAAGGTGGAGTCTGTGCTCCTACTGCTGAACTACCTGCCAACATTTCGACTCCTCGCTTTAGATTGGAGACACGAAAGCGTACAACAAAAAAAACAGATGCCCAGCAACCGATTGTTATGACGTCTGAACATGGAACTAAACCTAAGACTGTGTTCGTAGCATTACAAGTGAACGATAATGGCTTCTACTTGGCGCAGTCTGCATTTTGTGGAACGTTGAAAGACTACTATTATCTAAATACGTTCGGTGAGTCGAAGGACATTTGTAATTTTCTTGACGATATCAGACAGAAGATAATCAATCAGCTTACTGATGATGTAGCAACAAACGGACCTTTGAAATATAACTTGTGGTTGGACTGTATATATGGAAAGCCATATCCGTTCGATGACGAAGTGAAGAAGTGTGCATTCAAGACATCTGCTGCAGTAATTTACAGTTCTAACGATGTGAAGCAAACTGTTAAAAACGGTATCCAGAAACTCTGTCAAGAAGAGGTGGACTATGTCTGTAAAGGTTCTGGCTGGACTCTGTCTAGTATAAACCGATTGGAGCTAAGAATTAGTCATTTCACACCGCTGCGGAACTAAATGATTATAAGATTGTTGGCTTTCGTAAGTGATCCTGTAGTAGAATAGAAATTATGTAATAAATATTATGTTTGTAAAAGAACTTGCGGTGTTTAATTCCTCGAACCTGTTACTATTATGTTAAATTGATGATATATTTAATTTTTTTTGCATCATCCTAGATCGTACCAAGGATCTTAGTCGATCTAATTAATCAGTATATTGATCGGAAATTTATTTAATGATTTCTGAACTTTTTCCCGGATCTCTAGCATTAAAATTACACATTTCCAATATGGTGGTCTTGATGTCTGATAGGATGGTGGTAGTAGAGGATTTAAAGTCTCTTTAAGAATGTTGAACATGGTTTATTTAAATTATTTTTTTTACATAAGATTAAACATTATTGCAACGATCGGGTATCGAACCGAGGACGGGAATCGATCGAATCAATATGTAAATTAATGAGTGATTTATTTAATGAATTTTGGAACTTTTCCCGAATTTCTAGCTAAATAATTACGGATTTTCAAGATGGCGGCCAAATGACAAGATGGCGGATGTCACAGTAATAAATGATTACTGCACTCTTGCGGATACGAATTAAACTAACATGTCATCGGCGCACTCTAGCCGACGATACAATGATGATGGCTTCCAGCATCGAAGACAAGATGGCGGCCATGACGTCATACTAGATGATGATAAAAAGTGGTGGGAGTCAGTATGCCTGCAGCCACCTCGGGGGAAGGATCGGTCGCCATTTTTATTCTTTTTGCACTCGTCGGGTTCGAACCGAGGACTCCGAGCTCCGTGTCGTAAATGTTTGTTTTTTAAATATTTTATTAAAAATTTTATTATTTAATTTGTTTTATGAATTTTAAATTTTTTTTCATTAAAATCGGATAATAAATTTAAAGATGGCGGCCGTAACGGAAATTGCAACGATGACGTCATAATTCAAGATGGCGGTCATGGTATCCTTATTCCTAGAAATGGCTTAACTGAGGCTTGAGTTAAGGATGCTTAAGCCAGTTTTAGGAATTTTCAGCCGCTGGGATTTTTAAGGACTAAAAACGGGAATTTTTCCCTCGAAACGGGAAATTTTTCCCTCGAAATGAGAAATTTTTAATTTGTGGAATTTTTTGAGATTTTTTGGCGGAACGTTTTTCCACAGAAATGGAAATTTTGGCGATTTTTGAGGAATTTTGGGCAAATTTTGCCCAATTTTGGCGGATTTTGGCGATTTTTGAGGATCAAATTCAAGGTCAAGGTCAAAGGTCAAGGTCACAACCATCCAAGATGGCCGCCGTGACGTCACAATCCAAGATGGCGGACACCGGCTCTCGGCTCCACACCCTGAACCCTGATCTCGGAAATACTATTATATACTACTTGGTTGTTCCCTTGTAATTGGCGGAGAAGTCATTGCCCTATTCGGCCGGGCAGTTCAAGACGCGTTTGCTTCCTCACTGCGTGGCTGTGATTGGTGTGCTGACTATAGGCATTCACTTGAAATGAACCCAGCCAACCAAGGAACACAGACAATGCTACAAAGTTTTAACACACAGCTGCTCTGGAAATCTTCTCGCGAAAATTACGTGACCCTGGGTATAATGTATAATTTTTTGTGGTCACACATACCTATTCTAAAAGGCTGATCACACTGTTACTCTCAACTTTGGTCTATATGGTAAGATGTTTATAGTCTCACGCACGTGTATACGTTTGTTGTTAGATAACTTAAAAAATTCCGATAGAATTCGTTCAGAAAATCTAAAATGGGCCCGAAAGTATGTTGAGTGCGGTTTATTAACAAAGCCTCCCCAAAACGAGAGACTATTGAGAAAATAAATAGTCATTATAAGAAAAAAAACGAAAATTCCACTCTGCATGGCCGTAAGAGTGTAGGTATGAAATATGTTTTGACAAAAGAAAGACACTAACAATTTAACACGACTATATTAGTTATTGGTAGGGCCATGTGATTTCCGCGAAAAGATTTTCCGACCAGCTGTGTGCTAAAACTCTATACCATTTTCTGTGTCTCGTGGTTGGCTGGGTTTATTCCAGGTGCATGTCTACTGTCGGCGCACCAATCACAGCCACCCAGTGCAGAAGCAAACTCGTCCTGAATGGCCCGGCCAGACAGGGCGATGGCTTCTCTCGCAGACGGCAACCAATCACAAGGGAACAATGGCATACCTTGTTGCAGTCTAACGAGCGAGCAGATTATTTCGCGAAAAAAGCATGCCCCTAGTTATTGGCATTAGTATTGTTACGAGGATACTAGAGACGAGTCTGTGAGGCAGGCCAGTCAGCTCTAAGATCAGGGCAGAAGGGGGAGGGGGTCGTGGGGAGGCCCAAACCTCCCGGACAGGTTGACTCCGCTACACGGCAATTCCATTAGAATAGCGCCGAGTGTTCGGCACGTCCTCAGAGTCCCGACTGCGTGAAGTGGCGTAAATAGGACGACAGTGTTCTCGCAACTTCGGTTGTTAATTAGAGGATTCTGATAACACGACACTCCGAAGGGCTGCGAGACCTTTCCAGGGAGTGGGGACTGGGTGGTACTTAGACGAGGAGGTTGACGCGCAAGGGTTGTGAAGTGAAGAGGGTGAGTGACCTCTTGTCGAGAGATAGCAGGCGACGATCGACGGTCTTCGTGTGCGAACATCGAAGGAGTGTTGCAACTGGGACAGTGTCGCGGTGTTGGTACCGTGGTGCGTGGTAGCGTAGCCGAGCTCCAGTGGGGAGAGTGATTAGCGAACTTACGAAGGAGTTATTAAGTTGCGGACAGGCATTTAAATTGCTATAATTCAATTAATAGTGTAAATATTGGTTAATAAATAAAACTCTAGTTAATTAATTGAGCTACACTTTTCGGAGCTGTATTTCCTACACTCGCAAAAGTATGCAGGATATATGCATTAGGTACCACTTACGTATTTTCTTACATTATTTGATGATTTTTTTTCCCTTCTTTATTGACTGAGGTTGGTACGTATACAGAGTCCTACTACTCACCCACCACCTCAAAAAAAAAAAAGACTATTGTATAAGGAACTCTCACCAACATAGGAGTAGCGTCTCTGTCTCTCTTTATTTACTCGGTTGGGCGACAAGATTTTATAAGTCACACCTGTTAATATATCCTGAGTGCTCTGACGTTCACGACAGCAAAGCTTGTTGCATCGCGACGTCGACAGTTTATGATGAGGACCATGTGATAAAAAGATTTCTTGGCTAGCATCGTGTTTAAACACTGTCGGTGTTTCGTTATTGATCGAGACTTTTTTTTTCAGGCACATGACGTCTGTCAGCACACGAATTACATCAGAACCCGCAAATTTACGAAGACATTCGTAAATATACGAAGATCCTTGGATATATTCGAACCAGAAGGGATTGGAAAAATTCGTGGTATCAATGACCTCTCGTATAGACTCCATGATATTCTGCATACTTGGGCAAACGTCACCTGTTCATTGGCTGCTGACTTGTCAGGCGTCTTAACTGAGTGACTTGTGATTCGGTACTTCTTTGACTGCGCGTCTCTAATTGGCCCATAGCCCTCCAGATTAGCAGCGAAACAATAGCAGAAGCAGCATAATAAATATATGAGTATGGCCGTGTATTTTTCGCGAAAAGATTTCCAGGCCAAGTGTGTGTTAAAACTTTGTAGCATTATCTGTGTTTCGTGGTTGGTTTGGGTTTATTTCAAGTACATGTTTACTGTCTAAACACCAATCAGAGCCATCCAGTGCGGAAGCAATCAAGTCCTGAATAGCCCGGCCGAATAAGGCAATGGATTCTCTTGGAGACGGCCGCCTATCACAAACAATGAAACCACTGGCAAAGGTAAACCTTGTTGCAGTCTAATGAGCGATCATATATTGTTTTCCTCGATTAAAACGTCACTACCTACAGTAAATAATGTTAAATCAATAAAAATAAATTGTCACTGAATCGATTGAATGCTCATAGTACCGTGATTAATTTGATTCCCGATACTCTTCCTAACGGGAGGCTTGCCAGCAAAGCAGGTCAAGAAAACCTCAGTTACGACTTAATTCCTGTTGGAATACGTGGATAGTAAAAACCTCTCGACCGCAACCCGAATACAACTCGTGACTGGCAGGAAGTCCATTACTTTTGACACGGCTAGTAGCGCGGGGGTACCGCTACGCTACAGCACGCGTAGATCGAGGTTAGGAATAAAAGGGCGTGGTCGAGGACCGGAAACAGGGGGGGGGGGGGGGGATGGAATTGTGTGGTCCCAACCAATGGTTGTAGATCCCACGGGGGAAGGGGGCCTGGGACACCTGTAATTAAAAAGCCCGTCATCGAAGGGGTCCACTTGTCCTTGCAAAATCGTGACGGTTAAACGGGGTTGATAAGCGTAAACGTCAAAACTACGTGTTATGGGAAACTTTCTGTATATTTTTAAGTTTTCTGCTTATTGCGTGCATATAGTAGAGACCTGAAAAATTCGCTGATTCATTCGGCGATAAGCTAGAAGTCGTATACATATACCTTTTAGATGATTTTTGCTATTGGCTTACTGTTCATCTGGACGAATCTCAACCAATTATAAACCTCCAACCAAAGAAGGATCGAACCACAGAAAAACCAGCTGAGACGACTTACAAGTCAGCAGCCAATGAACTGGCGTTATTTGGCCGAGTGTACAGGGAAATGTGCAGTCTATTCTGAAGGCCATTGAAACCGCGAATTTTTCCGGTCTCTACATTTAGGCCACAGATATGGACAGTATTATACAATATGCAAGCACCCTATCCAGATATTACTTGTGTCGGTTAAAACCCACGCGCAAAACTCTTGCGGTCATGTCCAACCCCTCTGCGAATTTCCGCGGGTGCCCCTTGAAAATACTACGGATCCGCGCCCTTGGTCCCAACTACCAACCCTCTCCCGCGCCTTTCCATCTTGTCAGCTCCCAAGTATTGACTCGTTAGCATTCAAGTCCAGGAAGGAACTTCATACATATGTACCTACTAACCAAAACCACGTTGAAATTATTCATAAATTAGATGCACCCTTAATTTCTTTTGTATTACGAGTAAACCAATTATGATATTTAAAGTAGCGAAACTTCATACGAGATGGATTATTCATGCATTTACTCCGCTCGTGTCTTCGCGCGTCGTGGACAAATGCAAACGACATATCGCATTGACAATTTGAGACGACATCCGGAAAACTGTAAAGGTGAAGTCCGTGCGCCTACTGGTGAACTACCTGCAGACATTTTGACTCCTCGCTCTAGATGGGAGACTCGTATGCGTACAAGCACAAAACAGGATGTTCAACAACCAATTGCGATGACTTCTGGACATGAATCTAAGCCTAAGACTGTACTCGGTACATTACAGGTAAATGATAGCGGATTCCACTTGGCGAAATCTGCATTTCGTGGAACGTTGAAAGACTACTATTATCAAGTACATTTAGTGATTCAAAAGACATTTGTACTTTTCTTGATGAAGAACACAATCAATCAGCTTACAGATGAAGTAGCAAGGTACGGATCTTTAAAATATAATTTGTGGTTGGCCTGTGTACATGGCAAACCATTTCCGTTTGAGGACAAAGTGAAGAAGTGAACATTCAAGACATTGAAAACTCCCATTTAAAATTCCGACGATGTGAAGCAGTATATTAAACACAGTATCGAGAAACTCTGTCGGGAAGAAAAAGACTATGTAGGAAAAGGATCTGACTGGTCTCAGTCTTCGGTAAACAGTTTGGATCTGAGTATAAGTCAGTTCAAGCCAAAGCGAAACTAAATTATTAGATTGCTAACTTTAGCAAGTTTTCCTGTAGTAGTATAGGATCTACGAAATAAATTATATTTGTACAAAAAAGTGTTGTTTTATTTCCTGAACCTTTCACTTTTATGGAATTTTTAATTATATTTGTATTTTTTTTGCATTGACCAGGGATCGAACCGAAGATGATGATCGAATAACTTAGTACATTAATGAGTGATTTTATGATGAATTATGAATTTTTTTCCGAATTTATATCTTAATTATTTCATATTGCCAAGAATGCGATCAATGTATGTCATTAAATACCTACTGGAGGCTGGTTGACTAGAAACCTAAGCTGCTTTTAGGACTTTCCAACAAATTTAGTATAATTAATATTTATTACATGAATTAAAATTTTTTGTATCAGATACGTATCGAACCAAGGCCAGGAACAGATCTTATAGATCGTTATATTAATGAGTGATTTTTGGATGATTTTTTTGGAATTTTTCCTGAATTTATAGCTTAATAAATACATATTTCTGAGAATGCAGCCAAGATGGCCAACAAGATGGCGAGCGGTCTGGAAATAAATAATTACTGCACTCTAGCAGGTGAAAATTAAACTAACACGGCGGTAGTGCTCTCTAGTAGGTGAAAACAAAATGGCGGCCTTCAGCAGACGAAAACAAAATGGCTGTCTCCAGCAGACGAGAACCAGATGGCGGATATATATACCTTAGAATTAGTGGTGGGAGGTCAATCTGTCAGTGGCTTCCATGGAGCAAGGATCTATCACGATTTTTATTTTGTCATCACCAGGTTCGAACTGAAGACTCCATGATGTAAGTGCGTTTTTTTTATTAAAATATTATTAATATTGTATTTAATTATTTTTTATAAATTTAAAATTTTTTCCTAATTTTGTTTATAATAATTACGGAATCCCAGTATGGTGGCCCTGATGTTATAATCCAAGATGGCAAAATGTTTTTAATTTAATTTTTATTAATTTTTTTATAAATTTTAAATTTTGTCCCGATTTTCTATCATAAAAAAGTGGATTTTCAAGATGGCGGTCGTAACAATAATTTCATCGGTTACGTCATAATTAGAGACCCGGGAATTTCGCGGATTCCTCTGGCCTCAGGATAGAATTCAAAGTTATAGGTGTGCTCGACCCATGTTTACTTTCCCATTGGTTGATTTCTTAGCGAGAACACTTTTATCCTTGTTATTTGGCACTACCTTATTCGCTTACTTCTCTCCTAGCTGGGCATCTTTGGTTCACGGTCGTAGACGGGCGTGTCCAAACAATCATGAACACAGTGCGACCGTGTGGAGGTTTGCACTCTAGCTTGCGACTAAATGAATCCGCGAATTTTACGGGTCTCTAGTCATGATTCAAGATGTCGGCCATGGCATCCTAATTACCAAGGTCATGACCTCGAAGGCTTAGGGCGGCTTTTTATATGCGGACTCTTAAGCCTATTTGCGGACTTTTCAAGCCTTTGGCATTTTTGAGGACTAAAACGGGAAATTTTCCCTCAAAACGGGAATATTTCTTCGAAATAGAGAATTTTTTAATTGAGATTTTTTGGAGGAATTTTTTTCTAAAAACAGGAAATTTTGGGCGCATTTTGGCATTTTTTGTGGATTTTGGGCAAATTTTGGTGAATTTTGAAGGTCAAGATCAAAGGTCAATGTCAAGGTCATCCAAGATGGCCGCCGTGACGTCACAATCCAAGATGGCGATTGGCACCTGGCACCTCAGCCTTGAAGCCTGGCGCAGGACACCCATTTACATACTACTAACATCTACCAAATTATCATGAAAGTTAAGTAGGTACTAATATAACCCATATAATATAACGTATTGAATATAAAAATATTAGCATGGAATTAAATACTAACCTAAAACTTATTAAATACATATTTTTTTTAAATAGAAAATTATTATAATATAATTAGAATTCTTATTAAGATACTGTCTTACTCTCACACACTCAAACACACATTCATTCATTATTTCCCTGATTACGTGACTGTGAATTAATGCCAGCATTCCAAGACACAAAAATAAGAATTTAGGTGTTGCATATGCTACACCTGAACCCTAATAGTATTCTTGGTGCTCGGTAGGACACCACCAGTCTCTTATTTTAAGGGAATGAATCTTGGTGTCCTAACCATTGCCGATCTTTTAACCAAATTCCGCGCATGCGCAGAGCTCACTTTTTCGTTGATTTCGTCTAGATGGCGGACCCGCGTCTGGCGCCATTAACTCGTGTATATTCACTTACGTGATCATCGGGGGACGTACCAAGTGTGTTGGTGAGCCAAATGAAACTTCATGATAGCGAAACTATCCTGGAATATATTTTGTTCACTGCAATGGTCACAACAAGAAATAATCGCAAGTTAAACAGCACTTGAGAAAATTAGAAAAAAGTGGTTCTATTTTTGTGCGATGGTGCTGCTATCTCTAGAAATTTTTGTCGTTACAGTTGTATCGATGGTTGCGAAACATCCGCTAGAATGCGTTGAAACTAGTTTACAGTATAGCCTCGCGCAGAGCGGTGCTTATTAAAACGGTTGCCGATTTGTAGAGACCTGCAAAATTCGCGGTTTCGATGGCCTTCAGGATAGACTGCACATACCCCTGTACACTCGGGCAAAAATCGCAAAGTTCATTGGCTGCCGACTTGTAAAACGTCTCAGCTGGTTTGTCTGTGATTCGATCCTTCTTTGGTTGAGGGTTTATAACTGGTTGAGATTCGTCCAGATGAACAGTTAGCCAATAGCAAAATTATCTAAGAGGTACCTATATGTGTTTGAATTCTAGCCTAACACCGAATGAATCCGCGAATTTTACAGGTCTCTACCTATTTGTTTTCTCACTGGGATTCGGTTTTGGACACGTTCTGGAATACGGTCCGCCAGTTACGTTACAGTCGTGTCCCAGCATGGCAGATGCTCGCCCGAACACTTGGAATATCGCCCTAAGTGAGCATCAGGCAGGAAATAACTCGTAGAGGAAGTGACCCGCGCCGAACTTCAGCTCAGCGACGGACACGCAGGTTCTCGGAACGAACACCAACGAGAATCGAGCTCCTGGATTCGTACGTCCGAACGCGAAGATACTGTCCAGTCACGCCCACGCGCGCCTTTTATTCTCCGAAGTCGCCGCGCACGAGTTATTGATGAGTGCGCGGTCTGTTCAGTCGAATGACTAGGAAGGAACGCGCTCACAGGCCGTTCGAACATTTACACAATACTCTGGTCCAATTCGGTTCCTACACTGCGGGAAAACATTTTTCAGCTTAGATTTTCGAGGCGATCTAGTTATTTAAAAGTTCGTAAAAATTCGCGTGTTTCATTTCGTGATTCGTGGGGGACTGAAAAAAATTCGCGTTTTCGATGACCTTCAGGATAGACTACATAGTCCTCAGTATACTGGGGGGGGGAAAGCCTGTTCATTGGCTGCTGATTTGTGAGTCGTCTCAACTGGTTTGCCTGAGATACGATACTTCTTTAATTGAGTGTTTCCCATTGGCCCAGAGTCGTCCAGATGAACAGTGAACCAATAACATAAGCAGCTTAAAGGTAGATGTAGTTGAATTTTAGCGTATCGCGAAATGAATCCGCGAATTTTTCCGGTCTATAGTGATTCGCAAAATAATCTAATCACTCGCGATTGAGCCCTTATGATTGGCGGACGTCTGCGAGAGAAGCCACTGTCCTGTTCGGCCGGGCTGTTCAGGAAGCGTTTGCTTCTGCACTTGATGTCTTTGAGTGGTGTTCTGAGAGTAGACATGCACTTGAAATAAACTCAACCAACCACGAAACACAGACAATGCTACAGAGTTTCAACACACAACTGCTCTGGAAATCTTTTCGCGAAAATTACATGGTCCTACTAGATCTTTGTGCTTCTATTGCTATTGGTTCACTGTAAATATGGTAATCAGGTCGACTATGGGCAAAACTGGAGACGCACAGTCAAAGAAGTACCGAATCACAAGTCACCCAGTCGAAACGTTTCACATGTCAGCAGCCAATGAACATGTGAATTTTTACCCAAGTATTCAGTTCAGAGTATCGTAAAGTTTATTCTGGAGGTCTTTAAACCCACGAATTGTTTCGGTCCCTACTGGTTATAATCAAGCCAAGGATCTTCGCATGTTTAAGGATATCTTCTGAGTTAGCCCACTATAGACATGAAATCCCATTAATAGAGACCCGGAAATTTCACTGATTCTTCTGGCCTCAGGATAGAATTCAAAGTTATAGGTGTGTTCGACCCATGTTTACTTTCCCATTGGTTGATTTCTTAGCGAGAGCATGTTTATCCTCGTTAATTGGCACTACCTGATTCGCTTACTTCTCTCCTAGCTGGGCATCATTGGCTCACGGTCGTAGAGGGGCGTGTCCAAACAACTGCGTGCCAATCATGAACACAGTGCGAGAGTGTGAAGGTTTGCATTCTAGCTTGCGACTAAATGAATCCGCGAAATTTCCGGGTCTCTACCCATTAATGATCTTTCAGTGTTTACAAAACCCTCGCAAACTGGTTTAATTTACAATAAAAAAGTTTTCATTTTTCCTCGAGCCAGTTTATCCTTGTTCACAACAATAACACTCAGAAGTTGGGAATTCGGTGTAACGTTTATACGAAGACTAATCGTCTGGAACTACAAATACCTACCTGTTTAGTCATTTACGTTGCATTTATTTACTAAAATAATCCGTACTGCAATTACTAATATTTTATTTCTCGTGGAATGCGGGGTCATTTGAATCGAATAAATAAAAAAAAAATAATGAAGGAATTTTGAGAAGAACGCTGTAAAAAATGTTTCTACTATATATTAGGAAAATCCTTGGAAACTCAGTCGCCAAAGATATCACTCGTAAAACTACACGGCAGAGATTAGTAAACATTGTAAATGGTACAAAGCTCTGCCTTGAAATTTATAAGTGATATCGATGGCAACTGAGTTTCCAAGGACTACCATTGTAAAAGTACAAAAATAATTTGCAGTGTAGTAGCTATCCCAGCTCTTGCCAGAATGTTCTCGGGAAACTGAAGTAAACCTTAATCAAGCAGCCTGGTCAATGGAACCCAAAGTTCTGCGCGCAAGCCTTCACGAATTTTAACGAATTTAACACCCATAAGGTTACACTTTCTCTTGTAAATTTTGTGGCAGAGGTATCGAGTGAAAATTTTGAAATAGCCCTTAAATAAAAGTAATGACGAAAAACTGAAAAGAAGAAAATACCATGGCGTCTGTGAGTAAATGTTTAGTTCCGCCGTCCCAAGGAATGAGGCGCTGTTCGTCACTTTCCGTGAAATCCGTGTACCAACTAACTCTTGGGGAAGCTTATCTCGTGAGACACTCCTAACATGGGGATGGTCGTGTCAACTGTCACTTGAACACGGCGACATATTCATCTCCTGCGACCTCCGAGACCCGCTATATGCTGTCCTGTACATTTACCCAAAATTCCTTTGGACGCCAGTTGCCAAGAAATTAGTTTGTAATACTACAAGAAATATATTGCAACTTGTAAAACACATGGCAATTGTTATTTTTGCACGTATGAAATACGTTTAGAGAGATAATACTGAGTATTTCTTACTAAAATCGGTGCATAACTTTATATATTAATTTTTTTTTCTTCAAACATAATTATTTAGACTTTATTTTGTTTTATTATTCTTATTAATGTGCGCAGTTAATACTGGAAAGCTGTTCAGGGAACGGTTTAGAAATAAGTGAAATGAGAGAGCATGGGAAAATGAAATCCAAGATGGTGGTAGTAACATCATTCAATATGATGGTGGTAATATCATAGGTTATAGGTGATGACATAGTTCAATATGGTGATCGGAAATTATGTAATACAAGATGGCGGCCAGAAATGATGTAATATATGATGGTTGCCTCCAGCAGAGGAAATATATGGTTAGGTCACCATAACGAAAAGTGCATCCTACAGGAGTGGGACTGTGCCGAAAGGAATTTTTTTTAAGTTACGATAATTTTTAGTAGTTAATTTCTATGTTATGATGGTTCTAACTTGTTATTTCAACTTTTGTTGGCGCAGTAACGGTCTTGTACGCATTCTCTTACACTGAATTATGAGACATAAACAACGTATATTGTGTTAAATATAGAAATCAAAAATTAAATTACACTCTAACAATTACAGCAATTACTGATGAATCATCTACAAATATAACAACCAAGTTTAGTAAAAAAATAATGTATTTAATATAAAAATATAAAAATATAATTGTATACTAACCTGAAACATAAAATATTGTTTAAAACAGAAAAATATTAAAATAAGTTTATTACTAACCTAAAACATATTGTTTTAAATAGAAAAAATATTACAATATAATTGAATTATAACCTAAACATAAAAAATATTGTTTTAAATAGAAAAAATTTTTAAAAATATTATTAAAATTCGTATTACGATACGATCATTCTCTCACATTCACACACACAAAAGGCAGTTTTCTGAGGTAGGCGGATTTTTAGACAGGTGTATCACATGTGACTGTTCTATGTTTTGACTTCCTAAGCTACGTGTGAATACCCTTAGTCCGAGCGCCCAACTCTTCCCGCTTGAAGGTCGACCAGCCTCGCTCGCGACCTTCACAAGTGAACGGCTCTCCAAAAATATTGCTTTTTTTTATTTTATTTTTTAAGCTTCCATCCTCGTCGGCGTGTCTGAGTTGTTCAACCTGAAGGGTCAATTACAAAAATGATTAATGGGAGAACCTAGTAACAAAAAAAAAGTTAGTATTTTCTGTCCATTCTAAAGAGGGTTTTACCAAATATCTTTGTTGAGTAGGTACCAGAGCAAGGTTAGACTCGTATTAGTGAACTAAATTATATTTTTATTCATATGAAATACTCTTTTTTTACGTTTTTTTGCTTTATTTGGTCATACGTAGGCTCTTAAGCGTCAAGTTAATCCTACACTTGAAATTCTTAAGTTTGTTTAAAAGAAGATCGTCCGTCATCAGAATTAAGTGCTGAAGTTAGGGTGTCCCTCCGTCGCCTCTGAGCAACTCACACGTATATGCAGAGCTAAAATCATCTGTGTGTTTACCCGCTTATTACCAGTGTGTATGTTATACCTACACTGTAAAACATTCCGTGTTAGTGTATTCTTAGAGTTTTTTTCGTATGATTCGGATAGCTCAAAGATTGTGTATTTTCACACACCCCATAGGCAAAATTATTACTACATCTTGTAATTTTACTTCAACATATGTGTAAAAATAGACCTTTAATGTTTATTTTTAAAAAAAATATCCCCATCGTTTAGAAAGTTTTACACCCATACCGTAAAAATAATCCGTTAAATTACATATACTAATGTTTTGTAATTTTACATTTTTTGTAGTGTAATTTTTGAAAACATGTATACATTGTTAATTTTGAACCATTGTTTCTTAATTACCAATTTGTACTACATGCTTCGGTAAAAATACACACTCACCGTTTGTGTATCCATGATCTACCTCCTATGATTTTCTATTATAAAACTGAACTAAACCCTTTTTTTCACTCCTTCAGGATTGGAATTTCATTATTATATGTAGTCTAGGTCATTATTCGGCCCCTATATACAAAACATAATGTCTCTCCGTTGCTCCGTTGCTGCGTGAAAAAAGTACAAAAGACCAATACAATTTCGCATTTATAATATTATAATATAATATTATTTGACAGTAGGGAAGGTCAAAGTTGCCCTGCACACGAGGAGAAGACCGCGCGCCAGCTACTCAGCTACGCCCCTGACTCGACTGTGAACCAGAACTGGCGGCAGAGCCCGAAGAGTCCGTGGCTCGGGACTGCAGGCCTGAGGGACCGCAGCGCACCCGCCACACGTATCTCCGGTCTGGGCTGCACCGTACCAGCTCGTGCAACATCGCTTATTGTGGCATCAGATCAAGCTAAGTTATTGTTGATCAAATCTGACCCAACGATGATCTAACAATTTAGACAAAGCAAATCCATGATTTCTATTATTTCCTTCGCCGATGTTCAAAAGTGGGGTAGCTCTTCAATTGGTAAATTATGGCATTTGATGAAACGAAACTTTTTGTTGATCAAATCTGATCCAACGATGATCTAACAATTTAGGCAATGAAAATCCATGATTTATATTTCCTTCGCCGATTTTCAATTGGTTAATTATGGGATTCGATGAAACGAAACTTTTTGCTGATCAAATCTGATCCAACGAACGACGTAAAGAAAACTCTGGTTTGTCGAACCTGTGGGGGGGGGAGGAGGGGGAGGGTGAATGCCAACTTGGCACCGCTGCACGTGCATAGTTGTTCGACCAGTCGGAAGCTAGCGTCACGTCACCCCGCATTCTCCCGGACCTTCCTCTCTTCCTCGCGGTGTGCACGGCGCGACCACAAGCGCTGTTCTTTTCGCCCGGCTCCGCTCAGGAATTCCGTTTCTTCCCTTCACACCCCTCACTTTCCGGTCCCTTCTCCTCCTCAACGCTCCACCAGACAATGGTCGGCATCAGCCGGGCGGCCTTGCCCCTCGAGCGGTAGGCCGTCCCGCAACACGCGCCGCGCCCGTACTACGCGACCCGAAAACATCTCTCCCCGAGCACACGCTATAGTTAACGGCCCAGCGCTTTTCCCGTGGAAAAGGTTTCAGACCAGCGGTGTGTGTGAAACATTGTGTTCAGTGTTTGGTCGAGTTTCTTTCAGGGGCACGCCCATTGACTGCAAACGAACCCTACCCGCAGAAATAAATAAAATAAAGGAAAAGTCCTATATGTGTGCTGCCATAATAAAAAAACCACTTTAATTAATATAATTCTTAAAATCTTGTGTAAAAAAAAGTCTAACATGTCCAGTTACTTAAGCTTATAAATAGGCATTCATATACGTACAATACCATAAATAAACATAAATGTATAACATTCATAATGTGCAACAGTATTTTTTTTTTAACTATTTAAGAATAGTTATTAGAGTTATTTCATATTAAAAACTATTTGTAATATCTACGAACAGTTTAATACATATTCGCCCACATTATTTGGTCGACAGTCCAGAAATTTTTAACTTTTAAACTTTATTGTAGCTAACGAAGTTTCAATTTAGTCATTATGTACACCTAAGTAAACGGTAACTAGTATAAATAAATGAATTAAATGTACTTAATAAAGCAAGACAAATTATTTCGTTACTTTGCCTGTCACTTTACCCACACAAGCACAGAACAAAAGGCTTAGCGACAAAAATCTTAGCCCTTTTTTATGCCCTTAAGTCTGTTTCAAACGCCATGTTGATTTTTTTTGTTATAACCTTTTTTAGGGCATCGGATCCCGTTCCATTTTCACGAAATGAGATAAAATGTTTACACATCAGAAATGAAAAAAATCAACATGGCTTGTAAGACTGAGCGTAAAATGTTTTACATTGAAAATTTATTTTTCTTATCTCGTACAAATACTTGTCCTAAGTAACCAATTTAAGATTAAAATAAATACATTTTATTTCACATGATGGTATGCGGAATATAAATATAAATATTTTGGAAGTCATATACGACTGCAGAATGCTTAACAGTTTTGAAATAAGAAACTAATTTTCTAGAGCTCTGCGTAGGTGGTTGATTTCATTTGGTGATAAAATAAAGTTTGATATCTTACAGATACTACCCATGAATAATTATGTATTTAAAAAGCATGTTTTTGGGGGTTTGCTTTCATGTAGAAATCGCAGTGAACGTGTGTGGTAAACTAACAAAACACGCGCTAGACGTTTGTAACTACAAATTCACAAAAATAAATTTAAAAAAATACCAAAAAAATTCCTATAGAAATTATGGACAACTTCTGTATCCTATTTTATGCTGACGTAAACATTTAACTTTTTTTTATTTATTATCGTCTTCAAACTTAACCACATTTTCTGCTTTACATTATACATTGAAATTTTACAAAAAAAAAATAGGCATAACATAAACATAATAGATGTATAGATATAAAGTAGAATTAGACTTTAACTAAATGTTCCATGAAAAAATATTTAACAAAAAAATAATTTACAGGTAACTAAAAATTAAGCATATGGTTTCACATGCTGGAAAGTAATTAATAATTTAAAAATCTGGCGTTGCCAAAACAAGATAATCAGCAGATTACATTAAAACCAGTCACTCACACATTCACGCACAGTTTCATACAGTAGATAAGCCGTATCTTACATCCGTGATGTGATCCTGGTAAATACGTGTTCTTAAGATATTATTCCAGCCTGCGTTTGAAATTAGCTAGTTTTTTATAATGCCTTGTCCAGCAGAGATATTACAACAACAAAAAATGTGTTCCTATGTACGCGTGTTAGAAGTTATAGTTCTTATTTATTTAAGACACTGAACTTTTTTCAAATATATTTTACAAAAATTAATTAAATAAGTACTCAGTATTCAATATTACTATAAAAATGTTTATAAAATATTATTGCATCAATACGATAAACAAATAAAATGTATTTATATATATTTATATATATGCTTAAAGCAGAATTTGTATAGTCTAAAATAATAAAATGTAAAAAAAATTATACGACATTTTTTTTATTTTTGAGTTTTGATCCATGGTCCTTTAACTTACTGACCGCGCACTATAACCACTGTGTTACGAAGAGAGAAAAAGAGGAAAATATGAATTATAATATTTTAATACCAAAATCCTCAGGTTTTTTTTATCTTGAAATTACTCTTTACTATGACTATTTTAGTTTACCAAATATAATCCAGGATAGTTTCACTATCATAAAGTTTAATTTGGCACACCAATATCCCCCTAATGGTTATGAAAGTGACCATATTGCTATGAGGATTTCGTTGCATGGTGCGCGCGCATCGAAAACATTTTCCCATAACGCGCCTACAGGAGTATAACTTAAAAAATAAATAAATACTTAAAAAATTGTTTATATTAAGACGGAAATCCAAAACAAAAATTTTAACTGATGTTTTTGAACATGGAACCTTTTTCCCGATTAGCGCATTCCGATTGGTTTCTCTCCCCCTCCTCAACCCGTACGACGGGTGGCCTGCGCAGCCAGGGGCGAGCCTCGAGTCGCGCATGCGCGCTGCGAGGCAACAGAGAGAGAAAGAGTGGCTTGACGAGGGGAGGGCGCCTTAGGAAGGGGAAGGGGGCAGCAGCAACTCAATCAAGCACGAGCAGCCGTTGGTTCCTTCCCATTCTCTGTCTCGCTGCCGTGGAGAGTGGACGTTCCGACGAGTAGAGCAGTCCAGCTCCTGCCAGGCCGGAGAGAGACGGAAGCAGGGATTAAATCCCGTCTTCTTCTTCCTTCTTCGTACCGGGACATGGCGTGAGAGTCGTCGACCGACGCGAAGGGTTTTTTTTTTTAAGTTCCGATTTTCGCTCCTGGCAGCTGTTCTCCGTTCTCACGTGCGCGGAAATTCCCAGTGGTGTTTTCGGATCTTTTCTTCCGCGTCTCCCCCCCGGTGCGGTGTCGCGGGAGGGCGGTGGTGGTGTTGAGTGTTTGACGCCGGACCAGTGCTTCGCCTCCTCCTCGGACGATGCGGGAGTTGATGGGAGCGGGCGGCAGCCCCCAGCCGCCGACCAGGGGCGCGCGCGCGCCGTCGCGGCCCGGGTACATGGACCTGTCGCCCGAGCAGGCCGAGCGCCTCATCTGCACCAAGCCCATCGAGCAGTTCTACGACGTGGAGGAGCAGCCCTTCGCGAGGTGAGTGCCTGCGTCGCCGGCCCTCCTCGGGACATTTCACACGCCACTAGGGTTGTTCTTCTCTCCCCCCCCCCCCCCCTTTCAATCGGACCGCCACTGCCAAAGGCCCTGATCTGGAGATGTTAGTTTCCCGGAAAAGGTATTTTTTAGATAATTGTCCGGCATTATCACCGGAAAATTTTCTGCGAAATCGGGAAATTTTCCAACGAGTTAACTATCCTTTATTTTTATCAACTTTGTCATTCAAACAGACTACAACATTCCGAACCCCGTGAGCGGTCCGCGTCCTTATGACGTGAACGACGGCACACACACTCTCTCGCGGCAAACAGCTCTTGTCTATAATTGCGATGTCGGATGTCCGAATCTACTGAAGTAGTCACCAGAGCGCAGTAAAAATAGAGCACCACTTTTTTTTTACTATTTTCTTGCTTTTTTTTATGTGTACGCAGCTACGTTTTGAATATTTAGTTGACTTGTGAAATTTGTGGGAGTTCTGTAAAATGTATTTATAACCTATAAGGCAATAGTAAATGCTAATGAATGTCCGTTATTTTTTTGTTTACCTTTTGAAACGGGAGCAGGAAACACCAAATATCACGAGTGTTCAATCTTATATGCTACCAAAGAACACAGAATTGGGACAAAAAAGTTCAAGTTGACGAATGTGTTCGGACCAGGGAGATTCTGACTGTCGTTGAAGCGCCCTGAATGGTCCGGTCAAATAAGGCAATGGCTTCTCTTGCACACTCTGCCAACCACAAGGAAGAAACAGCTGGCACGGGCATAGCTTATTGCAGTCTAATGGACGTACATGTTTTTTATATCAGTAACTTGCCGGCCCCTGGATATAGCCCAGGCTACATTCGCGTTGACACGCGATCATGTAAATGGTACATTTGCACACGCTCAGCAAAGTTCAAGCTACTTCCGTAAACAAAGCATTTCGCAATATCATAGTTTTTTACACCATTTATTTACTTTTGTCGAAATTTTCAGTTTAAAAGTTTTTAATTTTGCCATCTGCAGTTTTATTTTAAATCTTAATCTGTGCATTTATTTTCTCCGTTTAGATTTAAACGTTTAATAATGATTACCTGCAAAGCAGTGCCTCGCAAAAAAAAATTATTTTAAAATTAATTTCACTTGAGATGCACAGATCAAAACGATATTTAGCTACTCTGCCGGATTTCGTTATTTTCTCTGCGTATAACTACAGTTCAGAATGCTTCCTTAATAACGCCTGATACTGCCGTAGTGCTGTCGGGTGAGACAGTTGGTTACAAGGGTGCCCATATGATAATTTGTAGGGGGGGGGCCAGACTTAGGGGTATGAAGTATTTTTAATATTTTGGAAGACTTAACTGCGGCTTGTTACTAGCCATAAAATAGTTCCAGTTCTGACCCTGTTAAAATTTTTTTGTCCTGTTACTAAAATAATAGACCACAGTACTCATTCGCCATAAAAAAATCTTTATTGGCTACTTTATTAATTAAATATTAACTATTTTATTGAAACAAATGAATTTTTAGAAACACAAATGCAGGAATACAGTCCTTATACTTTTGCAGCGTCTCGGGTACACGGATATCAAGAATACAGTCCTTCAACTAACTGCTCTCTTTACCCCTAAATAAAATAAAATTAAAATAATTATAAAGTTTAAAACGTGTTGGTCAAAAGATTCAACTTTGGGAGAGAAACGATTTAAATATGTTATCACAGTCAGAAAACAGTTGTTTTTAAATGTAACACCTGAACTACGCTTATAATTACAGTCAAAAATTGTTTCACAATTAAATGAATATTACTATGTTTCGATATGAATCATAATTGCTTATCATTTAAAATTAGCACAGATGGATTCAGTAGTCGAGGACTATAAGTTTATTTAGTGATAGTAAAGCGCAGAAAAAATTAGTTTATTATTAAACTAGACAATTTAACCAAACAGTATTTAGATGTTAAGGAATTAAGTGACACAAAAACCAATGAAAATAATCGAAAATTTCTAAATGCTGACATAACTCATATATCAGCTTTCCACAGAAGAGTTTAGTTCTGCGCAATTAATCCACACAAAACAACTGGACATACTATGTCGACGCGTATTTTAAGAATATAAGAAGATCCACATCGCAGTATAATTTTTTTTCGTGTCGTGTGGTGCGGGCCCCCATTTGTGGTGCGGGCCCATAGGCTACAGCCTAGATAGCCTGCGCGTAAATACGGCACTGATAAACCCTTAAATAACATGTTCAGTACTTAACTTCAGAATTAAGAGTACATTAGAACCTAGATTTTACGGAGCCCGGACTCAACGAAGCCGCGTTTTTACGAATACATTTTTTTCAGGAACCATCTAAAATTCGGAAAATTTGACACCAAAATATATTTTAAAAAAAATTTAAAAAACACTATGAAAACACATAAAAATATTAATTTTTAATGCACAGCGTATTCATATTTTAAAGCTAATACAACAGCCATTTACCGTTAGTGAATATTGTATAAGTTATTGCGGCGTCAAACTCAAAATCGAAAAGAAAAAATGGATTAGGTACACTTTATTTGTCTCAAAGTTCGAAATTTCTTAGATTCAAAAACTATGCCAAGGCTGTAAAAAGATTTATTTTACCGCAAATGAACTATACTCAACATTCCTTACCCATTCCATTTCCAGCTCGTGAGCATAGCAACTGAGCTTGAAACCTTGTGAAGCGTGAGAGAAAGAAACAATATTGAGTAGCTACTTCCTCTCCTTTCCGCTAATATCCAGCAACCCACGCCATTAATTACCTTCGCTGCATCGGTTTCCCAGTAGAAAACGCTCAAAAATGGTATAAGTGACGCAGCAAGTAGACGTGACGAGCGGATTTTCAACTAAGCTTTTTTTTAACTTACTATACAAACACATAATTCCCTATGGCTATCACAAATTCAAGGGCTTCTCGCACTAAAATGTACTGTGTTTTTAATGAATGTCTGTCAAAGAGCAGCGTTTTTCTTCACCAAATAAGCCTATGATTAGAGACCGTAAAAATTCGCGGATTCCTTTCGAGACAGGCTGGAATCCAAACTCGTTTAGCTTAATGCTGCGTCAGTGATTGTACCGCAATTTACCTGAAGGACTCTGAGCCAATGGCAAACACTCAACAAAAGAAGTATCGAATCATAAGAATCGCAGTAAACAGTTTCCCCGAGTCGGTAGCCAATGACCAGGTGATAGTTGCCAGAGTACATAGGAGAATCGTTTAGTCTATCCTAGTGGTCATTGAAACCGCGAATTTTTCCAGTCCCTACCTATGATCACTTTTATGAAACAGTACAGGTGTACACTGATCTGTGTGCTTGTTCTCCTCGATTATGTTACTAAAAGTGCGTTCATTAATATTTTTCAAGCTGATATGTTAAAGATTAATTGATAAATATGATAAGGTGAAGTCCATAAAAATGCAAGGCAGGGAATTCTTCCAGCTCATCAACCCGACCCTGGAAAGTCTCGTCTGTGTTCAGTCGTCTCTGGCAAGGAGTGGACAAGTTTGCAAACTCAAATATAAATTTATTTTAGTAACACGCGTCTTACGAAAATGAAAGATATCCAAGAAAGGCATGTCGGACAACCTTCTGTCACCACACAAAAGTTAACATGATGCAATGCGTGGTGCAACTGTGTTTAGTCGCTGTGATGTCGCTTTTATATCACTCGTGCAATGAAGCAAGTTGTGGAATGTTAAAAAAAATAAGGGGAACGCAGGGGAGGGCAGAGGGCAGACAGCAGTCATTGTTTTTACTATTTAATATTATATATACTCCGTTCAATAAATTATAACATGTATCTTCACGGGGTGGGGTGTTTAAAATTGTATGAAGATAACGATTTTACGAATGTAATCCAAGCGACTGTGAGCGTACGTAAAATCGAGATTCCAGTGTAAATTGCTTCCGAGTCTACTGAAGGTAGCGGAATCCTTATCCCTTTAAACACTTTTGAAGGGAAAAAGTGGTTTTCCTTTAAATTAAAAATTCCAACATAAATTTTACGTTGTAGACTTTTCTGAACAATAATTCTTATTTGAGTAACTTTAAAGGTGTTAGCTTACCTTAAAAATTGTGAATATTCTGAGCGGATGTGACGAATGAGGAAAACTAAGAAACACACATAATAACAATGGTTTTTATCTTTACACTTTTCACTTATTTATTTACACTTAAGTTATTTATACTGACTGAATACACTAAACTAAATCTAGACCAGATGCATAAAACTGTAGGTAGACCTAAAGACTATTGAAAAATCTCTGTTTTGAGATGTTATTTGTGAACATACACATTATTATGACGAAAAAGTAGCAAAACATTTCGCCGTCTACAAGCACATGTTCAACTATCGCGTCGTCTAACTCTGACTGTTCTAAATCTGTTGTGTTGTGTTATCGCGTGAGCTTGGGCAGGAATACGAAGGGGAATGACTCGCCACGGGCGTTGCTCTTGAACAGCGTTTTCTCCCTGTACACAACACCTTATATCGCAGCAGCAGAAACTAATGCTTGAACTAACATAAAAAATGAAATAGACATGTAAAAAACTATATACAATAATATCTTCGTGTTGAACCACTTCTACATAATACCGAATTTAAATAATTTTCTTTAAAGTAAAACACCTGACTACACTATATATTTTTTTTCCTTCCCTGAAAGCTAGGGGGGGGGGCCACGGCCCCCCCCCCCCTGCCCCCGGGTATGGGCGCCCTTGGGTGGTTATGATAAGCCCAGGCGCTCCATGAATTAGTAGGAAACATTCAAACAAGGTCGGCTCTAGTCGGACAAGTCAGGAAAAAGCCCAGGGCCCCGCTACTGTTAGACTGGCTAGCAGGGCCCATGCCATTCATTCACTTTGGTTTTCCCCGTTTGTCTAGCTTCATGTGAAAGCGGTTTTGACATTAACGGTAAAAGGACGTATTTAAATTTGTATTACTATGTAATTCAAAGTGCTGGTCGATGCATTCAGATTTCAATTCAGTTTCCATTATTTCGTATCAGAAAAAAACTTTCAAAGATTTTATTGCCTCATAATGACACGATTTCACCGATTTTGACCGTTGGTATTTATAAAACGTATCGATGTAAAAGAATATAATCAATTTCTTAAGCAGTCATCGTCCAAATTTAAGTTCCAGATAGGTTTAAAAACGTTTTTTTAAAGAGTTTTTTTCTCTAAATCTTCCGGTGGAGTTACCCCTAACCTCTCTATTCTCTGGGAGGCTATTTATTCCATACCTACCAATAAGACTCCTCTACTAAATATTAAGGTACCGCAGAAGTAAGAGACCCATGCCTCGCAAAATGTAAGGCTGTGTTCACAGTAATAAACACCAGCGATCGCACAGTAGCCACGTACACGACCTGTGCGGAGTCGGTTCACAAGAGAAATATCTTACGTTAATTTTAGCCAAATAAATTTCCCCTTTTATCCGACATCTGTTGGTAGTTTTGGTAAATAACTATTTTTAATTACCGAGCGTTTCTCCCTTGACATCTGACCAGTAATTTGTGAACACAATTTTTTCAACGTATAAATTAATTTGTTTATGTGAAATTTTTAGTCAACCATTCCAACAACGCAACAGTTTTATTTTCTATTTACCTACATTCATTGCTTGTGACTATTGTGGTAATATCATTAATAAATGATTTAAACACGAACTACCCCTGGGCACTGTAATATCTCGACAAATTCTTGTCACAGTATGAAGTCCCACCAGAATGTCTTCCTACTTACTCTACTCTCGTTGCTTGTTGCGCCATGCGTCAGTAACAGAAATGTAATAAATTAATATCCCTCCTACGCGCACGCCCTGTTTCCCATGCACATTACAGTCCTATGCGCTGTTGTGAATTAGTAGGTTCGAAAACACGGCGGTCAAATCTTGTGCGCAGACCTACTGTTGCTGTTAATGTTTTTTTTTTTTTTTTTTTTTTTTAAATTGTGCGCCCAGCTCAAGGTTATCAAGGTTAGGTTATAGAAGTGATTATTAAGTTTTGGAGGAAGACGTAGTATTAATTTTTGTCCACGGAAACATCATTAGTTCTAATGAAATTCTATTGAGGAAATGCAAAATATCATTTGTGGTTATTTTTAAGTGTTTTCCGGTATTTTTATTATCTGCTTTCGTGAACTGCCCTCAAATATGTAATAACGAATTAAAATGCTTACACTTTCTGATTTTGAAATTTTATTCTCATCTCGGAGTTTGTAATCCGATACGCGCATATCACGTTTACAGTCTTAAGATAGGTCTATTTATTTTTCTTTTTTTTTAATTGCGGGGTGTGAGAAGTAGTACATTAAGAAATGAATTTGGGGTCCGATAAAATTATTCCCCGCCGGGTCCTGTTTTCTCTCGACGGCCCTGCGTAAGCCGTATGTTCCTGTACGTAATTAATTAATTAATTTCTTAGTGTAAGAAACAACAGGGAATTATTCTTATGATTGAACCCTTAATCTTATAAATGTTAAATTTCTCATATTGTAATCACTCGAAGTATATATTTTTTTTAATTTGAACCATTTCTTACTTTTGGCGCTAGTGGCAATAGAATCGAAGGGACAAAAATAGCACTTGTAGAGTTGCTCAGAGCTCAGGCCGGTTGGATGCTCAGCATCGCAGACACAGGGTGTGCTGCAAACCACGTTTTCGATATCGATACCTGAGCGCGCACTCCAGGACGACGGAATACCGCTAGCGGTAAGTGGGTGACGCAGGGGGATGATACGGGAGATATATAACCCCCCCCCCTCCCTCCCAAAGTACTGAAGAATATTGGGTGACGCAAAGTGAGCTGTTACAACACCTGAAATCGCAAACCACAAAGGCAGCGATGATGTAACTGTCCTAACCCCTTAGTGCTGCTGTTAATTTTTAGAATACAATAAATTTATTTTGTGCGTAACATCTTAGCCCTCGATGTACAGCAGTTGGTGGGAGTAATTTCGAAAAATGGAACGAAAGTCGCTTGGAACGGAAATGTGTAACCACGGTGCTGCCATCTGTGGCGGATGGGACAGCCCAAAGTTCATAGAGAAACCTTACAGTACAAGATGTGCAGTGTTTTAATAAAATTCCTTGTCGAAAATCAGGTCCAAAGCCAGGGTTTAGAATTTTTTTCTAGTCTCTTTCGCTTTTATCGGAGTCACATCATAATTTATGTCTGAAAATTGAATGATTCTATAGTCAACGTAGTTGCTCCTGCAGCAAACCCTAGCGTCTTATGCGGAAACTACGTGTCATTCGTGTCAAGAAATGTAGATTGTAGTTGAAAACACAATTTTCGTATATTTATCACGCTCGGCATTATTTATAAAAAAATATATATACGTTAAATTTCGTGTCCGAATTTTGTATGATAAGTGTATTTGCAACATGAGAACACGTGTATTTGGTCGTTACGGAGGTTCGACGTTCCACATCTCTGGCGAGTACTGAAAGACTCGCCCACATTTTTTAATCCTCGCCCGAAATAAATTCCCGTATCCGCCACTGACGGGAACATATTGCAGGTCCCGAAACGACTCAACTATTTTCGTCTCGGGAAGCCTGCGTAGTTCCGCTCTTTTGTCCTCATCCGCGTGCGTGTCGAGATTATCGTCTCCGTTGTATTCGTTGTGTCGTCAGTACGCTGTTTTAGAAATTACAGTAAATTTAATTGACATTGCAACGAAGAAATTAACTCAAAATAAACGAAAGGTTCTACGCAATTTTAAAATAACTGAATCTTCGTAAAAACTACGACGTATTTCGTCTCCCAATGTTTTAAGTTCCGTTTTAAACAAAGGCAAACACACACATGAACAAAAGAAGAGCGTTCTTACTGTAGATTTAACCATTTTTTGACGTGACAAAGTCTTATAAATCGATGAACGCCGCGCCGGCTGCACGCACGAAAAAGTGTCCCGTAACGCACATTGTCCCGTTACGCTCATTGTACGCTTGCGCCGCAACTATCTCTCTTCCACTCGATTGGAACAACCATCGATTTGACATTTTCGAGGCACATTAAACTTGAAACACTCCTATTCGTTTCCTACTTTTCCTATCATCGCCCTTAACAGAATAACACAGATTGGAAGAAGTTAAATAGCAGACATGTATAAATGTTATAGTTAAAATAATCTCTTCGTTAAAGTAATAAACATATTTGAATTAATGAGTGTAAATAAAAGTAAATTTATCATTTAAATTGTAGATTTCATTTCACTCCTTCTTTGTATCCATACAAAATAGTGATAATTCAATAAAAAAGATTCAATTTTATTCTTAAAAGTATACAATCATTTCATCTGTATTTTGTTATGACGTTGTCACGTTAAACTATCGTCCGTTAACTACTTTACAGACAACCTATTTTATTATTTTATTTTTTGTAAATATACCAAGATTATTCTTTTGTATTCATGTTCACAGTAAGTGAATTCATTGTCCATAAATATCCCGGGATAATTTGTAACCAGCGTCTTCGTAAATTGAAGGTGGAAGTTTTTAACAGTGTAGCTGTTAGCCTATTGTTAAAAAAAATATTCCTTGCTGCTTTTGTCCATATAAGTATCATTCTGTTTTTTTTGTTTTTTTTTTCATTTTGTATTGCTTACTTGCACTGATTAAACTCTTTCGTAATTTACATAAGTCTACTTATTTCTTTTCAACAGTCGCTAATCTAATCTTAATTTCTTTTTCTTCATTGTCAGTCCTTGTTTTCTGCACCAGACAAATGTTCTGCAATGGCGTATGTCATTATTAGAGCCAAGATTTTGCGGTGTTATAAGAAAGCAACTGCTTCAACAATTGTTTTTTGTAATACAAGTAAAATAATTACATAGAACAATGCTACAGATACTGATGAGATTAAGTTAAACAAAATAAAATGCAAATAAAACATGCAATAATCTATATCTAATGTTAAAAGCCCAAAAGCATTATACACTTTCTTGCGAAGTTTCTCTTCATGCATTTACCCATGTTTGTATGTTATCGGCTATAGACTTGCTTTTATTTACTTTGAATAAACCATAGATAGTCTAGGAACTAGATTTTTTCATAGCGCATAATATTTTAGGTTTTCAAATAAAAAGCAAACAAAAGATTTATTAAATTAAATCTTATTTTAATAGTTAAACTTAAGTAATTGAGATTGATAATGCTACTTTTCTGTGTTTGGAAGTGTATTTACTTAATTTCACTGTTTTTTTTCCCTTCAGTTTTATCGTTATTCACGATATAATCTTGCCTTTTTCATTACTCACAAATCATGTTGTAACAAACTTTTAAAGACTGCATTCCGCAGTGTAAAAAAAAAAATAGAATTCGCATAGCGATGCGTGTAGCCTTTACGAAACAAAAGAGTTCTGGTGCTTAGTCAAGCGGAAACGTACGTTTTTGGATAGGACGCGTCTGCGTGCTAGAGTTACAAAACATGGTAGAAAATTTCAAGTTTTAATACGTTTATTTATGCAGAAGCTAATGGACGGGTCCAGTGGCAAAAGTAAGAATTAGCCTACTTTCGGAATTAAAAAAAAAATCTGATCACGTGTTGACACTAACACATTGAAATATGGCCTACATTAGTGGCCGTAGACGATGTGGTTTCTCACTCAGTAACATACTGTCTTCACTGATATTTTGAAAATTGTTTCATAACTTCGGGAAGGGGGGGGGGCTGAAACAACCCTACCCACTCCCCCTCGTCCCACCCCTGGAATGGTTTATAAACTACGCAAGAAACTCAAATACGCCCCTTAAGTATTGGCCAACTTTTAAATTCTCGCGTTTCGGCCTGCGTTTCCGCCTTCCATGTGTTTAAGTAAATTTTTCCAAAAAAAAAAATTGTAAAGACGCGTGAGTTACGTGCATTGAAGTCCACTGTGTAATATTTGTTAAATACGTTTTCTTATCCTAAAGGGCGTGTCAAACTACTCTAAACCCCAGGAAAATTACGTTTGAATAGAGCCTGTCCCAAAAAAAAAAAACGCGAATTTTAAAGTTTAGCAGCGGAGTCTCTAGCAAATAGACTTGCAACTTGTGAAGCTCCCCAAATAGCGTTAAATAATTGGACGCAGTCTAGGTTTCTCCGCTTCTGCGAGTAAAAGTTTAGAAATCTTGTTTAAAAGTCAGGCATCCTTCGCGGTCTATCAGTGCTGCGTGTCTACCCAGGGCAACCTACTTTACAAACGCGAGGCGGGACGAACAGATGACCAATCAAAATACGTAGCCGAAACTAACGAAGCTGCTGACTTTCCATCAAGATGTCACGATGTATGGTCAAAGGCCAAAATAAATAAATTATAATCTTAAAAAAAAAACCAACCTATAAACTCTTTGTGTTCTCGTGCTGCAAATACACATGTAATGCGTGACTGAGACACGTAATTCAGCGTAGAATTTGTTAAAATAACGCCAAGAGTGATAAATATACGCAAATTGTTTTTTAGACTACATTTCTTGACGCGAATCACACGTAGTTTCCGCACCCGCCGCTAGAATTCGTTGCCGGAGCAGTTACGTCGACTTTCGAATATTCGATTAGCAGACAGCAATTTTGACTTGTGTAATGGAACGGTACCGAGAAAAGCGAAAAAAATACTTGAGAAAATACTGAACACCGGCTATGAACCTGATTTTCTTTAAAAATGTTATTTAAATACTGCTCATCTTGATAAAATTCACTAAACAATTAATAGTATAAAGTTTCCCTTTGGCTTTGTGAACTTTGGTTCGTGCCATCCGCCACAGATGTCTGTACCTAGAGTTACACATTTCCGTTCCATGGAAATGGCTCCCACCAAATGACGTATACCAAGAACTGAGATGTTACACACAAAAAAAATCGCTTACCTCCAGTGGACTGCATAGAGCCAGCGATGGTAACTAATATTTGCTACCGAAGGAATGAAACCACCTAGGAAGGCGTTATGTTCTTTGCCGGCATACCCACCAGGTCATGTTCCTTCCTGTCTGGCGGACCGACCATGTGTACACATCTATTTTTATTAAACCACGATTCGTGAACAAAAGCCCCTTTTGTTTGCCATCCTTTCAGACTGGTTAATTACCTCGGGCTGCAACGAACGGGCCGATAAAAGTTAATGCACGTGTTTGTTAAACAAGAGCAGGACTCGGTAAACACTTTTTGTGGAGACCAATTTCGGGAGGCAGATAGAGAGAAAATGGGGTGAGGGATGGGGCGGGAAGGCGGAGATAAGGGAGCAGACAGCTGGTGAACTCTCGGGACGAGGTTCAAGGCCCTCAGTCATGCTGGCGCACAGATTTATGACAATCGATGTGTGTCACGGCCCGTGGGTGACGGATAAACAATAGCTAGGATACTCCATAGAATGAATATTTCTGACAGAATTGGGATTTACAGTACAGTCGGGTATTTTCCACAGAATAGGAATTAACTATTTAATATTTTTTTAATTTTAGAGGAGTATTTAGCTGTGTATGATTTACAATTTATTCTGATAATTTAAATGATAATATCTTGGTTATTATATAATTTTTTGTTCTATAAATCAGAAGAAACCCAAATGAGCTAATTTTGTGTTATTAGAGTGGAAATAAACCTTTCATTAAATAAATTAAGATACTCTATTTAAAAATACATTATTTAATAAAACAATTCTTTTTTTATAAAAACCGTTTCGTTTAACCCTGTGATTAAGTAACGAAACACAAGTGTAATACACTGCCTTAGCCCTTATACACAATGAGATCATTTAGGTAAACCGCGCAACATTTTTACTAGCCGGTGGACCAGCAGTAAAAGTTGTGAAATGCAGGAAAATAAAGGGGGGAAGGCGAAATTTTATACTAATTAACTGTGTCATGACAAAGTATGATATCGTTAAATCAGAAGGTTAAAAAAAAAATGAAGAAGGCTGTTATGTCCAGGAACAACAAAATTCCTTAGCTGTTCGTTCTCACTTCAAGCTACCAGTAATCATACGACCATTAGTTTATCATTACCACTCCCTCTCTGGGACTGACAAACGTCAATCTGTCACTAGTTTTCTCTATTTTTCCACAGTCCCGTGGGCGCTATCGGTCGCCAAGTGACCCGGATAGTCTTGATTTCACTGCCGCTCCACTTCCGCCTCTGCCAACCGCCGTCGGTGCGACACACGCCCTGTAGCTAGAGACTGTTCCATTTAGCGGTAGGCTGGAATCCAAATACGTCTGCCTTTTTGCCGCTTCAGCGATTGGTAGGGACCGGAAAAATTAGCGAATTCATTTCGTGATATGCTACAGTACAAACCATTGTACCTTTAAATTTCTTCTGTGATTGGCCCAAAGTTTATCTGAAGGGCTTTGAGCCAATGATAAAAATACAGCCAAAAAAAAATATCGAATCGCAAGCATCCCAGTTGACAGGACTTACGAGTCAATAGCCAATGAGCAGGTGGCATTTGCCTGCTTGTGGAGGGGATTGTGGAGTCTATCCTGGAGGTCATTGGAAGCGCGAATTTTTCCAGTCCCTAGCGATTGGGCCGCAACTCGCCTGACGGACTGTGAGCCAATGGAAAACCCTCAACAAAAGAAGTGTGAACAGATGCCATGAGTCAGTAGCCAACGAGCCGGTGATATTTGACCCAGTACATAGAGGACGGTGGATTCTATCCTATAGTTCATTGAAACCGCATTCAGTCCCTATTTACAGCGCATTGCTAGGGACCGGAAAAATTCGCGGTTTCGATGGCCTTATGGATAGACTACACAGTCCTCTGTACGCTCGGGAAAATAACGCCAGTTCATTGGCTGCTGACTTGTGAGTCGTCTCAACTGGTTTGCCTGGGATTCGATACTTCTTTGGTTGAGGGTTTGTGATTGTTTCAAAGTCGTCGAGGTGAACAGTGAGCTAATAGGTAGGGCCATGCATTTTTCGCGGAAAGATTCCGAGAGTATCTGGAAGTTGAAACATTGTAGCATCGTCTGTGTTTCGTGATTGGATGAGTTTCTTTCAGGTGCATGTCCACTGTTAAAACACCAATCACAGTAATTCTGTGTGGAAGCAAACGCGCCCTGATTGGCTCGGTCAAATAAGGCAACGACTTCTCTCGCAGACGGCCGCCAGTCACAAGGAAGGAACCGCTGGTGCGGGTATAGCTAGTTGCAGTCTAACTGGAGTTCACATCTTTTCGCGGAAAATGCCTGCCCCTACTAATAGGAAAAGCAGTTTAAAGGTAAGTGTATTTGAATTTTAGACTATCGCGTGAATTTTTCTGGTCCCTCCACATTTCAGCTAATAGACACACTAAAATCATTACTGTTTTGTTCCAGACAATAACTAGACATATCGGAAAAATTTCACGGATCCATTTCGCGTTAGGCTGAGTCTGCGATTAACCACGGCTCGTTTGGAAGACTCTTGAGTAATAAAAAAACCTTGTAAGAACGTATGCTTTGGATGACAGGCATCCCAGTTTACAGGTCTCACATTTCAGTAGCCAATGAGCAGGTGGCATTTGTTCGCGTATATAGAATATTGTGAAGTCTATCCTAAATGCCATTAACCAGCGATTTTTTTTAAGTCCTCATAAGAAAACACGTGCAGCTGGGGGGGAGTGGAGGAGGGCAATTGACAGATTTTTATTTCAAGTGTTCGGGTTTAAATGGAACCGACTATATCTTGCTTGCAAAGATAGTACTGTCATTTGCCATTTATTTCTGTGAATGAATACTGGGGCATAGAGGTAAATATCGTAATATTTTCCTAACTGGGAGTTCTTTTTGAAATGCAATATTTTCACAAAACAAAATAAAAAACTGCGAAGAAATAAGACACATCTGACACACAAATGTTTTTATAAAAAAAAATAGCCAGTGCTCGGTATGTGTTTCAATGCCTCGATCGATTTTTTTTGTGTAATATGTTTGAAGTAGGTACACGTATACAAAGCATCTCTCTCTAATTCTCCATCTCTCTATGTGTATCAGTATTTATATCTCTGTATCTCTATTTACATATATACCTCTCTATCGCTCTTTATAGCTATATATATATAAATATATCATAGATATATCTCATATATATTTCTAAATTTCTTCTATAGCAAGGAAAATATTAAAATTCTATGTTATACCTATATTTTAACTATATTTATCTACATTTTTAGATAGGTATATAAAACATAGTTATATAAAAACACGCGCATATTCGAATGCAACGTGGTGTCAAGATAATATTTTGAACTAACGAACATTTACATTTTTATTTATTTAGATGTTTTAGTACCTGTTGACCATTCTTAATAGTAAATGTTGACTTTCAAATTCGCATTTCTATGCATGGAAGGTGTTAGCGTTAAAACCACGGGATGCAATGCAGAATTTAGAGACCTGAGCTATTTTTGTTGTTGATATTGCTATTGGAACGCAATAATAAAGCTGAGTCATAGGGCACTGTGTATTTATTCTGGTCACTTTCGTCCTTATCTACCATATCTTACCAAATTGGTCATAGTTTGAACTAACTTACTTCGCATTAACATTACAGTTACAATAGCTAAACCGAACTGTGGTATGTGTTCATCACTGACTAAAACTGATTACTTTTATCATTGATCAAACTATCCTGGCTGACCACAACTTTAAGGACAAGCACCGTTATTCTCGGAATGCCACGTATTTTTACATGCTTTATATTATTAGCTTCACCTGTATGTTTGTCTGTCCGTCTGTAACTCTGTCTGTCCGTCTGTAACTCTTTCGACTAAGAGTGAGTGACTCATCACTGTAAAATGTCCCACACATTTCATTACGTTCGTTAGCCGAGCGGTCCAAGGCACGCGACTTCTGTGACGTCAGCTTTCGGATTCAGCGATCGTGGGTTCTACTCCCGGGCACGCCGAAAAAAAAAAATGTTTTTTTTTCCCCGGTAAATTCTAATATTATATCCATACATCTAACTGCAAATGATTCGTAGAGACTTTACCATTTCTTTGTGACGTTGCAACTCCAAATAGTTATCTCAGATGGTAATAGGTAGTGTCGGTAACTCATTTCCCTATGATAATTATACATAAATATAGTTTAAAAAACTAAAAAAACATGCTTTTAAAGAATATCAAACTAAAAAGTTAAAAATAAATATAGTTTAAAAAACTAAAAAACATGCTTTTAAAGAATATCAAACTAAAAAGTAAAAAATAATTTTAAAATTAAATTTATGACAATAGTATATAAGCAATACTAGTATAAATGAGAAAAAAGCATGGGGCGCTTAATATTCAAAAAATATGGCACAAAGCGCCTCAAGCTTTTTTCTCATTTATACTAGTATTGCTTATATACTATTGTCATAAATTTAATTTTAAAATTATTTTTTACTTTTTAGTTTGATATTCTTTAAAAGCATGTTTTTTAGTTTTTTAAACTATATTTATTATTTAGGAAAGGAAATTCCAAGATGAAATAACGTGAAACGGGAAGTTTGTTCGTCACGCATGTTTGTGTTTTTGGAATTTTGAGAGGTCACGTTTCTTTTTACTTTTATTTTACAAATACAACATCAAGTACCCTGCACTGTGAATTCCAAACAGCGCGGACAGCAACTGCTTTGTAACCGCATTCACAGATTTTCAGTAAAGCCCTATGTTTTGGGTTAGCAATGAACATACATTTGTTTGCTGAAGGCGTTAGTTAATAGCGAGGGGCATGTATTTTTCGCAATGTGTGTGTGTGCTCATTAGACTGCAATACTGTATCCATACCTGCGTTAACGATTGTTCCCTTGTAATCTGCAAGAGAAGCCATTGCGCTATTTGGCACTGGATGGCTTTGATTGGTGTGCTGATAGGTTTGCACCTAAATTAAACCCTTACAAACCCGGAAACAAACAATGCTACAAGGTTTAACACATAGCTGGTATGAAAACCTCTTCGCGAACAATTTTTGGACCTATTACTAGTATTAAACTTATTGGAATTACTTATTCACAGGTACCTATCATTATTTGGCGCGAGGCTATAATGCAATTATTTGTAGGCTACAATTAAATAACACTTGCGGGTATCGGAAAAATTCGCGGAATTTTTTTCGTGTTCGGATAAAATTCAAAGATATATAATATATTTTATATATATAATATATATAATATATATTATATATATGCCTACCTCTAAGTGCTTCCGCTATTAGCACACAGTTTACTAGGAATGCTCTTGGTCAATGGCAGGCCACTAATTTGAGATGTCGCACAACTCAGCAACCAATGGACGGGTGACATTTGTGTCCGTGTGTGCAGAGCACTTGTGGAGTCGTATCTTAGAGGTGATTGAAAACGATATTTTATGATCTAGTTTTTATTTTATTAGAGAAAAATAATTACTTAACCTGTCAAAATCCTTACAATTATTATTTCCAAAAATTAAATATTTTTTTTTCTGAAAACATTTAAACCATAATATTAAATAGCCAAACACCGTGCCTTTAAAACTAATAATTTTTAGTTATTTATTCCTTTTTATTCTCCTTACCGTTACTGACTAAAAACGTTAAAAATGCAGACTGTCAGCTACTCTTATGCAAAAAGTTAGCTCTATATGTATATTATTCTGTGAAAATTCAACCATTCATAACTCATAACAAGCAGGGTTGCCGTAAGGAATGGGTGGGGGAGCAAAGTATTTCTTTAATGCTTGGGTTTACCCTTATAGGACGAAAGTTACAAGTATATTGCTAATAGAATTCAATAGAACATCTTACGATGTTACAGATAACATATTCACAGCTATGGCCATGATAACGTTTACATAGTTTGATTTATTTTTTAATTGTTGAGTGTAAAATGTCCTACATTAAATAAAATACATAAATGTTTTTTTTCCCGAGTCCTAGGCTTCTATCGATGGCCCTGCCTACTAGTGTTTGAAATGAAGTAGATATAATGATGGCCTGGAATTGGACACGAGAGGTTTCAAGTTCTCTGTTAAAAATTGCAGTAAATTTACGGGTTTATAACGGGAAATTAACATCAAATAAAAAAAAACTACGCTGTGTATTTCCACATCCGAATTTGTTTTTCGGTGGGTAAGCACACGCGTGGAAGGGAAAAAGGTTTTTTCTGTAGACTCAACGCATTTTTGGATGTTTTGATATTATAATGAGATTATAATTTCATTTGTAAACTTACGAAGTTAACCGTTGGATAATTTGTAATTTTTACATGGAAACAACTGTATCACTAAAAAATAGTATTCGCAGCAATACTGGGTTCGGATTCATAACCTGTGTTGTCCCAGTACTTCCAATAGTTAAAAGTTATTCGTAAACCGTTCCTTGAATAGTTTTACAGTATCAACTGCACACATTAATAAGCACAATAAAACAAAATAGAGTTGAACATCAATTAAAATATATAATTATGCGCAAATTTTTGTTAGGAATACTCGGTATTTTTTCTTTCCTAAGCTAACTAAAACTAAGTGTATTTGGGAGGGGTCTGGGTTGGGGAGAGACGTAAGTGCGACTCAGGCCGAAGCCTATACGCTCTAATCATGCAGATTATGAACCATGCAGGAGAGCTAGCATGCATCATGTGCTAGGAGGGGGATTTGACAGCCATGGCAGCAATTGGCGTCATGACTAACTCCCCTCAGTGACTATCCTAGACTATAAACTAGATAAGTTGGGCCCAGGTAAAACCTGCATAGACACAGGGAAAACCCTGGGCACTTACATGCGGGATGCAAAAATTTCATGCATTAATATCAATCAGGTTGGTTACAGGAAACAGAAGGATGGTTCCGGAAGAAGAGTTGGACAGAGTAGAAATAAATTACTAAGCAATTGGGCGGGAACTTGGACTTTTCTGTCCGCATAACATTGGGTGGCGCTGGTTGTTTCGGGGGCGACCTTTTGCCGTTTCCCGCCAGGCTGCCAGCCAACCTACTCGGTATTATCTCGTGAAACGTATATCACACATGCGAAAATAAACATAGCCGTTTGATGTACAGTGTGCTTTCTTGGCAACTGGTTTCCGAAGGTAACAAACGGGTGGTTGCGCGCGTGCCGTGTAGCAGTGCTTGTGGAAGCTTGACGAAGGAACGGAGGGGGGAGGGAGGGACCCCGCTGCAGCCAGCCGGTAAAGTTGAAGGGCAGGGCGCGGCGCTGCGGCCGTATTAGGAAACTCCAGCAGAGCCGCGGCCAGCCTCGGCGCACTCGGCCGAGGCGTCACGTGGTGGCTGCCGCCCACGCCACGTCACGAGAAGCGCTGTAGCACTTTCGCCAAGTCAACTCGCTGCAGTCTCATCCTTCTGCTTTCAAGGCCCGTGTTCCCTGACACAAAAACAAGGGCGAGGTGTTGAATATGCCACACCTCTACCCTAATGGCCAGTCCTTTATTTTTAGGGAACGGATTTTGTTTATTTATTTATTTATCGTCTTTATTGGTGGCGAAGTTAAGGGGATACGCCTTTTCTTACCATTAACCACTTTTCTGCAATTACATCAAATAGTGGAATATTAAAAATTAAGCATGATATAAGCAGATGTTGATTAAATATTTAGATAACAAATTAGTATTTTAACTTAATGTTCAAATATTAACTATTTCAAAAGATTCAACCATAACTAATTTAAAGTAATTAAACATACAGCAAATAGTATCAAAAAATAGGTGCTATTACATTAAAACCAGTCACTCGCACATTCACGCACAGATTCGAGCAATAGGGTAGCTGCGAAGTGGTCATGGTAAGCAGTTGTTACAAATATGTTTTTCCAGCCTGTACTTAAAGGAAGCTAGATTTTTTGTTTGCCTTGTCGTTTGTCCTATTCGCAGCCGAACTGTTACCCAAATTTCGCGCATGCGCAGAGCTCACGTTTGTGCTCATCGGGACACGCACCAAGCGTGCTGGTGAACCGAATGAAACTTTGTGACAGCGAAACTACCCTGGAATACAATATGTACACACTTAATTGTCATAACAAGAAATAATCGCATATTAAAAAGTACTTGAGGAAATCGGAAAGTCGTTTCTGCTTTTGTGCGATGGTGATGCTATCTCTAGGATTTCGGCCACAACAATTGAATCGATGCGTTGAAACCAGTTTCTAGCCTCACGCAGGGCACCGTTTATTCAAACGTTTGCCGATCTGTTCCTTTACTGGGATATGGTTTGTGCGCGTTCTGGAATACGGCCCGCGAGTTAGATTATGGTTGTGTCCCAAAAAGGAAGTGCTTATTCGCTACCTTACCCGAACGTTTTGGAATAGCTACCGTCCTTACTCTCTTTTTCCAACGCACAATATCTGCTGTTAGCGGTGCCCTTATTTTTCAGGGGGTTTTGTTGCCAGATACGCCTAAACAGCACAATAGTTTAAGACATAACTAGAGACCTGTAAAATTCGCGGATTCATTTCGCGATAGGATAGAGTGCAAATACTTTTGACATTATTTTGCTTCAGTGTTTGGGTCACAGTTTATCTGAAGGACTCTGGGCCAATGAAAAATCTTAAACAGAACATGAGCGAATCACGATCATTCCAGTCAACAGGTGTTACGAGTCGGTAACCAATCAGCAGATGTAATTTGCAGCAGTGCATAGAGGATCATGGAGTCTATCCTTTAGGGATTTTAAATCGCGAATTTTGCAGGTATCTAGACATAACTATATTATGTAATTTTTTTTAATGTACCTACTACTAGGTAACTTCTCCCTGATGATGGCGACTGCAATGTCGACCGAAACGTCGGTGAATTATTCGCCAAGGACGCGGCTACAACCCAGAAGCCAAGCTACTGAATTTCAAGTCAATTGTATCAGCTTTTTTTGGTTTAATTATTTCTTACGGGCAGACTTCAGAATAAAAAATTATGATTGGTTATTCTTTTGGTTATATAATTTTCTAATATTAAAAATATTTGACATATAATAATATAAATAACAGAAAATGTGACATGAAAATCTGTATGCAATTTTTGGGGACTGGAAATAAACGCTGTTACAATGACCTCCAAGATAGATTTAACTATTCTGTATGTACTTGGGCAAATTACACCTGCTCATTGGCTACTGACTCGTGACACCTGTTAACTGCGGTGCTTTTGATTCGATGCCACTTTTGTTGAAGGTTTTTCTTTGGCCCAGAGTCCTTCAGAAAAACAGTGGCCCAATCATTGAAGCAACATAAAGATAAACGTATTGTATTTTAAGGCTATTGTAAAATGAATCCGGGATATTATCCTGTCTCTAGTAATAATTAGAGACCGGAAAAATACGCGGTTTCATTTCGCGATTGGCTGGACGCCAAACATGTTTACCTTATTCCTGCTTCTGCTATTGGACCACAGTTGGCTAGAAAGACTCAGAACCAACGAAAAACCCACACATGTAACCCAGACACCAGGTCTTACAAGTCAGTAGCCAATGAGCAGGTGGCATTTTCCAGAGTACGTAGTGGACTATGTAGTCTATCCTAATTTTTCCAGTCCCTATTTATTGTTAGAGACTGGAAAAATTCGCGGTTTCGTTGACCTCTAGGATGGACTCCAAAATCCTCTACGTACTCTGGAAAATGCCACCTGCTCATTGGCTACTGACTTGAAAGACCTGGTGTCTGGTTTGCATGTGAGGGTTTTTCGTTGGTTCTTAGTCTTTCTAGCCAACTGTGGTCCAATAGCAGAAGCAGGAATAAGGTAAACATGTTTGGTTTCCAGCCAATCGCGAAATGAAACCGCGAATTATTCCGGGCTCTACTAGTAATAATTCGAAAATCACATAAAGACACTTAGATTCGATTTATTTATCTTGATGGACGCTGTGACAAACGTGAATAATGTCACGTAAAGGTTCATGGGCGTTCAACACAGTTGACACTGCTTACTGATGGAAATGTTCACAGTGTTGGCGTGACTAACGGCTCACGATTTAACCAACAGACAATCATCGTGCAATCATCAGATGAAATCTAAACAACGCAAGGGAGATAAAAAAAAAAAAAAAAAGTAGCTCGCATACAGTACTCGCGGGTTGGGATAAAGCAAAGCAGTCTTGCTCGACTTTCCTTTATACGACCGCCCGCCTCCGATGAAAGCGAGTTGGCAAACCAGAAGAGTGAGCCGATTTGCACGACCGAATCGGACGAGGGAGATTGCTATTCACATACCCCTGATCAGTTGCCGAACATATCCGAAGTTCAACGCTCGCGGTCGGGATGAAAAAAAATAAACTCCGTTTTGCAAGATTTCGTAATTTTTCTCACGATTATACAGTATTTTCAACTTATCTAATCCAACCTAACAAACCCTTTCATTTTAGTTGCAATTACCTAGACGTGCGAAAACCTACTTTAAAAAAATAAAAAATTTATATATTTTTTTCTTAACAAACATAACAAACCTCGCCTACTTGATGCAGTCATTTGAGTTCTGTGTTTTCGTATTGCGAAATGCTGTTTTAAATAAACCATATTTTATCTTGGACATAACCGGACTATGAGTTTATGTTTCCTTTAGTAAGTGGGCAACTTATGCGCCATGATTATTTTTTTTGTTATTAATAGTTGAAAACACTTTTTTTTTTTTTGGTGTGAAGCTTGCTGGTGAGATCTATGTAGTTACAAGTCTATGGCGTAGCAGTTGCTGTCATAACCGCTTTATAACCACAATCGAACTAAAATATAAAAAAAATTATATGAGGGGAGTTTACAAACAATTAATGACCGGAGACATTCACGGTTTCGATGACCTTCAGGATAGGATTCACAGTCCTCTGTATACTCGGGAAAAAAACGGCAGTTCATTGGCTGCTGACTTGTGAGTCGTCTCAACTGGTTCGTCTGTGGTTCGATACTTCTTTGGTTGAAGGTTTCTCATTGGCCCAGAACCGTCCATATGAACTGTGAGCCAATAACAAGAGTATCTTAAAGGTGTATGTAGTTGGATTTTAGCTTATCGCAGGATGAATCACCAAAATTTTCCGGTCCCTACAAATCCAGTTCGCACCTGACCTTTGAAAACGGTTACATTTCTTTTTGTACAGAAGTATTATTTTACTGATTTTTAGTGTCATCGTACCGTGTGATTTTTTAAAACTCAAAAATGCTCTAAAATATTAAGTGAAATTACATTAATGAGAAAAACTTTCCAATTCGTCAGAAAAGTGTTTAAATAGTATTTTAAGATGGGGTCTTATACGCCCTAACACTTTACCTCTCCTGCATTTGCTGTTGTCACAAATATTTTCAAAAGCCATTTACTAAGAGTTATATAATGAATATAAAAGTTCGCGCAATGTTTGCCATTGTTATCACTTGCGACCTTTCAACCCATTATATGACACGCAGTAAATATCTGCTGAAAATATTTGTAACATAACAAGTGCAAGAGAGGCATGGATTTAAATTTACAGAGATAGCAATTAACTATTAGTAATGGCGCGGGAGAAAATACCAACACCTTTGGAATCTGCGTTTTTTTTTTTGCGAAATTTCGGACTCTCCAATTAACTGGAAGGTATTCCACATCACCCGAAATTCCTTCGGTCATCCCACCCTAAGTCTCTCCTTTCCTCCCCACCCTACCCCTCCCCTCCCCACCCCACCCCTCCCCTTCTCAAACCTCCCAAACTCTGTTCTCCTCTCTTCTCTCCCCTCCCCTCCTCTCCCTCTTCCACCCCAAAAGCGAAAGGAAGCTAGATCTGTTACTGTGCCGCAGTTGCAGTTGCACGGAGGTATAAATTGCAGCGTGCAGTTGGACACCACCGGGTGTTCACATTCTGAAAAGTCAGGGAATTTGAAATTGATAAGGGAAAAGTCCAAGGAATTTACTTGAAAGACTCTACAAAGTCATGGAAAATCATCGGTGATAGTAATTTGAGGGGGGAAATATCATGCTCCGGCATGCCATCACACAGAATTTTATCACGTGTTTATCTTTTCAAGATGGTGTATTAGTGTATACTCCCTCACACTGTAACATGGCGTTGTAAGGTTCTGGTTGAAGTAGTACAGCAATAGGGATTGGTTTTTTTTTGTTTCAGAAAATTTTAAAATTAGGTATGTTATTTTTTTAAAAAAATCCGGTGAATTTTGTAGTGGAGAAAAGTCATGGAGAAGTCAGGGAAATTTTTTTTCTACAAGGCTGAGCGGACATCCTCTGTGCGAAGCTGTCCGGTCTGAGCTACGCCCCCATCCACCCGGGTCGTGGAGGGGAGGTTGCTGTTATCTCCACATCGCGCGGGCGGCGGGCTGTTGACTCAACAGTCTGACTGGCAGGCCCCGCCAGATAGCGCTATCGGCTAGGACGTGTCTGCGCGCAGTCGCGGAGCAGTTGCTCTCGCCAATCTCCCATCTCCCTCCCTCCTCCCTCCCTCCCTCCACTAGTCTCCAGTCTCTTCACACGAGAGACTCATCTGGTGATTTATCAAGTTAAAATATATATTATAAACGAGAAGGAAAAAATCTGTGATCACACTAACTGAATATTATGTTATTGGAAAAAGTCGTAACTCGCCCTTTTCTTAGGAATTCCGGCAGTTACGTCCTTTGATCTGTTTCACTTTGTGCTCAAGGTAAAATCACAAGACTACAAAGTTGCGATACCAGGTGAATTAAACTTTTTGATTTAAGATGGGCACTTGTAAAAACTTGGCTGCAAGAGGTTCAATTTATGACGAATTTAACATGATAATTATTCATTTGTCATAAGGATTCTGTCGTATCACGGATGGACTTATTATTCAAAAAATATAAATATATATCGAACCCCTCCAAATGCCGACCCTGGGATCATAAGCCTCAGGCTCCAGAAATGGATCAAATACTAAACGGTGCCGTGACCTTTCGAAGGCCGGACACGTCAGTTCGTCTTCAAGGATGTATTCAGACTGCCTCCTCCTTCGCTCAATCCCTCTCTGCAGGTCCACCAACCATCGCCGCACAAACTCCTAGGCTCCGCCCCTACAGATTTGACATTACATGTTACTTAAAACATGAATATTTCCCCGATACATAAATACATTCATAATCACAAGTAAAATAAAATTAATGAAATTGATGTATCGCAATGTTGAGATACAAACTTTTATTTTCGGGATGTAAAAATTGCGGAATCCGTTTACAGATTGAATTTATTAAAGTATAAATTTTTATCAAAAGCATTTTAAACGTTGTCAAAGCACTGTTAAAGTTAAAGTTTGATTCTGCTTACTATCTCATTACATTTTTTTATCATATATTATGTTTATGCTATGTGTGGTTAAGTGTAAGAAAAGGCGTATCGCCTTAACTTCGCCACCAATAACGACGATAGTCAATAAATAATTAGAACTATTTTATTCGTGATTTTAGATGCATAGCTTAATTCTGCTTCCTATCCCATTACCTATTTTATCATATATTATACTAGTATTATGTTAATGTTGTGTGTGGTTAAGTGTAAGCAAAGACGTATCGCCTTAACTTCGTCACCAATAAAGACGATAGTAAATAAATAATTAGAACTATTTTATTCGTGACTTTTATATGTATGTATAGGAAAACGCGTTATTTTTTCTGTCGGAATTCCGTTTGTGTATGTTTTTTTTTGCCACTGTGCAGCAACGGTAAGTAGCGTGTTAGTTTGTTTTTGTTCGGATGCGAACCCGTGACCTCCCCGCAGCTGCGGAGGCTGTTTGACCGGCCCGGCTGCCTGGGGCGACACCGGCCTATGTGCAGGCGTGGGTGGTCCCCTCCCCCCTCTCTGCTTACATACTCCCCCTCCACACACAGTCGCTCCAGCGGTCAAGGACAGCCTTTTGCAACACTACCTGACGGCCGCGCCTACATACAATGCGCACGAGCAGATAAAGATTTTTAACAGAGCAACTTTTCGTTTTAATAACCGTGGCAACATAGTCTGGTAATTCTTTAATATTTATAAAAAAAGGGGGGGGGGGTTGTCTGCAAAGGAGGTACCGGAAGAAACACAAAGCATAGACGCCCGGGTAAGAATCCGAACCCAGTTAATACACGTAAATATTCAAATTTACAAATCTCTGGTTCCATTGGTGTACGGGGGAAAAAGAAATGGCATTATTGTGACAGGCTAACGGAGTGCTAACGTGTGCGCGCCTGGCCGGGATGTCGCCATCTGCAGAGGACAGCTGCGGCGCCGCGAGGGGTCACTTCCTTTGTCGCGTCGAGCGCCCCCCCCCCCTCCCCCCCTCCCCCCCTGCGCGGACAGTCGCGCGGGCGCTATTGACCGACCGCTGATCGAGTTAGCGAGTGATGTATGCGGGGGGCGCTATTGGGGTCCTCTCGTCGCGTTGATTCGGATTTATGCGCGCGATTTCGGGACGGGGAGGCCTCTGTTCTGTAAGGGCGAAGCCAGCAGGGCCCTCCCTTCAAGGGCTTAAATTAAAAATAACAAACCTAGCGAAGACAGCTACATAACGTTACAGAAACCCCTCATTTCCTCCCACGTCCAGCCCACACACAGAAGCTGCAGGGATTTGTGTTTGCAAGAAATCTAATTATTATTTAATGCCGGTTTTTTTTTTCCACGCGTGTTAGTTGTAAGCATGTCTTTCATACGAACTTGACGTGTGTGTTTCATGTATTAAATAACAATATACGTGTATTAAGAAAAAAAAAGTATCAAAAACCAATCTAACGGAAACCCTAAACTTAAAATGTTGGTTTTCTCTCCTCAAGTAAACTTGTGTGTAAACTTTGGCCTTCTAAAATTCTAATGTTCCCTGATATTTTGTTGTGACAGGTTTATTTTAAAACACAATTAAAAAGAAAATTTATATATATATATATATATATATATATATAGTGGTTATACTGGACATAAGGGACCCCTTCTTTTCAAAATACAGGCAAAAATGTATACTTATTTGGATTCTGGTCTGTTGCGAAATGAAACGGCTAATTTTTCCGGTCTATATGATTTACATACTAATTTCAATTAAATTCTTATTTTTCCCATTTTTATCTTGTTTTCACAGAAAACTAGACGAACAAGGGATATCAAAATGAAGACCGTAATGGGACCCTGGGTGTTTGCCCCCAGCCTGCCGGTACCTGGAGTCACCCCTGCGTATTGTATTAATAGGGGCATATTCTGCCCCCCCCCCCCCCCTCCCGAAAGGAATTCTAGACCACCCGTATGTTAAGCGGCCATGCCTTCTTGATAGAGACCTGCCAAATTCGCGGATTCATTCGGTGATAGGCTAGAATTCAAACACATATACCTCATAGATAATTTTGCTATTGGCTTACTGTTCATCTGGACGAATCTCAACCAGTTATAAACCCTCAACCAAAGAAGGATCGAATCACAGACAAACCAGCTGAGACGATTTACAAGTCGGCAGCCAATGAACTTGCGTTATTTGCCCGAGTGTACAGGGGTATGTGCAGTATATCCTGAAGGCCATCGAAACCGCGAATTTTGCAGGTATCTACTTATTGATAGGGCCATGCAGATTTCGCGAAAAGATTTCGAGACTAGATTAAAGTTAAAACACTGTAGCATCGTCTGTCTTTCGTGATTGGGAGAGTTTCTCCCAGGTACATATCGATTGTAACAACACCAATCACAGTGATTCAGTGCGGAAGTAAACGCATTCTGAATGGCTCGGTCAAATAAGGCAACGACTTTTCTTGCGGACGGCCGCTAATCACAAGGAAGAAACCACAGGTGCGGGTATACCTTGTTGCAGTCTAATAAGGGTTCAGATCTTTTTCGCGAAAAATGCCTGCCCCTACTTATTGAGTCTAATGAGTGTCCAGATATTTTTTTTCGCGAAAAAAAGCCTACCCTTATGTTGGTAGTGACTGGAAAAATTGGCGGTTTCGATGGCCTTCAGGATAGACTACACAGACCTCTGTACACTCGGGCAAACTACGCCGGTTCATTGGCTGCTGCCTTGTGAGTCGTCTCAACTCGTTTGCCTGTTATTCGATAGGTAGGGGCGCAGGCATTCTTCACGAGAAAAAAAATATCTGAGCGCTTATTATACTGCAATACGGTATACCCGCGACAAATATTTCTCCCTTGTGATTGGCGGTTGTCTGCGAGATAAGTCGTTACCTTTTTTTTTTTTTTTTTTGATCGAGCCACTCAGCACGCGTTTGCTTCTGCATGGCATCACTGTGATTGATAGACATGAACCTGAAAGAAATTCACCCAATCACGGAACACAGACGATGCTACAGTGTTTTTTTTAACTTCCTGCTAGTCTCAGAATATTTTCCGCGAAATATGCATGCCCCTTTGGCTGAGGGTTTTTGATTGGCTCGGAGTCTTCCAGGTGAACAGTGAGCCACTAGCAAGAGCGTCTTAAAGGGGGGATTTTTAGCCTATCGTGAAATGCATCCGCGAATATTTTCCGGTCTCTTATTTGTTGGTCAATAGCTCTCCCCCCTCACTCCTTTACCTGGGGCGGGTCAAGTTCCTCCGCGACCGGTTGGTCGTGTTTCCCCCCCCCCCCCCCCTCCGTGTCACTCCCCGGTGACCTCCCGCCCCTTTTTCTGGGTCCCTGGACGGCGATCTGGGGCGGGCGGGGTTGACCCCAGCTTGCCGCCGAGGAGCTGGTCTCCAAGACACCGCGGTGTCCCCCTCCCCTCGCGCTAGCAGCAGGAGGCGTGCACACCTTCATGTGCAGGAGACCCTGTGCTTCCAGTCTAGACTCCTACTCCAAATTCACTCACGCTTTCCCATTGGCTAATCAGCTTACAAAAATACGCACAGTCTTTGGTTGCTTGACGGTTACAGACATTACTAGGGGCATGCATATTTCGGCAAAAGATTCCGGCACTTGCTGAAAGTTAAAACACTGTGGCATAATCGGTGTTCCGTGATTGGGTGAGTTTATTTCAGGTACGTGTCCTCTGTTAGTTCACCAATCACAGTGATTCAGTGCGGATTCAAATGCGTCCTGAGTGGCCCGGTCAAACAAGGCGACGACTTATCTCGCAAACGTCCGCCAATCACAAGGAACAAAACCGCTGGCACGGGTATACCTTGTTGCATTCTAATAGGCGTTCAAATCTTTTTTGCGACAAATGCCTGCCCCTAGACATTACGTGTGTATTCATACAAGTATTAAAGTAAAATTTTAATTAATAATGAAATATATCGAAAATTTACGAATGAGATACCGGAAGTTTATTTAAAGATGCAAACCACAACCTAGAAGATGTTTCACAACAAACGTAAACAGCCCAGCATAAAAAAAAAAACAAGTTGTGACTTGCTTGAACGGGAGTGTGGAATGAAAAACAAACACAGCTGTCATTGAAAAGGGGAGGGTAAAAAAAACTCGGCCATTCAACGTTGCGTGACTGGAAGTCCACACAAAAAAAAAGAAGAAACTCCTGAGCTTGCTTCGCACGTGACGCCCGGTGCTGACGAAGCGCATGCGCAGGAGGTTTGTTGGCGATTCAAACACGCCGCGGACAGGAGAAGCAGTTTGGAGTCAGCAGTGTTGGCGGGCGGAGGTGGTTCAACCACGGACACGTGCCCCGTCCGAATGGGGAACATTGGCCTCTGTTCCGTTAAACCACACTCGTGCGCACTATGTACAACTGCTTCGTGTTGCTGATGGACCGCAGTGCTCTCGTCACATCCTTGACCCTGATCCAGTTACAAACAAGGAGATAAAGTGTTGTTTGGTCGCGTGTGACTCCATCGACCAGTAAGAACTCTAAATCATGCTACATTATGGTTGAGTCTGGCCTGGAGTGAAATGAATCCGCGAAAATAATCAAGGACTTGATTTGTAGAGACCGGAAAAATTCGCGGTTTCATTTCGCTGGAAGCCAAACATGTTTACCTTATTCCTGCTTCTGCTATTGGACCACAGTTGGCTAAAAAGACTCAGAACCAACGAAAAACCCTCACATGCAACCCAGACACCAGGTCTTACAAGTTAGTAGCCAATGAGCAGGTGGCATTTTCCAGAGTACGTAGAGGATTTTGGAGTCCATCCTAGAGGTCAACTAAACCGCGAATTTTTTCCAGTCTCTAACAATAAATAGGGACTGGAAAAATTAGTGGTTTCGATGACCTTCAGGATAGACTACATAGTCCTCTGTATACTAGCGTAAATAACGCCACTTCATTGGCTGCTGACTTTACGAGTCGTCTCAACTAGTTTTCCCGTGATTCGATTACTTCTTTGGTTGAGGGTTTCTCATTGGCCCAGAGTCGTCCAGATGAACAGTGAGCTAATAGCAAGAGCATCTTAAAGGTACCTACATGTACGTAAATTTTAACTTATCACGAAATGAATCCGCAATTTTTTCCCTGGTCTCTATGAATGAAAAATAAATATAGGCATTGATTTTTCGCGAAACAATGTGTTCGCTTACTAGTCTGCAAAACTCTATTTCTTTGTCAGTAGGTATATTTCCGCTTTGTGATTGGCGGCCGTTTACGAGAGATGCCATTGCCGTATTTGGCCATGCCATTTAGAACTTGTTTGCTTAAAATTGCTGTGATTCGTGTGCCGACATTAGGCATGCACCGGATAGAATCTCAACCAATCACGACACACGGGTGATGAATGATACAGCGTTTTAACACACAACCTGTCTCGAAATCCTTTTGCGGAAAAATTCGCGAATTAACTTCACGATTGGCTAGAATTCAAACTTTCTACTGTTATCTGCGATTGGTCCACAGTTTGTCTGATAGGCTTTAAGTGTTTTAGTTATTTAGTTATTGAATCATAGGCCTCCCAGTTAATTAGTCTTAAAGGCCAGAAGCCAACGGGAGTGTGAAATTTGTCTGAGCAGTCAGACAATTGTGGACTTTATCCCAGATACAGTTCCTGAAATTAGAACACTTATAGTTAATGCCATGCGTATTCCAATCCACGCTAGACTCAACATGCATATATAAAAAGTAATTTTAGAGTGCTCATTGGTCGACAGCAAAGTCAAAACCTGTGGTGGGTTACACAATCAGCAATCACGTGTGATCTTCAAGAGCGTGTCAAGAGCATTATAGTCCAATCATCAACGTGAAGCAGATGTAGATGTTCTTCAAGTCTACTTTTCCACCCACTGAATGGATGCTCTACTTACAGTCTGCGGCATGTAGCTTGTCTCAAATTTCACAGTTCATAAAAGTCGTGTATCCTTCGGCCACTTGTTTTTGTGTCAAAAGTATTTGTAAAAGAAATACTCGTTGTTGCCAGTGTCCCTAAACAAACTTTTTTTTGTGCAAGTGCCACTGGAACGGTATAAATTTGAGACAAGCTACGTGGCAGGGACTGTACAAACGATGTTTAGAATAAACTAACTTTTTAACCGTGGGTGGGGGGAGTGAGTTGAAGAATGCGCACTGGACCGGCGCGCAGTGTTTTGTTTTGAGACGGTCTGACGGGTGGCTGGCATGTTTGTGACTCTTTCAGTAGGGAGGGGGGAAGTCCGCACATAGTCCGCCATGTTGGAATGCGCGCAGATAGCGCGACGCCAGGGTCGCGAGTCACGTAGCACGTCGCGAGAGTGGGCGTGTGAGTTGTCGGTAGCGCAACGGATGATGACGTGAAGAGTTGCTGTTTAGGGAGGGGGGAGTTCCAGCGAAACGTAACCCAGCACCGGTCAAGTCTTTGTCTCCGGACACGTCGCCTCCGTCAGCTAGGACCTCGTTAGAACCGGCTCCTTCACACTGTCAAACTGTCGGACTTTCGCTTCGAAACTCTGTCACACTGTCAAACTTTCGCTTCCAACGCCATCATAAATTTGAAGGGTTATGACGTCACCAAATAAAAATTGGTCGTCTGTAAAGTCAGTTTACGGACGACAGTTTAAAGTGACAACGTCATAGCAAAACATTGATGAAATGATTGCATACTTGTATGAATAAATTTGAATCAGTTTTATTGAATTATCATTATTTTGTATGGATACAAAGAAGGAGTGAAATGAAATCTACAATTTAATTGATAAATTTACTTTTATTTGCACTCATTAATTCAAATATGTTTATTACTTTAACGAAGAGATTATTTTAACAATAACTTTTATACATGTTTGCTATATAACTTCTTCCAATCTGTGTTATTCTGTTAAGGATAGGACGATGATAGGAAAAGTAGGAAACGAATGGGAGTGTTTCAAGTTTAATGTGCCTCGAAAAAGTCAAATCTATGGTTGTTCCAATCGAGTGGAAGAGAGATAGATGCGGCGCAAGCGTACAATGAGATTAACGGGATAATGTGCGTAACGGGATAATGTGCGTAACGGGATAATGTGCGTAACGGGACAATGTGCGTAACGGGACACTTTCGTGCGTGCAGCCGGCGTTAATCGATTTATTAGACGTCACGTCAAAAAGTCACTAGCGCAGCCATGTTCATTGCCGCTTGAGTGCACAGCGAAAACGGAAATGACTTTTGAAGTAGCTTGGCTTCTGGGTTGTAGCCGTGTCCCTTTGCGAATAATTCACCGACGTTTTGGTCGACATTGCAGTCGCCATCATCAGGGAGCAGTTACCTACTGCTACAACTCAGAAGCCAAGCTACTACAGACAATGGCCGCGAAAGACTGCGAACATTATTAGGAAATGACTTTTGTTTTTCCGTTCTAGCAAATCTTTCAAATGGCTTAGTTCTCACTGGAGAATAGGAATGTTATAAAAGTAAAATAAAAAGTGTGTTAAAAAACTAAGCACATTTATTTTATATTTCCGTGAGTAGTAATGTGTCTTAAATAGAAATATGTTAAAACTTGAAGAACACATCACTTCTCGTGTAAGTGATGCATTATATTAATTTACATTTTTCATTTAGCTCGTTCGATGCGTTATTTTAATATAAAATAATGATAGATTGAACGATTTGAGCTTGTTACGTCCAGTAGTTGCGCTATCCTCCTTAAGTGTGTAACAAATATACAAATTTCGTTACTATAAACAATTAAAACAAAAAATAAACGAATATATGATTCTAATATACGAGTTGATTATAATTTTTTTTATGTTTTAATTTAGATTATTAACTAAATAAACATCGGTAAAACGTTTTAGTTGTATTAGCTTAAAAAGTTTTATATCTTGTTTAGAAAACAGCGTCACGCAATAAATACATTTTAAAAAAGGTGCCGCTTGGTGGGATGGGAGGTCCCCTAGAGTTCCGGCTTATCTCGTCGTCGCGAACAGGTTTTCATTTTTTTTTTTTTTGCGAGATGCCGGTGACAGTTGGCGAGCATGCGGGGGGTTGGCGGTACTGCCCCCCCTCCCAGTGAGGCCTGAACCGGCGGCGCTGGTGTATCGTGTTGCAGCCCAGTGTAACCTGGCCCGCCAGCCCTCGCGCCTTATTAACACCCGGTCCCGTCAGCCACCACGCACCGGCCTGTCTGCTTGCGGAACTATATATATATATATATATATTTTTTTTTTTTGAAGCGAAACATCTTGGAAATTCGATGGAAGTAAACTTTCAAGGCCGAATTTTTTATGGAACGTTTTCGTGAAACATTTTTTTTAAACGTTTCTGACGCCAAAGAAATAGGTATAAAGAGTGTAGGTTTGTATTACCGAAGAAGTTTCACTTCTATCACGTGTACTGAGTTACACGCGCTCTTTTTTTTTTATTTGGTGTGTTATTAGTAGGGACTAGAATTATTCGCGGTGTAATAGACTCGCCATGGGGTGAATAAATTAATTTTATTTCGGTAGCCAAATATTTTACGTTGTGGCACACCAGAAATACAGAATCTCATACTCATTTATATAGCGCATGCTTTTTTTTATTACTACAAAACACTGCCTTATAACGGTTACTTTGAAATTATTGAACGTAATATTTGTCAGAAATGTATGGACAAAAACGGCGTTACTGTTAGTAATGAATCTGCAGCCGTAGATTGCTGATCGTTTCTGACTCATCGTGTATTTTACTTACATTTATACGTACTTTAAGTAAATTAACTTGAACATAAATGGACACGAAACCTCTTGAAACTAACAAAATTTTGAAATGCTGTTCATTTAACATGGCGTAGTTTTTAAGATAATCCAGTTGTCTGGAACTACGAAGAACTTTCGTTTATTTTAAACGTAAGGGATAGGTATATAGGTATATACTGAAATATGACATCTTAGTTAAATTTACTTTTAAGCCAGGCTCATTTTTACAGATTATTGTTTTATATTTGGCTTATTTATAAATTATATATATTTAATTTAATGGAGAGGCTGAAGTTAATATTAAATGACTGCTAGAAATATTTCCCCTTGTGAAATAATAATTGACGTTTAGTACTTAATTTATTTATTTTGATAATGACTACACTTTAATAATACTGTCAAGAGCAGGGCCGCAACTAGGGGGGAGCAAGCGGGGTATACGCCCCGGGCGCAAAGCTGTGGGGGCGCCGAAATCGCTTGCATTGTAATTCCTACTACAACGGTAACTGGTTAAAAGTTTTTTAACTTGCATGCCAGGAATGTCTAATCTGATTTACAATATAACGTCTCAACATATTTATTTTAAAATACTCCGAGAAAAATGTTAAGTTCATCATTGACATAAAAAATTGTAAAGGGAGAAGTTAGAATGTTTTAATGCGTCCTCTATACGAATACAGTACAATGTTGTCATAGAGAATGGTACCACTGGCTGTGAGGAAGCAGTGGCGATGGAATAGTGAATGCCTTAAAATCCCGATTTCAGGCTCTTCAAGCAATTAATGAAAAGTTTAGCTTTTTAAATGGGAATAACATCTACAAAATGGAAGTTAAAGATTTGAAGCCTGCAGCCAAATGCTTGTCTGAAACATACAAAGATGACATCAATGGAGAAGAAATAGTTCAAGAAATGGAAAGTTTTAAACATCATACCTTGGCAGTTGATGACACTATGAAAACAGCATCTGCAGCGACCCTCTTGAAGCTCATTCACGAACATAGAATTAATTGAAGAAGGATATCCAAACCTGACCACAGTCCTTAAGATATTTTTTTTTACTCTTCCTGTAGCAGTCTTCAAACGAAAGAAGTTTCAGCAAATTGAAAAAGAAGTTTCAGCAAATTGAAAATTGTAAAAAATTATTTAAGAAATAGTATGATGCAAGACAGATTGTCTAATTTGAGCATTATTTCCATAGAACACAAGAGAGCATCCTCTATTTGCTATGATGATATCATCAAAATCTTTGCTGCAAGAAGGTCTCGCAAGTTGAATTTGAATCTTTAAAAAAACATTTATGACGACAATTTAATGAACAAGTCTAGTGATTATACTGACTACTTGGGTTCATGCATGGAAGTTACAGTAACACAGAAACTGTTACATGTAGGTATGGAAAATGCTTAAATAGCACCATTTTCTCGTGGGAGGGCCCCTGGACCCCCCGCTTTATTGGTGTGGTATGTGCAAAAAAAGATGTGGGGGGGGGGGGGGCCCTCATGAATCCATTTATGCCCCGGGTGCCAGAAACTCTAGTTGCGGCCCTGGTCAAGAGACACTATTCTATAGTTTTAGAAGAAAATTTTAATTTGTGTTAATTTGAATTTCCAATATTAGACTATTTAAAATTGGACTGAGTAAAAAACTGATAACAAGTTGGCGTCTGTCTATTTCCATCTTCCCCCGACCTCCAAGTGGATTCTTAGTTGAAATGGCCGTAAATTTATTGCAATTTCTAACCAAGTAGGAACGTTACACTTTAAATATCTTTAAACTGTAAATACCTTTTTTTAAAAATGACTTTACACGACAAGTAATCTAATCATGGTTGTTTTTTTCCTGTTGGTTTCTTTAAGCCCACTTTCCTGTCGCAGCTGATAGCGAAACATTGTGCTGTCATGATGTCAAGACTCATTACGAAAAAACAAATATCGCGAAATAGTTCAGAAGTGACGTGTCGGCTCAAAAGTCGTAACGGTATTAATCTTACGTGATAAAACAAGAGTTTTCGCGGAAATATATATGTATTTTTTTATTTGCCTCCATCACGAACACGTACTGCAACAGGCGGTGGCTTACCGCGTTGCTGACTGCGTTGTTCATATTAGTGTCATGGCTAGAGACAGGAAAATTTCGCGGTTTCATTTCGCGATATGCTAGAATACAAATGTGTTTAACCTTTTGCTGCTTCAGTGATTGGACCACAGGCTGTCTGGAGGAATCAGAGCCAATGAATAATCCTTAACGAAAGAAGTATCGAATCAAAAGCATTCTAGTTAATAGTCGTCACGAGTCAGTAGCCAATGAGCAGTTGTAATTTGTCGGAGTGCATAGAGTATCTTGTAGTCTGTGGAACCGAGGCCATACCTGACACAACTTGTGTAGACACGGCAAATATTCGCGGTTTCATTTCGCGATAGGTTAAAATTAAAACCATTGGAACATTGAGCATTTTCTGCGATTGTCCCTCAGTTTACGTGGACTGTGAGCCAGTGAGAATCTCCAAACCAAAACCCTCTATTTGAGCAGTAATGAATAGGAGTCATTCGCCCAATTGTGTAGAGGACTATGGATCTAACATGTAAATCTTTGAAACTGGATTTTTTTTTTTCCCAGTCTTTACTAATGATTAGAGACCGGAAAAATTCGCGAATTCATTTCGCGATAGGGTAAAATACAAATCGTTATACCTTAACGCTGCCTCTGCTATTGGCTCACAACTCACCTGAATGACTCTGGACCAATGATAAACACCCAACCAAAGCTTTATCGAATCACAGGCTGCTGCTACGCTGGAACGTCTCACAAGACAGTAGCCAATGAGTGGGTGGCATTTGACCAAGTGTACGTAGAACTATGGAGTTCATCCTACAGGTCATTGAACCCGCGAATTTTTCCGGTCCCTACTAATGATTAGTAGGTAGACCGGAAAAATTCGCGAATTAATTTCGCGATAGGCTAAAATACAAATAGTTATACCTCAGTGCTGCCTCTGCTATTGGCTCACAACTCACCTGGATGACTCTGGGCCGATTAGAAACACCAAACCAAAGCTTTATCGAATCACAGGCTGCTACGTTGGGACGTCTCACAAGACAGCAGCCAATGAGTGGGTGACATTTGACCGAGTGTACGTATAACTATGGAGTTCATCCTACAGGGCATTGAACCCGCGAATTTTTCCGGTCCCCATTAGTAGGACATTTATTTTTCTGCGAAAAAAAACCAAAGACTCATTAGACTGCAATAAGGCATGAGTGCGCCAGCTGTTTCTTCATCGTGATTAGCTGCCGTCTGCAAGAGAAAGAGAAGCCATCGCCTTATTTGACCGGTCCATAGAGGGCGCGTTTGCTTTCTACAATGAATGGCTGTGATTCGTGTCCCAACAGTAGACACGCACCTGAAAGAAAAACAGACAACGCTGCGGTGTATTTAACTCTCGGCTATTCTGGAAATACATGTCCCTACCTCATTACTAGAGACCTGCAAAATTCGCGGATTCATTTCGTGATATGCTACAATTCAAATAATTATACCTTAGCGCTGCTTCTGCAATTGGTTCACTGTTAATCTGGAGTAATGAGGGCCAATTAAAGACCCTCGCTCAAAGAAGTGTCGAATCACAGACACTCGGTCGAGACGACTCACAAGTCAGCAGCCAATGAACAGGTGGCATTTGCCCGATTGTGTAGAGTGTAGTAGAGTCTATCCTGAAGGTTCTGTTCCATTTACAAAAAAACAATATATTGTGTGCGTGAATTCCATGCGTGACAGAAGTGAAACTTCTTGCTCGTGTATAGTTAGGTATTGGCTGAGGTCGCATATGAAAAATAGCTAGAGACCTGCAAAATTCGCGGATTCATTCGGTGATAGGCTAGAATTCAAACACATATACCTCTTAGATAATATTGCTATTGGCTTACTGTTCATCTGGACGAATCTCAACCAGTTATAAACCCTCAACCAAAGAAGGATCGAATCTCAGACAAACCAGCTGAGACGACTTACAAGTCGGCAGCCAATGAACTTGCGTTATTTTCCCGAGTGTACAGGGGTATGTGCAGTCTATCCTGAAGGTCATCGAAACCGCGAATTTTGCAGGTCTCTAAAAATAGCTAGTATGCATGTATACAAGTGTGCAAGTCATGTAAACCTCTCCCCTGCCGATTCCTCTCAACCGGTTCCCCCACCGCGAACCGAACTATCCCCCTCATACGATCGAAATTTTCGTAGCAACAGAAAATTGTAGTCCCCTCAGCAAAGAAGTTGCAGTGAAGGATATCGGCGCGGGGAATGTTTGCAGAAATCTTTGCCGTTATCGCGCGGGGTCTGATAGCGCTGTTTGCTCTAACTGTCCGTCACCTGCCTGAAGGACGGGCGTGATCGATGATGCGTTATCTACTCCCAGGGTGAAGGGGGGGGGGGAGATTATAAGTTAACCCATCCATGCTGGTGGGAGGGAGGATTATCTGTAAGCACGCGCTGTTCAAAGGTCGCGATAACAAACCAATCACGTATCACGTAACAAGGTCGTCTCATCACTTTGCGTCACGCGCACAGTGCTTCGTAGCAATTTTCGTAGCAGTGTGACAGATGTATGAATGGGATTAACGCGATTTAAAAACTGTTCCAGATATCCGAGTGTTGTTTGTTTACGTGAAGCATTTAAGGGTGTTGTATCCTAAATTAATTTGCTTGTAATATATACATTTTTTTGTTTTTATATAAATTCATATTAACCACTTTTTTTAAAAAGGCTTTCCTACTAAAGAAGTTCTTATTAAATGATGATTATGAAATTTTCTGAAGCCAAATTTTTACTCCAGTCCAATCGTGTGGTACACAGTTTTGGATTGGTAGCCTTCGACTTTAAACACGTAATATTTAGTGTTCTTTTCATAACTCAATAAACATTAAGCTCCCCCAAAACTCTGGAAAACTAAGTTACTATGAGTAGTTATGTTTATGAATTTCGTTTTCAATCCGTATTTTTAGAAATAGAAAATGGCAAAATGGCGTATAGTCAGAATAACCAAAATTAGACATGAAACTTCCTGTAGAGATTCTTGAAAGCACTCAATGAACTTGTATTACACCATTATCGTCAAGTTTCCGCCATATAATGTTATTAAATACCACTCGAATAGCGCATATATATATATATATATATATATCCTATGCATGACGAGAAGACTGCGAGCCAGCCCACAGATTTGCGCTTAGAGATCACACCGCGTTAGAAGCGTCAGCGAGCGTCGACCTTACACTTTAATTGTTTTTTGTAACCTAACTAACCGTCCCCAATATTTAAAGTATTTTTAATGACCCTAACCTGACCGATTGATTGATTTTGTAACATTTACACCTCTCTTAGGCACTCGTTCAAATGTTAAACTACTAACATAGTGGAATTTTTTTTATTTTCAGAAAAGTGACATCCTTCAGAATTACTAAACCAATCAACATAAAACAGCTAACCAAATACAGCACATACATTATAAATGGAATTTAAAATTCCAAAACTAGACGGGTTAATTTTATGTAAACAAAGAGAGAAAAAACCCGATGAAGAAAAAAATTTACGTGCCCAGTCTTTCCGTACTTGTCAGTGATATGTAACAATCACCTTGGTAACAAGCAAATAAATGCATTGTGTTCTCATGTTGCAGACACACTTACAATGCAAAACTCGGACACGAATTTCAACGTACAATTCTTTAAAGTAACGCGTGATAAATATTTGCGCAAATTGTGTTTTCAACTACATTTCTTGACGCGAATCACACGCAGTTTCCACACCCGCCGCTAGAATTCGTTGCCGTGACAACTATATAATGAAACAGTTCCGATAAAAACGAAAAAAAAAATGACTAAACCCCGACTTCGGACGTGATTTTCGACAAGGAATTTTATTAAAATATTGCCCATCTTGTTAAAAAAAATTCATTAAGCAGTTAATACTTTGAAGTTTCCTTTATCTTCATGGACTTGGGTTCGCGCCATCCGCCACAGATTGCAGCATCGTGTTGTTACACATTTCCGTCCCATTCACGAAGTACTCCAAATGTTGCGCAACATGAAACCGAAGACGCACGAACGCGGCCGCGGGACTGCGAGCTGACCCCGCCGCAGTCCCGACTGACCCAGTTCCCTGGCTTCTAGCTTCTCTCGCGCTGCCCCCAGCCTGCCTGCGGTTCAAACAAAAGGGGGAGTCTATTCCTTCCCCCTCCATAGACTTTCCTGTTTCTCACTCGGCCAGACATAACGGGCTCCGCTTAGCGCTGCGGGCACACCGCCCGAGACAAAGTTTTCATCCGCGCACACCACCAACGCAAAGTTCTACGCAGAATAAAAAATACATATATCTGCACTAAGACGTTTGTTTCTGAAACTGGAATCTGTTCCCGTCATCAGGCACAGACAGATGTTCGTCGTATGAAACCTACTGTGGGCATCTGTGCTGTCGTCTTGTCCTGTCCATAATACCTGTTTTGTTTCATCGTTGGGTCCATCTGTTGTTATTCTTTATTACTTTATTTTTTTCACCCAGCGTTTCCCGGACTAAACACATCATAATATAAGGAACAGCACTGCCGAGTTTCAAGTCTGAGGGACACCCACTTCAAAAACGGTAAAATTTTTATTTTAGAATCCCATGGATTGCACAATCTCGATGCATCAAGACTACGCATCAGCAAACCCGGGACGCCAATCTTCAGCTTCATTTTTTTGGGGGAACCCAGGTAACCCCTTGGCAAGACGTGACGGACTCACCAAAGATAGCGCTTTACAAACTCAAGGCAACGCCATCTATTGCAGGATAGGAAGTTGTCAGACCTTACTATATGACCGTGTGGCGGACATATTGAAATGAAAAAAAAAAACTCACCGTTTATGTGTCTGCCTCCCATGATTTCCTAACATAAAACTGAATTTACTTCATTTTATCTTTCTTAGGGATGGAATTTCATAATTATATGTAGTCTACGCCACTATCCGGCCCATAAACTATCTATAAAAAAAATCATGTATATCCGTTGCTGCGTGAAAAGACAGACTCGCATTTATAATATTAGTAGGTACTTGGCCTATGGCAATAAAAAGAGTATAGAATGAAGTAGCTCGTGGTCGTTGAGGACGTGAAGCAGGGGAGCAGGCGTGCGCGGGCTGCTGCGGCGCCGGGCAACTCGGGAATGAGGCCGTCTCTGGGACGGTCAGCTGCGGCGAGGTGAAGGCCGGTCGACAGCCGCGCCTGGCCGCCTCGCCGCCTGCGCCTCACTGGGCCACGGTGTCCCCACTCCTCACCCCTCGACCTCCCTCGTCCTCCCTCGCTGCTCCTCGGCGGGAACAACGTGCAACCACGGTGCTGACATCTGTGGCGGATGACGCGAAGTTCACAGAGTGTTAGTAGTATTGACTCTCTAATGGATTTTTACAAGATGGGCAGAAGTTTTAAAAAAATAAAATTTTTCTTGTCGAAAGAAGGGATTTATTGGACTACAACGTTTAGTTAAAATGTTAAATATCTTTGACGCGATGTTCGTTCCGACACAATTTTACTGGTTGTTAAATTAAAGGTAGTGTTAAATTTCCTATTAGATTGAGAATTTTTCGTATCTTTATCACGGTCGGCGTTATCTTTAAAGGATTCTGTGTTAAATTTTGTGTCCGATTTTTTTAATTGAAAGTTTATTTGCAACATGAGAACACATTAATTGTAATGTTACCGAGGTTACGTGTTTGTAATTTTTGTGTGAATAAATTAAATTCTCTTTATTTGTACAACCCAAAAAGGTTAAAAATGTAACTTTGGCAGCTAATTATGCAAAAAGTATGCGCTGTAAATATTTTTCATTGCGTGAGAGTTAAACAATTGAAAAAGTCTACAAGTTTATCTGTAATTACTGTAAATATAAAATCTTGACCTGAAATGGGAGGCACGCCTCAGGGTTCTGTGCGTGGACGGTCCCACGAGTCGGCGCCGCCCGCATGGCAGCTCGCAGCTGGGTCGGGTTGCGACGGTCGGGAGATCTAGACTCCAGAGGAGGGGTGACCTAGATCCCCTCCGCGCGTGGGAGCGCGTCGTCCCCATGTTTCCTTTTCGCGAGGCCCGAGAGTTTCCTGTCTGTCCGTCGCACCGTTACTGGACTCCATCTGCCTCCCGTGGGCATCATGCAGCCTGCACCGGAGTTGGAGAACCATGAGGACTAGAGACCGGAAAAATTCGCGAATTCATTTCGCGATATGGTGAAATACAAATCGTTATACCTTAACGCTGCCTCTGCTATTGGCTCACAACTCACCTGGATGACTCTGGACCAATGAGAAACACCCAACCAAAGCATTATCAAATCACAGGCTGCTACGCTGGAACGTCTCACAAGGCAGTAAGTAGCCAATGAGTGGGTGGCATTTGACCGAGTGTGCGTAGAACTATGGAGTTCATCGGCGCTTCATCCTACAGGTCATTGAACCCGCGAATTTTTCCTGTCCCTAATGATGACCTATCACGGGGACATTTTGACTGGTCTAATGTTGTCTTCTAAGTTTATAACCCCATAATGCATTTGGGAAGGGGGAGGGAAGCTGGTTAACCTTTATCATTTTCATTTCACAGTTACGATTTCGCAAGCGCAAGCGGGCCCCATCAGAGATGGGCTTTTTGATTCCCATTGATTCCCGGGCATACCCCCTTCCCCATCCCCCATTCCTCCGGGATCTACGCCCATAATGTATAGGTACTTAAAGCTATGTTATTATCCGTGTATTTGTCTAAGAAAGATGTTAAAAAATTGTTTTCCTTGTTTTTAAGGCTGGCATCCATTAGCGAGCGCGTTTCTGTCCAAGACTTGCAGTCTATATTTCGGCTTTTAACACTTTTAACAACCAAAAGTAGTTTTTTTTTCTCTGGGATTGTTATGTTTCGGACAGGAGAGGGGGGGGGGGGGGGGGCCGTTACGTTATTTCCCGACTCGCCGAGCAGAGTCGCCTGTCTCTGAGTCAGTGAAGGTGGCGCTGGTCCCGAGCTCAGTGAGGCCTAGAACCAGCTGGGGGGTGTCAACCATGGCGGCCGGAGCTGTGTATAGAGGCCGCCAAGGCCCAGTCCAGCGACGCGGAGGGCGTCTGGACGCTGGTCGGCGCGGCGACGCCGGTGTCCTCCACCGACGAGTGGTTACTCGCCAGGCGAGTAACGTGACCATCAGTTTGTTCCGACCTTACGGCCGGCATTCTCACGGTCCCCTTCCATGTATGCACCCTAATATGGTAGGGTGGGAGTAGCGTTCCAGTTCGCTTTTTTATAAACATTCCAGAGCTTTTTAAGAAAACAGAACTGTTAGGGATCACCCCCTCTTGTTTGATCGGGAGGGTGTTATAGAGCTTCGGTAATTACCAGCGGCTGGGGCCACCAACCCAGCATAGTCACCGCCTCAGCCCATTTACCCCGCTCAGCTGACCAGACAGTCGGCTGTGTCCTGAGCCCTGAGACTTTGTCAGCACTGCTGGCGCCTACATCACACTGGGACCCCTCAAAACACCCAGTGAACCCGTGGTCCGGTGGAGGCCTGTCCAACCTCTGCCAGCTGTGTCGTCGCTCACCACGTCGACTCCGCACCAGCGAGTAGCACCCGGGTGTCGACACCAGAGCTGCCACCCAAGTCGCCGCTCGAGCGCGGGTTCGGATCCAACATCGCACGACCCGCCGCTCGCTGAACAGAGTTGTCACGAGGAGAGACGTCGAGAGAGGTTGCTGTCATATCGGAACACCAGCCGCTGGGCTCCGGGCCGCAGAGCTGGCAGACGGCTAGAAGTCCCAGCGCACGCGACGATATTTGAAAGGCCCCTCCCTGAATGGGATGATAGAATTTTATCCCCTCGGAAAGGGTACCTTTCATACTTTGGGTAGCGGTAGTGTAGCTTGGTAGAAACTGGAAAGGTACCCAGTTTCTACCCAGCTACACTACCGCTACCAAAAGTATGAAAGGTACCCTTTCCGATTTCTTAAAATGTTTCGGTTTTAATGCAAATATGCACTGGAAAAATATCACCTTTTTTTCATAGTATTTTTAATTAAGCTATAGGTACTAACCCAAACAACCGTCCCCAATATTTTAAAAGTATTTTTTTTATATATTGCTTATGATCTTAACCAATGAATCGTTACTTACGACATGATGCAAAACTAATTCAAATGAAATGTAAAAAAAATAATACTTTTTTAAATTCATAATTTATGACTTTGTTTGGACTATGAAAGAGCACAATTTTGAAAGGGTACCTTTCCAGTTTATTTTCTGCTGTGTCATTGTACAGAAAATCCTGAAAGGTACCCTTTCCGATGGGATACCTTTCCAGTGCATATTTGCATTAAAACCGAAACATTTTAAGAAATCGGAAAGGGCACCTGTAACCCAGCTACACTACCGCCACCAAAAGTATGAAAGGTACCCTTTCCGAGGGGATTCAATTCACCCCCCCCCCCCCCTTCCTCCACCCCTCTGAATTCAGCCGCACTGCTGGGCGGCGAGTAGCGATCATAAAGGATCGATTTTCACCATTCGTTTGTTTGCTGTAGTTATGAGACGCCAGACAGCAACGTAACTTCAATTGCTAAAGAACCTTAAAATAACGCGAATTTCGCAGGTTCCTTCTTATAGGTTTTTTTTTCGCTCTTGAGTCCTAGACTATGTCATTTTAGAGACATGCAAAATTCGCGGATTCATTTCGTGATATGCTATAATTCAAATCATTATACCTTAGCGCTGCTTCTGCAATTGGTTCACTTTTAATCTGGAGGACTGAGGGCCAATTAGAGACCCTCACTCATAGAAGTGTCGAATCACAGACACTCGGTCGAGACGACTCACAAGTCAGCAGCCAATGAACAGGTGGCATTTGGCTGAGTGTGTAGAGTGTAGTAGAGTCTATCCTAGAGGTCATTACGTGCAAGGCTGCGTACGATCTTTGAATATATATACTGTATAGAAGTCGCGAGTGGATAGGATTTACTCTACGTTTTTCAGAAGCGTATGATGAGCAGCTTGGGAACTTCACCGCTGCAGTGCGCTGTCGTAACGCCCTGTATCGTCTTAGTTGTTATTTACACGTTAGAGCGCAGCGCTGTCGCCTGCTGTCATACCCCGCACCCCTCATCCATCATTCACTGCAGCTCAAGGTCGTTCAACGGGAGGGGGAGGGGGTGTTTGAAGAGTTCGGCACTTGTCCGCTAGGGACCACGACAAGTCGATGCCCTAGAGATGGTGGCGATTGCGGCGGTGAATTAACCAACTACCTCAAAACCGTATTAGAAATTTTAACCTGGGCTGGCGACTTCTATACAGTATATATATTCAAAGGTACGATGCAGCAGGCACGGACTACGTGAGCTCACAGAGGGTAAAATGGAGGGGGCGATACCTTCGATGTAGGTTTATAATCGGTCGTCTATTCTTGTTCTGTGTTCGCTTCTTTATTTTTGTTGACGTGATAACGTCTTATGAATCGATGAACGCCGGCTGCACGCACGAAAAATTTTCACGTTCGGCCTGAGCCGAGCGTGCAAGAACCGGCCAACCACCGTGCGAGAAAATCTATAATATCAAACAGGTTAAGGCGAGCTTTTTAACTAATTGTTCGAGATTATATTTAAACAAATTATTTAAATTAAATTTGCAAAAAAAACTGTAAATAATATTTGAAAATAAAAAATATGCAATTTTTCATCAATGTTTTCTTATGACGTTATCACGTAAAATTATCGTCCGTAAACCGACTTTACAGACAACCAATTTATTTTTAATCTCGGAAGGGAGGTGGCTACGTGCCTGACAGTACCAGATGTTCCACAATAGGTGGCAGCATCGTCGCGAGAGAGGCTAGTGACTTGCGGCGTCTGAAACGCCCGCGCCGCGCCGTTAATTGCCGCAGGAAGTTGCGCCCGAAGCGGAAGCTCGGGTAGTGGGGGAGGGGGGTGGAGGGGGAGAAGGGGCTGCTATTTGCGTTGCCCTCCCCCTCCCCCCTACTCCCCACCAAGGGAAGCCACGGCGCCCCATCGGACGGAAGTGAGGCAACCCCGCGGACCGCGCCTTCGGCAAACAAGAAGTGCGTGTCACGCGCCCGGCGGAATATGGATGATAACGATCCTCCTGTAGGCGGGGGGGGGGGGGGGGGGGGGAGTGGTAGGGGTTATTTCCGTCCACGGAGCGCCGTCTGCATCGCGCCTATTCCTTAGTTTGCAGTGTGCTTTTAAATGGGAATGAACTTTCTCTTTCCAGTGCACGAGTCCTGCCATTAGCGCTGCCTTTGTTTCGGTGCGCTGTGTTGCCAGATGTACTCCCACAGAGCAAAAAAAAAAAACGTTGTAGACACAACTTTGCAATGCAATAAAAAATGCATCTTAAACATTTTGTCTTGTAAAGTAAAATTTGGAATGAGAATCTTGAAAATACATTTTATTTTTTTATATCATCACGAGTATCATCTGACAATAGACTTTTTTTTGTTATCATTTCTAAGGTATTTTATGTATGTGAAATATGCCGTCCTGGTTGCAAATATAATTCTCAACCATTTTGTATGACATTAAATATTATTATTTTCGCTCATTTGAGAAAAACACATAATTTTATGGAATACCATGTTATTAATACAGGGTTGCTACGGTCAGGGATGATAACAAATATATTTCGGAAATTACTATACAAATGAAACATCACACTTTCTTACAGGCTGTTAATATATACATCTTTCAATTTTTTTAATTAAGAAAACATGTTTGTTTTCTCCTGTTATTTTTTAACTCTGTCACGTCGCAAACACTACGGACAAACGGCATTTTTAAAACCACAATAAACTTCATCGCGTGACCCACGATTTCGACTAATCTATAGGCACTGATCTTTCTGTGATGTACATTGAGACGGATACTTGGGCGATTTTGACAAATATTTGCGAGAAATAGACGGAACAAATTCTAGCAAATTCCATGGCGTTCTCGGGATGATGGCCTAACTGTTATTAGAAATGATTCAAGCATTGCAAGTAAAGAAAAAAACTTTTATAGAAGAGGCTCAGAAAGAATCCCAACTATTAGAAGATAAAACCTCTTCAGTCACCAAGCAACAGCTTTAAAATGTTTTTTACTTACTTATCAGAATTTTTTGTTTTTAATCCCAGACGAAAACAGAAGGGTTTTATAAGTTTGACGTGTGTATCTGCGTATATGTCTGTGGCATCGTAGCTCCCAAACGAACGAACCTATTTTGATTTAATTATTTTTTGTTTGAAATGTGACTTCATCGTTAACATTTTTGTGCGAAGTTGCTGCTATCTCTATGATTTCGGCTGTATCAATTGTATCGATTGTTGCGAAACGTCCGCTAGAATGCGTTGAAACTGATTTTTAGCCTCGCTCAGGACACTGTTTTATTAAAACGGCTATCGATCTGTTCCCTTAAGGATTTGGTTTGGACACGTTTCTGTAGTACGGTCCGCGCGTTGGTAGTTTAGGTTATGGCTTGTATCTCAACAAGGCAGTGCCTTGTACCCAGACGTCTTGGAATACCGCCCTTAAAGCCACTGGAAACGAGTCGTTGGTGGTGTGGACCGGGTCGTTACCACAACGCCAAATGTCAAAATTGACCACAAACGCTGACAGATAGAAAACTGCTGTGTACCACAACGCCGAAATAACAACTGTATGAATTTGTGTGTGTTTCTTAAATGTACTTTAACGCCGAAAAACCACAATCAAACCTAACCTAACCTAACCTAACCTAGCGTAATATAACATAACCTAGCCTATCCTAGTCTAACCTAACCTAGTCTAACCTAACCTAACCTTTGTGGTAGTCCTGCAATGACATTTTTCGGCGTTGTGGACCGGGAGGAGACGACAGAAGTCGTTGAGCAACGTTGTGTGCGTTAGATAGCGCGGCGACCTGTTAGGACAGCGGCTATCTGCGCCAAGTCTCGGTGAGTCAGGGAGGTGCGTGTGTGCCTTCCCCTCCACCCTCCGTCTGAGACTCGGTCGCCTGGTCGTGACTCACCCCCGGTGGGCAAACTGTGGCCGCCCCGTGTACACACGCGCTCAGGAGTGTAACGGTCCCGCATCCTGTCCAGTAGCTCCTCCTTGGCACATCTTCAAGGACTCTCCTTTCTCTGTGGCCACGACGGCTTGGTGTTTCTCGGAAGCATGCGTCTGCAACCGGGATCGCAGCGAACCCCAGCGGAAGATAAGCTGCGTCCGACACACAACCCTACATCCCTTAGCAAATGCAGCCAACGAGCCAACAATTCAAAAGACGCATTTCTGATGGGCGGATTGTATCCGAATACTTTCACTGCTAGCGCCACCTATTGAGTCATCTACGAATATTCAGAAAATATTCCTAGATATACAGATACATATATACAGAAAATATTCGTTTTTAGAAAAACGTCCAATTAAAAAAATAATAATGTAGCGTGGATGTTACGTCAGCGATTAAAATAAAAATGTTGTAAATCTTAAAATGCTAAAAAGACACAATAGCATTAAATAAAAAAACTGTTAGTTTAAGTTTGCCTTTCGGTAATTTTTATAAAGTTTTTAATCTACATTTGAGTTATTACTTACGTTTATAACGTTTTATACTAAACTTATGCAAAAAAAATCTAAAGTAATACTATATACAAACAAAATAAAACACTATACCGAAGCTAATGGCTGTGGATGCGAAAGAACTCGTGCATGAATCACTGCGAAATGGGATCTCCATGAATAACACCTTCGCATTTAGTAACTTCAAGCAAAGCACAGATAACTATACCCGACGACAAGGCGTTAAAAAAAAAACCTAGCCAATTTCAAACACAGGCTGAAATTTCTGAATTGAATCTGCGTGTGAATGTGTGCGTGACTGGTTTTCATGTAATACTACTTATTATCTTGTTTTGGTAATGGCGGTTTTTTTAAGTGTTAATAACTTTCCAACACTTTTAAGTCTGGGCTTAATTTTTAGTGACCTGTAAATTAGCTTTTTGGTTAAATTTTGTAATGGTTGCCTCATGTTTGAAAATTTAGGTAAAGCATAATTCTGTTTTTTTATCTTATTACCTATTTTATCATCTATGCTTATTTTTGTAAAATCTCAATGTGTGATGTAGTAGCAGAAAATATGTTCAAGTGTAAGGAAAGGCGTATCGCCTAATCTTCGCCGCCATTAAAGACGATAATAAATAATAAAACGGAATGCAAACGGAAAGCCAGCGGCAGATCTCGTCCCGGCGATAGGACGCCGCGTGCGCAGGAGGGACGGACATCAGTCTACCCGATCTTCGGCCCATGGTCTGCCGCCGCGCCGAGTCGCGCCCGGGGCGGAAGTCGTGGGCGGCGGAAGTTACGGGAGACCAGCCGACACCCGTGTCGCTGCTCGTGCGCGCCGACTGTGTGTGGTGCTACACCTGCACGCCAGGACACGGCCTGTTCCTTTGTTTCAGGGAGAGGCTTTTGGTGTCCTATCAGTTGCCGATCTGTTGCCCAAAATATTACCGTTCATTTCGTTCAGATGGTGGACCCATAGTCCGGTCAAAATAGACATTTTAAATAACCAAAAATTCCGACAGAGCTGAATGGCGATATCTTAGGAATGGTGATTGTTAGGAAACAAAGTATCAGGAACATTTTTGTAGATAATTCTATATTCTACAATTTTTGTCTGGGCTATATTTTTGATAAAACTTACAGTTTTTGAGGAAAATTCAAAAAAACCTACACTACCTTTGACCTTTCACCTTGAATAACTTTTTTTTTGGCACACATGGGATCTATGGGGACTTTTGGCACTTTATTTCCACTGGTGTACCCAAGGTCTCTACCAAAATTCAGCTCTGTCGGAATTTTTGTTATCCGATCACTATTTTTATGTCAATTTTGACCGGACTACCACGTCTGGGGGCCATCAACTAGTATATAGTCACTTTTTTGATCACCGGGGGACGTACTAAGCGTGTTGGTGTGCCCAACGAATCTTTATGATAGCCTAACTATCATGGAATACATTATGTGCACTTTAATGGTCATAACAAGAAATACTTGGGAAAATTTCAATAACATTTTATAATACCCCTGGTTTCTTTCTCCATTTATGTTGTGTCTCTGTAGCTGAGGGGTGACTTGCAAGGTGTTGTACATAACCCGTCAGGGGGGGAACTATTTCCACCTTTTTTTTTATTAAACTTTTCATTGCATTATGAACACTAATTAATGTAAAATATTAAATATATGTTTGAGTAATTGCTATAGCAACTTCTAATACATAGCTCGGTCCGTTGGTTTTGTTATTTATTTTTCATATAGATTAGACCTATGGTTTGGTTGGTTTTGTTATGTAATTTTCATATAGGTAAGACCTTTTAATATAAAAATATTTAATTTTATATAATTTACGTGGTGAAATATTTTTCTGTTGCAAAAATTATGTTACCAAATGTTCATAAGAATTATAAAAGAGTGTATCAGGTGTAAACCAATCTGATTTTTGTTGTCTTCCATTATTCTCATGTGAACAAATGTTTAGAGACACGTCAAGTTACGCTATGTGGAACTGTTTATAGCCTCGCGCAGGGCTCCGTTTATTAAACAGCTTTCGATCTGTTTCCTTACTGGGATTCGGTTTGGACACGTTCTGGAATACGGCCCGCGAGTTAGCATTCGGTTGTGTTCCAACATAGTGCTTATTCGCTTACCTTACTCGAATGTCTTGGAATACCGTCCTATATCTTACTTTGGTGATTACTAAAGTCCAGCAACATTTGCGTTTTCTATGGATACAGGTAGATAGTATATAATTACATATTATAATGTCGTTTCCATTGGATCATTTGTTTGGCACGCCCTTTAGGATGAAAACCAACAAAAAAAAAAAAAAAAATTTAACGTGACCCGACCCAACCATGTGCATTCCTGACAGATTGTTAAATGTGGTTGCAACCAATGCTCAAAAGACATTGCCATCTTTGTTGTTCAAATGTGTGGCTTTTAACGTGGTACCCCCCCAAAAAAACGCGTTTTGCAGGTTTATACTCAGTGTTTTTTTTGTCAATTAAATTAATAGTATACATGCATATGTCAGAAATTTCGTGTATTAATTTCACAGTTGTCTTGAATTCAAACCAAACACGCTTACCTTTGGGTTGATTTTGTGATTAATGCAACAGCTTGTATGAAATACGCTGAACGAATGATGGTAAAAAACGGGGGGGGGGGGGGGGGGGGATGATCGAATCACAGTCATTCCAATTAGCATATCTCACAAGTCAGTGGCCAGTTACAGTAAAGCAGGCGGCACGCTTCGAACTATGCCAAGAATTTCGGAATCTATAATAGAGTTACTGAACCCTCGAATTGTTCCATTCTTTTCACATCATGGATCCCCTCGTCGTTATGGTGCTTCTAGCGCGGCATCGCCTCTAGACTTCTCGTCATGCAATGGACGACTATGAAACCGTGACCATTTGGCCGTTTTAAATCTTATAAAAATACAGTTTAAAAAATTTTTCCGAAAAAATATATACTTATCGACTCTCAGCGAATTCTTAAATTCTTTTCGTAAAACGACCCCACTTGGATATCTTGAGCAGATTTCAAATTGCGTGGTTTTTCCCGAAGCTGTGCCCTTAACTTCGCTGTAAAATTGGGCAATCACCGAACATTCATCCAAAAGCTTATCAGGAGCTGGACCGGACAAGACAGTCTGATAACCTAGCAGCCTTCAAGCACAGGCATCTTTGTGTATTCAGTTCACGTTCAAGTTTGTTTCATATCAAGTATTATTTTGCTGTGCTTTATTTTATTTTTAGTATGAAATGTTAATGTAGAGAAATTTAAATGTTTAAAATGTGGTTGCCTCAACTTCTCCTCCAAAAAAAAGTTGATAAATAAACAAATTCGCAACTAAATACCCGTGATACAACACACGCAGTGGTTTGCAACACACCCTGCAGAGGTGTTGTCGCGCTGAAATGACCAGAATATTCCGACCTACGGCCGGCATTCTCACGTTCCACTCCCATATATGTGCCCCAATAGGGTAGGATGGGAGTAGCGTTCCAGTTCGCTTTTAATAACATTCCAGAGCTTTAAGGGAGGGTATTAGAGCTTCGGCAATGACCAGCGGCTGGGGCCACCAACCCAGCATAGTCACCGCCTCAGCCCCGTACCTCGCTCAGCTGACCAGACAGTTGGCTGTGTCCTGAGCCCTGAGACTTTGTCAGCACTGCTGGCGCCTACATCACACTGGGACCCCTCAAAACACCGAGTGAACCCGTGGTCCGGTGGAGGCCTGTCCAACCTCTGCCAGCTGTGTCGCTGCTCACCACGTCGACTCCGCATATAGGGCTAGGGAACCCTTGGAGTCTGCTCCAAGCGATCGGAACACCACTACCAAGTACGAGTCCTGCCCAATCAGAATCCTGGGCCTAGAGGAAACCTCAGCGGGACACCGTTCAATCTTTCATGGATTCTTCCCGCACTACTACCAACTTGGTGTCTATGCGGCACAAGACCGTTCGCCAGCAGCTAACCGACTGCCACTCTTCAGAGTAACTCCACTGGATGTCCTCGTCTCCTCGGATGACCCTTCGCCCTGCCGTACCTCGGCGCGACATATTTACAGCAGGTTAAGAGTGGTATATACCCCTTTTTAAAACCAGTTATACATGCGTCCACTACTAGCCTATTTTCTCGAGAATTATGATAGCTACAGCTTTCAGATTATTAATCTGACGAGAAAAGTAATGCAGTTTTTCCAATATAGTTTTATATTTTGGAAATCGTGACGCAAAATATATTTAAAAAAATGGTAAAAACAAGAAATTCGTTGACGAATTTCTAGTTATTCGATGAGAAAAATGAAAATTTGAATCTATATTGGAAAAGATTATATTTTTCTGAATAAAATGGTATATTAAAAGTATAAGGTCACAGCATTAAATATCTGTGTATTTGGTTAGGAAAACTGGCTAATTTGGCATTTTTAGTGTCTGCCTTGTGCTGCTCGACGGGAAAGTTGACGCCAAGCTCCGGGAAGACGAGCAGGGTGGGGATGACACTGACACGCCTCAACGTCGCCCGCGGTAGGGGAAGTGCTGATCTGTAACGGTGATAAACCTCCTCCTCCCTTCTTCCTCCTCCCGCTACACAGCAACACCATTTCTCTAAAGGATTCATAGTCCAGGCATTTTATGAGAAAAAGGGGTCGATTTATGGACAAATTGCGAGAAAAGGTTTTACTATATCAAAATTTGCAGACAAATTTGTAGAATAACATATCCAAAATCCACCGAAATCCACTTTATTTTGGTAACGTTTTTCCCGGGATTTGTCCCGGAAAAATGCGGAATAAATTAATAACTGTAAAACGGTGCGTTCTACGAAGAAAGGTATAGACACTAAAATTAAAGAGAGCCAAATTTACCATAACATATCAAAATTTTACAAACATTCATTAATAACTACTGTTTTGTTTTCTGGAATTCGTCACGGAAAAACCTAAAATATTGAAATAAATTGAAAATGGCGCATTTTACAGCATGTTTCAGGACAAAGTTAAAGTAAACAACGATTTTCATAGTATATTGCATATTCACAAAAATCAACACAAAATAGGTTTTTGGTTTTCCAGAAAATTTCCTGAAAAAAAAAAGGACAAAACGAAAACGTATCGTACGTCAAAGAAATTCGTGACTAAAATTAAATACTTTTTTGTATTAAATATAATTTCATTTCAACAAAATCTGCTCATATATATAAATATATATTTACATATGTATATAGTTTTTTTTGTGACTCGTCCTGGAAAATCTTTAAAAATTCAATAAAACGAAAACGGAACATCGTATTGAAAAAGTTTCGGTGGGACAAACAGAAGCACACAAGATTTCCTATACCAGATCCTAAATTCACTGAAATCTGGTATATAGATTTTATTTTGTGATCGGCCACGGAAAAAGTATTGAATATGTAGGCAAAATAACAGAAAGCATTGTATCCCATGTAAAATTGTCGGATCCGAACTATATTTAATTTCCATAATATACAAGTATTTTAAAGTCACTTAAATTATATTCCTTTTTCAGTTAGTGATGTGTTAAAACGTTTTTGAAATCTACCAAAAAAAAATCAGACTCATTTCAACTGCTTATTGTTTGAAAGAAAAATTTGACACGTCCATTCTCACAAAACATATCATACAATTAAATTTACACAAGATTTCCAGTGACCTGTATCGAGAAGAAATAGAAAAATATACACACATTGGGATGCACTCTGTAACACACAATACTGAATAAATATGCATTAGGTAACATACATAAGTACTTTAATTTAAAATATAGGTTACCTAAACAAACATCAGCGTGATTTTATATTTCTATTAATGTTAAACTGATCCAAAAATTCGGAAAATAACCTGCATATCAGCTCGAAATGTTATTTAATAGAATCATCCTGTTTAAGAGCGTTATATACCCATTTTTAAAACCAGTTATACATGCGTCCACTACTAGCCTATTTTCTCGAGAATTATGATAGCTACAGCTTCCAGATTATTAATCTGACGAGAAAAGTAATGCAGTTTTTCCAATATAGTTTTATATTTTGGAAATCGTGACGCAAAATATATTTAAAAAAATGGTAAAAACAAGCAATTTGTTGATAATTTTCTAGTTATTCGATGAGAAAAATGAAAATTTGAATCTATATTGGAAAAGATTATATTTTTCTGAACAAAATGGTATATTACAAGTATAAGGTCACAGCATTAAATATCATTGTATTTGGTTAGGAAAACAGGCTAATTTGCATGGATATGTAGGAACACCCTACCTAAAAAGCCGTCACAGTAATTGCAGTCCTCGGGAGGTAATTCGCGCCGGTTTTTACAGGTTGATCCATGACAGTTTCCACAAGCCGAAGAACATGGGATGCCGTGTTTCCTACAACTGCAGTTGGATGCACCGCAACCATCTTCGTTGCAAGTGCACCTGATTACCTTCAAAAGGCATTCCATAACTGTTGGCTTGTCTGTCGAAATTGGCAAATTGTCTCCATCCCCATTCTTCTGGATTCATCTTAATTCCCTTCCATTCTTGTATCTGATAGAAAACCCTTAAGAAATGGAAACGAGCTGAAGCACTAGTTGGAGGTAACTGTTCTGGTTGTACACATTTAGAACTAGTAGCTGCATTCTCACTTAACACTTTACAACGCAAAGTGTCGAAAGTGTCACTTCTTGACCCATTGTACAGGCGTACTACAGCTGTTCTGCCGATTTTACAGTGTCTTCTTTTGACACACTGGGAATGCTATCTGAAAATACTTTCGCAAGTTGCCTGAAGGCACTGTCATTCTGGAGAAGATCCAATATTTTCCCCTTTATACCATAGATGTGTGATGTCGTGTCACATCCCATGAATGCATGACAGAAAAGAATATTACTACAAATTTCATCACCGAGCTTCAGCTTTAGCTCCTTAATGTGATATGTTTTCTTCTGCCTTTGTTCACTTTTTAAACACAAACAGTTATGTGATTGTGAGCCAAAATATTAGAGTAAAAGGACAAGTAAATCTGTGTCTGTTCCTATAACTATTGTCAATTGTTCTTTTGCACATTTAAAGCTTCTTGGACAATGTAAATATCTGCATCACCTGGTGCTTCGACAACAGGACATTTTCTTCGCGTACATGTATTGCTAATAACCTTAAAAATTGTCCTTTATTTCGCTCGTTCAAAAAAAAAACATATCTTTACGGAGTGATAGCTGCATTTCTCCTGTGAATTCAACTACAGGTGATGCATTACCTCTTGCTCTTCTAATATGTGCTGTGTCTTTAGTACTGTGAGTTTTCCCATATCCATCAAATACAGTAGTTGCTAATCCATAATTTTTCAAGATGAAACTCACGTACAGCTGAGCGATCTCGTTGTATGTTGCAGTATGGGACCAAGGTAACTGATGAAGTAAATATCCTCCGTCAATGACATATTTAATTTAATTTTATATATTTTATCGTTTGCAGAGTTATAACACATGGATACATAAAATCACTCAGTACAAGGGAATGGGAATTCAATCGTATAAATAGTAACTACATATACCAGGACAATAGTACATAAATTTTAAGCACATTTTGATAAAGGTCAATTATATAATGCAATTTTGTTGCCCTTAATTTAATTCACGATTTTTTTTGAAGTACGGTGCACGGTTTCCGTTTTTTTTTCTTTCGATAAATTTTTTCCGGGACATTTCCTGGAAAACAAAAAAAAAAACAATTAAATGTTGATCTGTGTTAAATTCTCATATATTATGAAAAACATTGTTTACTTTATCTTTTTCCTAACCCATTATACTGTAAAGTGCACAATTTTCGATTTATTTCATTTTTAATATTTTTTCCGGGACTAATCCCGGAAAACGAAGCAGAATTTATAAGATGATTTTCTTGAACTTTGGATATGTTATGGAAAAGATAATGTTCTTTAATTTTTGTCTCTACAGGTTTTGTCGTCAGATGCACCGTTTTTGAGTTATTATTTTATTTCGCGTTTTTCCGGAACAAAACCCGGAAAAAAGTTACCAAAATAAAGTGGATTTCGGTGGATTTTGGATATGTTATTCTACGAATTTTTCTGTGAATTTTGATGTAAAAAAAACTTTTCTTGCAATTTGTCCATGTTTTTTTCATATCTTTCCTGGACTATCATGGCGAGTAGCTTGAAAAGAATCTTCACTCGGTAGCAACCTACATTGTACAAGATTTTTAAGTCTGTTGATTCGTTCAATGGTTCGTTAATGCTGTTTGTGAGCTTTCGCATAATATAAAAAAGACGCAATTATCTGTTAGTCGGTACGCATGAAAAAAAAGCAAGACAAACGAATCGGTAAGTTAGGGCGACTTTATTTAAGTGCGAAACGGAAGAAAAGAAGAGCAACAGCTCTGATGGAGTACCAGAAACAAAGGTAAGATATAGCGATACCGATATTAATTTTTCTTTTATTAATGTAAAAGAACACCGGAGAATTCCAAACCCGGCTAAAAACTATTTTAAGAAACATATGTTACAAATTAGTTTGTACAATGCATTAAATTTTTTAGAAAAATCCGAAGAGTTGAAGAATATGGTGCAGCACAGTAACTGATCCCCAAACGGCTAACTTGACGGCTCATTTTTCTTTACCAAGATAAAGCAACGCAGAGAATGAAAATATGGTTCTGAATCCTGATGAGGAGTAAGTAGCCAGTGCTTTATACTACACAAACTGCGAACTGTATTTAACGATAACATTTAGAATTAGCATTTTATTACGTTCGGAGTCTAATGAAAGGCTTAAATTTTTCATATAAATAATTTTCAGTCCAGTAATTAACTTCTATGGATTTGTTTTAGGAAAATAATATATATACGCCTAGTGTTACGGACAGATTAAAGAAAAGTTAGATACTCGTTATTACTTTTGTATGTAAGTCATTGGAAGTTATTATGGCTTGACGACCATACATACGTCATCGATTATCAATTTCAATTAGTAATTTTAAAAAGTGAACTAATAGGGCATTAATCCAGTCCTAGAAAAGTCCATGTGATGTGAAAAATACTAGTGCTATTATAAAACAAGCCGAAAGATAATTAAATAAATCAGTATGGGCGAAGTTATGAGGGTGGGGGAATAATTGCGAGAATGGAAGGCAAGCTATTGATGACTCACTGTGTTCGGTTCCAAAAGACAGTTTCTTCATCCCCCACCTCATTTCCCTTGTTTGAGCGTGTCTCAGTTTACAAATGCGTTCGACTATCAACAAATTATTGTTACTTGTGGTAGCCGCTTGGCTGGAAAAATGCCAGGAATCCTTACTGCTGTATGTTGTAATATTCAACTGCGTCATTGGGTGATTTTCCATGTTTCCTTATAAAAAATATTGAGTGCGAAAAATTTTCCCCTTGTAGGCTTTCTAGTAAAGGACGATATACAATATGGCTCTCCTGCAAACAAAACATTCAGTAAATATATGATGACATAAATTATTATTGTTCCACGTAGGCATTTCTTGTTTTTGAATGTTACTTGTTTCTATGCAAGTTTGTACGTGCATGCATGTGTATGCCCGTATCTCGTGCTGTACTTACATTCTGGAATTAGACTTGTCATATTAGTGTACAATAAAACTCTCTTACATCATATCCCACACTTACTGATTAGTTTGCGAACAGTGGTAGTGTTTATAGGCAGGATTATAGAATTAACTGAATATGTCACTACCTTTAAAGAGAAATTCATCAACATTTTGAGCGGAACACACAACTATAAAATTGTACTCAAATATTAGAGCCAAAATAGGAAATTTCGTTACTTTTGGAATTTTGATACTCGACATGTCACAAATATATTTTGTTTTAATCTTTGCAGGACAGTCACCAAATCGTACGCCAAACTTCAGCCACCAATCCAACTGCTGGAAACGGAAGCCGGTGTTTTTCATTGGTCCACGGAAGTGTCTGACACCATCATCATAGAAAACAACATCGTTGAAAACTTAATAAAATGACGTATGAAATGAGCAGTATTCAACAGGAAAGAGAGGTATTTAGAACAAACATTTATCGCTGATTTAGAATTTTTGTAATAAAACGTTTGAACCTATTTGAAGCCAACAACAACCTGCTAGAACCTAGTAAGAGCCATAATATACTCTCATGACATACTTAATGTTCCATCAGTACAACATGGCAGGCAGTCCGAAGAAATAGTTATCAAACAGCTAGAAGACCAGGAAAAAATTAATATAAGTAAAGCTGGTCTTTTTATTGACCAAGAACACCCATTTCTTGCCGCAACATCCGATGTCCTTGTTGGCGAAGGCCGTCTCGTAGAAATTAAGTGTCCTGCTTCGGCATATGGAATGGACATAAATGAAGCCATGCGAGAAGGCAAAATAAAGTATTTGAAATATTCTGAAGAAAGTCCTACTGTCATTTCATTTAAAAAAGATCATGAATATTTCTATCAAGTCCAGAATCAGCTTCACATAACCAGAAGGGATATTTGCTAGTTAGGCATCTGTACTTCGAGCCAAAAGAAATTAAAAGTACCTATTGGAAATTTTCAGAGACGACACATTCTGGAAAGAAAAAATGGAGCCAAAACTCGTTTTATTTTACACACTATGCGTTCTTCCGGAATTAGTTGATCCTAGACACACAAGAAATATGGAAATTCGGGATCCACCGCACATAACAGAGGCTATCAGAAGCCATAAGATAAAATGCATGGGAAAACGAAGATAGTCCGAAACAAAACCGAATATTACACCCTGATTACATTAAACGTGAACATTTTTCAAGCTTTTGCAGAACTTTCAAGAAAATGTTGGTCTTGGATAATCATTCAAACTAATTTTTATAGTGACCTGTTTGATTTATCAATCTAAGTCGCCTGCTCACTTAGCTTCATAAACTGTCACCTTTCATACTGGAAATTATTCTTGCTCATTGTTTCCATGAACCTTCATTTTTAGTATGCCAGCACCTACATGTGCATAAGAAAGTATAGGCCGTGTGGTCACGTTCAGTGCCTACCTATAGAATCATTACCGTAATTATTTTGGACATGTAAAAAAATAAAATGTCTTACCTATAATGTAAGTTTTAAAGCTGAGTTAATCTTTCCAGAATGGTTAAATGCTCAAGTGAGCAATGGTGCTTCAAAATTATAGAAGACATTGCTTGTTTAGCTGAATAAATACTGAGGTGGTCGTAACTGTTACTTAGTTTGAAGGAAATAATTCATTTGGCAGCCAATTGAGAAATTTGTAAAATTTGTAAATGAGAAACAAGAGAATTTCCTAAAAAGAGTGTTCGGTATGCATAAACTTCTTGTCTTGTAAGTCCTAACAAAAAGGAGAAACGAAATAAATTTCGTTAAATAATGTATAATAGCGACCATAAAAATATTTTGCTTCAGTGGTAAGCAAAATTAAATTCTGTGTTTTGTTGTTTTAAAAGTGTGTGTGCATTAAATCAAATAGTATAAATGCCTGTCTAGTTAAAAATATAAAGCTTATGTACATTTTTTGTGCGTCACAGGTAAAACCAATTTGTGTGTATTTCTACTAAACTTGTTTAAATAATCTGTTGTCGTTTACTGTATCGGATTTGTAAAATTATTTCTATTTAAGCATTTGTTTCTCTTAAGTACCTCTCTAAAGGCCATCTACATACTTTTAAGATTGTTGGACTTTTCTGCAAACAGTTTTGAAAAAAAATTTGTGATGTAAAAATATTTGTGTTTGAAATGTCTATTATACCGTACAGTTTTTTTTTAATTTGTCTTTCTTGGAAGTAAATCGTGCGCACGTTGGTTTAATTTATAGTGCTCTTTTTAAATTTCTTTGTCTTTTATAACATAATGAACATTGTCTATTGGTGTGAAACAAAATGTATGAATTACATGTGAAATAAATACATGTTTTTTAATGTGTAATTATGTAACGATTTCTTGTATAGTGCCTTTTTCTACCACGTCCAAATAAAATATATGCTACCTGCATGATAACTCATTGCCATGACACAAGTGAAACAATTATAAAGGAGATTTTTCCATCTTATAAAGTCACGAACACTTTTTTTTTTAAATAATACATAAGATGTATGTATTTCGAAACGCTTTAACAACTATCATTGACAGATGCGAGTTATAAAAAATACATAACATCGATTCGGGAAATATATTTAACTTCGGCAAGATTTGTTTGCAGAATAAGGTAAGTTAATGTTTCTTGGAGGATATGTAACGTTTAATATCCACGTGACTTCGAAAATTACGATGTAATGTCACTTTTCCCATTTCATGTAAAAGTTTGTGTTTTTAGCAAAAACAAAGTAATGCATTTTATCTTTTTTTTTACTTATGAACTACTAAACACGCGTAAAAAATATGCTACCATTACGATAAACATACTTTTCGCGTTATTTGACATTTGAGTTGAATGAAACGTGTGTAGCCACTGTTAGCTCGCGCGGCGCTCCGCTCGTACGGGGAAGGCAGGCAGGCAGGTAGCAATGCTGTCGAGGCATCCTGACCCGTACCGCGCCGTCATGAGGAGGGAATGACCACGGAGTGAGGGAGGGTAAACCGAGTCTATCCCCTCCACCGACATCATTTCGCCAGGACGCGCTCCTAGTAGGCCACTCCTCCAAGGCTAAACTCCGCCCAGGCTAGAGGTATTTTGTGCTGCTCGCGCCGGATTCTGAGTAGCCGCTTCCCTATATACCACTCTTAAGTCCCGGAAGTGCCTGAACTCATCCGGCGGCTGTTGGGAAAGGGGGCCCGCCATCTTGCCGGCGCGCTGCAGCGAGGTGGCTCGCCCTGCAGAATGTGGAGCGCCCGAGTAAACAAGCGCGCTGCTCGCTGCAGCGGCGGCGGCGGCCTTGGCACATTCTCTCGCCTTTCGCGCGGGCGGGCGTGCCGCGCCCGCATTCCTGCCCCCCCCCCCCCCTCCTCCTCCTTCGACCCTCCCCCAATCTTCTAGGAGCACCCGCGTCAGCAGAGCCTCCTGCGAGGTGAAACTAATCCCGCGACAAGAGTCAACTTGACAAATGATTGCATGATGGTTTAAAAAGACCCACCCCACCCTCTTGCCTCTGCGAGCGGTGTCTGTCCACAAAAAGCATTTAAAGAATACGCTGAAGGCAGATGGTTAGTTCTGTTACAGAATCTCGTTTTTTTAAACTGTTATCTTTAAGAAAGTAATTTTGAGGCATGAAACATTTGGTAGAGATTCTTGAAAGCACCCCAGGGACTTGCATTATATCTTTCACTTTCCCGCTATATATTGCTATGGCAACCGCCTCACCAACACAGATACGCAGGCGTTACAATTTGGCTAACTACACAAAAGTCACGTTACAAAACTTACAAACTAAACTAGTAACTTATAAACTACCAAAGAACACACCAAACGTGAGTAGTAAACATAAAAAGAAACTTCAATGTCACACAGTAAAAATAACATGTTTGCATGTAAATTAACCCAGCTGTGATTCTAGAATCATTGGCGACATTTAACGACGTATTTTGCAACCTCAAGTTTAAACTTTGAGAGTATCGATGTAATGGAAATTATTTTTTTATGAGTTTGGCAACGCTTGGCTATTAATAGTTAATTTAAATTTGTAGCAGGTGTACGCCTATACTATTAATTTACAGTAATATGTAAATTAGGTTTTGGTGGAATTATGATCATTTTTAACACTGGTTTTGAACATTTTGTTAGCGTTTGATTTTATTTTTCCAGTATATCACATTTTTTTTATCAAGTACATCTATGTTATGTTTAAAAGCTGTGTATTTAGGGAAACTTATTTAATCGGTAGTTAATTTAAACATGCGGTCGATTAGCAGAGGGCTTAAAAAAAACCCAACCCATTTGAGTTTTTTCGGGGGTTTTTTCCCCCCAATAGAATTTTTTTTTGACGTTACCTGTTTTATTTTCTAAAAGGTCTGTGCGTTTCGGGGTTCATTGGAAAAAAAAATGTTTAACAATATGTTGCGTTTTTTTAGGTGTTCTAAAGGATTTATTTTTTATTTATCACTTTTATGATTTCTAAGGGATAAGTAAAATAAGCTGAATATTCCTGTGCTGCACTTTGTAAGTGTTAAATTATTGTTATATTTTCACTTACGTTCATATTGAAAGTCTCCCCAAAACCCGCGGGTAGGCTGCAAGGTTGGCAACCCTGCCACGAGTATACGGAGTGTACCGAGCGGAGCCTGTGGACAACAGAGGGGCGACTTGTTTCCCCCGAGCCGGGACCCGGGGAGCAGCAAGGACAGCCGGACGGGTTGTTCCCCCAGCAAGAGCCCGGGCGGTTTTCCTGGAAAACAGCCCGAAAGTGTGTGTTGACGCCGGCGCGGGGTCGCAGCTGGTGTACCGCGCCTGGGGTGGAGAATCATGAAGGATAGGGACGAGGCTCTCGCCCTTCGAACATAACACCCCACCCCTCTGTTCCCCATCACAGGTCTCCTGTACGCTGTTAAAAAAAATTGATCGAGTCTTCCTGTACTCGCTAGAGATGTGTATACATCTAACCTCGGTAACGAGCAAACACGTGTTCTCATGTTGCAAATACACTTGTAACACGAACCTCGGACACGGAATTTAACGTGGAATTATTTAAAATAATGCCGAGCGTGATAAATATTCAAGGATTGTGTTTTTTAACTTTATAATGAAACGGCTCCGATAAAAGAAGAAAAAAAAAAACTTTCAAAAAAAATACTGAACCCCGGATTTGAACCTGATTTTCGACAAGGAAATTTGATTAAAATACTGCCCATCATGTTAAAATTCATTAAATAGTTAATACTATAAAGTTTCCCTTTGGCTTTGTGAACTGTGGTTCGCGACTTCCGTTCCATTCACGCAGTAACTCCTACCAAATGCCGTATACCGACGGTATGTGGCTGTGATAGGTTTGTTGGTGTGGTAGGTGGGATGCTGCCACCCTGAAGATGGTGACTGCAACGCCGACCGAAACGTCTATGAAGTTTCCGCATTCTACGTGGCTATAACAACTCACAAGCCTAGCAACCTGAGACAGACACCACGAAAGCCTGCGATCCTCAATAATTTTGCAGTAGTTAACATTTCAACAATTTTTTTTTCTTTGCCGTACAAGAAAAACGCTTTCTTTACTTTTACGAAAAATTCCTTTGCAAACCTGTTGCCACGAAATAGTTTGTAATACTACAAGAAAGACATTGTAAGTTGTACAACACATGCCGGTTGTTATTTTAGCATAAATGAAATACGATTTTCGAGATAATACTGAGTATTTCTTACGATAATGTACGCATAATTTAATAATTTAATTGACGTTTTATTCAACCGTTCTTTTTTTAAAACCATGAAACAAAAATTGTCGAATATTCATTCAAGAATTTAATTTATTTTGTTGTATCTGCTTATTTATGTGCGCAATTAATTCTGGAAAGATATTAAGGGGACGTTTTAACTATTGGAGGTACAGGAACAACACAAAGCAGAAAACCCCTGGTTACAATCCGAAACCAGTCACTATTTTGTAGTTATATATATATATATATATATATATATATATATATATATATATATAAATGTGCAACTTACAAGTAAGTATATGTAATTTTACATGAATATTTATTTTCCATTTACACAAAACAAAATTATTTACAGTGATTTCCTCTTGTGCTGTATTTTTTTGTTCTTCTCTCCTAGCCATCTCCCCTTCTTCCATGGCGAGGAGAGGTGGAGAGACCCCAAGGGCGGTGTTCTGGGGGGTCTCTTTCCAACCATTGTCTCCCCGGGGACCTAACACGCCGCTATCACTTTTGTCGGCTCTTGTCGAATTGCCGGCTGATGTTCGTGCGCGATGGTATCTCGTGGCCTTAGGTCCCTTCTTCTCAACCTTTTACTTTTTATTTCATTCCTTCCGATACGCTAATAATTCATCAAGCCACCTCTTGACTTCTCTCGCCCCTCGCTTTCGAGGGTCCCGAAAACTTATACAAAAAAAACTCCCTCCCCATTACTTTTTTTTCCCAGTAAGCGTTCAAAACAACACCCGCCTATGTGGCAGACGGCAGTCGCTTGGATCTTGGAGCTAGGGATTGTCAGGAGACGGCATACCTTCTACCTCGAAGAAATAAGTTGATTCGGGCCTCGCCGTCTTACATTTTTCCATCATCTTTTTTGCGTAATTTTGAATCTATTTATCACAATTTTTTTTGGGCGTGTCAAGACTTCAATCATATCTCCCAGACCCTCTTTATCTTGCTTCAACTACACGTTTAGTAACAGGCACTAGTCTGTAAGCGCCACGAGAAAATAACTTATTAATTCACGCGGGTGACTAAAGCTGTCATGATAATCACACCTGAATACAAAAATGTTGATTACCAAAAGTAGACAAAGCTATGTCCTAAACCATATCAAAAATTTTTAGCGCAGAAGCTTAATTCCATGAGGTACCAACATATTTTAAATTGCAATTTGACGAGTCCTAATACCCTTAAATAAGCACGCTTTAGAACTTCCGTCGTCAGATGCAGCCACTTCCGTAAAAGACGGGCCTCTAATTCCACAATGCAAATAGTAGTACACTCAAGCCACTGTTTTGGGTGTCCACAATCAAAACGCAGATCATCATCTGGACAAAAAGCGGCTTCCGCATGGCCACCCTTTGGATGGAATACTGACTTTTTTTTCTTAAACAGGAAAAAAATTATTTATGAAAAACTTTAGTCTGTAAGGAATTGTTGGCGTGCGACATACCAAGAACTTATAAATATTATTTTGGAAGCAGTGTTTGAAGTTCTAACTCGTTCAAGGACTGTTCAAACACTACCTCGAATATCTCGTCCTGTACAAAGGAAACACGTGTAGCTATATCGTACCTTATGTGCACACGAAACGCACTTCGCATTTGTGAAACATGCCGTCAATTACGAATAATATACTTAAAAATAAAGAGTTTTAAGACGAAGACTACATACGAACGGTTAGAGATTCGGAACTTTCGCGCATTCATTAGGTTGCAAGTTAGAATGCAAACCTTCACACTCTCGCACTGTGTTCGTGATTGGACCGCAGTTATTTGGACACGCCCCTGTACGACTGTGAGCCAACGATGTCCAGCTAGGAGAGAAGTAAGCGAATCAGGTAGCGCCAATCAACAAGGATAAAAATGTTTTTGCTTAAAAAAAATCAACTAATGGGAAAGTAAACATGGGTTGAGCACACGTCTATGACTTTGAATTCTACTCTTTGAGGCCAAACGAATCAGCGAAATTTTCGGAGTTTAACGAATGGTTAATTCAAAACTGTAAACAAGTTGACTTCATGCTTTCAGTATGTGCTAGGACTGACATAAAATTAGCCTTAAAGTCCATAAAATATTTTGATAAAATCTTTTTAGTAGAAAAGGCGTTTTGTAAACAATTGCATAAGGTTATAGTATGAATTTATTTAAAATCGTGTGTAAAAACGCGAAATGGTGGAAGCAGGATTCTTGAGGATAACACCCCGGTTCCGAATGCCCTAACGTGGGTTTGTGAGCCGCTGTTGCACGGGCTGGTTCTCCGTGAGTTGGAAAGTGAGGGTGGAGAGTTTGTGTTGTGGCCTCGCCGCGGGGAGGGGGGGGGGGGGGACTCGAGAGAATAGTTGGACGGTTAGTGGGGAGAGAAGGACGAGCCGTCTTGACAACCGTTGCCAAGGCGAGCTATTGTTCCTGCCCGAGAGGGTCTCCGGCAGCCTGCAGGTCTGGAGGATGGTCCGGTATGGTCGCGGTCGTGTCCACCTCCGGGGCTGCGGCATTCCTGAGTCTCCTTCCGCCCGTGACTCACGCCGTTGTCCCGGGTTTGACTGGCGGCGGAGTGAGTGGTCAGTGCAGCCACTCACCGCCAGCCCTGGATGCACGAGTCCGAGTTCCCAACCCCCCATCCAGACCATGTTTATAAGTGAGCAGCCAATGACGAGGCGTCACTCGCGCAAGTACGCACAGTGCTGTGGAGTCTTATCCAAGAGGCAACTTTTAGCCTAGAAGTTTCAATGTGTAGAATCTTAGCATCAATCCAGCATTTGGTTGGAGTGATTTCGTGAATGGAAGGGAAAGTCCCATGGAACGGAAATGCGTAACCTCGGTTTTGCCATCTATGGCGGATGGCGCGAACCAAAGTTCTCTAAATTAAGTCTGTGAAAGACGATCTTGACATCTTTCCCGCACGTGTCTAGTTGGCCAAACGGTTTGAGTGTTAAACTTCGCCATAATTGGTCACCCGCTCCCTCCGCAATCGCCCATCCCAAAATTCCAGGACCGACGTGTCGATACTGCTTGCTCTGGCTCTTGGGGAAGTGTCGGAGCTGTCGTGAGAAGAGCGGTCGTCGTGAATTAATGCGGCTCTCGTGGCCGAGTGTTTGTCCTGTCAAGGGCGTGCCCTTCAACCATACTCTCCCTTCTCCTGACTGTCTCCTCCTCCCACGCGCTTGTCGAGTGTACGTGACTGTGTGCTGTCAAGTCACCCGCGCGACACACGGTCTCTCCTCGCCGGCGTGCACGGTCAATTTACCGACTTTTCAACCGGAGCTGCGTACACGCTACGCCAGACTCTCACTTGTCGAGTTGTGTGTTCCCTCGTAAACGTACGAGCAAGAAAGAGATTTTTTTTTGCTGCAGGCTTAGCAAGTTTTTTTTATTATTGCCCGAGATGATTCTCGTTTGTCCATGTGTAAACCCAGAACCCGTGAAGTTAAGATGATGTCCGTAAATTCACTAAGAATCCTGGATATTTTGCACATTTTATTTTTATGAACAGTAAGTAACATTAATGTTAACAACTGTATCACTAGCGTTTGGATTCCTACCCGGGCATTTATGTTTTGTGTTGTCCCAGTACTTTCAATAGTTAAAGTTACTTCAAAACTGTTCTCTGAATTTAAAATGGCCGCCGGGGTCAAGGTCAAAGCTCAAGGTCATACAAGATGGCTGCCATGACGTCACAGTCAAATATGGCGATCAGCTCCTGGCTCCTCACCCAGAACCCAGTTTCCGGAGGAACCAATATATACTACTGTGGCCGGCAGTTATCTTGGCGTGTCTCAGCGCGGCGGTGCGGGGACAGCGGGACCGGAGAAAGAAGAGGGGGTAAGCAGGCGACACGTAGCCGAGAGCCGTGTAGTGGCTGTTAGGAAAACATCGCCCTTCAGTGTATACCCGAAAATGGAAGGCGAATGTGGCATCTCGCACAGGCGCGGTAAAGTGATACATAGCGGAGAGCGGGAAATAATAAAAACCGTGATGCAGTTTATTGATGAAGAAGCGAAAAATAAATGTCTGCTCGAGCCTTTACAGAGACAGACGGCAAGAGCAGCGAAGTACACGGGTGTGAGTGAACGGTCCATAGTCAGGATTCGTAAAGTCAGCAAAGAAAAACCACATGACCCACAGACTACGCCAGGAAAAAAACAGATATTTAAGTATTTAATAAACAATGGAAATATATCTTTACTGCGTTACTGTTACGTAGTGTATAGTGGAGTAAAATATTTGGGCAGTTAGGGTGTGTGTGAGTTGGGCGGCTATTAACAAGTAAGGGTCTTGATAGCCTATTGTGGAGAAATGATGAGTATGAAGCGTTGACGAAATGACAGAACGGGGAAAACGGGAGTACCTAGAGAAAGTAATAAGAATAGTAATATTAGTAATTAATTTTAACTTAATTTTGTTTTTCGTCACCTAATACAATCAATTATCATGGAAAGAGAACTTCACACTTACATTAAACAAATCATATAATATATATGATGTTTTGAAGGTTATAATATGCATTCTAAAGTAGAAGTACAATGCAAATTGTATTTACATTTATAATAAATAATCTATTATAGGTGCATTAAAATATAAAGCCACACATACACAAGCATTTTTTAAATGCCATTAACGTTGGTAGTCAGGTGTTTCCTAAACGACTGACATGAAGTTAAAGCAGCAAATATAACATAACAAATTCCATGTTTACTTAAATGTACATCCAGCGCTAAATGGAACGTTTTAGGTACGGAAACCGGATAACGATAAGGGCTAGACTGGCTCCTGCGTCATCAACTGTGAGATAGCTTTCGCGCGGAGAGCTACAATTGCGTAATGTTTTGGTCGTTTCCTTTTTCTTGTAAGACTTTTGTTTTAATTAACTTTGAGAACACAATGAATTGAGAAATATAGTTTTAAATTTATTTTAAATACTAAGTGACCTAGTTTTCCAAAATAAATCGTGTCTGGTTTTCGCTAGTTACTGAGATAACATTTCAATTAATTTTGGTTAGCATAATGATTAGCAGACACCGTAAGTATATTTAATGGGACAAAGTAAAACGTTACAGGTTTAGATAATAGTTTGTTACTTTTTCTGACAGATGAGTACAAATATTCGGGCAGAACCACTGCAATTTACACAATGTTACACTTATGTAATACAAGTACAATTCATAGGATTTCTCACTTTTGGTTTGGTAACCCAGCGCTCTTAGCCAAAAGGCCTTTCCGCCCTGGGGCCCCCACGGACGTGGATACAGACTTACGTAGTGTAGGAAGTCACGCGCCGAATGTTTTCTGTTCTGCTAGTACAACCTGGCCGCTGACCTTGACAATAGGGTTTCGCTTTCTCTTCGCCCTCCCCTCCCCGAGAGACAGGACTAGGGAGCTCAGACGCCAAGATAACTGCCGGGCATAGTACTATTAATATTTAGTAACCTTGAAATGCGATATCACTGGTTACCGTTTGTTACGTTTCCTTGAATTGTGGAAGCAGCAGCTGCAATAGTGAAATATTCCGTCTCCCTTTCCGTGCCATGGTAGTACAATAGGGTGAACTTTTTCATTACTTTTGACATGTTGATTAAAAGTCAGCCTTTAAAAACCACTTTATTCATCCGCGCCACCAAAATTGATTGGAAATCATGGCTTTCTCTATATTATTTATATTAAAGAATTTTACTCAAGCAGTCAGTAACAAGATTGGCAGTATTTGTAGAACTTTGTTGAATTCGACATTATTCAGACACTTGGCGTTTCGTCATAAATAATTTCTTTATTATATTTAAAAAAAAAACGCCTGTTCATTTGCAGATTCAAAGGCTTGTTACCAGCCTTGGGAAAACAATTTAGGCCTACTGGCGTGGTCGATGAGGGCTGGATAACGCGCCAGTGCTGCCAACGAAGAAACAGTGCGCGCGCACACGAGAGGGCATTTACTATTTAGTCTCTCCCCCCTCCTTTCCCGTCCTGCTGTTTGATACGTACTTCCGGTGCGTCCCAAGGGAGGCGCGCCTATACACCCTCCAGCCTGCTCCAGCCTGCCACCGAATGCGCTACTGGAATAAACCTCTCTGAAGAGTGACGAGTCTCGCTTACCCGGGAACGCATATCACTGAGAGAAAGGTGGGAAGCCTTCTTTTCACAGACGAGAGAGCCAAAACCCGAAGTTCATGGTTTTTTTTCCGTATCTTTAATGTAGCTATCCTAACCAAACAACCGTCCACAATGTTTTAAAGTATTTATAATGTAGCTAACCTAATGTAATTGACCAGTAGTATCCTTTTATCAACACCGCCATATTTATTTACAATGAACCAAAAAAACCGAAGATGCACGATCGGGCGTTTGGCTCTCTCGTCTGTGAAAAGATGGCTTCCCGAGAAAGGTTGGTTTGCCTCAACAAAATATTTGTTTGTATATGGCGAAATAAATACATTTTGTTAATTCAAACAAATATTTTGTAGTAGGAAATATTCTGTTGACCCAACCAAAATTATTTTGTCAACTAACTGTATATTTGGTTTGGTGTAACAAATCAATTTTGTCGCTTGCGAATTTTCGTTAAGCTAACAAAATATTTTTTTACAGCAAGTAAATATTTGTTTGATTCCAAAAAACCTTTTTCTCTGTGTACGGTGTGCAGTGCGTCACAAGTAACAACGCGCTATTCAACAACTGTCCGTTTACGGAAAATCATGGGCCAATGAGTTCTGTTTTCGTATTTCGTTCCGTCCACAGCCTCGCGCTTAGGGGCGACATCGCGCTAGAAGTACCAATTAGTCCTGCCTCACTAACACAAATACACCCCAATTTCTCCTTAAGTGTTTAATTTCGGTAAAATAAAGGCATTGAAATATCAATCAACTTCAACTGATGTGGTGTTATTATTTGAAAGAAGGCGTGAGAATGGGCCCGTGTTTTGTTTGTTGACATGGTGACTCTCAGAAGCCGTTTAAAAAAAAAACGCCAATGCTAGCTGGAACGGACTGGGAAGCCTTCTTTTCACAGACGAGAGAGCCAAACTCCCGATCATGCATCTTCGGTTTTTTTTTTGTTCATTGTAAAAGGTTCGGTTAGCTACATTATAAATACTTTAAAACATTGTGGACAGTTGATTTGGTTAGGATAGCTACATTAAAGATACTGTGAAATCATGTAAACGGTTTCCAAGCCCTGGATAGCTACATATTAAAAAGTTATTTTCTAAGCAACCATAAAATGGTTTACAGTATTTTTAATGTAGCTATACTTACCTAATATAACCAACCGTCCACAATGTTTTAAAGTATTTATAATGTAGCTAACCTATCCTAATCGACCGCAAAATTTAATGCCACGCCGGTTTATACAATAAGATAGAAAAAAAGCGAGCATGAACTTCGGGGAACTTCGGGTGTGGCTCTCTCGTCTGTGAAATGAAGGCTTCCCGAACGGACTACAGTCGTGACATTCAACTGTTAGAAGTAGCTGTTCACTTCACGGGACGTTTCACGCGTTTCACAGCCTGCTTTCTCGCTGCTCCTGTCGCGACTTGTCGCCGGGCCGCGCCACGTGACCTGCGGGCCCGAGCAGGCGCGGCGCAGGACTGCCAACTTCTAAGTAAACCAACACGGCGGCACGGTTCCAGGCTGCCTGCCGTTCAAGTGTTAGACCCCAGAGGTGTGTTCAAAAAACTAACGTTTTCCCTAGATCTCTATCGAGAAAAAAAAAGTTAATTTTATTTTGCAATGTTGGAATCACCACAGCGCGATGGACACATCTATGACTGACGTCAGCGCGACAAAACTGGCGGATGCGACGGACTTGACTAGCGATTAGAAATATAAATATTGAAATGCCTGTCAGAATTTTGTTTTTGAAAGATGATTAAACTGTGTTCATTGGTAATCCTAGTGTTAGTCTGGTATTTATCAGGTTATGTGTACTAGTGTGATGTAAAAAAAAATTAGTTGTAGCGTAGTTCCCGGGATTTTTGATACCGTATGAAAAAAAAATTCGTCACGGCAGTGAAACATGGTAGTGTTAGGGAAATAGCTAGAGACCGGAAAAATTCGCGGATTCATTTCGTGATAGTCTAGAATCCAAAAACGTTTGCCTTTTTACTGCATCAGTGATTGGGCCACAGTTTATCTGAATGATACTCGGCCAATGAAAAACCTTTAACAAAAGAAGTATCGAACCACGAGCATCCCAGTTAACAGGTGTCACGAGTCAGTAGCCAATGAGCAGGTGTAATTTTCACGCGTGCGTAGACGATCATGGAGTCTATCTAATAGGTCATTGAAATCGTAAATTCTTCCGGTCTCTAGAAATAGCGCAAAAAAATTAGATACTGGTTGCTTTCAATGGAGTTATAACATGTTTTGATCAATAACAGAGACCTGGTGAAGCCAAGAAATAAGTGGGGGGATTCGGGTTTGTGGATTTCAATGGTCGAAAGGTGAGTGGAGTAGATGACAGCGGTCCCTCTCCACTTACAAAGAACCCGCCTCACTAATTCCTCGGGTCCACCACTGCGTGTGTGGATGTGTTCAACACGCCAGCCATTGCTTCCCGCGCTGCACCAGTATTTGTTCATGGCAGAACAGTCGCGCCTGGTTTGTATTGTGCTTTGCGCGCTCTGCACCTTCAAAATTAACACCTTCGATGCTAAGGTGGCGATCACGCGAACGTACAAATATTGTTAGCGCGTGGACGCTACCGACAGAGATGGCCCCGATGTTAAAACAATCTGAAAAGTAAATATTTAATGCCGCGTAAATACATGGAACTGCGTAAATGAATGGAACTGAATTGGCTGCCATTTGACCGAGTGCTGGGTTTATAAACTACGCAAGAAACACAACGGCGTAACATGCAACCAACGCAAGAAAATCACGGTCATTTAAAACCACGGGAAGCCTTCTTTTCACAGACGAGACGAAGTTCCCCGAAGTTCATGCTTTTTTTCCGTATCTTTAATGTAGCTATCCTAACCAAATCAACCGTCCACAATGTTTTAAACTATTTATAATGTAGCTAACCTAACCTAATTGACCATTAGTATCCTTTTATCAACACATGTACAATGAACAAAAAAAAAACCGAAGATGCACGATCGGGCGTTTGGCTCTCTCGTCTGTGAAAAGGTTTCCCATATAAACTACACAAGAAACCCAACGGCGTTACATGCAACCAACGCAAGAAAATCACAATCATTTAAAAACCACGAAAGTAGCAAGATTTCACCAACCCAACAACTTGAAGTTGTAAAACAGTAGAAAACAAATTTCTTCTCCAGGCGTCTTATTATATAAATCATATTTATCATGAAACCAAAATAAATTGTAAATAATTTGTTTTAGAAGTGTTTTTTTCTCTTACACTTTAACATGTGTAAACGTGATGTAAAAAATAACATAGTGCTCTTATCTATACACTCTGCGTTTTAAAGTTTACGGAACACTTCTATTCAAATTTAACCGTCGAAAACGCAAGCCAAAACAGAAGAAAGCTGGAAGTTGAACAATACGTGCGTTGCGTTATTGCGCATGCGTAGTTTTTAAACCAATATTCTAAAACGTGGTTGCCGAACATTTTTCTTCTTGCGTTATTGCATAGTTCATAAACCAGTGCTGCTATTACGTACGTGCATTTGCATCTTTACGGCCAGGTTTTTTTTATTGGCGGATTTGGATTTTAAAAATGTTTTACGAACGAAATTTCATATTAAATTATTTCTGCACACTACAAAAGTAATGAAAACACCATGTCACGAAAGGGAAAAAAAAAGTAAGTTTTTCAGGAGAGCAAACTTCAAACCGTGATGATTGTATCAGCGGGAACAGGGGGGTGGGGGGGGAGTCACTTTCTCCCCATCAGCGTAGAGAACTATGGCGCATAACATCCTCTTCCACCGCAGAGGTGTTAGGGCATGTCTCTTCCGAAGTTTCCAGTTTGCATTTCTTCGGGCATTCACTCTCTCTTTCCAATGCACGATTCCTACCACTATCGCTGTCCTTGTCTCGGCGAGCTCTGTTGCCAGATGTACAGTGTAAGCCACACAGCACAAAAGTTGTAGACACAGCTTTGTAACGTAATGAATGTTTTTTTTTTTTTTCAAAATATCTGAAACATTATATTTTGTAAAGGAAAAAAAAATTGAACGAAATTTTTTTGGAATGCACTCTGTTGTTGTATTTCATCAAGAGCATTATCTGATAATATTCTATTCCAAAGAGACGTAACTGGAAGACGTCATCTTGGTTTCAAAAGCCCCCCTCCTCCCCCTCAAAAAAAATTATATCACTTTAAAGTTAAAAAAAGTCTCTCTGTTTGAGCATAGCACATAACTTATTAGAATGCCTTGTTATTGATAAATAATATTTGATAAATAATATATGTTTAACATTGAATTATTTTTTCTTCTTCCAGAATGACTACATTTGTAATCACGCAAGTGAATCCCTGGAAAAGGGGGGGGGGGGTGGAATTAAGAAGCCCCTCACTGTGAAACGGGGTTGATAAACGTAAATGTGAAAACTAGTTTTAGGGAAAATTTTCTGTATATTATACAATATACAAGCACCCTATTCAGATATGACTTGTCTCCCCACCTCCACCCCGGGAATTTCCACGGGTTCTCCCACTTGAGAATCCCACAGATTTTGCGCCCCTGGTTGTAACAATTATTCGGTCACAAGACACTACATGTGTTATGGATTTTCAACATTAGCAAGGTCGCGGGTGGTGTATATCTGGCAACAGTGTTCGCCATTCGCTCCGTACTGCAGTCGAAGAGCGGGACTCGATGTGGGTCGAGCACTCTCGCTGTCGCCACAGCCACAGCCACAGCGGGGCCACGTGACTCCCAGGGGGTGAAGGGGGGGGAGATCACTCCCCCCCCTCGCGGGTTAATCGAGTGCCACTCGAAGGCCTCGGCGGGTGTCCCCCCCTCCTCCCCCTCCTCCTAAATCCCACTTCAATCCCGACCCCACCATCAACAGGGATTATAATTTCACGTTTCACCACTCCTGCTTGCCTGGCGCTCGTCGCTCAAGAAAGCCGCAATAGCATAGTCGGTCTCACCTGGTCGAGGACGTAAAGCCCGCGTCCCGTAACGTAACGTTTATCGCACACAGGAGAAAAAAAAATTCTGTACTTTTACAAAATATTTTGACGTGATAACGTCTTATAAAATCGATGAACGCCGGCTGCACGCACGGAAAAATAATGACTCATTGTCACGTTCCGTCCGAGCCGAGCGTGCAAGAACCGGCCATACCACCGTGCGAGAAAATCTTCTATAATATCAAACAGGTTGAGGCGGGCTTTTTAAAAGCAGCAATTAAAAAAAAAAAAATATTTATTCGTCTAATTTCGTCATTTCAAATTAACAATTTATTGACACTGATTTGATTTCAGTTTATTTCTATAACTAATTGTTCGTGATTTCATTTAAACAAATTATTTAAATTAAGTTTGCAATAAACTGTAAATAATATTTGAAATTTAAAAAGTATGCAATTTTTCATCAATGTTTTGACGTTATCACATAAAATTATCGTCCGTAAACCGAATTTATAGACAACCCCCCCTTTTTTTAAATTGGTAACCAGTTGCCAAGAAATAGTTTTTAATACTAAACAACTTAATTTATTGTCATTAAACAAAATGTAACAGTTCATGCCGTTAAAAAAAATCACCTGAAAGCTAATATATTTACTTTTTTAATCGACCAAATATTCAGTAGCAACAAATGCCCCTTGCGTGTAAAAAAAAGTCGCATTAAGGTGATCTCGGTTAGATATCGTTCAAGCTCTATAATTTTTCGGAAAGGGGAAACGTGACGTTTTCATAAGCCTTGGGTTTTCTCGGGGAACTCCAGTTTTCTCACTAACCGACACTAACTCTGGGATGCTTTTACGAATGACTCGCTGTGTGGAGGACCAAAAAGCAGACGAAATAGACTAAGAAGAATCAAATAATTTGAATCATAGCAGCTTTATCTTTTTTGCAGACAGGCTAAAGTGTATACCATCAGGGGCGCAAATATGTGGAATTCCTGGGAAATGGGATGAAATTACGGCCGAATCGTTTTGCACGTGGCATTAAGGGCCATTCTTTTTGGGCACATTTAATGTGAATAGCTTTATATTTAAAAAAACACGCGATTAAGAAAACTGCTCAATATATCAGCGTGGTGTCTGTTACGAGAAGCATTCAAGGATACGCGTAGTTCTGTATATGTATCTGGATCTTTAGGAGAGTGAAGATGATTAAAACCCGTTTTTTCAGAATAATTGTTTGGGTACGCGACTCGGGGTAGAGACTCTTGAAAGCACCCCGCCATGTTGTGTCGTGGTCACTGCCCAGAGCTGATTGTCGACGAGGGCACTGGTACCAGCGAGCGCCTCGCCAACGCCCCCGGAGGTCGCCGAACCCATCAGCCCCTCGACGGCCCCACGGTGTCCCGGGAGAGGCACTTCGCCCCCTCCCGTGCGATAACATTCCTCGCGCGTCGCCCCTCAAATATTGGTGGACGGTCCCGCGCGACCGGACGGGCGGACCAGATAGCGACGCCACTCGCCACTCGCCACTCCTGTCGGCCGAGCGAGTTCCGTCAGCTGACCTGGCACAGTCCTCCGTGCGCTCGGGCTGACTACCGACTGGTTCGCCTGTTCCTCATCGGCCCGGAGTCGTCCAGATCAACAACGTGCCGATAGCAAAGCAACTCAAGGGGGACCCTCACATTTCAGGTCATCATTGTATGTCTACAGTACAATCAGATCCACTCGTGGACTTTTTAAATAAGTTTAACTTTCGCAAAATGAAAAAAAATATACACATCTCATACGTTTTGCATAATTAGCTTTCAAAGTGACAAATTTTTTAAACGTTTTTGGGCTGTACAAATAAAGAGAACCAACTGAAAAACATGACTAAAACTTTTGTTTTAGGTTTAACTGCAATGCTACTAGCTACTCCAAGAAATTATTAGAATTTCTTTTTTTTTTTTTTTTTTTACCTGGCACTTCAAACTTCTCAAATTTGAGATGGATTTGGTCAGCCAAGAAACATAAAAAAAATATAGTTTTTTTGCGACATAAATGCGAAACCGTATCATGAAGTTGCCAGTAGCATTGCAGTTAAATTATGTAAAATCATGATCTGAAATGGGAGGCAAACCCCTTAAAATGGTATGTATTTGAATGTTAGCATATGTTATTTCTCGTGGCCTCTGGAATGTCGGCGCGGCCAGGTGCTGACTCGGCGCAAGTAGGCCGCCCGCGGAACAGTCGCCGGGGGAATGCGGTCCGGCCGGTCGCACCCCGTCTCGAGCCTCCCCGCGGGCCGGTCGCACACCGTGTTATCCGCACTGCAGCTGTAGTCGGCCTCACTCTCTCAGGCAGCGGTGCAGAGTCGTTGCCAGATACACGGAGTGCCGGCAAGCCGTGACGCTGTTGAAGCCACTTTTTTTTTAACCTCGCCGTCGCCATATTTGTTCCGCACAAAAAAAATGGTTGTCTGTAGAGTCGGTTTACGGACGATAGTTTAACGTGACAACGTCATAATGAAACATTGATGAAATGATTACATACTTTATGAATAAAAATGAATCATTTTTATTTTAATAATAAAAGAATAAATACTTGAAATTATACTAGTAATCAGATTTTTAAAATGCAAGAATAATTAACCTTTATTGCCGAAATTGTTGTTGTAATAAGCAATGAAAACCACATTAACTATTCACTTCACTTTATAAACAGTCGAGTGGAAGAGAGATAGATGCGGCGCAAGCGTACAATGACCGTAACGGGACACAGCGTAACGGAACAATGTGCATAACGGGACATTTTTCGTGCGTGCAGCCGGAGTTCATCGATTTATTAGATTTTGTCACGTCAAAATTGCGTAAATGGTGCTTTGATAACGCCTGATGATAGTTAGGGAAAACCTTTTTCACAACGCAAGGCACTACACTTTCTTCAATTTTTTTGGGCGTCTAACCAATATGGCGAAACAATTACCTAAAGCGAAGAAATGGCTTCACACGCTTACCATATAATCATGCAGACGTGGCCACCCACTGTTGCCAGATCGATACTACCCAGCTTGTAATATCATCATTCTCATTCGTATACTATCGATAATATGATAATTTTAGAATTTTCAAATTCTACCATTTTTTTAATTTTATGTATTTAAGACCATAAAATATTTTATTTTGATATTTATTACAGTTGTATAGTACATTATGAAATAATAACTGTCAATTCTAAACATTACAGGAGAAACCTATTTGTAGAAGTCTGTCACTTTTAAACCCAAGGCATTCCATTAATTAATGTCTATGGTCGATCAGAGTTATTTTTTTTAATATCGAAAGATATTTAAAACAAAACTGGACAAAAATGCCTTGAAATCAAGATTGGTATATTTCTGATAAATTTTCTTCGAAGAGAGAATTCTATATCACCAGATGATGATCCCCTTGAAATACAACACAAAACTGTTGTTTTTTTCCAAAATTTTATGCTCTAATTTTGCTCTTAAAATAATTTTTATTTAGACTTTTCAAAATAATAAAGTTGTGTCTAAAAACGTTTGTGCTCTTTGTATTTATCTGGCAGCATCACACTGAAACAAGGACAGCGATAATAGCAGACATTGTGCATTGGGAAGAGATAGTAAATACCCATTGAAATGCACACTGCAATATAAGAAAGAGACATGTATGAGCACCACACCTACCGCACACCCTTTTCCCCTCCGGATTTACCCTTCTCGAGCTGGTTTATTGCTAGGGGCTGATGGTTAATCCTTTAATTTACTGTGTATTGATTTGAAGCGTAGAAGTTTTGGTTGAATTTAAATATTATATTTTGAGAGCATTTATATTACGTTATTTACGCGGTGTGAATTTTTTTTTTTAAAGTTATTTTGTAAATACGTGGATTGTATCATTATTATTGGTTCGAGCGTTCGTGGGGTAGGAGTTGTTTATAGTGGGCCTCCCCCCCCCCCCCCATCCTTGGCCGGAAGCGTGGCGACAACAGCAGGGTGTTACGGCCCCGGCAGCGATGGAGCTGGGGTCTCAGGGAGTGCGCAGGGAATGGTAATTGCTTCAAGGACGCGTAACCGAACGGGCTACATGACGCGCGTTCCATTGTGTCTCTTGGAGAGCGAGTGCGTGTTGTGAAGTGGTGTGTTTGTGGGGGGGGGGGGGGAGAACAGCCGGGAACATTTAGGGTCCACGCGCGAGTTTGGGGAAGGCAGCTGGGACTCTGGCGCGAGTACGCCACTTCCCCGAGGGTCTCAGCCCCAGCCTTGCTAGCAGTTGTTGTGACTTCTCTCAGATCCGACATTTCTCACGAGCAGTGCCCGTTTATTCCCAACTGCCACTTGCGAAGCAACACATGTTTGTTTGCAGTGGTAGATGTACAGCATGCCCATGAAACAACGTCCCAGTTATAAATTGTAATAGTATCTATCAACTGTAAGAGTTGTAGAGTGTTGGTTCAAGGACAAAACAGTTTTAGATAAGCGCATGCGCGAAGTACTGCTATGTTGTTTTCTCGCTTGCAGCGCCACCTACGCAAAATTGGCGACTCTGAGCGTAATTAGTAGAGGGTGGACCTGTAAACTTTATTTGGAAACAGGATGGAGCCCCCTTCCCATTGGAATCTGTTTTAACGAGAGTGGTTGAACGTCGAAAGTCCCTGACCTTTGGATTGGTCTATATGGTCGAGACGAACAGAACTATTTGTAGCTGGCCTACAAGTTCATTTAACATAACGCCATGCGAGTTTTTTTTTTCCTTTGGGGCTTTATAAAAGATCGTGTCTACGTTTCGCCGCTACATAATGATTTGCCAGAGTTGATACATAGAATTGAAGAGGCTATTGATTCCAAAGTGTGGGAAGAATGGGACTTCAGGTTGGATGTGTGCCGTATAACAAAATGTGCAATCATCGAACATTTAAAAAAAAAAAAAAAAAAAAAAAACAAGGTTAGTTTACTTTTAATTTGCTGTATGATTTGTTGTAATCAGTTTAAACTAATTGTTATAATTAGAGACCTGCAAAATTCGCGGATTCATTCGGTGATAGGCTAGAATTCAAACACATATACTTACCTCTTAGATAATTTTACTATTGGCTTACTGTTCATCTGGACGAATCTCAACCAGTTATAAACCCTCAACCAAAGAAGGTAGAATCACAGACAAACCAGCTGTGACGACTTACAAGTCGGCAGCCAATGAACTTGCGTTATTTGCCCGAGTGTACAGGGGGATGTGCATTCTATCCTGAAGGCCATGGAAACCCGCGAATTTTGCAGGTCTCTAGTTATAATGTGTCACTGAAACTGGGACACCCCACATGTGGCAGCAGCCGATGGCCCAAACTCGTGGACTTGTGTCCCACACGGGCGCGTGTGTGCAGTGAGATGCGACGAGAAGGCGCCTCGACACCAAAAGAACGGGCGCGACGTTTCCGGGACCCCGGTCGGCGGTTTGTTTGAACGGGCAGGCTTTTTCTAGGGTACGAGGGTCCGGTAACGGGGAAACCTTCGCGAGCGGCCGCCCAGTGTCAACAGTTGAGTGCGCTGACCGTCGCTTCAACCGCGCGCCGCGCCGCTTCTCCGCGTGTGCCCGACCCCCGCCGCTGAACGCCCCCCGTCCAGCTGCGACAATCTTCCCCGCGTCGCTGCAGTATTACGAAAGTTTTTAAATTTTTTTCTTTCAATGTAAATACAAACTCAAGTGTAAACATGTGTGTATACCATGGACCAAAACTAATTACGGGCAAAAGAGCACAGAGTGCTGGTGTGCCGAGATAAAATGTATAAAATCTGTAAAGAGTGCAAATATGTACAATAATGACTATGAAAATGAATGCCTGCAGTAGTCCAGGATTACCCCGGAATCGAGACAGTTTATCTTCAAAAACCCTTGAAGATCACCGGGAATCTTGAATATCTACTGCCAACTGTAAGTTGTGTGTTTTTTTTTAAAGTGATAACGTCTTATAAATCGATGAACGCCGGCTGCACGCACGAAAAATTGTCAGTCACGTTCCGCCTGAGCCGAGCGTGTAAGAACCGGCCAACCACCGTGCGAGAAAAATCTTCTATAATATCAAACAGGTTAAGACGGGCTTTTTAACTAATTGTTCGTGATTATATTTAAATAAATTATTTAAATAAAATTTGCGAAAACTGTAATTAATATATGAAAATTAAAAAAAGTATACAATTTTTCATCGATGTTTTCTTATGACGTTATCACGTAAAATTATCGTCCGTAAACCAACTTTACGGACAAACACACCCACCCCCCCTTATTTTTTGTAACTGAAACTGAAATATTCAGGTAAAATTACAGATAATGCAAATGTGAATTTTCACCGTGGCTCGTCTCTCAGCGGCGTGGTTTCTCTCTCCATCTGTCTCTGTCTGTCTGTCTCTATCTCTGTCTCTCTCTACCCCCCCCCCCCTACCCCGGGGGCGAGGCGTCGGTGGAAACTCTCGCGCGTCCTGCGAAGGCCGTGTGAAAAACGGCCGCTGAGCTTGGACCTCACACGCGTAACCGCTCGGGGCAGGTTGGTTTAACTTTTCCAATCGCGAGTCCGCCGCGTGGGAAGCTAGCCACCTCCTGCCACTCCTACAGTTCTCGCCAGGGACGTGTGTAGCATTGTAACCTCGGTCACCAGCGAATTCACGTGTTCTCACGTTCAAAATACACTTACAATACAAAATTTGCAAACGAAATTTGACGTTGAAGTCTTTAAAGTAATGCCGAGTGGGTGACAAATAATACGCAATTTGTGTTTTCAACTACATTACTGGACGCGAATCAGACTTGGTTTCCCTAAAAACCGTTAGAATTCGTTGACTATAGAATCATTCTATTTGCAGACCGAAATGTTAAACCATATAATAAGACGGCTCCGATAAAATAAAAATTAAAATAAGTAGAACTTGTGTGAAAAATTACTAAACCACGGACTTGGACCTGATTTTCTACAAGGAATTTTATTAAAATATTGCCCATCTTGTTAAAACTCATTAACCTTGTTAGTACTGTAAAGTTTCCCTTTGGCTTTGTAAAATTTGGTTCGCGCATTCGCCACAGATGGCAGCACAGTGGTTACACATTTCCGTTCCATGCGACTTCCGACCCGTTCACGAAATCACTCCAAAAAAATTGCTGTATACCGAAAGCTAAGGTGTGACACATCAAAAAAATTTGAAATAAAATAAAATAATTTGAACACATAATTTCAAAATAAATTACATTACACACTGACATATGGGCCTTCATAGTAGCCGTAGGACACGTGGCCTCTCACACAGTTACATACTGTCTTCACTGATATTTTACCAATATGTTTGTTCCCAGGAGCGAACGGATATCATCATGCCTTGTGTTGAAACACAACAAGGCATGATATCAACCGCAAATGATAAAAATTAAGAACCACAAAATTATTGTTATTTATTCATACGTGAAATTTTTTTGCCTTGCCGTATCACATATTCATATTTAATTTCTCGCGGAAGCAAACGTGGTCTGAATTGGCCCGGCCAAATATTTGCAATGGCCGTTGGCGTGGGCGTACATACTTTCTTGCAGTCTAATGAGCGTAATTGTTGAAATCTTTTCTTAGCAACGTCACGAATGAAGTATAAAATATTTGTAGGAAGACAGGGCGAGGTCTCAAGACGGCATTTCCTGTTAATAAGCCGCGACGTTATTGGCCCCCCGCCGTAAACAGTTTACAGAGTAGCTTCTTCATTCGCCCCGAGTTGCATTAAATCACCCCCCCCCCCCCCCCCTGGAGGCGAATGCCGGAGGTGACATCACGTGGCGGGCATTCCTCCGAGGCCGTGATAAGGCCGCCATCAGGCGGCGGGCCGCTTAATTAAGCCCGTGATGGATGACTCTGGATGCGCGCGCATTCCTGTGGCGGGCGGGAAGCGGCATCGTGGCGCCTGCGCCTGGGTGCCGAGGGATACGTACCGTAACCGCGGCACGCCCGTGCCGTTTCTATCGTCTGGATCACCGTGGTACGCAATCGAGAGCCTCTGATTAGGGCCTGGACAATTTCGCTCCTTCACTTACCTGTGGCCAGGGGCGCAACAACTAAATTTCCAAGGGGAAGGGTGGGGGGGGGGGGCAATATACCTTTTGATAAAGAATCATCGATCCCTCCTATTGAAGCGGGGGGTGGGGGGGGGGGTTCCTCCCCGGGAAAATTTGTATTTCAAGGTGGAGAACGGTGCTATTTAAGCAGTTTTAATATCTAACAATTGATTACACAGCACATTCTTTGCCCCCGTTTGCCCCCACTTCATGGTTTCAGGGGGGGGGGGGGGGGGGCAAAATACCCTTGCCCCCCCCCCCTTCTGTTGCGCCCCTGCCTGTAACAGTGTAATTTTTTTGTGTAAATGGAACAGTTATATTCATGTAAAATTACACATGAATTTGTATTTTACGCGAAAAAAACCGTCTCACTACAAAATAGTGTTCGCAGTAATACTGGGTTCGGATTCTTACCCGGGCATTTATGGATAGCTTTCCAGTATAGACTGGCATGATAAAATATATTCCAATAATTCAATATTTAATTATAGTTTCCTTTGTTTGAAAAATTATGCTTTGAATGACACGTCAATCAAATTATAAAATTATGCATCAATTTTCGTAAGAAATACTCAGTATTATCTCATACATGCGAAAATAACCGTAGCCATGCGTTGTACGAATATATAATATATTTCTTGTGGTATCACAAACTATTCCTTGGCAACAGGTTTCCAAAGGAATCTTTTGTAAAAGTACAGGATTTTTTTTTCTGTGTAAACTGACTGCTTCAGTCTTTAATCACGTAAAAAACGACTGTGACGTGACATTCGGATCTCGCGGCTACCGGTGACGTCACTCGGAGGATGGCGGGAAAGCTGGACCGCCTGTGGCGCCCCTGGCGCCGGGGATGAAAAGTGAGACGCTGCGCGCATCGCAGCGCCCCAGGCACCTCGTGGCGGCGGTCGTGAGAACTAGACGACTCCTGCGCGCGACGCCGTAATTGGCGCGCCATTTGCCTGCGGAACAACTGAAATGAACTGCCGCAAACAAGCATTTAGTCTACGAGTTGCGGTTGTTTTACAAACTGCTCACCGGCAAACACCTTTGTTTGTTAGAATTGGTTAATACTAAGTGGTAATTTAACCCAGCGCGTATTAAAAAAAATGATTGTATCTCGTAACTTGTCTCAAATGTAGTAAGTACCAGTTACCAGTGGCACCCATTAGCCAGCTACAATTTGCAGAAAAATTAATTGTCTGTAAAGTCGGTTTACGGACGATAGTTTAACGTGACGTCATAACAAAACTTTGATGAAATGATTGCATACTTTTATGAATAAAATTGAATCATTTTAATTTTAATAATAAAAGAATAAATACTTTAAATTATACTAGTAATCAGATTTTTAAAATGCAAGAATAATTAACCTTTATTGCCGTAATTGTTGTTGTAATAAGCAATGAAAACCACATTAACTTTTCACTTCACTTAATAAACAGTCGACGAAACAGTTCACGTGTAGATGACTTGTAATTAATTTTAAAAACTGGCATTTGGCTATAAATTTTAAATATAATTATGAACAAGTTTTCATATAAATAAACTGTAATCAAATATCTAACCTAACCTATTATTACTGAACTCGCCGACATATGCTACTTTTTTTAATAATAAAAGAATACATACTTGAAATTATACTTAACTAGTAATCAGATTCATTTTCTTACGTACATTTGACGTAGAAATTATTTCATATTACACATTTATAAACAAAGTTTTAAGTTTTCACTTCTGTCGATGCGGCGCAAGCGTACAAATGAGCGTAACGGGACACAGCGTAACGGAACAATGTGCGTAACGGGATACTTTTTCGTACGTGCAGCCGGCGTGCATCGTTTTATCAGACGATGTCACGTCAAAAAACACGTGATGTTGCGTACGCACATTTACTACCACATGAAGCCTAGAAACACTGTGGGCTGAACAGTACTTGAAGAAGAATACGTATACATAGAGACACGATCGCATTTTTTTTTAGGCCAACTTCCTCGATACAGATTAGGTAATATCCATATTCCCATTGTTTCGCCATAAACGTGATCGGTCACCGTCCAAAGACTAGTTACAGTCAAGGCTGGTGGAACTGCTAAGCAGACACAGCCTGATTGGCCAGTCCCTCCTCAATCATGGCCACCAACAGGGACCAATCACACGTCGGACATGAATACCCTTAAATCAATTCCGTGCCAAAACACTAGGCCTTCAGTTGTTAAGTCGTCCTTGAGGATGACTGCAACAAGGCGTGTCGATACATCGGGGCCCCACATTCATTTCCCCGAACCTGGCCCCATCGCAGAAGCCCACAAGTTGTCAACAAATTGCAAATTTCATGTTGGTAACAATGTAGAAACCACGATAGACATCTATTTTGCCTGCCGAAAATGGCATTGCTTTTAATAGTCCATAAAAAAAAGGAGCTGAGTCTAAAATCTAAAAGAATGAAAAAACCGCTGTCTGGTCCTCGTTACACTTTTCTTCCGTTCGCACCCGGAGTTACGAAACTACCGCGTTTTACGTAAGCGGAACGCTTCCGGCGGTGATTCGTGGGCGGGCCGATGGTGGCGCTACTCGCGGCGGCGACAGCTTTCGCCCGAGGAACCGCGCACTTGCTTGTTGTGGTCCTTGTTTGGTCCCAACATTTGAGGGCTTTACTTCTGCGATCCCGACATTTGATGGCTTTACTTTTGCGATCCCGACAGTTGATGGCTTTACTTTTGCGATCCCTATATTTGATGGCTTTACTTTTGCGATCCCGACATTTGCTGGCTTTACTTTTATTGTAAAACTGTAATATAAAAATCCCGTCGAATTAATTAATTAAAATATAATAAAATTAGCCTACTTATGACAAACCAAAACGACCAGCACTCAAAGGTTGTTTTTTTTTTATGGATCCAGGTTGGAATCCACTAACGTGTGTATAATCAATACGATCGTAAGTGCTCAGCAGTTTCCGCCACATTTCATTCACTTTATCTCTCTCTGCGTCGTACATTATTCAGTATTATTAGAGACTGAAAAAAATTAGCCAAATGCTAAAATTTGCGATGCTTGTGCTATTGGCTTACATTTTCTGGAGGACACTGGGCCAATGAGAGGCCCTCAACCAACCAAGTATGGAATCACAGGCCACCCAGTTGAGACGTCTCACAAGTCAGCAGCCAATGAGCAGGGAACATTTGCCCGAGCATGCAGCGAACTGTTGAGTCAATGCTAGAGGTCACCAAAGCCGCGAAATATACCAGTCCCTTGCTGTTATTATTATTATCATCACCGCCTGTATTGGTGGCGAAGTTAAGGCGATACGCCTTTTCTTACACTTCACATTTTCTTCTATTACATCGTACTTCAAATTTTACAAAAATAAGCATAACATAAACATAATAGATAATAGGATAGGTAAGAACTTGGAAAGCAGAGTTAAGCTTTAACTAAATGTTTAACAAAATTTAACCACAAAGCTAATTTGCGGGTAACTAAAAATTAATCGTAGGCATGCACTAGAAAAATCTCGCGTTGTTGCCAAAACAAAATAATAAAACCAGTCACACATTCACACACAAACAAACAGTGGTTAAGCCGCAAAGTGACCATGGTAGGTAGGTGTTCCGAAGATGTTTTTCAGCCCGTGTTTGCAATCAGCTAAGTTTTTATGTTCGCCTTATCGCCTGGTCTACTTCCTTCCAGAGCCAGCGTGGCTGCAAAAAGGGTTTTTTCCAAGGCTTTTAGTCCTTCGAGATATGCTAAATAACCACAAACAGTTCATTCAGCGTACACCGTTAGAAATTACAGTAAATTTACGGAATGTTCAACGAATAATGTACCTCCAATAAACGAAGAGTTAATTGTAATTCCAGGTAAAAAGGGGGGGGGGGGGGGGTTTGTCTGTAAAGTCGGTTTACGGACTATAATTTTACGTGATAACGTCATAAGAAAACATTGATAAAAAATTGCATACTTTTTAATTTTCAAATATTATTCACAGTTTTTGCAAATTTAATTTAAATAATTTGTTTAAATATAATCACGAACAATTAGTTAAAAATCCCGCCTTAACCTGTTTGATATTAGAGAAGATTTTCTCGCACGGTGGTTGGCAGATTCTTGCACGCTCGGCTCAGGCGGAACGTGACAATTTTTCGTGCGTGCAGCCGGCGTTCATCGATTTATAAGATGTTATCACGTCAAAAAAAAACTAAGTTCGGAATCCCGGGTTTTGTTTTTCGTGGTAAACAAGGCAAACACACACTTGGAATAAATAAGTGTGTATATTTCATCAGCCTTTTTGAATGTTTCGTTTGTATTCTTGTGGATACATTATTAAAGAAAGTGAACACATTACCCGTACATTTACATACTAAGATCCCTGATAATTTGTAACCAGCATTCTTCGTGAATTTTAGGTTAATAATTTTAACAGCATAAAAAACGCTTGCAGTCTAGACTGTTTCCATATGATAACGAAAACTTCGCAGGTAACAATACAGTTTTGCCTGTCAGGTCACTGTTCACTGTTCAAAGTACGGCCACGGGTGCCTCTCCGTGTTCATCACTCTATGGTCTCGCGCCGGGGTGCATCTGTGTGTTCATCACTCTATGGTCTCGCGCCGGTGAGAGCGGCGTCCCGCCCGTCTCGACAATGACGTCATCTCGGAGCTTACTCACCCACAATCCTCTCCGCACCCATCGCTTACTCACGCCCCACGCAGCCAGCGCCCTGCAGACACCTGACAGTCCAGTAGGCTGCGGTTAGTCGAGTGACACCTTTACAGAACCTGTCTTGATCCCGCCCTGCCTCTGAATCACTATCCACGCGCGTTGTATCTCGTCTGCACACGTCTCGGGCGTCATGCTGATGTCTTTCCGCATTTCCCTCATTACTTCTATTTAACGGCTTTTATAACATTTCAACTCGATGCCTCCCTGGCAGCGTTCTTTAAATAATCCATGCAACGGGGAATTTTGATTTAATACAATTTCTTGGACATACGCCATTTCAGTTTTGCACTGTTCGTCACGGGAAAAGTTTATAAATGCAAGATAAAAAAAAAGAAAACATAAACCCACCAAAAACAAGCCTAAATCAGCTGATGTAGAACGGATAGACCCAACGATGAACCTAAACAGGTATTATGGACAACACAACCATAAAGCAAATTTACTTGTAACTAAATAAGAAGCATAGAAAGAAGTACACTTAAAAAAATCCGGCGTTACCAAAACAAGGTAATGAGTAGTGTTACATTAAAACCAGTCACTCACACATTCACACAGTCAAGCAGTGGGTAACCCGCGAAGTGATCACTGTCTTGCGCGACTCGACACACATACGGTATGTAGAGCTTCAGAAGAAACCACGCTATTTGAAAATTGATCTAGATATCAGAGTGTTGTTTGTTTACCAAAAACATTTAAGAATACGCTGAGGGAGGATGAGTAGTTTTGGGTCCGTAATTAATTTTCAGAATAATTCTAAGCCATGAAACTCCCGGTAGAGATTCTTGAAGGCACTCAAGGGCCTTGCAATATACCTTTATCTTCATTTCTCCGTCATCTATTGCTATGGTTTTTCGCTCAGATAACACAGTTGCCCTAGTGCCCGACGAGAAAGACTGCGCACGCCAGTCCACAGCCCTGCGCTTAGAGGCGATACCGCGCTAGAAGCACCAGCGAGCGTCGACCTTAATCCCTCTGACCGGGCTGAGGGGAGGCAGCCTGCGCAGAGCGGTGACGTCACGAGGCGGCCATGTTCTCTTCCCCCACCACATGCCTCGGAGAGTCGCGGTCGCCGGAGACTGGTTCACTTTCCACGGCGGACCGGTTTGTGGAGAAGGCGGCGCGGCAATTACGCCCTCCGCTGCGTAACTGACTCCAGTGAACACTGGTAGCGGCGCACTGGAGATCCAGGGCTCGTTACGACGGGAAACCTTAGTTAGGGCCCGCCTCGTCAGGGGTGTATCTGTGTTGGTGAGGCGGGATAAGCGCGACGCTCGCTGGTGCTTCTAGCGCGGTGTCGCCTCTGGACTGGCTCGCAGTCTTCTCGTCGTCACAGGACAACTGTGAAATTAGAGCGGTGACCGTAACATTATAAGGCCGAGAAATGAAATGAAGATAAAGGTGTAATGCATGTCCCTCAAGTACTTTCAAGAATCTGTACCGGTTGTTTTACGCCTAAAAATTACTCTGAAAACATGCGTATTAGCCATTTTAACTCTTCTGAAAATCCAGTTTTAAAACTTAATCCGAAATCAAAAGTACTTTCCGGCCCTCAGCGAACTCTTAAATGCTTATTCGTAAGCAGACCCCACTCGGATATCTTGAGTAGTTTTGAAATCGCGTTGTTTTTCCTGAAGCTCTGCGCACCGTGTGTGCCCGAGCTTTGAATATATATACTGTATAGAAGTCGCCAGCCCAGGTTAAAATTTCTAATACGGTTTTGAGGTAGTTGGTTAATTCACCGCCGCAATCACCACCATCTCTAGGGCATCGACTTGTGGTGGTCCCTAGCGGACAAGTGTCGAACTCTTCAAACACCCCTTCCCCCTCCCGCTGAACGACCTTGAGCTGCAGTGAATGATGGGTAGGGGGTGCGGGGAATGACAGCGGGCGACAGTTCTGCGCTCTAACGTGTAAATAACAACTAAGACGATACATGGCGTTACGGCAGCGCACTGCAGCGGTGAAGTTCCCAAGCTGCTCATCATACGCTTCTGAAAAACGTAGAGTAAATCCTATCCACTCGCGACTTCTATACAGTATATGTATTCAAAGGCCCGAGTGAGGGTCTCTAATTGGCCCTCAGTCCTCCAGATTAACAGTGAACCAATGGCAGAAGCAGCACTTAGGTAAAATTGTTTGAATTTTAGCATAACACGAAATGAATCCGTGAATTTTTCAGGTCTCTAACTATAGTGTCTTCGCTTAAACCAAGGATCTGTCGGTCAAAAGGCGCAGATGCCAGCGCCTCGGCGGACGAGCGAAGAAGTGGCGGGAGACGTCCCGGTGATACAGTTTCCGCCGGAAGTGGGCACGGGGGTCTCAAGGTCTGGCACGTGTGACGCAACAGCGCAACTGAAAAGCGGCGGGCGGAAACGGAGCGAGGATGATGTGGGAACTCCGCTCCAAGTTCAGTCGCTTCAAGTCGTAGCTTACGTTATTTGTGTCGTCATTTTGTACACGCTTAACCTGAAACTTTTTTTTTTAACTCTTTTCATGCCTGGACAAGAATTTAACAGTTTCCCAATAAAACTCCATTGATTTACAGTAATTTTGACAGTTAAATAACAGTGTGTCGAAGTTCATTTTCTACCATTACACCGTTGGGTAGCACACATATTTTTATTATATTCGTTCATATAATTATGCAACAAGCAAAAAATTAATGAAATAAAATTCAATCTAGCAAAGATTATGATTAAATTCGTTTCGAAAATAGAAAACGGCTGGAAAGAATGTCGAGTGTTAATAAAATCATTAACAGGTCCGAAATGGGGGACTATTTATTGACGATATGAGAAAAACAAATCAAAATAAATGCCGCCCAAAATGGCAGTATAAATAATTTTTAAGCACGTAGAAACATAATTCGCAATGGCAAAATGAAGTTACTGAACATTTAACTATATTGTATTAGTAATATTGGCATTCGTTTGCAGTATATTTATAGACTATATTAAATATGATTTTTTCTTCTTACAACTTATTGGTTTTGTTTCTCATTTCTGACTAAGACTTACTACGCACCGACCACGTCACAAAGAGACCATCGAATAAGCGGAGGGGGACGCTAATGATTTTTTCGGGCCCCCTTCCCATTACTTAATGTACAATTTTTAAAACATCACAATTAAATAAAAATAGAAATCACGGTTACCAATTAACTATCACGAAGACTCCTGCATCAAATAATAATCTCGAAACTCAACCTGTCTCACCCCCCCCCCCCTTCTCCTTTTCCGTCCCGTCAGCTCTGCCAATAAAGGCGAAATTACACTAGCCCGTCGTCTCATTCCGTCTTTCGTCCGTCAAGCGATTCACAACATGCCTTCATCCGTCCGTCAAAATATTTTCCCAAGTAATTGCTACCAAAAATCCACGGTGTTCTCTCAGAGTCTTATTTCGAAGCTGTTTACTGTTATGTCGTGTTTTTGTGCGTATTGTATTAGCATATCGTCGTAGGAATACAGAGTCGTGATTGAATTGTTTGGACACGAGTTTTAAGAACCGCTATGTCGTTATACACAACATCTGAACGACCACAATGCCTTTGTTCTAGTAACAGTTGACTGTCGCAGCTTAAAAACCGTCCGTCCAAAGTACGGGTTCGCCAAACCTTCGACGAGGCCCACGGATGATATTTATTTCGGGGCCCACCGATTGGCCGCAAGTGCGTGATTGACGGACGGAGGCGACGGGCTATTGGCCAGCACTGGGAGTGACGTTCCTGCCTCTGTGCGCCAACCCGTCCGTCCCTGACGCCTCCGGTACCCGGGAGAAAGTTGGCAGCCTTGCTCGCTCTGGGGCGAGGCGTCACCGTCCCAAGGCCTGCCTGTGGCTCCCAGCGGGTGGCAACCACACACCGACACTCCTACTTACTGCGGAACTCTGGGAACCCTGCGCCTTATAAATAGCACACAAGCTACATGCTAGAGACCGGAAAAATTCGCGATACGCTAAAATACAAATAGTTATACCTCAGTGCCGCCTCTGATATTGGCTCACAACTCACCTGGATGACTCTGGGCCAATGAGAAACACCTGACCAAAGCTTTATCGAATCACAGGCTGCTACGATGGGACGTCTCACAAGACAGCAGCCAATGAGTGGATGACATTTGACAGAGTGTATGTAGAACTATGGAGTTCATCCTAGAGGTCAGTGAACCCGCGAATTTTTCCGGTCCCTAGTACATGCATATTTCGCGCAAAGATTCCGAGACTACCTGAAAGTTAAAAAAAAAACTGTAGCATCGTCTGTGTTTCGTGATTGGGGGCGAGTTTCTTTGAGGCAAATGCCTACTGTTAGAACACCAATCACAGCTGTTCAGTGTGGGTGCAAACGCGTCCTCAGTGGCCTGGTCAAAAACAAGGCAACGAATCCTCTCGCAGACGGCCGCCAATCACAAAGGAAGAAACCGCTGGTGAGGGCATACATCGTTGCAGTCTAGTAGGCGTTAAGATTTATTAGTGAAAATTGCCTGCCCCTAGTTATAAGCAAATCAACAACCTAAAATCATCGTTAACTTTAATTGTTGGTGCCATTGGATTTTTTTTTCTGGTCGTTCGGATTTTGGGATTATTCACCATAAAATGTTTAAGATTATTTATTTTGCAACACGTAACAACCGAAACACAATGTTAAAAGTTCTTCAAAGCATGAGTGTTGAAAAACATAACCTTAGTTTCAATTGCAAAAAAAAATACCCACGTGCATACGTCTGCACATGGTCACATGGCAGCCACGCTTATTTCGCTACCAAGATAATTCAAAATTGTCAAAAATTATTCCAAACTCTATAAAGTTATTTTACCATTATATTCAGTACGCCACTCTGTTAATACACCATTCCATAAATTCTAATCTAAGAATTGTGAAATTACTTGTTTATTCAAGCTATCATGTTTATATGTTTTTTCGTTGTATTTAAAATTTAATTTATGATGTTGGCATTTCTCAACTGCACGGTTTTTTTTGTGGCTATATTCCGCCTATTCAGTTGTGTCCCCCTAATGGCAACTCAAACAGCCCGATATGTACCCAATTAGTGTTTAAAATCGACACGATAGCTGCTATAGCTATCTAGTTCTTTAATTCCATGTGTGTCTGTAATATTTATTATTAAATAATAATTTGAAATGTTTACGACGGAATTAAATAATACTAGGAGTAAAACATTAATTATTATTTATTATTAATGTTTATTAAATGTGGGTTCTTTTTTACAGTAATATGTTACCATCTGATTAGCTTCTATAATAAATTAAGAAAATGAAAATAGCAGGTATAACATCATCCATAATGTAAAAATCAACTTTTATTAAGCGAATGTAACCCTTTCAGCGTTCCCGAATTTTTTCAGGAATCCTGGCGATAAATAAGTTTTGAGACTGACAGTTATCTACTGCCGCCGGCGCCGTTCGAGCTTGGAAAAAAAAACCGTCGATAATCGATTGTTTCAATACATTCTATCGTCACGAACTTTCGATCAGGTTACTTCATTTGGAGTTTCGTAGATGGTAGTGTAGTCGGTGATTGCACGCGGGTTCAGATGCGTGGACATTGGACGCGTCGTGATCCGCCATTGGTGGAGCAGCTGTTTCATCATCCAACCGCTGCGCCGTGCGCAGAGTACACAGCCAATGGCGCACGAGAATGAGGGGGGGGGGGGGGGGGGGATATATATTCCCACTCTCGAACTTGTTTAATGCATGTTATTTGATCCCCGCATGACCCGGCCCAGGGTTTTCCCTGTGTCTATGCAGGTTTTACCTGGGTCACATTAGTTAGCTTTTAGGCTAGACTACCAATGGGGCGTCAGCCATGGCGCCAATCGCAGCCATGGCTGGCCAATAAACCCCAATTAGTACACGATGCACGCGCCCTTATTCTGCATGGTTAAAAACCCGCATGGTAGAGTTAGTATGTAGTGTGAGTATTGATCAGGCACTTAGTCATTTCTCCTTCAGGACTATGTGACTATTTTTCTGAACATGCGGAGAACCGCTTACAAAAATACCAAATTGCGTACAACTTTTAACAGAGACGATGATCTGATTCATCACAGCGCAAGCTACACCGCAAGAGACGAATACGTGAACGTTACAACCATGGGCATAGCCCCATGTGCATTATACATTCTCATACGTAAGCACACCAAAAAAATAATTCTGAACAGTGATCGAGCATGGAGCGTACAAAGGTCAGCTACTGGCGTATCCGCAAACGGAATCAATGAAAGCTAACGGCATTAAGCATGGCCAGGAAACAGCAAACCCGACAGCTAGGCATCACGACCATTCAATGATATTTAAATAAATATGACCATACACATCTGAGTAGACGAACCCGCAGGTTCCAGGGAAAGCTAACGAACCTGCCCCCCCCCCCCCCCTTACACACTTAGAATAATTTAGGCTAGGAAAACAAAATCCTAAAAGTCTATAAAAAATCTATCATTCCCTCCAACAGAAGGAAAGAAGTTGGAAGCAAACGGCTGGCAAAGTGGTTTCATAACCCCCCCCCCCCCCTAGAAATTAAATTATGCGTACTTCAGCCTTGAAGTTTTTTTTGGGAGGCTTCACAACATGTCTAGAGCTTATGTTGTTTGGTATTAGATTCACGCGTATTTCACAAAATTTCGAACACAATTTTGTAGTGATACAGTTATATTTTCATTTGAATGTACAAGTCTAAAAATGTGTCGTCATTTTACATGAATGTTTCTGCCCCATGTCAGAGAAGCGGGGGTGGAGTGGTCAGAACACTCGCCCCCTTTTCCAAGGCGACCGGGGTTCGATTCCCGGCGGAGTCAGATCCGGGTTTTTTTTTTTTTCGCAAGTGGGAAACGTGGCGGACGTTTTCATGGCCTGTGGGTTTTCTTGGGGTGCTCCCGTTTCCCCCACCAGTTCATTCCGTCGCTGCTCCACACCCCACCTCACCTCACGCACTCTTCAAGCTGGTCGGCAATACAGGTCTGTCCCTCTAGTAGAGCAGCCGGCTCTTGTGAGTGTCAGCCTTGTTCCATCCGTGCCGACCCTGCCTCAGGCGAAAAACTACATTTCCATTTTTCTTGACGTTATGACGTCTTATAAATCGATGAACGCCGGCTGCACGCACGAAAAATTGTCACGTTCCGCCTGAGCCGAGCGTGCTAGAACCGGCCAACCACCGTGCGAGAAAATCTTCTATAATATCAAACAGGTTAAGGCGGGCTTTTTTACTAATTGTTCGTGATTATATTTAAAAAAATTATTTAAATTAATTTTGCAAAAAAAAATGTAAATAATATTTGAAAATTAAGAAGTATGCAGTTTTTCATCAATGTTTTCTCATGACGTTATCACGTAAAATTATCGTCCGTAAACCGACTTTACAGACAAACACCCCCCCCCCCCCTGTTTTGTTTTAATTTATGTCCCATTTACAGAGCGCGGTTAGGGTTTGTTCCACCGAGGCTAAAACAAACACCCAAGAAACTTGTGCATACATGTCCTTGTGAACACACAATTAATTCATGGTCAAGCGAGTCGTTTCCACGCCAACAACCACTGGTGTTTTCGGCATTGCTGAGAGGCAGAGTGCGCATTTTCAAGTTATTTGGCGTAGGTAAAGGTCGCGAGCAAAGACTGCACAGGCATATTATACACGCAAAAAAATTGGTTGTCTGTAAAGTCGGTTTACGGACGATAGTTCAACGTGACAATGTCATAACAAAACATTGATGAAATTATTGCATAATTTTATGAATAAAATTGAATCATTTTTATTGAATTATCACTATTTTGTATGGATACAAAGAAGGAGTGAAATCAAATCTACAATTTAATTGATCAAAATTTACTTTTGTTTGCACTCTTTAATTCAAATACGTTTATTACTTTAACGAAGAGATTATTTTAACTATAACTTTTATACTTGTTTGCTTTTTAACTTCTTCCAATCTGTGTTAATCTGTTAAGGATTAGGACGATGATAGGAAAAGTAGGAAACGAATGGGAGTGTTTCGAGTTTAATGTGCCTCGAAAAAGTCAAATCGATGGTTGTTCCAATCGAGGGGAAGAGAGATAGATGCGGCGAAAGCGTACAATGAGCGTAACGGGACACAGCGTAACGGGATAATGTGTGTAACCGGACACTTTATCGTGCGTGCAGCCAGCGTTCATCGATTTAGTATACGTCACGTCAAAAAATTAATATTGCCCCCTCAGCAGTTTGCGCAAACTACTCACGGTGTACGGGTAAGAAAAAAAATAATTCCGACGTAGTAATACACTCAAACAATGCTGGTTTGTCGTTTGCCTAGCCGTCTCACCAAACATGTCTCGTCGCACGAAGTTGGTTCACTGTTTGCCAACCGACCAGCCTTGAATCCCCCAGACGACTCTCGTACTTGAAGTGTACTGTACTCACTGCTTAAAAATAGTTCTTGTCGGAATCCTCCTCGACCCGTGTTTGCGTGACTCGAGGACTAACAGCACATATAGCTGTCCCTCTTGAAGCCCCTTGTCTGTGCAAACGGCCAGTCAAACACACACACGGAGTTAATTTGTTCGAGTATATTTTGCCAATCTGCCGTTCGGATATCGTGAACCTTAGTATCGTCAAATATATTCGGAGACTAAATATTATTTGAAAATGGAGTTGGAATGGTAATATTGAACGAAAAATGGCTTCCAATTTTCTCCATCAAATACATTTGGCCGCATAACCTCAAATATGTTTTGAATCATGTCACACTATCAAAGTTTATTTTTTTGATCGGAGCTATCTCAATTTTTTTTATTTTCATCTCATTTTCAAATTACTTAGGTACCAAAAATTAATATATCAAAGATTAAACTGTTATAATTATTATAGGAATATATTTTACAATATTACAAGCCAATACAAAAAAAAACCAAACCACTATGTTAAAAGGCTTTATCTTTTGTTTCAGAATTTAAAAAAATGCAGTCACAAAGTTCGAGAACTGAAAATCATAACCTTTGTGTTTATTGCAAAAATATACACAATAGCACAAGCAAAGCGAAGCGCACACAGTATTTTGTTCTGCAGCCATGCTTGTTTCATTACTACCAAAATAATTTAACATTGGGAAAAAGTATTCCAAGACATTATATTTTGTCATTATAATGAAAATTCCACTCTGTTAATACACCATTTCATAAATTCTGAATTAAGAATGTTTGTAAATGTACTTTTATTTGTGTAAATGTGTTTAAGAAATGTATATGTTTAACTCATGTTTAAAACTTCATTTTTTATGTTGGTATTTTTCAACCGCACATATTTTTTGGTTGCCATATTTCGCCTATTCAGTTGCGGCCTGGCCAGAGGCACGGACGTAGCCAGAGGGAGGTCCATGTGCTCCGGACCCCTCCCTTCAAAACTAATAAGCAAAGACAGAATAAGAAAAATACACCAACTGAACTACATAAGGTTACAGAGAGCTTTATTTGGAAAGGATAGTTGCAATCCTTATAAGTGAGCTACAATAAATGCATTTCCTCCCACATCTAGCCCAACACGGCTCATGCACAAGAAGCGCCAGGAACAGGTATTTGTTTAATGCCGGTTTGCACACGTGTTTCTTTCATATAAACTTTACATGTGTGTTTCGTGCATTAAATACCATTGATACACACATGTTTGTGACATTCAATGATAGAAAGAAGCATGGGCGCAAATCTGTAGGATTTCCAGGGGGGGCCCGTGAATTCTGTGGTTTAAGAATTTTGCGCTAGAGGTCAACCGAAACAATTCTTCTCTTGATGATAAGCTCGTATGTTATACACTTTATTTTTACGTAAGTGATATTAACAATAAAGCAGAGCAACATATGTTTTAGTAATTATTAATTAATGACTATAAAAAGTGATCTCTCAAACATGTTTGAATAATTTGATAACCTAAATACATAAAATATCCATGAAAAAATCTATATAAATAATATACGTGAATGTAATGCAAATAGATAACACCCCACCCATACATTACCATTTTCCAAAAGTGTTTATTCTAATTTCAATTTAAAAATAAATGATTAAATTAAAATAAAACAAATATTTAAGGGGGGCTCCCATACAACAAACGTGAAAACAGAATAAAATTTCACAAATGATGTATTTCTGTTGCCGCTGTAACAAGAAATACTAAAACAGAATAAAATAAATATTTAAGTGGGGCTCCCATACAGCAGACATGATTTTGTTTTGCCGTTTTTATAGATAATGGTACGGAACCCTTCGTGCGCGAGTTCGACTCGCACTTTGTCGGGTTTTTTTTATGCAAAATCACATAATTACTGCGATTCAAATGCTGTTCGTGAAATTCTTTGTTCGCAGTTTTTGATGCGCCCCAAAAACCCAAAGCGCCAAAGCTAATAAACGGATCAACATCAAATGAGCGATCGAATCATATTAAAACCCTTAAAGACTATTTTATTTAGTAAATGCATCAACCAGGTAAAAAAGAAAAAAAAACTTAATCACAGAAATGAAAAATCTCGGAGATAGAACTATGAAATTTGTCCTACAGCTAATTGAACCACATACATTTCTCGGCTTATATTTAGTATAATCAGTATTTTGGCAGTGAATTATTTAGTTAAAATATGCCACTTGATTAGTTATCAAAGAGACGCGTTTGCTTCCTTATTAACTTAAATACGGATGTGTAACGTTTAAATACTTCTTTCTCACTCTTACTTCTGTTTACTCGTGCAGTGTTGCAGTTATCAAATAACAAATGTTATAAAGTGATTATCGGCCATGAATTGTGAAAATTATCGTTTGATAATAAAAGGGGAGTGATTTTAAATTCCATATTGACGAGGAAAAAAAAATTATTCCCTGTATATTCACATGTAACGTACAGAGCAGCTAGCCTTACAGAATGGAGATGAGCTAAAAAATTCCAGAAAATGGTATATAAGTTCAGTTCGTAAATAAACTAAATTCTGCTATGATTACTGTTAAAGTATTAAGTTGTTTATTTACTGGAAAAAATAACGTTACATAATCACTTAAATAAAATATATTACCTAAATAATAGTCACTTCTTATAAAACAATCAAGCTTACCAGGTGAGAATCAGATTCTGTTTTCCGTTTCTTCCGCGTCACGAACTTATCCATGTTGATGTTTGCCAAGAAAGCAGAAGACTGGCGCACACGAGAGCAAAATCACTTTAAAAACAGACTACCTGAAACCTATAATACTGTCGTGTCAGAGGACAAGGTAGTGTGGGTAACAATGGGGAGGAAATGCTAACGGAACCCTACCCTAGCTTCGTCCTTTGGAATGAACGGTTTCTAGGAATTAAGGGTTTCAAAGTTCTCACTGGAAAACTCCATACCATGGCTTTCGCAGAAGGGGTAAGGGAAAATAACTACGGAACTCGAAGGTATGAATGTAAAGCATGTCAAAGTGTCTGTCATCGTTGTAAATAATAATCTGATATATATATATGTTGTGTACACCATTAACTTTAAAATCACGAAGTGGGCCCCCCCAAGGAGGGGCCCATTAATTCCAGGGGGGGCCCGGGCCCCCCTGGCCCCTCCGGGATCTACGCCCATGGAAAGAAGTATCAAAGCCAAAATCTAAAATCTTTGTTCAAGCAAAAAGCGTGTGTGTAAACAGTGGACGTCTGTCGGCGCGACAGTTGTATGAAGTGAAGGGCGTGCGTGTCGCAGGGGGAAGTACGCGGCCGTGCGCCGCTGCAGGGAGCGCGCCACGGGCCGCCGCTTCGCCGCCAAGTTCCTGCGCAAGCGCCGCCGCTCCGAGGACCTGCGGCCCGACATCCTGCACGAGGTGGCCGTGCTGGACGCGTGCGCAGCCTGCCCGCGCATCGCGCGCCTGCACCGCGTCTTCGAGTCGGCGCACGACATGGTCCTGCTGCTCGAGCTGTGAGTTCTCTTCTGCTGTCTGCCCATGGGGAGAAACTCTAATTACCGAGACTGAGACAGAGTTTTTTGAAGTAGTTATGGGCCCGTCCGCTAGATAGTAGTTTGCATAGTATATTGCTGACACTACACCAGGGGCGTAGCCAGGGGGAGGGTTTTAGGGGTTCAAACCCCCCCCGAAATATTCAAAATATCTCATTAATATATACTGAAATATTAACACTTGTTCCACGGTAATTGCTCACTATTACAACAATGTTTTGAACATGCCGCGCTGCCGCCGCACGCCGCCGATTATCCAATGACACTGCCCGCATCATCGTATTCGTTTGGTAACCTTAGACTTGATTTCGTGTTGTAACCCGCGCCGCGCATGCATCCGTTGCGTGCAATCAGCTCGGCTATCGCCAGTCTCCACCGATCCCTTGCCACCGATCACTGAATCTGTGTACCGTGTACTGTGAAGTGTGGACAATTGGACATAGTTATTTGTGTGATCATTGCTCTGGCTGTGATTTCACGTCGAGTAACTTAAGTGGCCACTGGCCATATTACAGGAGTAAGTAAATTGTAATCTTCTTTACTTACTATAAAATTAATTCGCTTCCCGCTTTTGTCTGGTTGTCTCTATAGCTGTTAGTTTGCAACTCTGTACGCCTAGATCTTCTAAACTACTCAACTTATGTTAAGGCTGTAAGGGTATATTATCGTAATATACATATACACCTTTAGAGAAATTCGAAACTTCATTCGGTGAACAGTTCCAGTCGCCGAGAAGCCATCGTGGATTAGAAAGTTGTTTTGTTTACATCAAATTTTTATTTTTTTTTTGTTTGCTGATTTCGCTTAGAAAACTTTGCTAATTCTATTTTAATATTAATTATATAAGAGTAAAATTACGTTTTTTATAACCTTGTGTTTTGTAAAACTATGAATCAGTAACGGCTTTGTTTGGAGTTTCGGGCTCGCTGCATGTGACTGGTCCTCGTCGCGGCGGGCGGCATTTCAAATGTTTGAATAAAGCTGGAATCACAATACCACGACGGCTCCGACACGACAGGTCCGACAAGCTCAATAGCCAATGAAATGCAATGTCACCGTGACGTCACTCCGTCAGAAAACGCACCCCGACGGCCCGCAACGAATAGATTTTATTTCTAATTCCGTCGTGTCGTACGGCCCGACAGAAAACAAAACGGCAACGGAAAGGAAACAGTACGGAACTAAATTTCAAAAATATTTACCTACTTCGTAATTTTGTTTAACATGCGAGTGAGTTTTATATCTTGCCTTCATCTGTTTGTACAAATTTAATCGTGTTTATGGTTAAAGTTGTTATTGTAGATTGGTGAAGTTTGAATTTAATAATGAATGAGTTTAGCGAATAACTAAATATTAATAAAGTTAAGGCTGAATCTATTTTGTAAGGCATTAGGTTGAAAAACTGCCATAATTATCCTAACAAATAGCGAGAAAAAAGCATGGGCTGTAATAGCATCATCTGTTTCTCTTTCAATTATTTTTTTAAACGTCAGATATACTTTATTTTATGAAAATAATTTGTTTGGAACGATTTGCCGACAGCCAAATCAGAAATCGTCGGGTTGAATATTGTCGTGGCATTGTGACCCTAGGCTATTAAATCTGTCGTGCTGCAATGCTGTACGACGGTTTGTCGGGCCTGTCGTGTCGGACCCGTCGTGGCATTGTGATTCCAGCTTAATAGTGCCGCGGCCCATGGCATGCTGAGACTTTAAAACATCAAAAAGTTTTGATTTGTTCCTTTGAAACTTTTAGCGTCTCCCGCATTAGGGGAAGCTTAATTTTGAACAAATAATATGTGAAAAGTGGTTTGTTATGCCAAAATACAGTAAAACAGTGCGGGTTAAGTGAAATTTGGCTGCACAAATTAATGCAAGAAATTTCATGATTCGGTGACGTAAATATTTGTAAGCTATATTTGGCCGTATTATACATGCATATTATAGTAGAGAAAATTCTAGAAAGATTTGTAATGATGTCGTAAAAAAAGTTTCTTTTTTTTTCCATATTGAATGTTAATTAATAGTATACATAGCAAATGCAATGTTCTTTAATGTTATTTCTGACGTGATAATGTCTTATACCTCGATGAACGCTGGCTGCACGAACGAAAAAGTGTCCCATTCCGTTTGAGCCGAGTGTTTCCATTGTCGTGGTTTACATTGTTTATTACAAAAATAAAAAAACCTTAAAATTAACGAGTGCGAATAAATGTTACATTTATCGAAAAAAATGTAATTTACAACTTACTCCTTCTTTGTATTATACAAAATAATGATAATTCAGTGATATAATAATTCAATTCAGTTCATAAAAGTATGCAATTTTTCATCAATGTTTTCTTATGACATTATCACGTAAAATTACCGTCCATAAACTGACATTACAGACAACCATTTAATTGGGTAATAATTTATATATTTTTTTACTATTATGATTACACATGAATGGATGAGAGACATCACTTTATTTTATTTTCCTCCCTAAAGACGACTCGCGCGGTTAGCACATAGCACTGTTGCTGTAATGTACTTAATGAATAATTTCAGTTACATTAATTTTAATATTAACTCTTATTATTTAGTTGTAATTTTTATTTTTCTTTCTAGGTACGAGTTTCATGTTGTCGAGAAATGGAGGGAAAAAAAAGAAAAGGCGATAAGTTTAAGGGTATGGACTACTGGAAAAAGTGGTGTGGTCAAGCGGTTTCCAGTAAGGAAACACATTTGGCTACTGAAACTACAACAAGCTTGCGCGCTGCTGGTAATGAGACTGTGGTGGCAAGTGAGCCTTCGACCTCAGTTACAGAATCGAACGACAAAGTCGAGTCAGTGGCACCTGTGACCTCAGTTACAGTATCTAACGACGAATTCGAGTCAGTGGTGCCTGCAGCCTGTTTAATGGGTACGACCAACCAGCCTACGTTTATTCAGGAACCGACCAGCTTGCCTGTTTCATCATCATCTCATCCTGTAGCTAAACTGGACGTTGGTTTTTATTCGAATCAAGATGAAATGGTGAATGAATATATAAAAGTCCAAATTTTAAAAGTCCCTTGGACCCCACCCAAAGATTATAAGTTTCCCATTTCCACAAAACGAAATTTGCGCTTTCAACTTAAATGGATAGAGAGATTCCCCTGGTTGTCATATTCTGAATATAAAAGTGGAGCATTCTGCAGAATTTGTGTTGTAATGGGACGTTCACTTGAAGGTAAAGGCAGCCATCAGCGAATTGGCCAGCTTGTAACCGAGCCATTCTGCAAGTGGAAAAATGCATTAGAAATATTTGAAACTCATGCAAAAACAGGATATCACAAGAGAAATTTGGAACTTGCAGAAAACTTTCTTAAAGTAACATCTTTGCAGGCTTTTTCAGTCAGTGAGCAGTTGTCTTCTGAGAGAAAGAGGCAGCAAGAAGAAAACCGAAAGAAATTAATCCCTATCGTAAAAGGAATAATTTTTTGCGGTAAACAAGGCATCCCATTAAGAGGTAAAATAGATTCTGGGCGGATTGTACCAGAGCCTGATCAACCACTGCAGAATGATGGTAATTTTCGGGCACTGTTGCGGTACGGAGCTGAGTCTGGGGATAAAGATCTTTCTGAGCATTTGGCCACTTCTCAGAAGAATGCTCTTTACACAAGCCCTCAGATCCAAAATGAAATAATAGACATTTGTGGTGAAATAATTCAACATAAGATAATCGAAGAAGTAAAGAAAGCCCGATTATTTGCTATTCTCGCTGACGAAACTACTGACATCTCGCGTGTGGAGCAAGTCTCGCTGTGTTTGCGATATGTTGATTTGAAGGATGTTGAACATCATAAAGTTAAGGAGATGTTTCTCGAGTACATTCCTACTGTTGATGTCACAGGATCCGGCCTAGCAAATCTAATTATTACAGCTCTGAAAAAGCATGGGCTTGAGTGTTCTCATGTGGTTGGTCAAGGTTACGATGGGGCTGCAGCTATGAGTGGGTATTTGCACGGGGCCCAAGCTTATGTTCGTCGAGAATGTGCTCTTGCTCTTTATGTACACTGTAGTGCACACTCTCTCAACCTTGCAATTGCTGACTCATGTTCACAAGCAGATATCCGAAATTGTGTTGGGATTGTACAGTCTGTCGGTTCGTATTTCAGACATTCCGCTCAACGCACTGCTGTTTTGAAAGACAAAATTCGAGAGTTGTTACCCGCCGATCACCAAAAAAGCCTGCTTGTAATGTGCGAAACACGGTGGGTCAACAAGCATGAAGCTGTCATGAGATTCAAAGAAATTTATCCAGCGATTGTCAATGCTCTCGAAGAACTCCAATCTAGCCATAATAAGGAAACATCACAACAAGCCGTCCAAATGCTTAACACACTTCGATCTTCGAATTTTGTGATGTCCTTAGTGATTCTTGAGAAAGTCATGAGCTATACATTGTCGTTATCCAAACAGCTGCAAACAGCTAACACCGACCTGATTACAGCATTCAGCCATGTGGATGATGTTATTAATACCTTGCAACTTCTGAGGAATAAAGTTGATGACGAGTATCCTCATATTTTTGAAGAAGCAAAGGTTTTGCTCGAAGAAAATGGCGGTATACTGCAGATGCCACGCATAGTCGGAAGGCAGTTGAACCGCTCAAACATTCCTGCGTCTGATACATGCTCGCATTACAAAATAAATTTCTTCATCCCATTCCTTGACCATACCATTCAACAATTGAACGAAAGGTTTACGAAGCACCGTAAAGTAGTGACTGCACTTTCTGGTATCTTGCCATCAAATTTCGCAGCCAGTTCTGAAATTGAAGAGGCAGTTTGTATGTACTCTTCAGTGCTTCCCGAAAGAAGTACATCTGTAGTCAAAGCAGAACTAGATGTGTGGAAAGCAGTGATGACAAACACCTCCCCTACTCCAAAATCTGCTTTGGAATGCCTAGATAAGTGCGATCAAAAACTATATCCAAATGTTTACACATTGCTACAAATTTTGGCTACCATACCTGTTTCCACTGCTACCCCAGAAAGGACGTTTTCAAGCCTAAGGAGACTGAAAAACTACTTACGCAACACAACCAGTGAAAACAGACTGAACGGTTTGGCTCTTATGAATATACACTATGGGGCAGAAATAGATGCGGATGAAGTAGTGGACATATTCAAAATGAAAAACAGAAGAATAATTCTATAAGTGTAATTGTGTATGCAGTATGCACTTTCTATTCACGTGTATATTAATGTTGCATTGTTTTGTCATTTTATTTTGTAAACCCCCCCCAAAACTGAAATCTGGCTACGCCCATGCACTACACTAATTTATTAGGAGAGGTAATGTATAAGCTATTATCAGGCAAGCAAACCAGTGAAAATTCACACTATTTAGGTAGCAACTAATTTTGTGGTGTTTAATACAATGAGTTTTTGCACCTCCTACTCCTTTATTTATTACATGACGGTTTATCACAAAACAGCATTCAGTATTTTCGCATCAATTAAATTAACTTAATATAACCAAAAGAACGTCTTAACTAAAAAAACTTTGTATGAGAACCTCTATTCCAATTTTTTATTTGCTGGTAGTTATGGGCCCGCCCAGCATATAGCGACACATGTCGCATGAAACATGGTTTCAGCTTCCACTGTAAGAGTCGCACTTCCTTATTTCCCTCCTTGTTCTGTGTATCTGCCGCTCTCTCGCCAGAGAAGCATTCAGCCGTCATGACGTGAAGCCGTTACATGGAGCATAAGGGGAGCGGGATTTCAAAGCAATACACACTCCAATATGGCGGCCGTTGTTTACAAATGCATCAGCTGTACCTGTATTATAGTTTAAACTGGAGAAAAATGTGAAGCCATTGAGGAAATGTACACACGGAGCATAAGATCCGATTCTAGGCGAAGCGGGATTTCATTGCAATGCACACTCCAATATGGCGGCCGTTTGTTTACAAATGCATCAGCTGTACCTGTGTTGTAGGTTAGATTGGAGAAAAATGCCCACTCACATCATTACATTTGTATTATGAGGATTAGTTTTTGACTTTATATATATATATATATATATATATATATATATATATACACACACACACATATACATATACACACATATTAATCAGTGATATTTTGATCTAATTTTCTTCAGAACATCTTTAACTACAGTCATTATTATAAAAGCAGGCTAGAAGAGCTGATACAAACATGAACAAACATCCGCCATATTGGTATGTGAAAAATCAGAAGAAGAAAAATTGGTAAAAAAAAGGCTTCACGTATCTGTATCCTTTCCTAATCTCTGGTCCCCCCCCCCCCCCCCATTTATGATTTTCCCATACCAATATGGCGGACATTACCATATTATTAGAAGCTTTGGCTGAGCTCGCATTAGTATGCTACATCATTTCTACCTCCCCCCTGCTGTCTCCTTGTGTAACGGTTCCTCCACCACATACCTACCTAACAATTTTTCTCCTGTAATCAGGATTTTTTTATAACATTTGAAAAAAGTAACACCCTTCATCATCAAAAAACTTACATAACTATTGACACTAACCCACTGACATGAGTCCACAGTAGTAACCAAGGTTACATCTCAACTGATATTTTGAAAATTTTTTTCTTAACTTCAAAAGGGTGAATGGGAAGGGGGCGGGGGGGGGGGGCGTTTGTATGTATCCCCCCCAACCTCTCCTCTGCATTCCGCTACTAATAACCACCCATGGAGACCAATCACGTCTCGGATGTGAATTAAATTATATAAATACTGTACCCAAACATCACGCTTTATGTTGTTAAGATGGCGGGCTGAAACGGCCAACTTTTTCTGTAGAGTTGCTTCTAGTAATTTCTTCATGCAACAATCATATTTATGTCTCTGTTCTCAGTTATCATATTAATTATTGTAGTCTTTTTTCCTTCTTCAAACACTTCAGACCCCACACGCAAGATGGTAGCAGTTTCTCTCGCACATGGCAACATGCTTACAGAGTGAATATTGGGCAAGGGTGAGAATACAAGTCATGCAGGGATAGTTTTTCTGGACCCAACTTCAAACTATCAAACTATCAAAAAGCTTGTGCAGTTTAGTGTTTTGTTTGTCCACCTTCCAGTGCAGAAAGTGCTTTGGTAGTTTTTGTCCAGTACTTAAAATTTTTGTACTTTGTAAAATTACTACGTAATATACATTAAACAGTTTTAACAAAGGCACAGGTCTGTAAGGAAACCAAATGGAAAAAAAAAAACCTATGTGTCATTTTTACGTCATTTGATTTTGAAAGTTTTGTTGGAAAATAGAATGCTAGTCGAGAAATCAGGAACCCATTCCTCTCCCCCCCCCCCCCTTCCCAAATTAAAAAAAAAAACTTTTCTTGTTCTGCAGCAATTTTCAAAAACCTGTACAGGAAAAAAAAAATTACACTTAAAATCACAGCAGCATTATTTCACATCATTATTTTCCTAGTTGATTTCTTTTAAAAGAAATTGACAAGAATGAATCATTATTGTTAACCAAGATTCCATAGGTACTTAAGAAGTGTCAGTTAGTTACTGGATGCAGAAAAAAAAAATTAAAATTATTCTGAATTATTATTACTAATGTAAGCATTTTAAAATAAATTATTGCATTGCGACATCAGTACTCATAATTTCATTTAACCATTCTTTTGGACTTTGTTCATCTTCAAATCCAGAAGTGAATGTGTAAGGGAAAAAAGTGAACAGGTTCCTGTAGTTTCCGTGGCCTTGCTGTAGGGTGCTTTGTGGCAGCTGTTGGTTGACGTATGTCTCTGCTTGCAGCGCTCCTGGTGGGGAGCTCCAGATGCTGCTGGATAAAGACGAGGTGCCTGAAGAGAGACACGTCAAGAGGCTGATGAGGGAGATTCTGGACGGCCTTGTGTTCTTGCATTCCATCAACGTGGCTCATTTGGATATCAAGGTAATCATCTCAATAAATAATTAATAAATGAAGGAAAACTCAATTTTGCATTATAAATTTCTTCATGAAGTGTTTTTAATCACAATTGAACTTAGCATAAGTTCCAGTTTATAAACTACACAAGAATGCCAAAATGCAATTTATTTTAAAATAATGTCATTTTCACATACAACTTTATGAATTATGCAAGAGCAGAGCATCAGCTAACTTCCAACGTCTTGCATTTCGGTTTTTGTTTTTGCCTTCTATATGTGAAGTGAATCAGTTTGTATATTTTAAAATACGTAGCATTACGTATATAGGCATAATGTATATATATATTATGTATAATTTTTTTTTATCACACACACAGATTTTCATTTATTAAAGTATCAGCTGAGTTCAAGCAAATGACACTTTTATTTAATCAAACTGTTAAAAATTTTTAAACATTTTTAAACAAAAATATACATATGTATCGTAAAATACCTAATTGGAAAAAATTTCTTATACAATTTTACAGTTTAAAGTTGTAGGTTGATGATGCCTTGCGATTTGTGTGTTTGATAATTTATATTATTTTTCTTGCATTTGTTTGTGCTATGTTTTTTTGTGTTCTTGCAAAGTTTATTAATATAGCCTAACTGTCCTCTTATGGTAGCTAAGAACTAATTTCATTAAAACACTATCAAGGGATCTGTAGTAGTTATGAATAACATTTAAAATGTTTTGTTTGAAGTTAATGAATCAGTAATTTGTTAAAAAAATATTTATTAGAAAACAACAAAAAGCTATATCAGTCCTATAATTAAAAAAATATATTTGCTTGTTTAAATGGCAATACTTAGCCTTAGCATGTGTCATGTACAAGAATTACTAAGGAAATTTTTTCATAGTTTTTAGGGAGGAGAAAATATAATTTGGATTTTTTTAAATTCAAATAAGAGTGTCTTAAAATTAAAACATAACAAGTTTATTAATATCAGCTCTTTTCATGCTTTGCCATTATATTTTAATTTAAAAGGCATAGCTGAAGAATTATTTAAGGCAACATTATTTCTGTTTGAGTTGAATCCACTCCAAGGGCATCGCCAGGGGGGAAGGGGGGGGGGGGGGGGCAGTCGCCCCCCCTCCTAGAGCTCTAGAGATTCAAAAAAATGTAGCCAAATGCAAAAAAAATACATACTTTTCCCACAAAATAACCCCCCCCCCCTCCCCCCGGCCATCGGCTGGTGACGCCCTTGATCCACTCACTAACGATCATAGTTATCCATTGCGTAAGTAACTTATTGAATTAAATGCCTAACATTACTACTAGAATTTTTACAAGTGACTATATTTATGCATTTCACGATACCATATCCCAAACAAGCTGTTAAATGTACTAATATAGGTAAACTTTTCTTGAGTGTTTCAGTTGTTGTATGGTTATCAAATATTTATAAGACTGCAACTCATTTTTTTTTTTTTTTTTAAACATTCACAGCCGCAGAACCTGGTGTTAACAGCAGATTTCCCACAAGGAGAAGTGAAACTGTGTGACCTTGGAATTTCACGGTACATCAGCCCAGGTGCAGATATCCGGGACTTCCTTGGGACTCCAGATTATGTCGGTGAGTAGATTTTCAACATATGTATTTTTTTCAGGAAATTTCCAACCGTTGCCCAAACAACTTTGTGGGTGGTGGTGAGGAAAGGCTCGTGTATTATTTTTATTTTGCCGATGCAGAGAAAAAAAAGGTTGTTAGTTACTGGTGTAAATGACACATAACATTCAAATTTAAGCATCCTTGAAACCAGGAATCGTCACACATTGGCAGTCACCAGATTCCGATAACAGCATCTTCTCTTGCATTATGTAACAAGCTCATTCAGTGGACAATTTTTTAGAAAACATATTTGGCTTACTGGGTATACAGCTGTTACATTTTAATTAAATTTATGAATGCATTAATGTAAGGCGGGTGATGAAATTACTGTTACATACAAACTGAGATGCAATTAGTTATGTTTGTACTCAAAATAATGAATTCTAAAATAAAATGTTTCCTTGAAAAAGAGCAACTAATTTTGGAAATATTTATTATTCTTATGCATTCATTCTAGATAATTTGAGCTATATTTCTATGTAAATACTAAATTATGATTATTTTTTTTGCAGCTCCTGAGGTGTTAAACTACGAGCCAATCAGCCTTGCTACTGATATGTGGTGAGTAATAAAGAACTATTAATGCTAATCATAGACATCATGCAAGTTACATTTAATGTTAGTTTTCTGGAGGTTCTCCCAGTGCCTACCAACCACAAGCTGAAATCTCGAGTTGAACTTGGAAAGTCCAGACTGCTACGGCAGGATGTCTAAAAACACCTGTCGACTTTCTCAGGATCTTTCCATAAATTTACTTAGAAATATTTTAACATCACAGGGTGATTTTAATACATACAATAAGCAGAATTAAACATAAACTAATTTAATACAAAATATGTCTCCAATTCATGGAAACACGTCTATTTTTAAGTTTCAGTGATAATTTCCGCATGATTCAAGTGAACACCATCATCCATTGACTTTTAACGTGGGACTATAAACCAAAGTGTGACATTAAAAACAAAACGCAAACAGTGGGACCTCATTGTAAAGTAGACTACCACAAATTTAAAAATCTCACTTTATTAAGTTTTTAACTTCAGATCCCTAAAAGGTGTTTTACATATAGTAACACTTCAGTATTAAGTACCTACTTTCATTAATAAGATTAAACAATTAGGATATTTTTCAGATACTTTAGTTTTCACTGCAGATGACTTATTTGAAGTATTCTGGAGTAAAGTGATAATACCATAGAATAAATTTAAAAAAAAAAATTGTTTTAGTAACTCAAGTTTATGTCAAATCTTTAGATCAGTATGTGTTGTATTAGCAATTATTTCTAGAAAGAATACCAATTTTTTTTTACATCTAAATTACTTTGCCCAGAACACATTTAAATTTGTATGATATGCCAAAATACATCTCTCATTGAATATTTACTTCTGTCACAGGTCTGTCGGAGTGATTCTTTATGTCCTTCTGACTGGGTTCTCACCTTTCGGAGGCGACTCGAAGCAGGAGACCTTCTGCAACATTTCCCAATGTCGATTGGACTTTCCAGATGATCTCTTTGAAGACATTTCTGAGAATGCCAAGGACCTAATGAGGAAGCTAATGGTGAAAGATCCAAGGTGAGAATCACTACAACTCGTACAGATATTAAAACTGTATGAACTTTCTAAGTATTACACAAGTATTTCATATATTGTTTGGAGTCCTACCTAATTCAAACACATTTTATTCCCAAAAATGGAATACTCATTATACATGGATCACTTTCTTGTAGAGGTGGGACGATACCACACTTTCGATACTCGATTCTGTATTGTTTTTTCAGTTTGATACTTTCGATACTTTGATACTTTCGATACTCCAGGGAAAAATATTTTCCCATTAAGTAACAATTATTACAAATAACATAAATTAGTTTTAAACTATATAAATTCAATCTATCATACCAGCATTATGTCAGATTAAACTTAAATACATAATGTGTAAATAATTGCATTATATTAATGAAAGATATGAATTCATCATTATATATACATATAATAAAACCACCAGAAATGTAAAATACAGTCCATAATCAAGTAAAGCTGACATGAGAAACAGTGGCCTCACAAAATGTTTGAAGTTATTTCTTGGAGGGGGGGAAAAGTCTCCAAGCCTAAATTAGAAATAAAAAAATTAGGCTATTGTAAATAGAAAATCAGATTTTTGCTTATTTGTTTCATTTTACAAACAACTTTATGCAACAGAACAATTTTTTCATAGAATTTTAACTGGAGAAACGTAAAATACAAAACAATCCGATCGTAAGAAAACAATAACAAACAGGTATATTCATTTCAAAGATTAATGAATGCACAAAATATGAGATCCGTGCCTTGTTAAAGCGTGTGCACCATTTTCATAATAATTGCTAGTTTGCGCCACTAGTCTCGCTTGATGCTGGCCATAGATGTTACTAGCGAAGTGCACAGTCTTCCTGATACTATCCATATCTATGGTGCGATAAAGTTATTTTCTTACATTTGCAAAGGTAAACAATGAACGTTTTTCAAAATGAAAGCATTAATAATTATTAAAATGTAATTTATCAGGAGGAATATATCTAACAAAAAAATTTGTTAATTTTAGGTCTTTTCCGCTTCATAAAAACGTATGAAACGGGAAATTAATGATTTTATAAGTGTATGTTCCGGGAAAGTAAACCATTGTAAATATAGTAGTACTTTCGGCGGGACCAAAATTAATCGGCGTACGACACGGGAAAATGTATGAAACAGGAACGTATCATCGAGGTTCTACTGTAGTTGTATTTTGTATGATGGCGGCTCAAAACTTAATTCAATACAAATGAACAAGCATTCCGGTATCGAAAAAATATATCGATCTTACAGTTTCGATACTCGATACTTTTCGATACCGTCAAGTATCGAAGTATTGAAAATCCCATCACTACTTTCTTGGAACAATTATTTTTACTAATAAAATAATTTACATAAACTATCTATATATCCAAAGTAAATATTTTGTGGAGAATAGTTATTTAATCATAAACACTGGCATTTAGATTAGGAAGAAAATCCAACCATAATTTTAAAATAATTAATAGTAATTTTTTTTCTTTGTTTACTCAGTTCAATAGATGAACAATTTTTTAAAATGGGTATTCGTTTGAGTGGCACAAGTTTTATTCCCCAGATGAATCAAAGTATATTAACATTGAATTAAAATTTATTCAGTATGACAGAAAATAACTAACTTTTCATCACTTGAACTTAGCCACCCCCCAGGATTATGCAACCAAAGAAGCCATTTACTTACATTAAAACCAGAGTTCACTGTATTAATGCAAAGTGTTTCACTTTTTCTCATCATGTATTTTCCTTGACAGTTTTTTCTCGAGCCATGAAATTCGTTCATATGCTATTATACACAAGCATTAGTTTGTAACAAAATAAGTTAGTGGGACAAGATTATGTGGTGAGTTTCGATAAAACCAAAATAACACCGAAATGCAAGTTAATACACTATATAGGTACCACCGAAATGCAAGTTAATACACCATATATGTACCACTGAATTGCAAGTTATATCATGGAGTTAAGTAGCATTTAATCAAAACTTAATCCCTATCATAAAAGAATTAATCTTTTAATGTTTGAAACTCAAGGAATTACATTTAAGGACAAAAAAATGTACACAAGTGCATGACTCAGAAAAATTAATTCAATTAGTTTTATTATGAATTTGTTTTTGGATCACTTTTAGACCACAAATGCTCACTATTTTATTTTTATTGTTCTGAATGTATCTGTTTTAGACCAATTTATGACAGATTATTTTACTGTAGAAATGTAACATATAAATTTTAATATTTTTTTGTGGAGTATTACAAAACAGTTTTTATAAAAAATACTGTTTTATAAATGAAATTTGGTTAAGAAAAAACCCATAAAATCTTGTCTCTACCCATGACGTATGCTTAAGAACCTTCATGCAGCTATTTTGCTTCGACTACTCTTGAATTAACAATATAGGTTACTCGATGGCTGCAGAAATAAAAATTATCCCTGCAGACAGTAGCCCATTGTCATCATTCAGTGCTATATTCAAACACCAGTTAAGATCTTTAGTATTATCAGTCATGCCAAAAAATGAGTTGTATATATGAGATGTAAAACTAGGTATCTATTTAAATTAAAATGGCCACACAAATGTATGCATGAATGGGTTATTGTAAAAAGATTTCTGAATACTGTTTAAGGTGTGAGAATAATATAAAAAACTGAATTTCCTGGGTGTGCACAGAGTTCTGTAACAAAATTTCCATACATTTTCCATGACCAAAATTACAAGTTCACCTGTATACTTTTTATTAAAAAATAATTAGTGAACTCTTTAACTGATTCTAACTTCCCTGAATTTCTGTAATATGGACTTGCAGTTTTCAAGTTTTGTGGACTCATTCTTCAACAGTTTTCTTAGAAATTGGTTTTTCACATTTTTCTGATATCTTCGTACTGTCCGTGCCAAACGTTTTGGCTGCTAGCACCACTAGATCCAACAGTCACTGGTCCTCTGAGCTGCACCCCTCATCGTAGCTGACACTTGTGATGGCTAGGGTGCACACGGACAAATAGAAAATTACTAATCGAGGTGGCCTCCCGGGAAGTCTCCTGTCAAGATACATGTCCGCACAATGAATTCCCACCCGCCAAGGTGTATTGATGAAGAGGTACTGTGTCTGCTTGCAGCCAACGACTGAGTGCCCAGGCCAGCCTGAAACACCCCTGGTTCTCTGCGGTGGACTCGGTGCCACCCCACGTGACGGCGACACACATCCTCACGAGGACGTGTGAGGTCCAAGAGACGCTCCACATCTCCACCGCTTCGCTGACGCCCAGGAAGATCGTGGCCATGACGGGCCACGGCTCATCGGTCCAGCAGATGACTGCAGTTTCCAAGCCGGTGACCAAGTCCTCCATGTCCTTCGCGAAGACTGCCCCGCCCGAAGCCCACCGCAGTAGTGCCAACTACGCAAAGACCGAGCAGTCACTCGCAACAGCAGACTTACAGAAGGGCGTGAAAGACAGAGGCAGTTCGGGAATGAGCTCATTCCGCAAGAACAGTTTCAAAAAACGCATGGAGAGCCTCAAACAGACGTACGTGGAAGAATCTGACAGTGACAACAATAACAATACAAACAACGACAACTTGAGTGTTGGTCCGGTGAACGACAACAGGTTCGTGCACGGTGATGCGTCCTCTCTGCCGTCGGAGAGAACCACGGACACGACCAGGAGACTAGCTTCGGTGAACAAAGCGATAGCGGTGCAGACCATGCCCGTCGGGGGCCTGGGGCTTCGCGGTGTCAGCAACAGCAACGCTACCGTGGCGTGCAGACAAGTGAACGTTAACATCTCCAGCGGTTCGACGAGCGCTCGGCCCGACTCGGAACGGGAAACGCTCTACACCTTCAGGCGGTGCATCATCCTGGGCGACTCCGAAGACGAGTCGTCGGACAGCGTGCCCGCCAAGGTCCTCTCCATCCACTGTTCGTCCAGCTCGTCCGAGTCGGGGCTGGGCAGCTACTCCGACCAGTCCAGCAGCGACTGCAGCAGCGACACCGTGAGCGAGATGTCCATCGACTCGTCCAGCGACCGGTCCAGCATAATATCCCTGGACGACTCCCTCACGGACTGCAGCTTCGCCAAGGTGAACGGCAGGGCGTTCTCGCAGGCGTTCTCGCAGACGCGCAGCGCCTGGGAGTTGGCGGCGGCAGGCGGCGGCAACAGGCCCGTGTCGGGGATCCAGCCGCGGCTGCGGGCCTGCGGGGGCTCCCTCGCCAAGGTCCTCACGAGGTTCAACACCCCGGTCGTGCAGGAGGCCAGGCCTCACGGCCTGTTCCCCCCGTCCCCACGGCGCCAGGCACCCAAGTACGCCTACACCTCCGCGCTGAACCACGTGCTTGTTGCCACGGCGACCGACAAGTCCCCCGTCGTCAAGAAGGTGGACGTCATGCGGGAGCAGAACGGGAACCTGGTTGTGATCAGGGAGGCCAGGCCCGGCCGATATTCCACCCGCTTTTCCGAAGTCAAGTGCGAATCGCTACAGTCGAGAATCAAAAAACTACAGGTTCAGGGAACCAAATCATAACGTCCAAAAACTATTACTTTCTTATTTTTGAGAGAAAAGACAATTATTTCACATGTAAAAGGTTTCACTTGTACAGTTAAACATGCTTCCATTAACAGTTTTAAACACCAATATTTATTTTGTCCAGATTTACTCTTGTGAGCTGTGGAATTCTTCTAGTAATGAGACAGATGATCATTATTTTGTAGAATCTCAGCTCACAGACAGGCACTGTTCCGTGTGTGGGCTTCAAAAAAATAAAACAAGTTTTTATTTTTTGTGGAAGACTGATAATAAGCACACGCCAACTGAATTATAGTTTTGTACTCTCCATAATTCTGTAGATACAGTGTCATTGCTAAATGCTAGAGCAGTTTTTGAATATGGAGGATGAAAAATAATCAAAGTGCTCTCTGACTGCTGTATTTATAAACTACATGAAGTGCCTGAAAAATGTAAATTTAGCCCTTGGAAGCATGATATTTTTTAGAGGTTAGGATTAAAGTGTGATGCTTCAGATCACTTGTACTGAGAGACTAGTCATCAGTAGGAATTTACTTGGCTGCTGTTAAAACGTGTGATTTTCAACTATCCGGCAGCTTTGGGTTAATTTCACAGTAATACGTCATCACAGTATACAAAATAAATTTGGTTCTATTTTGTTTTAGTGTACATATACATATTATCCTGTAGATAAGGTTTCATGTAATTGTGACTTCTTTAAATATAGTTATTAATATTGGTGCTCCATAGACTTTTTTTATATAGGGATAATGTACATTCCAGACATAAATTTTGTACAGTATTTTGTATGTACAGATTGTCTACATTGTATTTATACATCAGCATTTTATTAAATTGTCTTTGTTTACATGTATAAAAATATTCAGTAATTACTTTTAAAACACTGCCTATGCAATGGAGTTCCATTTAAGAACTCTGATGACACGTTGAAGTTCCTACGAGTTAATTGTGTGAGGCCATATGCTAGCTTGATGGTGCTTTTAAATTTTTAATGTTTTAATTTCTAAAATGACGTAATACAACAGATATTGTAGAGTGTCTTGTCATAGATTGGTTTTATGTTATGTATACTATGTCTTGTAATTTATTTTGTTGTGTGTGTGTATGTGTTAATATTTAAAGTGCCATTGAAAAATAATTGTATCAAGTACAGTGAGAGTAGATTAGTATTTTATATGAAGTGTGTAAATGTGTGCATTATTTTCTTAATGCAGAATAAATTGCTTATAAAATTACACAGTTGAGCAGTTATTTTTGTGCCTGTTTTAAAAAGTTATTTATTGACAGAAACTCTCTCTCTTCAAAATTGTTTTAATAACCCAGTGTTTAATGACATCAGTTGTTCCACAAAGCATTACATTAATTAATTTTTCAATCTGTAAATTTCACAAGGAAAAATGTTTGGAATGTTGCTTGAAATTTTATTTTTTTCAACAGACACTAAGGTAATAATAGAAAAAATTATAAATTGTAGGATACCCTACTAATTATGAAAATAAAAACTTGATCATAAGGCATTACCTACCCAAGGTTGCTACAGTTCACAATAACGTTTTATATATAACACATGCTGGGCATTAGCTAGTGTACAACAAATGAAATTAACCAGTGTTGAAACATTTCTACCCTTCAAATGATTGTTTTACAAACTGAAATTCCTAGAATCAATACATATACATACTAGAAAAAAAATTGACCTAGTAAAATTTATTTTCTTGAATATAAAATCCTTTGAATACTAAGGATCTGATGGCATTTGAGAATTTCACTGAACCATCCCCTAGTTGTAATGAAATTTCACTGTGACATGAATGTTATAAAAAGAATTTTCGCTGTTTGTCTTACCATGGCATTGTTTTGAGTACGTCGTGTATTGTTGAATACTGGGAAAGAGCAAAGTACGTAGCGTATGTGACATATAATAATTCAAGCAAGGATGGACGTAGAGAGGGGTGGAACTGAGGGGCTAGGGGAAGAGGGAGAGAGCAGCCTGTCCCACGTGCTGGGTTATGAAAAGGCACAGGATGGACCAACAATTTCTTTTGTAGACTACAAAAATGTTTAAAAAAAAAAGGTGAACAGAAAAAAAATTATCACACAATACTTTTTTTTTTGTTTGCTCATTATCAATGATCATGTTTTAAATGGAGATCTACTTAATTGCTCAGTTTCTAGTGAGTTTGTGTGGCATGGCTTGCGTAGATGCCGTGGAGGATAAAGGGATGGAATTTAATCCAATTTTTAACTTGGTATGTCCAAAAATCCATCAGGAGCTGAAAACAAAAAGACAACTCGAGCAAGGGAAAAAGAAGCCCAGCAAATGTCATTAATTTTACATATAATTTACACCGACATTTATTCTCGTTGGGAAGGGGTAGGGAGGGGGGTTGAGCTGATCACAATTTCTGCCCCAGGCAAAGAAAAACCTAAAGCCCTTGAATTCAGGACAATGTAAGTTAGGTATTTTCCAAACATGAATTCGTAAGAGGGTGTAAAGTAAGCTAAAAGGTTTAATTTCTACATTGAAACTCATCTGCTTTTCTATTTGGTAATATTGTATTTCATAATAGATTAAGTTATCTAAAGCACAATAAAACTTTATATAGAACCACAAATAAAAATACACAATTATTATCTGTATTGTATAACTTACAAGTACAAAAAAGAATGCCTTTTAACCAATTTATTTTCTTTACTATCTTATAGTCTGCAGTCAAAATAAAAAAATACAGTTACCAGACACAAGGGTAACAATCTTTACTACAGCCAAAGTTGCACTTACACTGCACAGTAAAGCAAGTCCTCGATTAGCGAACACTTGATTAACGGATATTTGTTAATAACCAACGCTATATTTTGTTACCTTTAATTTGGTTAAAAGATGCCAAACGCATCACTGCAGACATTTCCGTGTCACAACTTACGAATGGGCAGCCTGTACATATACCTACTCGTATCCACGCACTGCACTTCCTACACACATGAATAATTCTTGCATGCACAATGGTTATTGAAGGATGACACAGCTGTTTTAAAAGTGTCTGTATCTTTTCTCCTGTGCCTGTAAAAAAATGAGGGCAGGATGCTGAGATAATATTTACGATGCACATGGAAAAGAAAATGACTGGCAACTCACACCTTCCATTGGCCAGTGCATCTTGTTATGACTAGGGAATCTGTGCAGGTCGTGCCGGATGGCGACGAGCTTCAAAACAAGTTTTGTAGTCGTCCATTAGTCCTTCGCTGTACAGGCACTCTGCGTTCGCTGTTTACCCCAAATAAATACAGATTCAGTTTTCAAGTTCGTAATGTTCAGTGTGTTGTCTGGTTCTACGTAGATGTATGAATGTAAAAATAACACAATAAATCTGCTTCTAGTAACGGAGAGACGAAAGGTTTGCTGAAAGTTATACCCCCTCCAACAAAACCACGTGAGGGGAAACAGCGACTTGTCACACGCCCTCTCTCACCTCAAGCCAATTTACACACACCAGTGTCGTGTCAGCTGGCTCATGAATCCATCAACGAGGTTGAAAATATTCTAGATATTTGAAGGATTTTGTTTGGACTCGCCCGGCGTGTGTCCGTGCCGATGCAAACAGTACTGTTGCCGTCACCGTACCGTGGCGGCCAGACAATCACGGACGATATTTTCTCATTTCATGGCCATGCAACTGGTGGATATTTATGAGTGTTGTTGCCAGATGACTGACGAAACACTGTCCATTGTGAATAGAAATCAATATCAGATCAAGGTCGGCAATGTTACGGGCCGGCTGCGACACTGTCACTCCACTGGTGTGTGTAAATCTGTCTTTCCTTGTGTTTCTCTCTCTCATCCTCGCTCTTCGCAAGGTCATCAGACTAATCTGTTCACAACCTTCACGCTAGCTTCATACAAGCTCTTAAGGTTTTGATTTTTGGGCTGTGCTGCTGCCTGGCATATCACAAGCCGGCCGTAAAGTTTTTAGCATTTCAGGCATTTTTGGAAGATCTAGGAATGTAACCCAGGACATTCACATTATTCCTTTTGGAAAAAAAAAAGTGAATTAACAGATGTTTTGTTTAAAGGACAATCCCCGGGAGCGTAACCTGTCCGTAAATCGAGGACTTACTGCATTAATACATTGGCAACAAGGTTTTTCCCTGAATTTTGACACTATACAGTCATATCACAATGCACCGCAACATGTGGCTTTATTACACTTTTTTAGAACCATTTGTGTTATAGTACCTCTTTTTCCTAGCTACACAACGAATATTTGGCACAGTTGAATGAGCAGCTTCGCTGAGCTTAAATGACTAAACATGCTACAATAAAAGCACACTTGTACAACATAAATACTGTCAAGTTTCTTAACAAATTATTGCAACTTTAATGCAATGTTTTATTAAAAATTACTGAGCAACAAGATATTAGGTGCATTAACACAATTCAAGAATAAATAAATAAAATTCACACATATTTGTAACAAAAATAATTAACATACACCTCTCAAACCCAACAAGCTTAACCACTTAAAAACTACTAACATACATTTCCAAAAAGTATATTTTTTCTACAGATACTTTCTTTGTGATTGTGAAATTTTAGTGTTTAGTTTCAGCTTATTAATTCCCCTCTACCATTTGGTGTCTGCATGTGGCACATATATTTTAACAAGTTTATATAAAATCTAATAACAATGTCTTTCAAATAAAATACATTAAAATTAATTACTGTTTTCAGGATAGACAAATAATTAATTTTCAATCAAGAGAGCGGGAGATAAAAATACCACTCTCCCCCTCCCCCTAATTTTTGAACTTTTGGAAATGTGAATAACAATTAGGCTTGTGATGCATAATACAAAATAAAACAATTTAAAAAACTACATATTAGGCTGTAAAAAGCAAAGCTAGTTTCATAAATTATAAGTTACAATCAAATAGTTTTTGGACCCAATTAAAGTTTATTCACAAAATTTTGGCTTGAAGAAATTCAATCGACCTGAGATAAGAGTTTCTTCTAGACTGATTTTTACAAGCAGTGGATGTGTCTCTTGGTTTAATGTACTTTGAAAACTGCTGACGTAAAAATCTGCAGCAGCGATCTTAGAGAAAACTGCTGGTGACATAGTGAGTCACCTAATTTACACACAGTTGTGTAGCTTCACTTAATATTACAACCTCCACATTCTTTGGAAATGTTTCTACTTTCTAGGTGTATCTCTCGTTGAGTCAGATGGGTGAATTTTACTAGACGTATTAAAAGCGGCATCATCCTAAGTATCAAACCTGATGGCAGAGAACTATAAAGGTTTAAATAAAAACAGCTGACGTGATCATATTACATGATAGCTATTACACCAAAATCACAGTTTAGTGGCATTGTCTAGTCTCCCTGACTTCATTACTCCAAATGTCAATAGTCTTTATACTTCTAGGCAGAAGGGGATTTTTCTGGAACTAGTAACTTTCAATTAATATTTGCCAGGCATGACAAATGGTAGCTATGGCATATCAGGCAGAATTGTATTGCTATTAAGACCGACAAATGGCAAGGAAATGTTCCATTCATGCCTACAAAGAACATTTTTTCTTCTTTTTTTTTTTCACTGTTTGCTGTGTTGGCACTGGTAACAAATCTAATGTATACACAATGATAAGTCTCTGAAACTAATTTGAGAACTCCGCAGTCAATCTTGCTTCTCGTAGCAAGAGTAAAATCATGAACCAGAAAATATATATTTTTGCATTCATTCAGAACACAATAGTCTGCTACATGCAGTAGGAAGCTAAAGACCCATGATGGCCCACTAGCAGCCTGCAGGGTGGGAGAGTAAAGCTGGGCATCACCGATCCAGACACCTTCAGGAGCACGGCCATGCGGATTAGAGATTGTAATGGATTATCGGGCACCAATATACAAGGGTTATTTTTTTTTCAACCTCAGATCGGCTGTAATAAAAAAAACGGGAATGAATTGGGAAATTATTTTAATGTCAAAAGAAACGTACATCTTTACTCTATTTTTCCACATAATCACCGTGCAGATTGAGGCATTTGTCGTACCGATGCACCAGCTTTCCAATACCCTCTGCATAAAATGATGCCTCCTGCCTATTCAGCCACGTTTTAACAGTGCCCTGCAGTGTGATTAGTTTCATTTCTCCATGGCATGCCCATTAATCGAAACCCTAATCGCTCGTACACGAATCGACACGTCTCGTAGTGTTTACCCCCTTCCACCAACCATGTGGAGCGGCCAACTCACACCTCAGTTGAAGCTTGGTTATGGGAATGTCAACATGGCTGCAACGATAAACTGTGACTATCACCTTTTCCCCACGTTGAAAAAGTGGCTTGAAGGATGACGCTTCAACACCAATTATGAACTGCAGAGCACTGTTAAAACGTGGCTGAATAGGCAGGAGGCATCATTTTATGCAGAGGGTATTGGAAAGCTGGTGCATCGGTACGACAAATGCCTCAATCTGCACGGTGATTATGTGGAAAAATAGAGTAAAGATGTACGTTTCTTTTGACATTAAAATAATTTCCTAATTCATTCCCGTTTTTTTATTACAGCCGATCGGAGGTTGAAAAAAAAATAACCCTCGTAGTTTTAACTGGAATAATAAAGAAAATTTAATACATGGTACAATGGTATTTTAAACAAATTGCAATTAGCTGCTCTCTACAAGGCGACTGACAAAATTTGGCTGCAGGTTAGACACAACAAAATAAGTTAAAACCTCTAAGTGAATATTGGCCTAAGAGCTTTCGACGGCTGGTATATGTCTCTGAAGTTGGGGTTGAACAACATTTTTACTGTAAATAATAGAGAAAATATTTCAGGTGGAACAATGAGCATATGGATTATGTTAAACTGAATGTAGTTCTACTACCACCGTGAATTTTGTCACCATTGAAAAATTATTTCATTGCAATAATTGGGGGTAGTACAAGACACAAAAATATGTGGAAAATAAAGATGTAAATCCCAATTATTTCCATGAAATAATTTTGCTAGAGCGACATTTGCATTTCATTAAAATAAACTAACATTATTCAGGTGCTCGGTGGTCCATATTCAAATACATATACCAGCCTTGGGAAGCAATTAAGGCCCTAAATTATTTTGTTATGATTTACCTGCAGCCAAAGTTTTGTCAAACAAATACAGACTCAACTGGTAAAAAAAAAAAATACAGATGACAGTTAATGTTTAAAAAGTCTCCAATATCACGTTGCGTCCATGAAAAAATAATAACGGACAGTTAATCAACTATAAAACAGGAAACACTGTACTGAAATGAAAACCGTCAACAACAAAAACTCACAGCCAACTAAAAATGCTGGCAACATAGAAAAAGTAATGCAACCTGACTAGCAAGGCCAATAGCCAAAATTCACTCGAAAAAATAATGAATGTTAGCAGCTCAAATGGCGCAGGATTAGAATGGGTAGAATCACAGAATGTCATAATTAAGACCTTGCACTGTATTACATTAAATTCTTGGTAAGAAATTTCTCAAGGTACTTACACCGGTATTCCAAGACGTTCAGGTAAGGTAGCGAATAAGCACTGCCAATCTCAGTAAGCGAACAGAAAAGCAACTGTTTTTAATAAACGGTGTCCAGCGCAAAGCTAGCAACTGGTTCCAATGCATTCTAGCAGACGTTTCGCAACAATCAATAGAACTCTTATGGCAAAATTAGGTATTAGAGATAGCAGCATCATCTCACAAAAATAGAACGGACTTTCTAATATTTTCAAGTTATTTTAAAGTTGCGATTAGTTCTTGTAATTACCATGTATAAAATGTATTTCGGGTTGGTATCATAAAGTTTCTTTTGGCACACAAGCATGCTTGGTACATCCCCTGACAATCAAAAAAATTACTATCTACGAGTTAATGATGCCAGACGTGGGTTCGCCATCTGGACAAAATCAACAAAAATTTGAGCTCTGCGCATTCGTGTAATTGGGGCAATAGAACGGCAACGGAATATGACACCAAAATCCATTCCCTAAAATTAAGGGACTGGCCGTCCTTTTATGCACTAGATTTTAGCACAGGGATTTGGACTTTTTAACAAGGAAAACTTATTATGCAGTTTTTTTTTTAGTTTTCAATCCTAATGTAATTTTAAAACTACATTACCAAAAACCATTGCACAGAAAGAACAATTTCCATTTATTCAGTTCCTACTTGTTTGGAATAAAAGTATAGCTATTTTTTCCCAGTAACTGAAGGTTTTTTCTTTCATTTCTTTATGTGTTCCTAGCAAAAAAATATTTAAAAAAAAAATAATAACTAGTAAATATATTATTTTTTAATCCTGTACAATTAATTTGAGTAAAGTCAAACTAGTAGTTAAATATGATGGAAAAAGAGAACTGCCAATTGTACATACATTCACATTTACAGTTACTGTTGGTTAGGCAGCAGAGAAATTTCACTACTTTGAAAAATATAGGTACTGTATATATGATAACTAATTCTCAATATTGTACATACACATTGTTAATACTTGGCTAAACAAGCACAAAACTGCACACAACAACCCCCTACTTATTATGCCTACTGCTCACACAGAATACCGACACTGGTAGCAGGGTTGCTTATTTTTATACCGTGAAGTGCTTCAGAAAACATTAGAGGCAACTCACAAAGCTAGCTACTTTCCCCAAGGACAGAAAATACTTTTCTAAATACATCTTAGAGGAACGTTTTAGGAACTTTGTAAGTTACTCTTTACAGGAACTTAAAATGGAACATGTTTCAACAGAAAAGAAATTACCTAGAACCAGTTACCGTATTTACTTGCAGAAGGGTCGCCCCTACGTATGGGTTGCACCCTTAATTTTGGGCACAAAAATCTAACATTTTCAACGTAAGGCTGGTTGTCTCTACGTACTCATACTTACCAATATGATAAATTCCTATAAGTTACTGTTGTTTCATGAACCCAAACAAAAAAACCTTGTAACTATCTAACTCATGAACATTGATCACAAAATGTAAGATTTCCAACAATCAAACTATAGTTACAAAACTAAAACTTGAATGCAGGTAATGCCATTTAACTGTCTCCAGTAGAATACAAGTGAAGTCTTTATGGTCTGTGTCTCAGCTTATTGCAGCGTAAGAAACATGGCACCGATGTCCTTCCTGATGCCTTTCCCCTCTTCATCCTTTACGGGGCCTTCCTCCCCCCCCCCCCCCCCTCTTTAGCACTATCTAACAACTATTTAACCCATGTTTCGCTTCCCGTCCCCTTCCCCAAGAGAGAAAAGACCACAGACTATTTCCTTGTCAGTTTCTTCAATAAAAACAAGCACGCCCTTACAGCAGTTTTGTCATGAATGAAATGTTTCTGTAAAAAGCGTAGGAAATTCCCAGCAAAAACAGTTTTTGGACTTGGTTGGTCATAAAAACCTGTTGAGATTGAGTACAGGGCCAAGAGCACAATTTTTCCTCAAAATAGTTGATTTAGTGACCACAAATGAAAAAAAAAAGTGACTTATTTAGTGACTTTCACTCGTACTCACAGACATTTATATTACAACACAAAAACAAAATTAGTACATGTTATTTCAAATTATGTACCAATTATGAATATACTGGCCCTAAAATTTAAAAATAATTACAAATAGCAAAATAAAACCAAATTTACTTTGGCATAAAATAAGATGTACCCAAATATTGAACATTTGAAACATTTACAACAAATAAGTGATGTACAGGGCTGTATTAAGTTCATGGAGAAATACAATTTTGTTAAGTTTTACACTTTCACTTTGTTTACACAGTAAAATATTTACATTAGGGCTGCGAAAGTTCATCACTTAAATTAAATATTTGTAAGGAGCTTGTTTGTTTTCTTGTAGAGTTCATTTTGTAAACTAGACACTCTCTTTGAAAGCAGTTGTTCTTCATTTTTGACTAACTGTGCTCCTTCGTACATCGCCTGTGCCAGGCTTACTTCCTGAACATCAACAGGAGTCTTAAACAAAGCTTTTTTTAGCCTATTATTGGCCTCTTCGTGCATTTTTTCCCAAGTATCTTTTTTCAGTTTATGAAATTTGTTGGCTTCATCCAGTTTTTTCTTCAATTCTTCAACATTTAGCTTCATTCTTTTCACTTCTTTTCTGGATTCTTCTTCTGCTTCTCTTTTCTTCCTCTCATCTTCAACCTTAATCCTCTCAGAGTCTTCTTTTCTTTTCTTCTCCTCAAGGTAAAGCTTGTAGCTCTTATGGGCATTAACAGCAGAATTAATAAGTTGCTTGGTGATGGGAACATTCACAGGATTATTTCCATACACTCTAAGACCATCAATGGTGTTTAACCTGGCATTGAGAGTTCTTTCACTCATTGATGCTCGATCTTCAGTCAGAATTTTTGAAGAAAGGGAAAACCCCCTTTCAACATCAGCACTGCCATGAGAAATGCTTAGACTCATTTTCACAACTTTCTGCACAGTAGGATACTTTTCAGCACCGACAGCATTCTTCAACTGAAAGATACTTCTCCAAAAATGGTCGATTCTCTGCCCTGGACTGAAGTTTGTCATTTCTCTTTCACTTTTCAACAATCTCCATTCGTCTAAAAGGAGGTCAACATTAATCTCCCCTGGTAAAACTCTTGCTATTTCTGCTATGGACTGCAAACTCTTTGGCTTTAAAACCTGCTCAGGCTGGAAACAGCTGAAGTGTTTCAACATTTTGTGGAACTTACCAACCAAATAATTTCCAGCTGTTGCATAGTGTTTCTGTACACTGAATTTAAACTCCAATCTGTCTCTTTCATTTACACTACTAAGTGCTTCCTCCACAGTGTGTCCACACTGAATGTCAGTGGCATTTTGGAGATTTTCTTTATCAAACAAATTGTTTGAAATATCTTTCTCACTAGCAAGTTCTCCCTTGCACACACGACCCATCAACTTGCTTACCAGTGTGTCCAATTCAGTTTGCAGTGCATGTATTAAGGGTTCTTCTTTTTGGAAAATTGTGCAGAAGGTGCTAAAGATTTCTGAGCTAGATATAACAAACAGAATTTCAGCTTTCATTGTGCTTTTCTTTAAAAAGCTACAAATTTTCTTGCATTGTGCTGAATTAAATGTTGCATTTGTTTTTTGCAAGGGAAGAAACTTGGTAAAGTAGTCAAGCAAAGCTGGCCACTGTTCAAGGAGACGACTTGCTGCTTCTCTGAGTGTAACCCATCTGGTTTGAGAGTGTTTAATGAATGAATGTTCTGGAACCTTAACTTTTTTCTGAGACTTCACATAATCTTCTTTTCGTGATGGCCAACCATGAAAGAAATAATACACAGATATTACCAACTCAGAAACATCTGTTCCAAAAACTTCTAATCCTTTCAAGAACGCATTATGAACATGATGAAGATTGCATGTTCCTACATCAAGAAGACTTTTTCCTCTTGCTGCAATAACTTCTTCATTTAGCAATGTGAAAACCTTCTGATTCACTTTAGGACCATCACTGCCAACAGTCACAACATTCTTAAGACTCAATGATCCTTTATTAAGCACTGAAAGAATTGATGTGGCTAAAACATCAGCAGAAGCCTTTCCTATAAAAATTGTCTCTAGATGATGAATTACTACTTCATTACGAATGTCAGACCAATATCTAATATTTATCTGCAGTTCCTTCTTACCTTTGCTGTTGGTAGTTTCATCATATTGAATAGAAAAATAAGTTTTCTTTGCCTCTTGTAGCATGCCATCTTTGAAGTATGGGCCAAGTGCTTCGGTAACTAAATATGAGAATTTTTTCGGGGAAAGTGAGAAACCTTGTGGCACTAATGCTGGAAACATAGCAGAGAATACCTCACCAATATCTTGACATGATTGGGCAGACAAATTTTTAGCCACTACTGTCATCGCCCAAATTATTTCTGCTTTAGTGGCAGCTTCTATGGGGTTACAAAATCGTAGAATGTTATTTTGACAAACTGTGGAACACTCCAATGAAGAGACTTGTGCTGGCTCCACTTGTGATGAATTACATTCGTTTAGTGGTGCATGACTGCTAGATGATGGCAAACCTAAGGGTGTTAAAGCTCGTGATGGGTCCCCGGTGTTTTCCTCTGACTTACCGTCTTTAACTCCAGTAGTAACACATGGTCGTTCACAAGCAGAACTATTTTTCCTATCAAAAACAAGACGACACTGTGAGGCATTTAGTTTTAATTTTACATTGTTAATATGCTTCTTTCCTGTGTAGTGTTGTGTGACAGACTGAAACCCTTTGCCAACATTAACAGAAACACAGCATACAATACAATAAAGTTCATCATCTTTAATCCCCTTTTGTGCCCAATTGGAAATCTTGTGTCCTATAGTATCAGTTTTTTCCAACCACTCTGCTCGAAAATGACACTTCCCCATTTTCAATCCATTTGTACCAAAACTATCACCATGTAAAATCAATTAAAACCAAAAAAAAACCAAAACAAACACCATAGCGATTTTGCCATTAAATATTTTAGTAAGTTTTGTTAATGTGGTCGTTGCAAACGGAAAATTTACAATAAACAATAGTGAAAATGCAAAAATGCCACAAACTGCTAGAAAAGTTACCGAAACACGTACCTCAATTCTGTTTCACACCGAACATAACCACGACACTGTAACGAAGTTACAGCACATTATGCACTTATATGTTATATGTCACCGTGATCCCGCACGTTTTCATCTAAATGTAGTTCCTAACAAGTGGTTTCGCGCTCGCCTATAAACACGAACACTTTCGTAGTACACGAATTTGATCGCAAAAATACGCTTCACTATCGTTTATTGTGTTGTTATTTACAACCGAAAACCAGTGTTGCCAGGTCTACCACTCACCAAAACAGGAGATTGAACTGTGAAAAATCAGTAGAAAGAAGTAGATATCCTAAACATATAGTTTTCCTTTACAATTAATTTAGTAAACCTATTTTTACACACATTTACTTTTGCATTTACACATTTAATTTTGCCCCAAAATAGACATTTTCCAACGGCAGAAAAACTCTAGGATCTTTATAATCAACTTTATCTATATCAATGGATCTTACAATTTCTGGTTTAACATAGCACTCGAGGAGAGTTTTTAATACAGAAACTACACTCGGCCTCAAATTTTGAATTTGTGGTTGCTCACTCTGCATTTGCTTGTTCAGGATATTGAACATAGGCAAAACAAACTGAAGAAACTCAAGATACAATTTGTTGAAGGGTGATTTTAATTTTTGAAGAATGGCATCTGATGCTAATAACTTATCTTCAAAGGCAGCCTGGGTGAAAAAAAGTATGAGGGCATCATACTGCTCCAAAACCCGAGATACAACTAACTCAAGGGATAACCATCTTGTCTGACTTGGATGCAACAGCTTATGTGGCTTTACATTCACAAAACTTTGAAATTCTTTGAAGGATTCAATACGTTTAGAACTTGAATGAAAATAATTGAAAATACCACGGACCAAATCTTCCGGTTCCCTTGGAAGCTTCGCACAAGCATATGATGAACACAAATGGAATGAGTGGCAAATACACCTCATTATAAAAAGGTCGGGCATGTCGTTTTTCAAAAGAATAGATAATGAATGTCTTTTACCCATCATTACACTAGCGTTATCAGCAGCGAAACCGATTAGGTTTTCTTTGTAAGGAATATTTTCCTTCTCAAATGACTGTACCAAGCTGTTATGCAAGTTAACAGCATTTGCTTCACTCACAGGAATGAGATCGTAAAATGCATCAACTACAACCCCTTCTCCAGAATGCACTCGTACGACTACACATAAATGTTTGGTAGAACTTGTGTCAGTTGATTCATCAACAATCACCGAGAATTTATTTTCCCTCAATATATTGCAAAGTAATTCCTTACTTTCCTGCCCTAAAACATGTTTAACAATGGTAGTTGCTTTAGTTCGGCCACACTTGATTTTTTTTTGCAATTTCAGAATCAGGGCAAACTGATCTAATAAGGGGTGTCAAGTGACTAATTATATTAAATGAAATGTTGTGTTCTGCTACAAATGCAGAAAGACGAATTTCAGCTTCTTTGACTTTATTACTTAAATTGGTTGCTTGAGATGCAAATGAAGTTAATGTTTTTTGACCAATAAGTTCCTTTCCACATTGCACATGTTTATCAGACTCTACATGTCTAATTAATGTACCTTTACCTCCAGAAGCAATGCTAATATCACAGTTACATGACTTACAATATGCAAAACCGCATCCTTTCTTGCTAGACTGTAACCAACCCTTAAACAACTCTTCGTTTTCCCACTCACGTTTGTACTTCTGAGAATACTTCACCTTTTTACTCATAGCAAATAATTAATAATAAATTCAGCGTTATCAAAATCCATTCGTAATAGACAACGGCACACTTTGTCCGTGACACCACATCGTCCGAAATTATTACAGGCGACCGCGAGACAATAACAGTAACATAAACTGTTTCACTTCAAAGCACACAAATATGATGACTGATAAACAGAGTACCGACAGGCGACAGTGACACGACACGATGACGACACTCAACAGACGGACGAGACGAGTCACGAGTGACGACAGCTCTATCTCAACCTATAAGGGCGCCTGGGGTGGGAAACTCCCGGAAAAAGATACGCTCATGCCACAGCCACACACCACTAACGAGGGGAAAGTCCCTTAGGTAACTATCAGAGATTCGATTTAAATGTATCTCGCAGTAAATCGATATATTGCAGTGTGACACTAAAATTTTAACTGTTGCAGGCTAGAAAACTCAAGAACATAAAAATATACACTTTTTAGTTAAAATTCAAGCCGTTTTTGTTAATTTTAATAAAAAAATTGTTGAGGCAGGAAAAAGCAGTAGATTTGCTTGACTTTTCGCTTTTTAGCAGTAGAAAAGTAGATTTTTTAAAAAGAAGGAGATCTACTGCAAAAACAGTAGACCTGGCAACACTGCCGAAAACCCGAAAGCCGAAGCCGAGAAAAGTGACATATGCTATCGATTATAGAAGCGATACGATCACAATACGATAATCGAATCGCTGTTACACTGGCGACTGGCAGCGCCGCTGTACAGCAAAGTGACGCTGGCATGCAGAACGGTAATATGGTTGGCGTTTTTAATGCACAGTGCGTACCGATTATTACGGCATTTCTGGTAGTACCAAAAACTACGTTTACATGTTGTAAAACGGAGCGAGAAAAGGTAGTCGAAGTAAAAGTGAAGAAAATAGTGGCTTTTAATAAAAAAACGGACCTTAGTGACTTTGCAAAAAAAAAAGTAACTTTTAGTAACTTTTAGTGACTCGCTCCGAGCCCTGTGAGTATGGTGCCAGTTCACTGATATTTACATTGATGAGAGGGAGGGAGAACCATGAACACTGCTGCATGGCTGCACTCACTAACGCACAAACATGCACACGCGCAACCCCCATCCTCTTTTTTTCTCTCTGACTTGTTTTAATTTTTTGATTCTCCCTCTGGCCGAGCGCCACAGCCCGGCAGCAGACTGCCCCGTCACATGCCGACACAGACCGGGTAGCTGCCCAGATATAGCTTAACAGCACAGTTCATGATTCTTACATGCACTGCTAAGATATTTTAATTTAGCAATTTATATTTAATCGTGACATACTTATTAAAAAGCAACACAGGCTAGTAATTTAAGCACATAGTCAACCACAACAGTGCAGTGTTATTTTCTTTTTAACCCAAAATGGAAAATTCGCATATGGATCTCAGTACATTTTAGTAAGCAAAAAATCGGCACAAAATCTGCAACCCATACGTGGGTAAATACGGTACTTTTTCTAGTGAAGTTTCTAAGCTCTGACAAAAAACTATAACCTTAATTTGTAGTGGCAGGGATATGATGGTTAATATTGTTTTCTCCAGTATGAATATGCCAACAAAATTACTATCTTTCTGCACCCCAGAGCCAAATAAACATAAGTCGAAATTTAGTAATTTTTTTTACGTGAAACTTCTTTGCTGAGGAGGGCTACAATTTTCGAGCGTTACAAAAATTCTGATCGCATTAGGTACGTGGTGGGGGAACCGGTAGAGGATGAGACTGCAGGAGAGAGGTAGAAATTACGCAGCAAACTTGCACACTGGCATACTTGAATATATGTATACATATTTTTTACCTGTGACCTCAGCCAAAGAGAATTATGAATCCCATGCCTAATAATATAATAAGCAAGAAGTTTCACTTATGTCGTACATGGACTCTACGCACACATTATTTTTATTGCACATAATGTCTTAAAGGCTCAATCTCAAAAGCCATGTTGATTTTTGCCCCACCTTATTGCCATTATTTATATTTCTAGAATTTTAACTTGATACCTCTCTTACATTTGTTGTTCTGCCACAAATATTTAACTTAGTGCAATTTAATGGGTGTAAAAAGGTGCGCAAGTCTTTCTAATTATCATCACTAATAAAACATTTTACACTCATGATATAACACAAAGTGAATATCTGCTGAAAATATATGTGGCAGAATTACAAATGCAAAAGAGGTATTGAGTTAAAAGTTTACAAACACCCTTTATAAAAAAGTAGAAAAATAAAAACTAAAAAATCAACTGGGCATGTGAGACAGAGGTTGAAGAAACCTTATTCAATCGAATCCAAACATTATTTATTCACACAAAAAATTATCTAAAGCATTTAGGGTGAGTTATAAGAGTCTTTAGGCCAAAGCTGTAAAGCCAGACAAACTTAAGGTCCAGGTACAATGTTATGAACCTGAAGCTATTATAGAGAGTACCTCATCTGAAAGAAATTGATCACGAGTTCCCTGATGTAAAAAAACAGTATCATTGAAAGAGCACATTTTTTACTCTGCTGTTGCCTTATTGCAACTTAGGCTAGTTTGATTTAGAGGTACTGCATTAAGCTTTAACAGAGTAAAGGTGTATATTAGGACACAAATTTTATTGTTGAAGCACTGTTTGGAAAAGTCTCTGATATTACATTATAATGACCAGGCAGTCAAGATGAACAAATGCCTGAATCCAGCTGAAAAATCTGAATAAAAGCCGGAAAATTGACAGAATGTGCCGAACTGAAGAATGATGGATTAAAGAGTGCAGACTTTAATTTGTTTACACTTTGGGAAAATGTCTGCAAATGCACCTAGAATATATTCAGACACTCTTGATAAGTGTTTCTACTGAAGTCAAATAACACAAATATGTGTTAGTCTGGTGCTCACGGAGGCCTGTTGCAACTAAAAACTCATTCACAAACAAAACTCTCTTCTAGCAACCTAAATTAACAACAAAATTAACTTTGAAATTAAAACATTTACATCCACACAGATGTAAACTATGGTTAGATAGAAAGTCAAAGTCTAGAATAATTTGAAGATTTAACAATTTTCGACTAAACATTTTTTAAATGGTTGTCTCTACGTACTCATACTTACCAATATTATAAATTCCCATAAGTTACTGTTGTTTCATGAACCCAAACAAAAAAACCTTGTAACTATCTAACTCATGAACATTGGTCACAAAATGTAAGATTTCCAACAATCAAACCATAGTTACAAAACTAGAGGCAAATCTGACCTGAAAACAATAATTTACAAAAGACAGGTCTGCCTATAAAATTGTACTTATACCATATTCACTTGAATATAAGACATAATCAAATTATAGGATGCATCCCTCTTTTGAACCTTACATTTCTCTTACAGAAAAATGTTTATAACAATTATACGATTTACATAAATTTAAGAAACATATCTATTTGAATTTTGACAAAGGTAACACCGGTACATAAATTTTTCTTCTAACTATGTACTTTCCTAACATCTCACAGCTGCCCAGCACGTTTAGTGCACAGGTGGTACTGATGTACATTTATCCGACTGCATTAACCTTACATAAAAAACCCTAATGTCTTGTTCTGAAACAAATACATAGTGGTGTGTCTATGATTATCAATTTACTTTAATGTGACATTGACTAACCACCCCCAATTATGTGTCAAATAACTTGTTAATACTTATTACAAATAATGTTGATGAGTTTGTATGCAAATAACAATATAAATACAGTAGAACCTCACATATCCGACCATGACGGGACCGGGCCATGGTCGGAACGGCCAAAAGGTCGGATATCCATAGGAGCAAAAAAAACGCCCTTCCCAGCTATACAGTAGGCCTATGTACATTAATACAGCTTTATTTGTAAAATTGTTGCTGTATACATTTCAAACATTTACTTTTGTTAAATTATAAATGAGAAGATGAATACAATGTAAGCATACCTTATTTAAAGAATTCAGTAATGTATTTTTGTTTCAGTTTTGCCAAATCTTGATTTTGCGGAAGTGTCCCTCCACTTTTTCTACCCACAATACATTACGTTACGTTTTAAAAAAAAACACAGAACAGTACAAGATTATAGTAGGAGCACATTCTGCACCAACAATCACGGCTGAACTGACTGTTTGCGACACGAAGACATGTAGATGCGTCACTTTTTCAAGTCTGAACAGGCTCGCCAACCACGGAGACTAGGTCGGATATCCGGAGGAGTCGGTTTTGGGAAGGTCGGATATGAGGGGTTCTACTGTAGCTATATCTAAGCATCAAATAAATTCAGAGAATCAGTTGTAATATGCACGCCTTTTTCCAAGAACAAAGTCACACCAGAGACATCTTACAATTGAGTAAATTCCTTAAATTTTTATTTTCTAAGTCAAAAAGTAAATGCATAGTTAAAAAAAATTTTTTTAAAAAATCCTTCAAAATAATTTTAGAATGTTATTTAAGTATTATATGAATAAAATTAAATTACAATACACTGAAACACCTGTAAATTTCTGAAGCAGAGAATTCCTACTTCATATGCAGGAAAACTTTATTATACGGTTAGTCATATAAAATGTTTGAGATCTACTCAAAGAACTTATTGTAAAAATAAATGCATTATGACAGAATTCCACAGAGATTAAAAATATTTTAAAAGTGCAAAAATATACTGAACTGTTACAGGTAGTGTAACTTAGCGTTGATCCCACAATTGGAGTAAAACTATTTCTAAATCGTCCGTCTAGTTGGCAAACCTTAAACCCCCAAAGTCAAATATTAGAGGAAACAAAAAACCAAAACTTGTTCCTCCAACCTTACTACTGGCTATTCTAACATAAATACTTTGTAACTCCTTAGTTTAGAATATCAATGAAACTAAGGCAAGACAAACACACACTCATAACTCCCAGTGTAAAGTAATTTTTACATAAACCTTTTACATTAGAAATCAACATGCAAAAAAAAAGCCATTAAGTTTGGAGATACATAGTTTGCTACTTCACTGTTCAGATCTTTGGAGTTTAGGTTCGCTAAAATGGAATGTGTATGTTTCTGGTCTGAGCAGGGCTCTACAAATTTCGGGTCCCAGGTCACCATAATGCTAACTAACTTCCCCTAGCTGGCAACCAACTTTTGCCACGACACCAAGATATAGTCATACAGTGGTTTTGAAAACATCAGCAAATTTTGTTGTTGCATAATCTTGCTGTACAGAAATGACCGGATCCAAGAAACGGGGATGGCATTTAGAGAAGCGTGCATGTATTTTATCAGTGGTGGGCAGCACAACAGGAGCTCGTAGATAAATAAAGTACTTGGCACAGATCAGTCTTCAGTAACCCCCTGGTGGACTCACTCACAGAGAATATAGGATCACATGGCAACATCGCATATTTACAACTGGACAACAGTGCAACAGACGAGAGTGGAAAGCGCGGCATTGCACTGGCGCTGACCCGTTGTTCGATCGTCTCCTGCACGAGGTGTGATAAATAACCTAAATGAGCAGAAGCCTGTAACTTCTGGGTGGCACATTTTCAAAATTAGCACTTGATAAATATCTGATTGTATGACCGTCAGGACAGCTGAAGCACAACATAAAAAAAACAGCATTAAGAACAAACCCGTGTGTGCGGCAATCACGACGAGGTCGGCACGCAGCGATGGATCCGATGCCAAGAAGCAACCGTTCCTAGGTACTGTGGCTGCAGAGCCGTGATAATGAGCTTTACATTATTTTAAAATCGTAATTATTGGTCACAAAATGTAAAATTACAAAACTAGTGAAAAATCTAACCTGAAATTACTAGTTTTGAAAAGACTGTTAGGTGTTCCTATAAAAATGCACACTTGTACAGTATTCACTGGAATGACAGACATAACCAATAATTATAAGATGCATCCCTCTCTTGACCTTAGTTTGAAGTTTACAACAATAACCGACCAGACGGACGAACACCAGTACCACAGACCCAAAGCAGGTCAGTCGCGACGCAGCCTGTCCAGCACCCGCTCCATGCCGTGCCTGCCGGCCAGGATGCCGTTCTCCTCCACGCTGTGCCACACGCCGGCCATGCCCGCGGCGAAGCCCAGCACGAGCGTGGCCAGCACGCGGCCGGCGTTGTGGGCGCGGTGGTAGGCCCCGGGCGCCTCGAGGCCCAGCGTGGCGAGCAGCGCCAGCAGCAGCGAGCAGGCCAGGAACCAGTAGCGCACGCGCGAGCGCCGGAGGTCCACCAGGGCCCGGTCGCACAGCGCCAGCGCCTCCTGCAGCGATGACGCGCGCGCGGCCGTGTCCGGCGGCGGGGGAGCTGGCAGACACCCACACGACACTCTTCAACCCTGCCTTCTAGGACTCGCTACCTTTTATAATGAGGCGCTATAACTACTCTACCGAATCTGTGTATAATCAGAAATAATTTTTTAAGAGATCCAAATCACTGGTGCAACGTGATGTGAAGAAACTTCATTTAAACAGGAACTTTCATATGTAATTTTTTTTATTTCCCTAGATCAGCTTATTGACTTAAATTTTTTTTGTGTCTTCCAGTAATTTTTAGTTATGGGTTTATGGGTTTATGGGGGATGGAGGATGAGTGGAGATCCCCCCCCCTCCTGCAAATCACTCACCCATAGGACCGCCGTTTAATCTGGTTTGGTGGTGGTCCGATCGTGCAGTATTAAAAAAGAGCCTTTTCTGTATATACATATATTGTTTGGCGGTCAACATTATAAGATATGCACATTTTCTTCTCAAAGTATACTATTTACTAAACAATGCATGACTCACCCTTATTTTGAGCAAAACCTTTTGTTATTCGAAGCGTAGCAAGCACAGCTTCGTGGTCGGAGTATGAGAAATTTTGGCCTGGCACCTTCTGGGGTAGAGGTTGCCGGTACGACTCTACCGTCACCTGAGGAAACAAAATTGCCCATTGACAGAATTATTTTATCCAATACTATTATTGTTTTAAGGCTCTGTCTCACACACCATGTTGATTTTTTTAATTTTTTATACTTACGCAATTATAAAGGGCTCTTTCTAACATTTTTACTCAATACCTTCTTTGAATTTGTTGTTCTGCCACAAATATTTTTAACATACATTCCCTTAGTAAAATATTATGGTTGTAAAAAGGCACACAAGTCTTCGTATGATCACTTGTGCGCACAATTACACCCATGAGATTACACTAAGTGGATATCTGTTGAAAATATTTGTGGCATAACAACAAATGCAAAGGAGGTATCGAGTTAAAATATTAAAAACAGCCTTTATAAAAAGTAATGATAAAAAAAATAACAGTGTGTGAGACTACGCCTTAAAATGATCACATTCAGTTGTCTAAGGTTACAGACTAATCATGATCTACTCAAGGATAGATATTCACAAACATTTGCCTGTTCCGGAATAGAAAGGATGTCCTTCACACATGCAATCTGAACCAAAGGATGCTTTAATTTCATGGTTGCATTCAATTAAAAAATAGCCACAAAAGGACTTCTGAATTCTTTCCGCAGTCATTAGTTTGTGTTAATGAAATTTTCAAAAACTCTATTCAGCCAATTTTAAATTTTCAAACATTTAAAGTAATGATTTGGCAGTAACAGATAAAGATAAAAGGGTGTAGACAGCAGGCCACAAGAATGGATGAAGACGTGATCAACTTAGCCTTTCATTAAAAGCTGTATGGCTGACATCCTTAAGGATACACTTTTCAAGGATCCTTTACGGTCCTTAAAGGATGTATTTGAAAACACAAAAAATGTGAACCTCACTAAAAACTTGAATTTTCTACGCTTCTCTAAATATTTGCCCTATCTACCCTCTGCACCATTTTCTCAAGCGTAGGTGTGTTTTTTCTGCATTATAGTTACTGATAATCAATGCACAATACAAAAACGGTGAATTAATGTTGTAGTGTAGTACAGACTTATAGCAATCTTTTAAATTTTAAATTCAATGAAAGTAATTTATTTAGCATGAAGTTTGTACAACATTTTATGCAAAATAAAAATTGAAAAAAATATATATATATTTAAATCATGGAACTGTTATTATTATTATTATTATTAGTTACTCATTTTTTATTACAACAGTAGTACATTTTTAAAACCCAAAAGTACTTATGAGATTTATTTTGTCGATTTGAAATAGTTAAACATGCTTATTACAAATCATTATATTTTAAAAGTGTATAATGTATTATTTAAATTAGGGTTGTGCGAATGGTTGGTATACCGAACCGAAATCGAAATTTTGCTACTTTCATTTTCGATTTCGGTAAGAATTTCATCTGTCGAAGTTCGTTTTTAGCGAAATAATTCGAGCCAAACGAAAGTTCAATAGCTTACCGAAGTTCGTTTGTTCTAGTTGAAAAAGAACTCACAATTTAATAAAAATGTAATATCTTTATATGATTTGCATATGTTATTACTAATAACGTAATAACATATGCAAATCATATAAAGGCATTAATTAGAAAAAAAGATTTCCATTAAGATTAATTTACGTGGTGATGAAAAAAACTCACTTTAATGAAAATACAGTAAAATCATTATGTGAACAAACATGGCCGATAAAGTAAACAAAATTCAAACGTGATTACAGTAGGCCTAAGTATCAAAACAAAATCATGCAATATTTGAAAAATTACCTGATTCATTTGCTTTCAAACAGTAGTGTAGGTACTATATTCGTAAAACATACATTCCAGAACTGTTAGTACACTATTTAGTATTTACCGTATACACATAAAGAACGTACCTACTTTTATTCGTGCACGGCCAAACAAAAACATTGTCGTCGGATTTATTTAAATTTTACATACTCTGTCCGGCATAATAAATCCTCATAATATACAGCCAATTAGACAAAAAGGTCAACAAGTCACGGCGTGTAATGACCACTCGGCAGCAACCATTTGTTATGTTTTGTTTTGACGATGTCCCTTTGCCTGGTCTACAGCTTCCTTAGCTAGCCATGTGTGACAGTGGTGCAAGATGGCGGCCGTTCCGCAGTAGTCACGTGTTTTTTCGTCAGTACCATGCACGTGATTAAAAAAGCCTAATTTTAATTTGAAACAAGTTCATGTAGCTTTAGTGCATCTCTCAACCTTAAACTGGAGTAAAACAAGCATTTTATTGGTTAGTCATCTGTAGAAAATTTCAAATGACATTTGAGGTTATATTTTAACCTGCTAGCATGTCATCAAACATGAGTTTATGAACTTGTCATTTTTAGATACATCAAAAGGCACCAAAATGATTTATGTAATATAATTTTTTACTGAAGAGCAAATTTTGGGGCACTTTTTTTCGTTAATCAAAAAATTTTGCTTAAATTTCGTTAAGAATAGATTCATCTCATAGAAAAATTAATTTTCGTTTCACTTTCGCGAAACTTGATAAATTTTCTTTCACTTTCATTTCGTGTGGATGAAGTCACTTTCGCACATCCCTAGTTTAAATTATACTTTTTTGAGAAATGAGTACATGGAACATTTAAGTGTCATTTTTTTTCAGTATGCCATCTTTTTTAATAAACATATTTCATAAAAATAAAACCAATAACACAGAAATCTCGAAAACAAAATTGGCCTGAAAATAAAACCACAAAATCTTGACTCTAATAATAATAATAATAATAATAATGAAACAATTATGCCAACCTGAACTTCTGGGCCTGAACGAAACAGGATGTAGTCAATCCTCCTACTGAGGTCTTGCTGAAAGCCAGCCCATAAGGATATGCTATTTTTTCTTTGAGACGTCGTACAATCCTGAAAATACAAACTGACAAATAAAGTTATAACACACATTCCTATTGGAATGATTCATGTTAGTTAAATGTATATACACCATCCCAGCCTCATCAATGTGTGCGAGATTTACTTCTGCAGTTTTGCACAACTATCTGGTTATTGTGTGGCACATTTTCCTATGGCGTAACTATGAGTAAGTATATTTCAGTGAATTTTATTTATGCAGGACTGGAAGAAAAATCATAATTATAACTGTGTTCTGAGTGGTCTATAACAGTTTAATCAACACATTTATACATGTAAAGATAAAATGAAACTGACGATTTTTTTTTTATTTCTTTGGAACACATTTAAAAGAAGCCCTCACTCCTATGGTTCCAGTAGCAGTGATACAGTTCTGAAGTTTTTATAACTTTTTCTCATATATTAATGAATGCATCTGAACTGATCGGAATGAATTTTATGTCAGGGGGTCCGCCCTTAAGCAGTTTTCACACTGTGTGGCTTTTTTGAAGCTCTGCACACTGTATGTGTGTCCAGGCAGACGGGCACTTAAGGGGTGGTTGTCTCTCTTTGCAAAGTGATCTGCCTTTTAGAATGTCAAATGTGTAAAAACCTTATCGAGCTCACAATAAAACTATATTTGCTTAAAAATCAAACCCTCAGGCACTCTTTTAAGTAGGTATAAAATTTTTAATTTTCTCAACCAAAATTTCAAAAATTTTACAACATTAAAAAAATTACTGTTAAAAACATTGTTCACAAATTACAAGATAGAATCTCCCTTCTATTTAGAAGTATAACGTCTAGACGTTAACATCCAAATAAATTTATTGTAACCAATATTTGGGCCAGAATTGCCCAGATCTCCCTACTTGAGTTGTAAATGTAGAAAAGGTCTTCAAGATAAAATAAGATATGGATACAAGTAGATCCCACTTGAACCTGATACCACCAATTGACCTTCGATCGAGAACTTGCAGATGTAAATCAATATGAAAGCAAATGTGAAATTTATTTGTGTAAGAGCAAACAGATACAACCTACAAATTGTGAACAACTGTCAGAATAAAACTTATTATTTACCTGGTTTCTAGCTACAGATGATGTGAGCAATTCTTTGTGGTTCTGTGAAGTATCAGTCTCTCTTTCTTCCTGGTCTTCAGTCACTGAACCTTGAGCACTTTCCTACCAAAAAAATACATTAATTAAAACAGATTACATTTACATTTTTGCAGATAGTAAATTAATTATTTATTCAAATATAAAGTTTAGACATTTTACAATATTTACTGTGAAATAAAGAAGCAGTATATTTATAAAACTAGATTTGGACAGAGTATAAAATGTCATTCAAGCACAACCACTATCTACCACCTATAATATTTTATATATATATAATACTAGCTGACCCGGCAAACGTTGTTTTGCCATATAAATTATTTCTAGGGAATTTATAGCTGCAGTACCCGGCGTTGCCCGGGCTGAATACATGATGAAGGGTACCTTTTTCGAAATCAGATGTAGTTAGTAATTGTCTTCTTAATTTGAATGTCAAGTGTGCAAAATAATTTATATCACTTTCAGATCCCGACAGACGTTGCTCTGCCAGTTTATAGTTATTTACCTGGTCTGTATGTAATCTAGACTCTATAAAGTAATATAGAAAAAAGCTTAAAAATAAGAGATTACAAATATAGAAAAAATTCAATTATCTAGCTAATGCTCGACATGCATTGCAATGCCTCATTCAGCAATGTTTTGTAATATGTTTGAAGTAGTTACACATATACAAATCATCTATCCATCTCTCTAAAAATATATTTATCTTTATCTACATCTTTATATATCTATGCATCTCTCTATCGCTATTTATCTCATTATATCTACATATTTACATATATACCTCACACTATCTCTATCTCTTCTATATATAAATCTCTATATAGCTATATACATCTATATATCTCTTTATCTAACCCATTTCATTCTCTATACCTCGCTCTATCTCAACTTATCTCTCTGTCTCTCTCTATCTCACTCTATATATATCACTCTATCTCTGACTCTCTTTTATATTTAAATAAATTATGTCATTAGTGTGCACTTATACAACAAAAACAGACGAATTACCGCTATATAATATGAAATAAACACATTTTTGAAACGATTTGTGCTCCAACTATTGCAAAATAGTTATACCGTCTCAGAAACCTTCACGGGCATGCGCATTACAACTCACCAAAATTGCATCGCAATTGGATGAATGGTATAGTAACGCATACGGCACAAACAAACGAAAATTAAAGACATGACAAACGCATCAAACGATGGTGTGTTTAAAATTCAAGGCAACTAACTCTATCTATTGACGAAGTTAAGAACAAAACGGTTATGAGCGCCTTTATTTTTTGCCCGCTGCGAGCTCCACTAAGCGGGCTGGTCTCACCAAGGAGAAAAAATATGAATTTGCCAGACCTTACTATGTGTATGATCGTGTGGCAGACATAAAGAAATGACACTCCCTCACTATTTGTATGTCTATGACCTATGATTTTTTCTGTTATAAAATGAAATTATCACTTTTTCACTCCCTTAGGGATGGAATTTCATATTAATATGTGGTCTATGTGTTAATCCAGGTAATGAGCTCGCTGTAGGCGGGGAAGGTTGATCAAGTGTTAATTGATCAGCTATCGACCGGGGTTGAAAAATATAAAATTCTATTAAAAATTAGGGGTTGGGGGTAGAAGGGTGAAAATTTAGGGTTGTGTGTATTTTTTAATGCCACATTATAAAAAAAATAAAATAAAAAATTTTCTCCAAAAATTAAAAAAAAAAAATTTAGGGGTGGACTACCCCTAACATTTAGGGGGATGAAAAATAGATGTTGGCCGATTCTCATAGATACCGGATAAGCACAAAAAATTTCATCAAAATCGGTCAAGCCGTTTCGGAGGAGTATGGCAACGAAAACTGTGACACGAGAATTTTATATATTAGACTAGCTGCCCGACCCGGCTTCGCACGGCTATACTAATGGAAAAAGAATTATGCCACATCTCCCATTTACAGTAATGGTAAATAATAAAAAATTCCGTGAAAATTTATTACAATGCTGTATAATGTACCGATGGTTTCCCGACTCGTGCACGCAACATAAAACTGATGTACCCGTACTTCGCTACGGCAGTCTACAGGCAGATCACTCTTGCGCCGCTCATAATACATGCCCCTCCTTGTGGGTACGCCACTGCCGCGCGATGCCCGTTGCCATGGAGACGCAGAAGGCATGAACAATGCAAAATACTGTTCTCATGCAGACAAAGTACCCACTGTTGCCTGGTTTTAACCACCTATGCTATGGGATCTAATTTTCGGAAAATGTCATCCTGCGTAACATAAGGAACATTACTGTGAAGTTTCAAGTCTGTAAAATATATATACTTGAAAAAAAAGGGAAATTTTTGATATTTAAAGTACTTGCAAAATTTCAACGGTGATGAGGACTGCACTAACAATGAAATAGCCGTTGCCATAGAGACGAATGAAGCATCAACAAAGCAACAGCCGTTGCCATGGTGATTTCCTACCAAAAACTGGAAATAAAAAAAAATTTAGGGGTGGACTACCCCTAACATTTAGGGGGATGAAAAATAGATGTTGGCCGATTCTCATAGATACCGGATAAGCACAAAAAATTTCATCAAAATCGGTCAAGCCGTTTCGGAGGAGTATGGCAACGAAAACTGTGACACGAGAATTTTATATATTAAATTTTAATATATATATAATATATAATATATGTGTGTGTATGTATGTATATGTATAATTTTTTTTCTTGTCAATATTTCAGATGGTAACTGACAGAGAAAAATACTCTTACCACAACAAACAAAATACATATAGAATTGACAGTAAAAAAGAAAGTATAACAAAAATTCTAAAATAAGAGGCATGGTACTATAGAAAATGGCGGAGAAAATTCAAGGGATGTGAAAGAATTTTACTAACAATCTCAAATATCAGGAAAAGAGAAAAACATGCAACTAGGGAGGTGATTATTTTTTTCAAAATGGGCGTATAGTCAAAAAAATCATTCTTCTCCAAAACAGGAAAAAGTAAGACCTAAGACTCACTGTCACATTACGTGTTGGTTATTACATTTTCTTATTACTATTATTTAAGATATATTTCTGATTATTTATCACAATAGATCTTTTGTATACTATGTTTTGTCTGAAATTTTTTTCAACTAATATTTACTAAAAAGTATTAGTTAGGGAAGGGTAGATTCCACGACTTGATTGTAGGCTTTTGGACATACGCCATTGCTACGCTCATGTATGTCTGTAGAAGAAAACTACAAAAAACACAAATGACAAAAGCACAAATTAAGCAAAAAATTTCTGTTGTCAGGATATAAACACCATACAATACTCCACAACAGGAATATGGTCAACAAACATAATCATCGCACTGATATTTTAGGGCGTCAAGATTTGGATAAAACAACCTCGCGTAAATGTCGCATGATGTTTTTGGTCCCACTATTAGATTCCGAGAACGCTTTGTGTAGGTATTTTTTCCGTATAAAATTATGTATTTTAAAGTAGAAATCTAATATTTATTCGGACATTACCACTTACTTATTTAATTAACGGAAATACGAAGTTGTCAGATGTGTAAATTTTCTTTTAAAGACGTTTGTAAACGTTATAACTTTTATCTGTTCGTCTGCATCGCCGCGGTCTACCGCTTGTAAAAATGTAGCCAGCGCTAGTTGGCATCATTCATGTTTGGTCATGTTGCTTCCTGTATAGAGCGCAAACACGTAGTCGAATATCAATATTGATATCTCGCCGATTGCATGCAATGCGCGCTCTCTGTTAAGTGCCCAGTTAACTACATTTGGATGTGCCCGCACTCTTTTGTGGTAAGTTCAAATTCGATATTCGTATTCGCGAATAATTTAGTATTAGTAATCATATTCCTTTTGAACTAAGAATTCATATTTAAACAGGCCTAATATTTTTTTTCTCTGATGCTGAAAAGCTGGTAGATAACAGGCAGTGCTAAGATATGACCGGGAGCAGACGTCCACCCACCGACTGGCGAGCGAACACGTAGGCGTCGTGCAGTTCGGAGTTGTGGCATATGATGCGCTGCGCCAGGTCGTCGGGTTCCGTGTTCAGGTCACCGGCGAGGATCACCACGTCCGCACCCACCGATGTCAGGCGCACGGTCTGGGACAGGTCGAACGCTTGCAGCACACGGTGAACCATGTACTCGTCCGACTCCCGGTTGTACTCTGCGTGCAGCTGCGGAAAAATGCAAAAAAAATCTTACAAGCCCGTCAACAGCAGACAATTGCTGAAAAGGACACTGGGTGAGGGTTCGGACAGGGATGGGAGGGGATACAGGTGAGGGTGGCCAAGAGAGCATACCATAAAATCTCCCCTGCACACATGCAGCATTTGATAATTTCTCACTTTTTAAAACTGAACACTCCATAATTTCACATATGTACACCATAATTCCAGGACAACATACCATAATTATTGTGTGCACCAGAAAAATGGGTCCAGAGTGCTACGCTCACCCTACTTCAATAACCACTTCTGCTCTTGTAAAGAAAGACAACCTCCATTTGCATTTTTTTTTTTCACTAATGAGTTTGATAATGCCAGAAAGGTGTTTGCTGCAGTGAGTGGAGAAAACATCATCACAGTAATAAGAACAGTACTCCAGTGTGTTTTGTCATCACCCATCAATCATAAAATAATTTGTGTACCTTAGTTTAAATCACTAAACAAAGTTTTAAAATGAAAAGGAAATTTTTTTTTTAAATTCAAGTCCATGTCTGTACAACCCTTACTCGTGGAGGGGCAGGTCACGTAAAGGGGCCAGAGTTATGGAATAGCTCACAGAGACTCATACTTCGAGTGACTTCCCCTGGAGTATTTAGAAAAATTAACTCAATAAAACAACATTTTTAGCCAACCTGGAACAAAAATTTTGATGATGGTTTTTCTAATATATCTTTACTTTGTTTAAGTGAGCCAGGATGATAAGCGTGAAGCTCGCTGGTGTTTCAAGCGCGGTAATTCCTCGACGCGCAAAGCTCTGAACATTACTCATACGGTAACTATGAGATTTCAGAGGTAACCACCATAACATTATGTGACGGAGACATGAAGATAAAGGTGGAATGCAAGTTCCTTAAGTGCTTCTGAAAAAAGCAATTACAGAACCAGAACTACAAACTCATCTGCCCTCAGGATATTCTAAAACGCTTTTTATAAACGGACCCCCATTCAGATATATTGAGCAGCTTTTAAATTGGATGGTTTTTTCTGAAGCTCGGCACACCGTATGTGTGTCCTAGTAGGCAGGCCATTATGAAATTTAAATTTTTTAAAAAAAATTTAAGTAACTTATATTTACATTATTTAATGAAACTGGAGCTGCATCTGAACACTAACCTAATGGATCCCTTAGCCAAGGGATTCACCAGAAGTGCATTGTAGTGGACGCGGCCATCCTTGTGTTGCTTCCAAATTCTCACAAGGGACACCGGTCCATCCCTACATGTGTCCACTAAAATCGAGGTTTCTAGGGATGCGACACTCGCATCCACTAATACATCCCTACATCCATTACCTTTGGAATTGTGTTTCATTTTTTTTTTAATATAATATTACTTAGATTTTTGGCATTAAATTTGTTTAAATGTTACAAGCAAAAGTGAGAACTCAAATATAAACAAATAAAAACATTAATAAAAATTACTGAAAGGCAAACTTTAACTTTTAGAGGTATTTAATGCTCATTATAAGTATTTTTAATATTTTGAGATTTATAAAAAAAAAAAGAATTTTTATTGCTAATATTTATAACATCAATGCTAATTAAATTTTTTTAAACAGGTCATTGTTATTTATGCTTTTCTGAATATTGGTAGGTATCACGTTCACGACTCAAAATAGCTATGTCCACATTAGTACTACCTAAAGTCAACAGGTGGTGCTACCAGTAAAAGTATTTAAATACTATCCATCCATTAGAAATGTGTCCTTAAACTTGTGGCTCATTTGCTAAGGGATGTAGGAATGTGTGTGTTGTGGACACATCCCTGTGTATTCGGATACAGCATGAGTCTACAATTTAATGAAAAGTGTCAGTAATAAAAGGGTCAGAGCGGGGCCTCGGGCAGTTTCCCTGGAGCTGCCCCTGACACCACATACCACATATTCACCACAAACTGAACATCTACTACTGCACATCATTAAGTAATCTACAATTAACAATATTTTTTTATACACATCCTAAGTTTACACAGACTACTTGTCTCCAATCTAGTTTCAAATTAGTACTGGTAGTTCAAATTCCCCACTTGCTGCAAAAAATTAATTTTTAATATTTTTTTTTCCACTCTTTTTTAACTGACTTCGCATAAATACATTAAACAAAACCTAATTTACTACTACAGAAATTACATGATCCACCTTAGTGACAATTATAATCAAAACACATAAAACTATGAAATGAAAAACAGACAGTCCATACAGGCTGACTCTGATTCAATAGTAACCAGACCCACTTTGACCATAAAATAGTTAGCTGCTTCATGAATTAAATTTTTTTTTATTTTAAAAAACTTCTATTAATTTGGTTTTGGAGTACTTACACAATACTGGATCTTATTAAAGCAACAAATTGCACAAATTATACGGACCTATAGAAACGGTCTTCAAACAGCAACTACAGTAGACTCCCGATTATCCGTGACAATAACTGGCAAGGGGTCCACGGATAACCAAAAAACATGGTTAAAGCAATTTAAAAAAATTAAAATTTTTTTTTATCCCCAATATCTAGACAAACGTTGTTAACACCCGTCCCTCAAAGTAATGCCCTAATTCATTCCAGTAAAACAGAGTGCTAATGAAAACAGCTTTAGTCACATACTTTTTTTTATAAGAGAGTATTTTAATCAAAATAATTCATTTCCAAAATAAGGAAGTGTGATTGCCGACTACCATTTTAATAAAGCCACTATTCCCATTAAAATTAATAAGAAAAAACTTTAACATTAATTTAAATACTAATATGTATCTAAATACATTTGAAGTACATTTAAATAAATGTTGAATAACATTTAGAGATTAAACAACCTGAAATTTTTCATATTAGGCCTAGGGAATAACTTTTTTTTTGTATGTAGGCACTACCAACATTTCTGAGTTACAAAATAGTAATATATTGATATAGGAGATGTGATTCAGTTTTAATAATAATTTAAAAAGCATAAACTTAACACTTTTGACTTAATTCCAGACTCTTCAGTTTACTAAATGGGCCTCTACCATAATATGCCACTAGTGCATCCAGGTAGGTGCTAGGTAAACTACTCCTGAAAGCTTCTGGCTTTTCTCTCCAGAGCTGCTGTTGACATCAAAGAGTTGACAAGCAGGATGGCGCAAAATAAATGTTTGCTGAACACTTGGGCATCGTCGGAAATAATTATGCAATGAAGGAAGGAAATAGCTATTGAGGAAAAGCCAAATATTGTTTGTTGATTCGTCACATTATTAATTAGTTACATTACTAATTCTTTGCATTGTATTTAATGCTACATAAGTGCTGTTGCCATTGCTCACGCACGAAAATAAAAAGTAAAAACTATTTTTGTTTTTATGGTTTATGAAAGTAAAATACAGCACGGTTAATCCGCAAACCAGATAATCCACAACAGGATAATTATAAGTATTCTGCGTAGAAAACTCAGAGATATGAAAAAATGAAAGAAATGAAGGGATGCAGTTTGCCCCAGAGACCCCAAGAAACCCTTGCGAGGGTCTGATAGTACATGAGAAGTGTAAAGAGCGGTTCCTCATCAACACTCGTTATAGGGAGGGGCAGCGGGATGGACAGAGAGGGAGAGGAGAAGGGAGTGTGGTAGAGAGGAAGAGAAGATGAAAGAAAGGAAGAAAAAATATGAGCAAGAGGGAAGGATAAAGGGAGACAAGGGGAGAGAGCAAGAAGGCAAGGAGGTGAAAGAGAAAAAGCGAGGGAAAGAATAAACAAGGGAGTGGGAGAGGTAGAAAAAGTGAAAGTGAGGAGGCAGAAGTGAAAATCTGTAGGATTTTCAGGGGATTACGTTTATCACTCTCGTTTCACAGTTACAATTTCTCAAGCACAAGATGGGTCTAGGGGGAAGTGAAGAAGGTGGCCGTGAGAGAGCAAAGGGCAGATAAAGTGAGGTGTAGAAGGATGAAAGGGAGACAGAGGGTGAAAGAGAAAGAGAGAGGAGACTCACGTGTGTGGTGTACACGTTAACTCGGAGACCGTTGATGGAGACCTGGCACAGTCCCACACCCTTCCCCCCGAACCAGTCGCCGTGGTGGATCTTGTGGATGTAGCCGTTTACCGGCCACTGGTGGAAGAACACGTCGTCGATGGGGAACTTGGAGAGGATGCACACGCCCGATCCCAACACTCCGCTGCACATGCAAACCAAACCACCACCACACGCTCGTTCAAGATGTACATGCAATCGACGGCTGTAAAATATTGCTTATATTCTTTCCTAGTGTTATAAAGTTATCTAGTAAAACATTGAAGTAGTAATCTGGAATTTTTTGGGTGTAAATCAAGTCAGAGATGGTTAAATCTTAGGTTGGCTGACAATCATTTTAGTGTGGCAACTTGGCTGGGTGCATGAGTTCTATACGCAGGGCACTAACGGAAACACTGGCTCACATATCACAAGCCTCTTCAACTCTACCTGCTAAAGGTAGGTGACCAGTCTTTGCACTGATAATGTGCCTCTAGTCATCTTTAAGCAGTGACCCTATCATTTTATATTTCCAATACCATGAATTTTTGCATGATGAAATACCTGAATGAATGAAATGAAACTACTTTAGGAAAGTGCAATGGCTCTTAGACCGGTATTCCACGATGAAAAAATAAGGGTTTGGATATTGAATACGCTACATCTGCACCCTAACCGTATTTCTTGTGCACAATAGGACACTGCAAATTCCTTATTTTCAGGGAATAGATTTTGGTGTCTTATCTGTTGCTGATCTGTTGCCCAAATTCCACGAATGTGCAAAGCTTACTTTTTTGTTGATTTCTTTCATATGCCGGACCCGTGTCTGGTGCCATTATTTTTATGATTATTGGAGGACATACCATGAGTGTTGTGTGCCAAATTAAATTTTATGATGGCAATACTATTCTGGAATACATCCTATACAATTTAATGGTCATAACAATATACAATCGCAACGTAAAACGTACTTGAGAAAATTAGAAAGATGGTTCTATTCTTGTGCAATGGTGCTGCTATATCTAGGATTTTTTACGTAACAATTGTATTGATGGTTTCCAAATGTCCTTTAGAATGCTTTGGAAGCAGTTTCTAGCCTCGCGCAGGGCACCGTTTATTAAACGGCTGTCAATCTGTTCCATTACTGGGCTTCAGTTTGGACACATTCTGGAATACGGCCCGCGAGGTAGGTTATAGTCATGTCCCAAAAAGGCAGTGCCTGTTCACTACCTTACCCGAACATTTTGGAATACACCAATCCCTCACTTAGCACGACTAATGCATTCCTAAAAATATTCGTGTTATCCAAAATCGTCTATTCTGAAGCATTGGTTTTCATAAATAGCTAGACTAATTTACTTAATATGTTCCAAAATGCGTAGGGAAATATTCTTTATGTAATATTTTAACGGCCAAAAATACTGTAGGATACCAGGGAAAGCTTTTTTGTTTTTTAATAGCTAGCCAGACGATCAGGAACAGCGGGACACGATGAGGAAATGACAAACGCAGCAGGAAACATTGAAGGACAGGTGAAACGGGAGTTGGGGGGAGTGTTTGCTAACGCAAGCATAACACGGCCGCGGAAACAAAGAGGGGGATTGCTGCGCGCTCAGCAGGCGCGACCTTGATCACAGCGCAGCGAAACTCAGTCATAGGCACAGGGAAGGAGGGGGAGTGTGTAATGACGTCAGAAGCGGCGCCGAAGCGGAACTGTTTATGTTTTGAACAACACACACAAACAGGGTCAAAACAGGCTTCTTAAACGGGGAGATTTTATTCCAGAAGTCAGAGTCACAGAGTCAGTTGGAAGCCACGCTACTCCGCCGCCGAGACGACGATGGGTGAGTGATCAGCCACGATGCGACGATGGTTCAACACTAGACAGCAGCACAACGGCCTTATGCCCATGTAGCTGGTAATATTCAATATCTCTCTCTCTCATTTCAAAAACTAAGAATACGCATGTTAACAATCTCGCGGCAGACATTATGAATAATAAATTAATTTAAACAGTCACGTAACTTGGGAGAAATTAGTCTGCAACAGTTGGTAACTGCACAAAACAGTAAGAGACAAATGAGGTCAAGAATAAGCTCTAGGAAATGGCCAACAGCACGGTTTATTTATTAACGACAGTATCCCTGATAGGCACGACTATGGTTCAGTGGCGTAGCCAGGATTTGTGTATGGGGGGTGTTAAGAAGCATGCTCCCCCCCCCCCCCCCCCTGCATTAAAGCGGGGGTCCGGGGGTCCTCCCCCGGGAAAATTTGGATTTTAAGGTGTAAAATAGTGCTATTTTAGCAGTTTTCGGTTCTTAAATTTAAATATTGTAATAATAAAAATTTTATTAATTTTATTATGAAATTTGTTTGAGTGATGAATAAGAAATTAATTAAAGATTTGGTGCTAAGGGGGGGGTTTGAACCCCTAAAACCCCCCCCTGGCTACGCCCCTGCTATGGTTCAGTAATTATGTGTACTTTATGTGTGATAAATAGAATGTTATAAATTGTAATTATAAAGACACAGAAAGTAGAGAATTATATATGTGTTGAATAACTTGTTAGTTGAAACTGCGGAAATAAACATGTTCTTGTGGAAACGTTCACCCTTAACCTCTTTATTTAAAATGTTTTGCAAATAGGGACTCGTCACCCTACCTTAAGGATAATTAAGGAAAAACACGAGTGGTGGAACCGCCCCCAGAACCTGATACTCATAACAGGGCCGTCACGATTTCAGGAACACAGACGATCCCGGTAGATTCACTTCCATTCCCTTTCCCCATCATCCTTCACGATTCATTTCATTATCATCATTTCACGTACATATTCCCTTCATTTCCATCTTTACGGTCGACACAGATAAGTGTGAGTCGACGGCCGTAACAAAATAAATGTAGTATAAACACTCAACGATAAATGTGTCACACCATTTATCTTTATATGCCTACCATTGAATATTTTGTATGACAATACACCACGTAACGGGAGATAGTTATTGTCTGTCAGTTGGTTGACTTGCCTGCCCGGGCGTGACTTTCAACTCACGTCGCATACCTTTCCAAACCATCCTTTACTGGCAGTGAAACCGATATTACTGCCCGGATATTTACATTTTCATTTTTCAAAAGTTAAAGTGCTTCGTCGTGTATCACCACTTGGTTCACATCAATCCTGTCAGGCCTATGATTTTTTTTTCCATTGCACCATTCATTTAATAACCTTTTCCATGTGAAGCATCTGTTCATTTCTGTTCCGGTATCTGTAAAATTTATTCCCACTAATATAACCAACAGCATCAGACTTATATAAACATTTGCTAGAGTACCTACTTATTTTGTACAATTGTGCGCACAGTTGACTTGCTTAAAACTAAAGTGCGACCAGCATAAGTGTGGTCTTCATGACAATCTGCATGCCATGATTCCAATATGGTTCCAACTGCAGGTGCTTGCGCACGTACAGTTACCAGCAGACGAATGGGCAGACTTTGCTTGTGTTTGTGCATGCTGGCTAGACTGAAGTTCATCACGGCCCGGTCTGTGGCCGGGTGACAACGGTACGGCTCGGCGGTATACACGCAGAAATAAAAATATTTGGCCTTTACATTCCATGGCCGAAACTTAACTTGGCATAGCTGATGTTTGTACAACAGTCAATAGCATAGTCAGACCTGCACGTGCATCTCCTTCTCCCTTATATAGCTAACTGTATGCCAAGGCACATCTGTTGTTTACCGAGTTGAAGCAGACTTCGTGGCTTCATGCCCAACTTTATTTTTGCTTGTGGCGATTTTGTGCTACTAAAATTTACATACGTGCTATTCAAGACTAGGGTAGTAAAATTAACATTGCGCTAAATGAATTCGCGCAATCTGAAGACGTGCTATGTGAGGGATTCATGTATTTAAATTCTAATAGGAATTTTAAAGTGCTACTAAGCAGGACGATAAAGAACATTAGTAGGTTTAAAGAATGCCATTATATTTTTTTGAAACAGTCTCAACTCTAGAAAATTACTGAGAACACAACAGCAATATATAAAGAGCATTAACGAACCTGTAAAAATAGTGAGAGAATGGCAACTGCTTACTGGTTCTCTCTCTAATACGACGGTAGTCTGATTGCAACCAGACCTCCTGCAAACACACTAAGTCATATTCCTCCTTCGCCAGCTCGTCGGCTATGGCGTCCATCCTCTCCGCCCTGTGGGAAGACCCCACCGGGATTCCCCTGCAGACAGTGGAAGAAGCGCTCGAAACATTCCAACACCACAAGTCACTCAGCAATGTCCACACTGTTCACACAATTTATTCAATCTCTGAACCACTTTCATTAATACATTTCATTCCTACCCTACAGATATGTAACATATCAAACTGATACAATATTATTCACACAAAATACATATTAGTACATTTACTTAGACATTATCAATGTAAATGTAGACGCTCCTGGGAAATAAGTCGAAAAATAACCTAAGAAGTCTCGAAAATACAAACAAGCCTAGGAAACTGACATGTATCCACATACGAACATTTTGGCTTTGACCCTACTGAGAACTCTAAATACCTTGCTGAGAACTGAACCAGAATCGCATTAAGTAATAGCAGGACAAGAACCAAAACAAATATTTTCGGAATTTTAAAAATTTCAGAAAATTCCCTAAAAAATTTAAACATTTGAGAAAATATATAGATATTCTAGGACTTACCAACAATTTAAAGTAAGCACCTTCAGTATCATATCTACCATTTCCTAAACTATCAAATCATAAAATCAACTTTAAATCAACTAAACATTACTACGTAACAATAAACAACCAACATGGACGGTATGACAGCATTGCCACTTGCTACTCTTAAATATCCCATAAAGTTTTCATAATTTTCCTCATTACATGTAAAATCCTACCAGCAGGCTTTTTTTAAATGAAATCTTTGGGCGCAATGGGAGTAAAATTTCAAAGTCAACTTTTAATGCAACGTTTTCGTGAAACATTGTTGTGAAACTTTTCTAACGCTAAAAGGACGAAGAATAGATTGCGGACAGTACAGAGTACTTGTTGGGCTTCGATGTCTTCATCGGTTTCCATACGTTGGCGTGAAGCTCAGGTTGAACCCTGCCTTGCTACAGGGATAGGCGAGTCGCGGTGGTAGGGACCCACCTTTGCCTGATGTCCCCCGACTTACTGGCATCTAGTAAGGAAGTATTTGGGCACATGGCAACACAACAGGGTTTAAGCTTATTTTGAAGATAGTAATAATTTTGTTAATTCATATTTATTTAGAAAATTATCTTATTTCTCTCTAAGCGTCACGGGATTGTCTCTGCAGCCAAGCTGCTCTATATCAGGATTCGTTGTACCGCTGGACTTCTCTCTATCATTACGTTTCGTTTTGGGACTATAGTTGCATACGTCATAGGCCGTGTATGTGCCTCTTCGAACCGCCGAACTCTCTCAGTCAGCACGTGTAGTTACTGGACCTTTTCCGCTTACGTCACGAGTCGCGTACGTGCCGCGTAGCACTGCTGAACTTTCGTAACCGGCACAATTCGCTACGGGGTTGCATTCCATGTCACATCGGGTCGCATTTTGTGGCCAAGAGTTATTTCCGGGAGTCCGGTTGCGGCGAGGAGGACGCTCGTTCCGCGACGTGCTGGCCAGGCTGCGGCAGGATTCTTCACGGAATAAAGGGGCTCGTGAAAACGGACACCATCGTGTTATCCTTGTTACCATCTACAGTTCCTCCTACCTACATAACGTTCCCTCCAGGTCCCGTATGTTCCGGTCCCGGTCACGTTGGCCTGAACTCACTCTCTCACCGACGAGAGCTACACGGGCAAATCAGGACAGTTCACCACAGGAAATTAGGGACCATAGGCCGAGGGACGTCAATATGTTAAGGATATGAGGCTATTTTTAGGAAGAAATTATTAAAGTTTAAGTGATTTTTATTATTTTTACAGGCGAAATCTGAAGTTTCTTACAACTGGGAAGAAAAATACTGATATTAATTGAAATAAAAGGAATGTTAAGAATGTTTTTTTTTATTAAATAAACTATGTAAAAAAAATTAAGTTATTTTTTTATATGTATTCTGCTATCTACCCCAATATTCGCTCTTTCTTTTCTATGGAAACTAGTGTCAAAATCAGAATCCATTGGTGTCGTCTGCAGAAGTCGAAAGTTGTCACTCTTTGTTTGTGAATTAGGTTGTTAGAATATGAATTATTTATGTTATATATAGATGCCGGTGTTTATAAAATATACTTTTGTTGTATACAATGGCATCTATAATAAAAAACCAACTCCTAAAACATTTGTCAAGGTAATTATTTCGGAAAACTAACCTAACTGGGAAAAGGAATGATTTACTTGGCCATAATCTCAATGGTAGTACGAGGCTTTTATTAAGTTTGATGCTACATGAAATTGATTGATTCAACACAAAATTGCGTTGTTGTGTTAATCCGGAAAATGTGTTCAGAGTCGTAGTAAAAAAATAATTAATTTAATTTGTGCTAATTTAGTTTTTGTACGGAGACACTACAGACGCCAGTGTCTTGAATTCGTCGTATTTAAAATACGGAAAAATCTTTACATATCTATATTTAATGTTTATTAACTTGACTTACAGTTAATTAAAATAATTATTGGATGTGTACTTTTACATTACCTGCATGCCAGGCTAAGTTAAAGCTGTTTACCATTGCACCTACTAAGGGCCCGTACATGGCTTCTTGGACTTGAAAGCTGCTTCGAAGCTGTTGCATCTTAGTGTTGCTGTTCCAATTCACCATGAACTTCTCAAGGAGTGATATCACCTTCTCGATCCTTAGATTGTTTGCTGAAAATCACAAATTGCGTACTTTTTTAAAAGGTCTCAAGGGGAAGTGCACAAGGTCACATTGCGATGAATTGGAACTCAGCTTAAGTTAAGTTTTGTGCGAACATGGTCTAATATTACTGTTGGTAAAATATCTGTACTATGTATCCAAGTAGATCCCTTAATCCTTACGGCATGATCCTGTAGTACCTACATGATACTTGCTGTTGTAATTTAGTATGTTGAATGATCCTGGACATAACAAAAACTTGTTATAAATTGCTGAATTGTGAACATGAGTTGAATACACACGAAAAAAAACCCTAAAGGGCAAGAAAGTTGTAAGTTGAACAATATTTGCATTGTGTTATGCGCCTTGCATAGTTTTTACACTGGTACTTTAAAATATGGTTGATGAACATCTTGCTCTTCATTCTTGCGTAGTTTATAATCCAAGCCTTATTCCCACAGTCAGTAGGAATTATCCAAGTCAGTGCTGGGGATATGTAACACGCACTGTTCCGCTTCATCGTTGATGAGATCGTGTGGAGGGGAAGGGAAGGGGCTGGGTGAGTGAGTGAACTATCAAAGTGATCCTGGATTGATTCCCGGCAGGGGCAAACCATGATTTTTCTTAAATAGAAAACGCAGTGAGCTGGTATTTTTTTTTACCTCTGGGTACTTTTTTTTTCTCTGCCATCACACCCAGTCACTGTTTGGATTCACCTCTCATCCGTCACTAATGACCTTGATGTCAACGGGTAGTAAAAACCATTCAAGGGAAGGATACGTTCTCTAGCACACCACATTTCAACCACAGCTGTCTTCAGTCCAAACTAGAACTAATACATTCCAAATTTTTGTGATGAAATGCTACCACAGTATGACTAGTAGCTGGTAGTAACACGAAAATAAAATTCTGGTGAGCGACTAAGATGTAATTGCCAAGCAAAAGAAAAATTGTTACCTGTCTTTTACAAACAGTAGGTAAAACAAGTGTAGCATGCATGTCTCTTATGATAAAATTAGCAAAAAAAAAAGTAATATGAAATGATTATTTGGTGAAATAACTTTTAGGAATTTCCCTAAGATTAAACTAATGACATGAAAATGCTATAACATAACATAGTGATGAGGGAGACCTTTTACAGGCAATTAAAGAGGCCCTTACAGAGCTCCCAAGTAATACAGATTTTCTGTAATCATCATTGGTGTAGACATCCCGTCCCAAAATTATGAAGTATTATTTATTACGTAAACAGAGAAACATAAACACAATTTTATTAATAGTGTTTCCTACTATAAATATAGCTAGCTCATGTAACGAGACAGTAAACCTTTTACAAAGAACTTCACATAAATATCATTCCTGAATATCATTTTAGCTTTCCCAGAGTAAAGTTGTTCTGAAACCTACGATTTTTTAATGAATGTTTCAACTTTTACAGTTGCTGTCGCAAAGGGGAGTTCCGATTCTCGATTTTACGTACATACTTGGCTTGATGCCTAGGGCGCCACCACATGTGTTGCGGGCATGCGGACCCGGCGACTACTCTCAGGGCCGTGACGTTTCCCGTGTGCAGTGAGGCCCGTTCCCCCCAGTATTAAAAAAAATCGTAATTACGGCCCCTCTCAGCGGGGGTCACGCTATTTATTGACACACTCAATAAAGCAGGCTCTCAAAGGCGTCCCACACGCCCCAGTCTCCTCCCCGCGTGGCCACGCGCACAAAACAAACTGATATATTAACGAAATGAAACGTAAATAAAAGCAATCTGCTGCTCGAGGCAAGCCCTGAAGTTAAAGAAGAATGATTTTGTATAGAAAAATAGCCAGATGGACGCAGATCGGTAATCGTCGAGAGTTGCAGACGATGGGTGCGTGGGGCTCCTTCCTCAGGCAGCGACGGCGACCGACTACCTTCCGGCGAGCCCTTGAGACGCGTGCAACGCTCACATCTGGCCAACGGCTATTACCATGTATCTACCTAAATAAAGCGTGCCACCGGAAAAAGAAATGAACATACATGAACCCTTAATTAAATTAGCTTACTGGCTAAAAACAATAAAATTACATACTTAATTTAATATCAAATAAAGTCTGCCTCGGGAATGTTCGTCCACGCTCGGCATCATTCGGGAGCGAAGCACTGACGTCACACCACACACACACACACACACATACATACATACACTACGGCGGGTGGTTTGAAACACCCGGGTCATAGAGGGTGGTGGTGGGAGGAGGGGCCTGCAAGGGCGAGACGTGAGGCTCATCGGGCTTAGGGAGGGCTTAGCCCCGTACAACGTCACAGTATAAGAGTGAGTATTAATTAATTTGTAGAGTTTATTATTTGGCTTCTTCTAATAGGGTTTGTTTTACTCATGTTTTATTGTATACATAAATATGATTACTGATTGGTAGGGATAAGATTATATGTTGAATTGCAATAAAACCAAAATACATAACACAGAAAAGCAAGTTAATGCACCATATAGCACCAAAATGCAAGTTATATCATGGAATGAAATAGAATTTTAACCAAAACTTAATTCAAATCATAAAAAAAGTAATCCTTTAATTTTTGAAATTCGAAGATTGTCATTATTTCCGGACAAAAAAATTGTACCAAATTATATGGATCAGAAAAATTAATTTGATTGGTTTTACTATGTATGTTTTATTGAATCACTTTCAAACCAAAAATTCTCACTAATTTATTTATTGTTCTGAATGTATATGTTTTAGACCAATTTAACACAAATTATCTTCTTGTAAAAATTTAGCATGTAAATTTTACCACTATTTTTGTGTAGAAAGCATTACAAAACAGCTTTTATAAATATAAAAAAAAATCAAAATCCTGTATTTCAAAAAAGAAATTGAACTAAACACAAAACCATATAATCTTGTCTGTACTGATGGGTGTACCTGGAAGTTGGCAGGAGTTATTTCTGATAGCCCATTCGTAATGTGAGTTTATCAAAATACTCTTCACTGTTACTGGTCAGATGGTCAGTCAATAACATTCCCTTGAATTTTTTATCATGAGGGATGAATGAATGGGCTGAATGTCGAGTTCTTTAGAGACGATGAGGAGTGACTGGAATGGAGAATTGCCGAGTAAATGTGTATGTGGTGGTGGTGGTGGTGGGGGGGGGGGGGGGGAATGGGAGTTCCTCGAGAACCCACTGGCTCACTTCAACCCCAGCCAAAACTCGGGGTTCGATCTCGCCGAGATGTTGTGGTGAAAAGGCGCTTATAGCCTTAGTGCTCAAAAGTCCAGCACGCCAAATTCACAACTTGATTTTTAGGTACGTTTATTAGTTTCATTGTAAGTTATAGCCAAATAAAGTCTTCTACATCAGTTTTCAGTTTTTTTGACGTAACAACGTCTAATAAATCGATGAACGCTGGCTGCACGCACGAAATAGTGTCCCGTTACGCACATTGCCCCGTTACGCTGTGTCCCATTACACTCATTGTACACTTGCACCGCATTTATCTCTCTTCCACTCGATTGGAACAACCATCGATTTGACTTTTTCGAGGCACATTAAACTTGAAACACTCCCATTCGTTTCCTACTTTTCCTATCATCGTCCTATCCTTAACAAAATAACACAGATTGGAAGAAGTTAAATAGCAAACATGTATAATAGTTATAGTTAAAATAATCTCTTCCTTAAAGTAATAAACATATTTGAATTAATGAGTGCAAATAAAAGTAAATTCATCAATTAAATTGTAGATTTAATTTCACTCCTTTGTATCCATACAAAATAGTGATAATTCAATAAAAATGATTAAATTTAATTCATAAAAGTATACAATCATTTCATCAATGTTTTGTTATGAAGTTGTCACTTTAAACTATGGTCCGTAAACCGACTTTACAGACAACCAATTTTTTTTTATTAATTTCTTTATTTGAGTGTAACATCACTTTCACAGCAAAGTCATTAAACATGGTAACACACAATGATTAGGGACAAGATTATGCAGTGAATTGCAATAAAGTCTGAATAACACCAAAATGCAAGTTAATACACCATAAAGCACTGAAATGCAATAGAAAAATTAATGAAATTAACTCGGATTACAAAACTGTAATCTTCTAATATAATAAATTCAATGAATGTAAATTATTTAGCATGGAGTTAGTACCAAAATGTATGTACTAAAAAGATTTGTGAAATGTTTTGCTTTTTTTAATATTTTAACTGTTATTAATAATTTATTTTTACATTGACATTTTTACATTCTTCAAATGCACATGTACTTGCTGATTTATTTTTATGTTTCCCGGTAGTTAGAAATATTACAAACTATTATATTGTAAAAGTGCATCGTGCTCAGTGAAAATAACACTGTTTTTGTGAAGTAAGTATCATTGAACAAGTAAGTGTCGTATTTGCTGAAAATGGTGCTGTATTTATGAATAAACAGAGTTTATAAAAAAAAAGTAACACCAAAATCTCTTGTTTTAAAAATGAAATTGGCCTAAAATAAAACCATAAATTCCTGTCTTTAACAATGATCCAGAATGGGGATCTTGGGAAAAGAATTATTCCGGCATTTGCCTGAGGGAATTTCCGGACACTGTGGGAAACTGAAATCAGGAAGACTGCTCCTAATGAAAAATACGTACCAAATAATTTTTTTCCCCATTTGGTAAAGTCTGTCTAAGTGACCGTCAGTTGTGTGTCACCATTTGCTGTTGGTAGAAAAAAAGAATGATTTAGTGGAGATTTTATCTTTGTAGCTTTGGCACATTTCTGCATATTCCAATTAAGGGCAGATTGATTGTTTTGTCACAGCACTTTTAATTTTTTTTTTAAATTAATGGATTAAGTATTATTATAATTAATGAGTATATAATTAGTTATGTAGAATATAATATTATAATTAAGTTATGTACAATATATAATATATATATTGAATATACAAGAATTTTGGTTTTATTTTTAGTCCAATTTTGTTTTTAAAACAAAAGAGTTTTGTGTTATTGTTTTTAATATTATATATTTTGTTTTGTAATACTTATTCCGACTCCAAAGTAGTGTAGGCCTAATGATTATATGCTGCATTTTAGCTATAAAATAATTTATAGTAAATTTGTCTAAAACATATACATTTGAAACAATAAAAATAAATTGGCAAGCATTTGTATTTTAAAAGTGATTCCAAACGAGATGCATAATTTTTGAAATTAAATAATTTTTCTGGGCCAATCTTGTCCGGAAATAATGACATGTCTTGAATTTCAAACGTTAAAAGTTTTTTTTTTTTTTGTGACTTGACTCAAGTTTTGGTTAAATGCTGCTTAATTCCATGATGTAACTTGAATTTCAGTGTTATGATGTGTATGAACTTATATTTTGGTATTATTGACTTGCTTTTCAGTGTTATTTTAGTTTTATCGCAATGTGCCATATAATATTGTGTCTAATAATTTTATACAATGGTATATATAATGTAATTATATAGTTATATATTTATATAATTTTTATAAATATATAATTAAAATTAATTAAATTTTGAAATGCCTTGCGTAAAACATTTACATTGACTTGGACATTTTTTGTGCAGTTTTTATGGGTGCTGTTGAACTTAAGTTAATATTTTTCTCTCTCTACAGGTTTACGAAAAATTTGTCTGCAGATAAGATTAACCTGAGCACTTTCAAAGGTGAAGGTGAATTGTCCAACTTGGAACTCGATGAAATTGTCCTGACTGATCTCTTGGAACTCCCGTCATGGCTGAGGTTAACGAGCGCGTGGTGCAACAGTGTTGCGTTTCGAATACAGTGGACTAAACTCAAAAGTGTTCCTATAGTTCTGGTGAGTATTGACTCCGTTTTGTTAAAAAAAAAAAGAAATGTTCAAGTCTGAAGCTTGACCTTGCCCTCTGTTAGTGCGGGGTTTTCGTATTACTTCATTCAGAGAGCTTTCTGGCATTTCTTGTTGGATATCAAATTTTCTTGCCTTACATTTACTAAAAATTATTTACCACCTATGAAAAATCACAAAAGTGATCATAAGTGTGAATACTTTCGTGACCTTTTACCGTTATTGAGTAATATTTAGTATATGTTAGGGTTGCTAGTCCGATACCGCCTTTTCGGGAACGAATACCGATACTCCGATACCACCACTGATACTCCAATACCACCACCGATATGTGATATCACAATTAAAATTTGTAATTACTGGCCACTCTTCTTAAATAATTAGTTGAAACACAATTTTTTATAAAATTGTTTGAGAATGTCATTTATTTACTAAATATAAAATTAAAGCAAGTTTATTGAAAATTGTGGATCACTTATGTATTACGTAAGTAAATGTTACTGATGGGCTTTAAGGATTGAAACTGATACTGATTAAAACACTGTAAAATTTCTTAAACAAGTCTGTTAACTGATACAGACCCAAATTTATACTTTTTGTAAATAATACAGTGCAATTTTATATTTGTAAGTAATAAGTCAGTACCTTAATAAAATTCTATGATAAAAAATTTCTGCAATAAAAGATTTGTGCATAATACATACACATTATGCCTTTGACTAATGAATGAACACAACATTCAAGGATAGCCTTAAATTAACGAAAATTTGGACTAATATATGCCTATGGAACTATAAACAGGTAAATGGGTTCCCTAAATGGATGAAATTAATTGTAGTTTTTCCATGTGTATTGATTCTTTGAGTATCGGTTGGAAACTGATTACATTGGTAATCCAGAAATTGGGACTATCAACCGATGCTGATACTAAAATGATTACTTCATTAAATCACTAGTAAACATATTTATTTCTATTTATATTTGTATTTAAGTCATTAGTTTTTATGATTTTCCTTTAAAAATATAGTACTTGAAATAAATGAAAAAAAAAATTATTAATATATTTTTGAAACCATTAAAAAATAAACATGCCAGTATTTTCAAGAAACTGAAAGTATTGAGTGTATTTTTTCTGATACTTCCGATACCTTTATATCGGCCAATGGCTGAGTATCAGCCGATATCCAATATCTGTATCTGTATCGTAACAGCCATAGTTTCTGTTGAGAAAATTTGGGACAAAACATGAAATACAAGAGAGCTATTATAGTAAATTTACAGGCAAATCCTTTAAATAATATTGATGACAAAAAAATTAAATTAAAACTATGGCATGTGAGATGAAGCCTTGATAAGGTTTTCACATGACACAAAGTATATCTTGTAAGAGATGTTGGATGCAACTGTTATGTGAGAAGATTGAAGCATAATCCATGCAAATAGAGTTCACATCTACTCTTTTGCAAGGAACTTGCTTTTATGAGTAGCAAAGTAGTTTGATGACCCAGATTTTGAATTCATGAGTATTTTTTACTTCACTGTTTGAGTGTAACTTTGTGTTGGAGGGGAAAAAAAAACCGAAAAATTTCTCATTAATGTACATACACAAATATTTACTTATTTATGTTTGTGAAATGCCCACAGACAGTTTGAGATAACATACACACTTGAGCGTAACGGGACAATGTGCATTACGGAACACTTTTTCATGCGTGCAGCCGGCGTTCATTGATTTATTAGACGACGTCACGTCAAAATAACTGCAATTTTAAAGTGTCCATGCACAACTATTTTACATGGAAAAATAACAAAATGTGTGAAATATGGCCTTAAGGTGGCCACCTGTAAATACATACAAATGATATATATACAAAAAATAAAACAAAATAAAAGCAGTAACTTGTCGCCAGACACCGCAGGCAGGTCAGCTACTCGCAAGTAGGCAGCGGGCACTACCTGCAGGGAGATGTCTATGAGCACATGAGCAGTTAGCAGGTAGCAACAATAATAGCAATGAAGAAAGCACATGAAATGGATATAGGCAAGACATAGGTACCTAAGAGATACAGTGAATGATACAAACCGGAAGAGACTATGATCTGGTTACTTTGCAATAAAGAGGTTTGTATTAACCAAACTATTACAAATTTTAATCACAATATTTATGTTACTTCTAAATCAAATTTTAATTAAGTTAGAATTTTTAAAATTAAATACAAACATAACACACCTAAAAAAAAAAAGAATATGCAATGTACTCTTTTTTTAGAAATTGAAAAAAAAATTAGGATGACTACACCGGTGACTTAAAAATGTATTTGTTACTGTACTACTTTCAGAGGATTTATGACAGAAGAATAAAGCAAAAGTTTAGAAACTACCTACAAAAAGACATACCATCATTTTGGAAAAGTATGTAATTTCTAAGTTTTTTTTTCCCAACCTACAATATACCAAATCAATGTGTTATTTAAAAAAGTACCAAAGTATTATTTTTGTTTAAACTTCACATTGTTTCTTTACATTATTCTTGTATATTTGTACTAGCCATCCTTTACTACATGTGATTGTTTACCTTTGGAATAAAATCAATTTTTTATTACATAATAACCATACTTTCATATTAAAAATAAACTATTTTGCTCTATAACTCCTATGTAATATCTAGGGACTGTGAAAACACTTTGTATTAATGAGAGTTTGTATTAACAGGATTGGTATTAATGAGGTTTCACTGTAAATTAAATGTGAAAATTACAACATAACAATAGGACTAGAACAGTACAATTACAAAACTGTTTGAACTTTGTTCCATTACAATTTCAAAGTAATGTGTTGTTTCATTTGGCTTCATCAACCTACAGCTGAAATTATTTATTATGCTTGTCTTTTTGATTGAAATCCAGCAGGTCACGTGACCTTAGTAAATTGGCTGTTCAGATTCAGTGGCGGACCTAGCATTGAATTGCGGGGAGGGCGAATGATATAAGAGTTTTGGTTGATGTGGAACAACTCCCAATTTAATAACTACAAAATTAAAAAAAAAAAAATCATCCCTTAAACTCCTTTTCCAACGAATTTCTGACATCTGGAAAAATCATTATCAAAACTATGATATCAATAGTTAAAAAAATATACATTACTGTAGTACTGAAAAGTTAAATAATACATATTCACTTCAGAGGTCGGGTACCAACTGGAGTCGATTACCTTTAGTTATTTGTACAGTTTTTTTAAGTTCTATGCTTGGAAGAGAGGGGAGCGATCACCCCTATTCCATTAGACTGCGACTGTTCAGATTGCTTATTTCCTTCTACTTGGATGTCATTTTTTGAAAATATAGAGCATTTTCTGTCTCATATTTTATGAAGTACTTATGTGTGTCTGGCAGTGTTCTGATAATTGTTTGATTAAACAACTTGCATTGGGTGAATTTTTTAGTTTTTATTCCTATATTACATTTGTGTGCCACAAATTAGAGGTGTTAGCTTTCAGGAAAAGTGTTTTTAAAAAAGATTTCCGGTAATTTATTGGAAAATTTTCTGCAGAACCAGAAAATTTCCCATTGAGTTACATAATTTTTTTTCCAAACTAATTGGTCTTTCTTTACGAAGTAACGGCTCGCTTAACATTTGAGAGTGGGATTTGACACATGCTAACCTCTATCAGCTGATGGAAATGGTTGTTTAAACAGAACCTACCAATCTGTATACCAACCTATCATAAATCTATGTTGGTAATGGGGGGAAAAAAAGAAGGAAAATTTTCACACTCGCATCTCTATCACAATAGGTTACGTTTACAAGTTTTTTTTGTTGTTGGTTGCAGGTTCTAGATGAAGTGCACATAGAAGTAGTCACGTGTGAAGAACTCCGATCCATCTCTGCACATCAGGGCCTGTCGTCGCTGTCCAGTGCCAAATATAGCTTCATCAATAAGGTCATAGATGGCATTACGATCACGGTGAACACTGTGCAGGTTACGTTCAAAAGCCCTGCGTTCATTGCATCTGTGCAGGTGAGCTTATTGTGTGCTTATGTACTAAGCTTTGATTTGGTTTTATGATGAGATGTGGTGTTGCTGTAAGCCAGTTCCCTGTTCCATAAAATCATTCTGTTGCTGCTGTCTCTTGTAGTTTTACCCTTCATTGGTCTGTTATGACTTCAGTGTTGGTGAGACAGTAACTGTTCCGAATCATGTAGCCAAGTTTATCCCTTGATCCTGATGTCATGATTATGTAGATTGATCCTTGAAGTTTAATGTAGTTAATGAGGGTTGCAGTTTTAATGTAGTACTTCGATAGACCATGGATATAAATAGGTCCCCATGGACCTTGAACCTAGATAATCAGTTTACTCGCATAATGTCCGCAGTAATTTGGCTACATTTTTGACAAAAAAAATGGGCTGCGGACATTATGAGGTGAAGTCCGAAAAAAAAAAATTTTCCAAAATTTTACATGTTTTGTGTAGAGTAAAAAAAATTGTTCCCTCATAATTAGTTTACTAGTACCCTGATTTTACGTATGCTCACGGTTCCGCGGATTGCATTAGTAAAATCGCTGCTTCGTAAAATTGGCACCCTTCCCTCGGCCCATTTTAAAAATATTAATGGCGGCACACTACTTCGCAGAGCGCTGGTGACTGGCGACCTTCCGCAGCGAACGTGAGAAATGTTGTGACAGGTGTCGAGATAATTGGATGCCGGTGATTAGTGGAAGACGCCACTCATTTTTTTTCATCTTCTCTCACTCGCGTGTGCGCTCTTACGTTCAGAAGCCGCAGCTAGCCTACACAAAATAAACGCTTTGCGTGAAAATAAATTTTTAATCATTCATTGAGATGGCCACTAACGGCACGGGGCAGATGTCTAATGTCTGCATTAGCCGGCGCCGGCGAGCCTCCCTCCCTGTCCCTTGCCCTCTGTTTGTATAAAAAAAGTTACTGGCAGACGTCTGTGCATGCGAGTCCCCTCTTGCCCTGCTTGACTGAAGCGGGGGAAGGAGTGCAGAGCGTGGAAAAGGCTGAGCAGGAATTTTTAACAAAAACAAAGCAGAGCCTTGTCTTCCTGACATGTAAGAATTTATGTATGTCCATTCTGTTACAGCTGACGTTTTCTTTACGTTGCGTATCATCAGTGGCGAGGCGTGAGGTTTACATGAGGGGAAGCAATAACTCCGTTCACACCAAAACATGATGTGGTTGGGGGGGGGGGGGGGGGAGGAGGGTCTGGGGGCCCTCCGCCGGGAAAATATGGATTTCAAGGTACAAAATGGTGCTATTTAAGTAGTTTTCTTAACTGAACATTGACTATTCCACAGGTAGAAAAATTGACATTTTTTTTTAATTACATTATTTTTGAAAAATAATGATTGACTTACATTATTCTGATAGTAAAATACCTACTCTACATTACTTATATACTAAGTGGGAGTGTAGTATCATCGTACGCCCACAAATCCCCCACGCACTGCCAGTCAACAGCCCGCGGGAGAGATGCGCGCGCCCCGAGAGACGACCGCCGACTGAAACGCGACATCGCCACCTGCCGTGCCGATCTGTACCGGACATAGCCGAAGCAGTCGGCGGAAAAATTCCATCGTCTGCTTCGGCCATGTTCGCTCCAGTTCGGCAAGAAAGCGTTACCTTCGTAGCTTCTACCGCGTATAATTTTCCAGCCGTGCTGACTGGCGGCGGAGTGAGTGGTCAGTGCAACCACTCACCACCAGGGGCGCTTGCGTCCCTGGTCACTAAATCCAGTCCTGGATAAAAAGCAAAGCGGACTACTAGTCCAAGTGCCCAACCCCCGCATGGTAAACTCTTTTCTACTCTGTCCAACACTTCATCCAGACCATCCTCTGTCTCCTGTAAACTCCTACACGTAATGCATGCCAATTTGCATCCCGCATGAATGTGCCCAGGGTTTTCCCTGTGTCTATGCAGGTTTTACCTGGGCCCAACCTATCTCTAGTTATAGTCTAGATTTAAGAGTGAGGGGAGTTAGTCATGGCGCCAATCGCTGCCATGGCTGGCCAATCCCCTCCTAGCACATGATGCATGCGACCCTCTCCTTGCATGGCTAATCCCAGCATGACTAGGCGTATAGGCTTCGGCCTGAGACGCACCTAGGTCCCTCCCTAACCCGGACCCCTCCAAAATACACTTAGTTTTAGTTAAGTTAGGAAAAAAAAAAAAAAATTTTTTTCCAGCCAATCCCCTCCCTGAACCTTTGTACCATGCCACCCCCCTTCCGAAAGGAAACTACTGCGGCAGCCTTCCTGCTGAAAGTGATCCTACCAGCGCTTCTAAACCTAGCAACGCTTCTAAAACAGCATGTTTTTGTGTCAACGAGTTCTTTTTTTATAGCGCACAGCGCACAGTATTGGGTCCCAAGAAGATAGTGTAAAAAATACATACACCTAACTGCACGAGCCAAAGTAAAATACTATTCTGAATAAAATATTTATCTAAAAAATACACTGTCTGGAAACTGCCTGGGCAAGCACTGCTTGCCTTGCTTGCCCTGACGAGACGCCACTGCGTATCATATCTTACATGAAAACAAAATTAAAGCCTCTCACCACGCTACAAACCCTCTCAGCGACCGCTCCGGAGAAATGAACAACTCAAGGTCAAGCATTGTTGACAGCGTCGATAAATTTTCATCCCGTTACTGTGCCTTTCAGGGGTGGCCAAGGTTGCTTTGTCTGGTGCGGACTTTATGCGGATTTTAAAAAATTCCATTTCAAGTATTTAAAAAGAAGTGTGCGGACATTATGCGATTAAATACGGTACTGCCTTACTGAAAAATGTATCATGAGAATACTCTGCAGGGACTTCGGTGATTCTCTCGACACTGAGGTTACCTTTGGGACGTCTCAGAAGTTTTAGGGGTTTGTCAAAGTTTGCGTTAGGATGAGCAACATTTGATCTGTGGTTTTCGTGCTGTGTCCTTTACACAATTTTTAATGCTTTCTTCTTTTAGGCTGGGAAAAATTCTCTTCTAAAAATGAATTAACTTACAAGAGCCACTTCATCATAACTTTGTATTGAAAATTCTTGTAAAACTGATTTCCTTCCACAGCTATGTACAATGAGGCATACTATAAATGTTTCATTAGTTATATTTAGAATAATTAAAATTATTTATATACTAATTAATGCTTTGTTCTTTCACATGAATATAAAAGTGGGCTACAGAAACTGCCTTTGTTCTTATACAATTTCTAAAGATTGAAATTTCATACAGCAGGTTGTGGTGGCTTCCTGTTTTCTCTTGTTGTGCAACTGTTGTGCAACCTTCCTTGTTTGTGAGTTGGTGTGTTGTTTTTTATTTGACCCGCTTGCGAGTACTGCTGAATCATTGCGGCTTGTTCAGTGCTTGGACGACGTACTTTGTCATGCTCTTTTTTTTGTCAACCTTGATTGCGCATATATCTTATTGGAATTTACAGTCTTGCTGTCAAGTGTCATCTTCAAGAGTTAGATTATGCATTTTGAATTTTAGTGCTAGGATCACTAGAAAAGAAGTTACATATTCATATCACAAAATTAATGTTACATGTTATTTAGTTTATTTACAACTTGAAAACTAGTGCAGAAGTTTCAGCTAAAATTTTTTTTATCATTAATTTAAAAGTGTTTGTAAACAGCCAAAGAACGGTGTACAGGTGTACATCCTTAGCTTCAGTTCTCTGGGAGGAAAGATGCTGATAGAGTTTTGATGCTTGTATATTTCCCATCATCGTTGTACCTTTTGTTTTGTAAAAATAAAGATATAAATTGAAAGATATAGACATAGAGGGATAGAGATAAAGAGAGAGGTGTAAATATATAGAGGGAGATAAACACACGCACACACACACACACACATATATATATATACATGGGCGCAAATCTGTAGGATTTCCAGGGGGGGCCAGTGAATTCTGTGGTTTAAGAATTTTGCGCTAGAGGTTAACCGAAACAAGTCTTCTAGATGATAAGCTCGTATGTTATACACTTTATTTTTACGTAAGTGATATTAACAATAAAGCGGAGCAACATATGTTTTAGTAATTATTAATTAATGACTATAAGAAGTGATCTCTCAAACATGTTTGAATAATTTCCTAACCTAAATACATAAAATATCCATGAAAACATCTATAACAATAATGTACGTGAATATAATGCAAATAGATAACACCCCACCCATACATTACCATTTTCCAAAAGTGTTTATTCTAATTTCAGATCTTAAAGCAAAATGTCAGCTTCACCGTAAAGACCGATTAAGTTGCTAAGAAAATCAGTAAAAATTTAATATTAGGGTAACAGATCTTATTAAAATCATCTCAATCTGTTGAAGTTTGAGATGTAAAGAGTGGGGTTACATTTTAAGGCTTCCGTACCCAAAGGGTAAAACGGGACCCTATTACTAAGACTCCGCTGTCCATCCGTCTGTCTGTCTGTCTGTCCGTCTGCCACCAGACTGTATCTCATGAACCGTGATAGTTAGACACAACAAATACTAAAAACATAGTAAAATAAATATTTAAGGGGGCTCCCATGCAACCAACGTGATTATTTGTTCGTTTTTGCTCGATATTGAAAACGGCAACATGTAGACGCTTGAAATATTCACAGAATATTTAGTTATATATTCACTTTAAAAATAAATGATTAAATTAAAATAAAACCAATATTTAAGGGGGGCTCCCATACAACAAACGTGAAAACAGAATAAAATTTCACAAATGATGTATTTCTGTTGCCGCTATAACAAGAAATACTAAAACAGAATAAAATAAATATTTAAGTGGGGCTCCCATACAACAGACATGATTTTTATTTTTTTTTTGCAGTTTTTATAGATAATGGTACGGAACCCTTCGTGCGCGAGTTCGACTCGCACTGTGTCAGGTTTTTTATGCCACATCACATAATTACTGCGATTCAAATGCTGTTCGTGAAATTCTTTGTTCACAGTTTTTGATGCGCCCTTAAACCCAAAGCGCCAAAGTTAATAAACGGATCAACATCAAATGAACGATCGAATCATATTAAAACCCTTAAAGACTATTTTATTCAGTAAAGGCATCAACCAGGTAAAAAAAAAAAAAAAAAAAAAACTTAATGACACAAATGAAAAATCTCGGAGATAGAACTATGAAATTTATCCTACAGCTAATTGAACCACATACATTTCTCGGCTTATATTTAGTATAATCAGTATTTTGGCAGTGAATTATTTAATTAAAATATACCGCTTGATTAGGTATTAAAGAGACGCGTTTGCTTCCTTATTAACTTAAATACGGATGTGTAACATTAAAATACTTCTTTCTCTTTTTACTTCTGTTTACTCATGCAGTGTTGCAGTTATCAAATAACAAATGTTATAAAGTGATTATTGGCCATGAATTGTGAAAATTATCGTTTGATAATAAAAGGGGAGTGATTTTAAATTCCATATTGACGAGGAAAAAAATTATTCCCTGTATATTCACATGTAACGTACAGAGCAGCTAGCCTTACAGAATGATGATGAGCTAAAAAATTCCAGAAAATGGTATATAAGTTTCAGTTCATAAATAAACTAAATTCTGCTATAATTACTGTTAAAGTATTAAGTTGTTTATTTACTGGAAAAAATAACGTTACATAATCACTTAAATAAAATATATTACCTAAATAATAGTCACTACTTATAAAACAATCAAGCTTACCAGGTGAGAATCAGATTCTGTTTTCCGTTTCTTCCGCGTCACGAACTTATCCATGTTGATGTTTGCCAATAAAGCAGAAGACTGGCGCACACGAGAGCAAAACCACTTTAAAAACAGACTACCTGAAACCTATAATACTGTCGTTTAAGAGGACAAGGTAGTGTGGGTAACAAAGGGGAGGAAATGCTAACGGAACCCTACCCTAGCTTCGTCCTTTGGAATGAACGGTTTCTAGGAATTAAGGGTTTCAAAGTTCTCACTGGAAAACTCCATACCATGGCTTTCGCAGAAGGGGTAAGGGAAAATAACTACGGAACTCGAAGGTATGAATGTAAAGCATGTCAAAGTGTCTGTCATCGTTGTAAATAATAATCTGATATATATATATGTTGTGTACACCATTAACTTTAAAATCACGAAGTGGGCCCCCCCAAGGAGGGGCCCATTAATTCCAGGGGGGGCCCGGGCCCCCCTGGCCCCCCCGGGATCTACGCCCATGTATATATATATATATATACACACACACAAGCATACGGAAAGATAGATTGAGGTATAGATAGAAACATATATTCATAGAGATAGAGTTTATACACACACACACACACACACACACATGCTTTGTATATATGCACCTACTTCAAACAAATTGAAGGAAAAAATTGAAAGAGGCACAGCAATGCAAGCCAGGCATTAGCTAGTAGTAAATAAATTTCAAGGGCCAGTGCTAAGAAGGGATCAGCTCGAAAGTGATTAACTATCGGATGCAGTGTTGATTCAATTTAATGACGACACTATTGGTAATCAAGTGAAAGACGTAGCCCAACTATGTTCCAATTGCGCTTGTCAGTGCAAAATTTCAAGGCTTTAAAGGATATGGAGATACTGAACGTTAGATGGTCCCACGTATCATGAGTTGGGCCGTAACGGACATAAGTTGCAGGGTACTACACTTACTAAGGCTGTCATAGATCTTGGAAAGAAACTTTTTTTCTAAATTTCAATACGTGGCTTTTAAGTTGTGTTAAAAGCCTAAATGGACTGGTTTTGTAAATTTCAGAATCTAAGAATTATTAAACCATGCAATGACAAGTTGTTAGCTGAGATTCAAAGTTAGAGCTCTGCTTTAAGTGTGGTAGCTGACCACTAGTAGCATGTTCACCTATCGAACTGTTTAGTTGTCACTCCCTGTTGAAATGTGTACTCTTTACCATGATTGCACTGATCGGAGTGATTTGCTGTCGTCCGTTGAGGAGTTTTGTTCTCCTGCTTGGAAGGTTTCCATTGGATCTTGATCAAATTTACATGGGACCACCCTTAAGGCATAGCCTATTCAATAAAATAAAAAAAAAAGAATTATTGGAATTGTTTGACCCAATAAAAAGTTATGCTTGAACATCAACAAAAAATACGGGTCATATATAGAACCTCCTCATTTTTTTGATGTCGGTTGAAAATGATTTTTGCCAAGTTGGAAAATAATAATTTTATTCTCCGTGTAACAGGGTGGCTACTTACCTAAAACCATATGGCTTAAGAAAATTACAAAATGCAAATTTTTCAGGAGAGTTAAAAATATTGTCCATTGCAAACACAACACAAAATGTTGTTTTTGTTTTAGATTTACATATTTAATCAGTATAAAATGCTCAGTAATGTTTTGAGAAGACGCTAAATGCATACATTTCCATCGAGAATGGAAATTCAATAAAATTTAAAAAAAATGTCGCGTGGTGTTGTTTCTTAAGTGATAATTTTCAAATTCCAAATTTTCTCAAGGTTTTTCAAAGTTGTCTTGTTTGGACCTAACAAATATAAGGTCATCAAATATTAGACTGAAATAATCAATATTTTATGGTTATAGTCAAGTTATAGTAAAGTTTTATTTCTTGTGAAAATAATTCGGTAGCCTTTACATCTCTCTATATATGTTCCTCTATACATCTCACTATATTTCTCTATATGTACATATAAAAATCTCTCAATCTCTCTCTATGTCTACGTATGTATATCTGTATCTCTCCATATCACACTTTCTATGACTCTGTATGTTTCTATATTTATATCCATATCTCAGACTATCTCCCTATCTATATCTCTACATATCTATATATATCCCCCTCACTCTCTCTTTATATAATGTATATCTCCCTTTCTTGATCTCTATATACCTCTCTCTGTATATCTATCTTCCTATCTATATCTTTATCTTTACAAAGCAGAAGATGAACTCAGAAACATTCATTGATATTTGTATTTTTATCTGTTTTTTTTTACCCGTCGCTGATGGGGCATAGGTATATAAAAACACACTAAATGTAACGTAGTTTAGCAAAATTTCAAAGCAATCGGTGAAGAACTTTTGGACGTTTAATTTTTGAGTGAACGTACATTTACATTTTTATTTACGTGAGCATGACATAATTTCTTTATTAGGGACTTACCTCAGCTTGGTTTATTTCTAACCAGTGGTGTAGCCAGGATTTGTGTATGGGGGGTGTTAAGATGCATACCCCCCCCCCCCCCCCCCCCGTATTAAAGCGGGGGGTCGGGGGGTCCTCCCCCCCGGGAAAATTTGGATTTTAAAGTGTAAAATAGTGCTATTTTAGCAGTTTTCGGTACTTGAATTTAAATATTGTACTGGTAAAAATTTTATTAATTTTAATATGAAATTTGTTTGAGTGATGAATAAGAAATTAATTAAAGATTTGGCCCCCCCCTGGCTACGCCCCTGTTTCTAACGGTCCCCCTGAAGGGGAAGCTAGCGAGATGATACGTCCCGTTGTGACGCGGTGCAGATGTCCCGCATAGCGGTGGAGTCCAAGTCGCCGTCGTGGCAGCGGGCCGACCTGCGCATGACCCGGCTGAAGGACTCGGAGCGCGGCCAGATCCTGGTGTTCAAGGAGCTGGAGTGGCAGACGGTGCGCATCGAGGCCAAGTCGACCTGCGACGCCAACCTCACCCCGCTGCGCCTGCTCACCAACCACGCGCGCTGCCGCATCACCATCAAGAAGAGGATGTCGGGTACGTGTGGCCGCCAGCTCTAAACACACCGTGTCCGTAACAGTATCAACTGTAAGTGTTTAAGTGCGTTGGTTCAAGGTCACATTTAAAGAGTAACTAAAACAGTTTTAGATAAGCCTATGCGCGAGTATTGCTTCGTTGTTTTCTCGATTGCAGCGCCATCTGTGTTGAAAGATTGGCTCTTTCCCCAAAATAGTAGAGGGTGAACCTGCAAACGTTATTTGGCAAACAGGACGGAGCCCCTCCCCATTGGAATCTCTCTGCACGAGAGTGGTCGAACGTCGAAGACTCTAACCGTTTGATTGGTCATAATGGTCGAGACGACAGAGGTCTTTTTCGCTGGCCTCCACGTTCTTTTGGCATAATGCCATGCAGTTTTTTTTTCCATTGGGGCATTTTAAAAGATGGTCTCTACGTTCCGCCGTTACCTAATGATTTGCCAGAGTTGAGAGACAGAATTGAAGAGTCTATTTATTGCTTCCATTACTCCAGACGAATTAACCAAAGTGTGAGAAGTATTGAACTTTATGTTGTATGTGTGCCATAAAGGTGCACATATTTCACGTTTGAAAGAAAAAAAAACTGTTAGTTTACCTTGAATCTGATGTATAATTTGTTGTAAATAGTCAAATTTAAACTATTATAATATACCATTGAAACTGGGACATTCGTTTATGGATGCTGTATGTTTAGCGGAGAATGTGTAAAGTGAAACCTCTTCACAGCCAGTGGGGTAAGACGAGGTGATGACATCATCTGGTTGTAATGAAAGTTTAAACCTCAAGAGGGCAACGAAAAGTGCAATGACCAGGCGTGGGGAGTACGGTCAGGAACGTAACTGAACTAGTTTCCACCCGGGGCAATAACTCATCTTGGTGCTCCCCCCCACCTTTTTTTTTTTTCAAACTAACCAAACTAAAATATTTACTGACGACACCTCATATCTCCACCACATATTAATTCCACTATTCCAAACATTTGTTATTCAACTTGGTTTGTAAATAAATGGATTTATTTACAGTCATTTAATTTTTAATACATCGCAAGTTGGATATTACGAGAAAAATACCAGTATCAGTCTATACAAATAATTTTTATGTTCTAACACTAGAGTATTCAAGTAAATGTCTATAGTAAAAATTACTCTGCCAGTTTTGCTCCTCCATTCTCTCTCTCTCTCTCTCTCAAAAAGTGGCGTCCAGGGCACAAGCCCTGTATGCCGTGCCCCCCCCCCCCTCCCCCTCTAGTTACGTCCCTGAGCGCGATGGCATGCAGGAGGAGAATCATTAGCGGGGTGCTTGGATTGCAGCTTACTTGCATACTTGTGCTCTTTCATACTTGTATACTTGCATACTTACTTTGTCACATACTCGCAAACATTATTTTATATTCTTATTCTCCTATCTGCAGAATGTTTTTAGAAAATTTTATATTTTTTAATAAAATATCTTGGCATTTTTTCTAAGCTAATTCTTCATTTACACCATCTAAATAAATTAAAAAAATTGTTTTCAAAACCAATACATATCATAACTTTATTTATGTAATTATATACTGAAAGTGCAAAATATATTGGGAGATGGTAATAGGACTACGGAGTTATCATTTTTAAAATTTTGAATTTTCTAATTACCCTCCAAAAATATTTGCTAAATCATTTTGTGTGAATATGAAGTATTTTGAGTACTTAATGATTTAAAGATTTGAGGATTTGATTTGACCCATTCCTGTGAATATAATTTTAATTATTTTGTTTTTGTTTAAAGTAATTATCTTTAGGTGGTGTCTCCAGAATAAACTTTTGACATAGCCTGTAAATGTAATCATGATGTGATATGAAGTGTAATATATTTGTTCCTTTTTTGATTGTGATGTCAAAATTGACTCAAAATAACTAAAACAATTCTTTCTTTTTTTGAGGGGGATTTTTTTTTTTTTTTTTTTAGAGAAACTTTACTTTTTTATTCCCACAATAATGGCGGAGCCTTGAAATGTCCCCAAAAAGGCCTAAATTGCCCATCTACCGGACTCCAGTAAGGCTCTGAAGGGGACCTTTTGGCCCTGATTATAACTGAAATATGAGACATTGAATGAAATTTGACACCACAAAAATATTTTTACCTAAAAAATTTAAAAAAAAGAAAATAATTTAAATAAAAAATTATAAAACATACTGTATTATGATTTTTACCAAAACTGTGGAAACTAAAAGTGGGGGTTGCATTATAATCACTAACTTGTATCTTTCCATTGGGAACAGATTAGTTGAAAAGCTACAAGCTGGGCCTCTAATATGTGTCACTTATGCCACTTTAGACTGCGGCTTCCTGAACCTCTCCACAGGCGTGACAGACGAGAGATGCAGGATGAAAGAGAGGGTGCAAATGGGGATTGTCGCTGGGTTGTTTCTGCTTCTCCTCACTGTGGTTGCTGGAGACGTATATCACCACATTCTCTGCTTTCTTTGTTTTCTATCTGCTGTTAGCTGTTTCAAAAGAGATCATGTAAATCACTCTATTGACGAAAGTGGCTCCAGAAGGGGTCTAGTAAATATGGAGTAAATTTAATAATTTAAATATTTTCCAACTGCTACGTACTTCAATTGCGATTACCAACACATAAAGTCTTTTTCTTAAACTCGTAATCAAAAAATTTGGGATCACATTGTGTTCAGAATCACATAATATTTTAGGTAAATACTCTGTTGAAAAAAAATGTGTGCATGTACTTATGATCACATGTTAGAAGTTATACTTACTTGACATAATAAAAAAACTAACTTTAATTTTGCATGCAAATAATTAACAGGAATAACATTATTAAAAGACTGGAGTGACATTATAAATATTTTTGGTGCAGTATAAATTAATCAAATTAAAAAATTTAATAAATACTCAGTATACAATATTAATATAAATACCTGTATAATTATTTAATGTGTAGTAAAATAATCAAGATAAATTTTAATTAATAATGAGATAAATAATATATTTAATGTTTATTCTGTTTTATTAATTTTAATAATTTATTAAATATATCCATAATTTATAATGCAAATAAATTATCCATACGGGAACATAACTTCACTTACCTAAATACACTTGAAAATGTTTATAAACATAATCTATATCACTAATATTCACAATAAATAAGTGTTTTTTAATGTATGAACTAGTATTTAGTATCAATTACTAAAGTATTTGACTTAAAATCACATACAGTAAACTCCCTATTATCCGTGCAGGCTACGAAGAAATTCAGGACATATGTAAATCTGTATTTTATTACAAGTGAGCAAATTTGCACTCTAATGACGAGTGTATTGTGTGCAGTATACAGTAAAAACCACAGGCCTTCTCGGAACTCACTCAGTAAGGTTGGCATACGTTGCTATTTTTGTTTCTGTCGCACTTTGTTTCTAGTTGTATGGTTGCTTTTTTTTAGTGTCTAATGAAGTCTCTGAGTACGTACAGTACTATATCCTTGTTACAAAGTAAGTACCGAGCACTTTTATGTTTACATTACTGAAATATATTGTATTTCAATTATTTCAGTAAAATACTAAAATTTTAGCATCATTTAAATTTTTTTACTGTTAATTGTAACTTTTGCTGTACATAAATTTTTAGTTTTTTAAGTTGAAATGGTTTCCTTTTTTGTTTCCCATTTTCGGCTCTTTTGCGGATTATCGGCGATTTTCACTATCCGCGGTGGCCCTGCCACTTATTTTTGCGGATAATCGGGAGTGTACTAAACATACTTTGTATTTGTATGTAACACTTTTTTTCATCCTGTGAAAATTTAGTTTCGTGGTTTGCGTGCATCATTAAAATTCACTATTGTATTTCAATTATTTCAGTAAAATACTAAAATTTTAGCATCATTTAAATTTTTTTACTGTTAATTGAAACTTTTGCTGTACATAAATTTTTAGTTTTTTAAGTTGAAATGGTTTCCTTTTTTGTTTCCCATTTTCGGCTCTTTTGCGGATTATCGGCGATTTTCACTATCCGCGGTGGCCCTGCCACTTATTTTTGCGGATAATCGGGAGTGTACTAAACATACTTTGTATTTGTACGTAACACTTTTTTTCATCCTGTGAAAATTTAGTTTCGTGGTTTGCGTGCATCATTAAAATTCACTATCATCATTTACAAAGGGGCGCCTAAAGAAGCATAATTTCAGAAACGCTTGAGCCAGGGAGTCGTGAGTCCTCGCAGTGGACAGATAGTGTGTGTGTGCATGACTGTGATGGGATGTGGCACAGACTGCTTCGTGCTGGGCTTGCGGCTGAGATAGTGTCTGTGCGTGACTGTGACGGGATGTGGCGCAGACTGCTTCGTGCTGGGCTCGCGGCTGAGATAGTGTCTGTGCGTGACTGTGATGGGATGTGGTGCAGACTGCTTCGTGCTGGGCTCGTGGCTGAGATAGTGTGTGTGCGTGACTGTGACGGGATGTGGCGCAGACTGCTTCGTGCTGGGCTCGTGGCTGAGATAGTGTGTGTGCGTGACTGTGACGGGATGTGGCGCAGACTGCTTCGTGCTGGGCTCGCGGCTGAGATAGTGTCTGTGCGTGACTGTGATGGGATGTGGTGCAGACTGCTTCGAGCTGGGCTCGTGGCTGAGATAGTGTGTGTGCGTGACTGTGACGGGATGTGGCGCAGACTGCTTCGTGCTGTGCTCGTGGCTGAGATAGTGTGTGTGCGTGACTGACGGGATGTGGCGCAGACTGCTTCGTGCTGGGCTCGTGGCTGAGATAGTGTCTGTGCGTGACTGTGACGGGATGTGGTGCAGACTGCTTCGTGCTGGGCTCGCGGCTGAGATAGTGTCTGTGCGTGACTGTGACGGAATGTGGCGCAGACTGCTTCGTGCTGGGCTCGCGGCTGAGATAGTGTGTGTGCGTGACTGTGACGGGATGTGGTGCAGACTGCTTCGTGCTGGGCTCGTGGCTGAGATAGTGTGTGTGCGTGACTGTGACGGGATGTGGCGCAGACTGCTTCGTGCTGGGCTCGTGGCTGAGATAGTGTGTGTGCGTGACTGTGACGGGATGTGGCGCAGACTGCTTCGTGCTGGGCTCGCGGCTGAGATAGTGTCTGTGCGTGACTGTGACGGGATGTGGCGCAGACTGCTTCGTGCTGGGCTCGTGGCTGAGATAGTGTCTGTGCGTGACTGTGACGGGATGTGGTGCAGACTGATTCGTGCTGGGCTCGTGGCTGAGATAGTGTGTGTGCGTGACTGTGACGGGATGTGGCGCAGACTGCTTCGTGCTGGGCTCGCGGCTGAGATAGTGTCTGTGCGTGACTGTGACGGGATGTGGTGCAGACTGCTTCGTGCTGGGCTCGTGGCTGAGATAGTGTGTGTGCGTGACTGTGACGGGATGTGGCGCAGACTGCTTCGTGCTGGGCTCGTGGCTGAGATAGTGTGTGTGCGTGACTGTGACGGGATGTGGCGCAGACTGCTTCGTGCTGGGCTCGTGGCTGAGATAGTGTCTGTGCGTGACTGTGACGGGATGTGGCGCAGACTGCTTCGTGCTGGGCTCGCGGCTGAGATAGTGTCTGTGCGTGACTGTGACGGGATGTGGCGCAGACTGCTTCGTGCTGGGCTCGTGGCTGAGATAGTGTCTGTGCGTGAATGTGACGGGATGTGGTGCAGACTGATTCGTGCTGGGCTCGTGGCTGAGATAGTGTGTGTGCGTGACTGTGACGGGATGTGGCGCAGACTGCTTCGTGCTGGGCTCGCGGCTGAGATAGTGTCTGTGCGTGACTGTGACGGGATGTGGTGCAGACTGCTTCGTGCTGGGCTCGTGGCTGAGATAGTGTGTGTGCGTGACTGTGACGGGATGTGGCGCAGACTGCTTCGTGCTGGGCTCGTGGCTGAGATAGTGTGTGTGCGTGACTGTGACAGGATGTGGCGCAGACTGCTTCGTGCTGTGCTCGTGGCTGAGATAGTGTGTGTGCGTGACTGTGACGGGATGTGGCGCAGACTGCTTCGTGCTGGGCTCGTGGCTGGGATAGTGTGTGTGCGTGACTGTGACGGGATGTGGCGCAGACTGCTTCGTGCTGGGCTCGCGGCTGAGATAGTGTCTGTGCGTGACTGTGACGGGATGTGGTGCAGACTGCTTCGTGCTGGGCTCGCGGCTAAGATAGTGTCTGTGCGTGACTGTGATGGGATGTGGTGCAGACTGCTTCGTGCTGGGCACGCGGCTGAGATAGTGTGTGTGCGTGACTGTGACGGGATGTGGCGCAGACTGCTTCGTGCTGGGCTCGCGGCTGAGATAGTGTCTGTGCGTGACTGTGACGGGATGTGGTGCAGACTGCTTCGTGCTGGGCTCGCGGCTGAGATAGTGTCTGTGCGTGACTGTGAGGGGATGTGGTGCAGACTACTTCGTGGTGGGCTCGCGGCTGAGATAGTGTATGTGCGTGACTGTGATGGGATGTGGTGCAGACTGCTTCGTGCTGGGCTCGTGGCTGAGATAGTGTGTGTGCGTGACTGTGACGGGATGCGGTGCAGATTGCTTCGTGCTGGGCTCGCGGCTGAGATAGTGTCTGTGCGTGACTGTGAGGGGATGTGGTGCAGACTGCTTCGTGCTGGGCTCGCGGCTGAGATAGTGTATGTGCGTGACTGTGATGGGATGTGGTGCAGACTGCTTCGTGCTGGTCTCGTGGCTGAGATAGTGTGTGTGCGTGACTGTGACGGGATGCGGTGCAGATTGCTTCGTGCTGGGCTCGCGGCTGAGATAGTGTCTGTGCGTGACTGTGACGGGATGTGGTGCAGACTGCTTCGTGCTGGGCTCGTGACTGAGATAGTGTGTGTGCGTGACTGTGACTGGATGTGGCGCAGACTGCTTCGTGCTGGGCTCGCGGCTGAGATAGTGTCTGTGCGTGACTGTGACGGGATGTGGTGCAGACTGCTTCGTGCTGGGCTCGCGGCTGAGATAGTGTCTGTGCGTGACTGTGACGGGATGTGGCGCAGACTGCTTCGTGCTGGGCTCGCGGCAGAGATAGTGTCTGTGCGTGACTGTGACGGGATGTGGTGCAGACTGCTTCGTGCTGGGCTCGCGGCTGAGATAGTGTGTGTGCGTGACTGTGACGGGATGTGGCGCAGACTGCTTCGTGCTGGGCTCGCGGCTGAGATAGTGTGTGTGCGTGACTGTGACGGGATGTGGCGCAGACTGCTTCGTGCTGGGCTCGCGGCTGAGATAGTGTCTGTGCGTGACTGTGACGGGATGTGGTGCAGACTGCTTCGTGCTGGGCTCGCGGCTGTGATAGTGTCTGTGCGTGACTGTTACGGGATGTGGTGCAGACTGCTTCGTGCTGGGCTCGCGGCTGAGATAGTGTCTGTGCGTGACTGTGACGGGATGTGGTGCAGACTGCTTCGTGCTGGGCTCGCGGCTGAGATAGTGTCTGTGCGTGACTGTGAGGGGATGTGGTGCAGACTGCTTCGTGCTGGGCTCGCGGCTGAGATAGTGTCTGTGCGTGACTGTGACGGGATGTGGTGCAGACTGCTTCGTGCTGGGCTCGCGGCTGAGATAGTGTCTGTGCGTGACTGTGACTGGATGTGGCGCAGACTGCTTCGTGCTAGGCTCGCGGCTGAGATAGTGTCTGTGCGTGACTGTGACAGGATGTGGTGCAGACTGCTTCGTGCTGGGCTCGCGGCTGAGATAGTGTGTGTGCGTGACTGTGACGGGATGTGGCGCAGACTGCTTCGTGCTGGGCTCGCGGCTGAGATAGTGTCTGTGCGTGACTGTGACGGGATGTGGCGCAGACTGCTTCGTGCTGGGCTCGCGGCTGAGATAGTGTCTGTGCGTGACTGTGATGGGATGTGGTGCAGACTGCTTCGTGCTGGGCTCGTGGCTGAGATAGTGTGTGTGCGTGACTGTGACGGGATGTGGCGCAGACTGCTTCGTGCTGGGCTCGCGGCTGAGATAGTGTCTGTGCGTGACTGTGATGGGATGTGGTGCAGACTGCTTCGTGCTGGGCTCGCGGCTGAGATAGTGTCTGTGCGTGACTGTGATGGGATGTGGTGCAGACTGCTTCGTGCTGGGCTCGCGGCTGAGATAGTGTGTGTGCGTGACTGTGACGGGATGTGGCGCAGACTGCTTCGTGCTGGGCTCGCGGCTGAGATAGTGTCTGTGCGTGACTGTGATGGGATGTGGCGCAGACTGCTTCGTGCTGGGCTCGCGGCTGAGATAGTGTGTGTGCGTGACTGTGACTGGATGTGGCGCAGACTGCTTCGTGCTGGGCTCGCGGCTGAGATAGTGTCTGTGCGTGACTGTGATGGGATGTGGTGCAGACTGCTTCGTGCTGGGCTCGCGGCTGAGATAGTGTCTGTGCGTGACTGTGATGGGATGTGGTGCAGACTGCTTCGTGCTGGGATCGCGGCTGAGATAGTGTCTGTGCGTGACTGTGATGGGATGTGGCGCAGACTGCTTCGTGCTGGGCTCGCGGCTGAGATAGTGTCTGTGCGTGACTGTGACGGGATGTGGCGCAGACTGCTTCGTGCTGGGCTCGCGGCTGAGATAGTGTGTGTGCGTGACTGCGACGGGATGTGGCGCAGACTGCTTCGTGCTGGGCTCGCGGCTGAGATAGTGCGTGTGCGTGACTGTGATGGGATGTGGCGCAGACTGCTTCGTGCTGGGCTCGCGGCTGAGATAGTGTGTGTGCGTGACTGCGACGGGATGTGGCGCAGACTGCTTCGTGCTGGGCTCGCGGCTGAGATAGTGCGTGTGCGTGACTGTGACGGGATGTGGCGCAGACTGCTTCGTGCTGGGCTCGCGGCTGAGATAGTGCGTGTGCGTGACTGTGACGGGATGCGGTGCAGACTGCTTCGTGCTGGGCTCGCGGCTGGTGCTGATCCTGGACGACCTGCTGTGGGTGCTGACCGACTCCCAGCTGAGGGCAGCCCTGCACTTCCTGGACTCGCTCGCCGACCTCGTGCAGAAGGCCACAGAGTTCACTCGCATCAAGAAAGCTGCCAGGAAATTAGAGGTTTGTAAGGCATCTGCCCCCGCCTACCCGGGTACATACACAGTGTATACAGCTTCAGAAAAAAAACACACTATTGAAACACCAGAGTGACATCTGTTTATGAAAAATATTTTAAGAGTACGCTGAGAATGGACGATTGGTTCCGTTTTTCTGTATTTTGTTTTGAACTGTTTTAAGTGTGAAACACGTGATACAAATCTTTGAAAACACTCACGGAAAATTAGATGGTACCTTATTCTTCATTTATCTATGATGAAAAGACTGCGCGCCAGTCTATGGCCTTGTACTTAGAGGTGATACCGCGCTAGAAACACCAGTGAGCGTCACACTTATCATCCCGCCTCAGTAACACAAATAATCTCCTGACAAGGCAGACACCTTAACTTAAATAATTTATTTTGTAGGTTTTTTTGTTTTGCAGTTTTTGTAGTAAATCACCAAGTAATGTAGTGATGGGTGGATCCACTTTGTCTTAAATCCGAATATTGAATTTGATTCTTAAAAGAATGTGTCAAATCCAAATCTGGATTTTAAGAGTCTGGAATAAAATAAGGTTTAAAAATATTAATTAATTAATTTTTTAAGAAATAAAAATAGCATAATTACACATTTTGGGGTTACAAACTTTTTTTTGGGTCACAGATTTTCCCTGAAATGCTAAGCAAACATTCCTTCAGTAGAGATTAATAGTGTAGTCATTGGCAGCTTTACAGGTGCTAGCATTTTAATATCTGAATCTTACGTCCTGAAATATTTTACTTGAAATTTTTCTCATCCTTGAGGGCACAGTTAAGATATTCGGGCGTTTTAGGGTCCTGAATATTACATTTTATAAATTCCTTACATATCGCAGGTGTTTGTGAATTTTTTCATGTTGAGAATAATCCTTGTTCTAGCCGCAAATGCGTACTTAACTGCAATATAAATGTGTTTAACAAAAGAAAACTCACGCATATTATACCTAATAATTTTTTCTTGCACCATTTGTATTTATGTTACAAATTTTATGAAAGCATAATTAGCGAACATATTTTGCTGTTTTTTCATTCCAAAGGGCTTTCTATTGAGCCTAGCATAGATAGAAATTAGTGTGGTGCAATAAATAATAAATTAAAAATTATTTACTTGGCTACTGTAAATTTTATGTAATTATAAGTTGATCTTATTAAAGCGTAGTGACGAATTTGCAAAAAAGCATGTATGTGAACTGGTAGAGCAAGAGTTAGGGCCCGTTCGTACGTTTACTGCGTTCAAGAAGGGTAATTGGTTTGTGCAGTAGCCAAAAAACAAACTACTTTTCTGTATACTGCGTGGGTAAACGTTGCTTCCGAAGAGCCCGCTAGAATGTGTGGAGTGCTCTGCTGGGAGATGCTTGGCGCGGCCGGTGGGCTAAGGAAGCCGCGCTGTCGTCACGTACTCGTCTGTTCTCTTCCAAGTGAACGAAGAGCGCCGGAAAGTCCAGAACACAAAACGTGACAACTTCGTAGTCGACAGTGTGAATATTTATGGAACTAAATATATGTATGTTCAATTCGAAAGCGTAGGTCAGATATTCCATTGGGTTTGCCATAAATATACGTTGCCGTGATGCAGTAGGCACTGTGTGTATATTGAAAAATTATTTTATTATTTTATTTATATCATTATTTTATTAAAATTCTTTGTCGAAAGTCAGTATCAAATCCTGGGTTTAGTATTTTTTCAAGTATTTTTTGCTTTTGTGGGAGCCATTTCATTATAGTGTTTAAAATTTTAGTCTGAAAATGGAATGATTCTATAGTTGATGTTGCTGCTCAGGCAATGAATTCTAGTGGCGGGTGTGGAAACTACACTTGATTCATGTCCTAAAATGTAGTATAAAACACAATTTTTATATATTTATCATGCTCGGCATTATTTTAAAGAAATTTACATTAAAAGTCATGTCCAAGTTGCGTATTATAAGTCTATTTGCAACATGAGAACCTATGAATTTGCTAGTTACCAAGGTTAGATGTTTACATATCTTTGGCGAGAACTAAAACTTGCTCACATTTATTTTTAATTTCTCTGTTAGCTGCTTTACCTTCTTGTGTGGCTCTTTCAGCCAACAGCATAATTTTGAAATTTTGAATATTAGTAGTTTTGTGATATTGTAATTAGTACAGAGCCATTAAGTGGCATCTGAAACTATGTTACAGTCTTGCTGACAAAGGCCAAGTCCAGTGAGACTGTACGCAAGTCTTTTAACCTTATGTGAATAATAATAATAATACGTACGTATGTGCATCCATGCATGCATGTGCATCCATGCATGCATGTGTGCATGTGTGTGTGCATACATACATACATACATACATGTACACATGCATGCACACACATACATGCACACACATACATGCACACACGCATCTATGCATGCATGCACGCACGTCACGTACACATAATCACACAAATACACACACTTACTTCCAGATTTATTCTTCAGGGTGTAAAAGTAACTTGTTTGTTTGACAGGTTTTTTAGAGGATGATTAAACGAGTGATAATTAATCAAAAATTTATTGTACCACAATAAGTTTTTTGTAGGTTGAAATAGAGTAACGTTTAACTTAAAATGGCTAATGTTTAATGGGAAAAGGTGATCGTTAACTTTTTTGTTTCAGGTGCTTCCAGAATACCAAGCTCAGGTTTCTCAGCAGGCTCGCAGCAAAGAGCACAAAAGTGAAAAGAGTGCGCTGTCCAAGATATTCACCCGCTACGATGTTGTTGAAACTTCGTATCACTTCCTGTCCCGGAGAATAGATCTCCATCTTTGTGATGATCCAGGAGGTAGGTTTACGGAGCTGCTAGCTCATAAAGTACCACGAGACAGAAGAGAGGTAACACTTGCTAATGAGTGTTGCATTGTTTGTTTCGTAGATGGTCGATCATCTCATCCCGACCTGAAAGATGGCGGAGCTCTCCAAGTGTGTCTGCAGCAGTTTCAGGTTTGCTGCAGAAATTAAGATTATCCATTTTCGCAACTGTTGTGGTCTGCGTGTACTACACTAGAACCCCGATTTTACGTATGCTCATGGTTCCACGGATTGCATTCGTAAAATCGGGGGCTGCCCAAAAATATATTTTTTTAACCAGTAAATTTGGTATTATTTGTGTGTATTTGGGCCTGATAAATAAAATACAATTAAATATTAGACTATTAAATAAACAAAAAAAACTATGGTCGCACTGTGAGAACATGAAATGCGCACTGGCTCTTCTCGCCAGCTCGCCGCTGCACGGATAGTCTGCCACTCGCTTGCCCGCCTCCCCCACCGCCCTCTGCGCCACGGCCGGTCTCAAGCATGTCTTTGGGCGGAATTAATAAGAGAGGGGAGGAGAAAAGTATCAGTGATGGCAAAATAGGCAGGCAAAGAAGGCCAAATACATGGTTCCTTGTTTATTTAACATGAGAAATGTCTAAAATGTGTTGGCCTATAAAAAATACAAGCAGTTATAGTAATAACATTCCACATTCTGTCCACAAATGGAAGAAGTCATTATTCACGCGGTCGTAGGAGTAACAGTGTGTATAAAATGCAGACACAATTACACTGCATGATATGCTGTATAGTATGAGGGTTGTCTGAAAAGTTGACAAGACAAGCTTGCTTGTCTCCCGTAGCAACCATTCAAAAACAGATACTGTACGAGGGTTGTCTGAAAAGTTTCCAACCTCAACATGAAGATGGGAGCACTCGTCAACGAAAATTGGGGAATGTGTTTAGTCATGTTTTGGAATGTACTGTCTGAAATTTCAGCCATTTTGGACGAGCTGTTGTTTTTTTAACCATCGTTTTCGTGAGTCGATGCGCATATTTTTGTGAAAATGAAAAAAAAAAAAATATGCGTATCGAAGTGTCATTAAATATTTGTTTTTGAAAGGCAATACGCCTACGCTAATTGAAGACGAGTTGGACGGTGTGCACGGTGACCCTGCGCCATCATTTACCACAGGGATATTTCGGGCAGCTCAGTTCAATCATGGCCACACCAGATCGGGTGACGATGAATGTCTGTGACACCAAAAACCGTGATGGGAGAATCAGCTCCAATAAATGCAAAGACTGTTCCTTTGGCCGGAGAAAAAACAGAGATACTGTTTTCTAGGCTAGTCAAGGAATCGTCTTAATAAATTATTTTGGAAAAGAATAACATAACCACTCATCATTACTTGACAAGCTGAAGGCAGAAATTGCAGAAAAATATCACATTTGCAGAAACAAAAAAATTTGTTTCACCAGAACAATGCACCAGCTCACACCTCAGCGGTTGCCAGGGTGAAAATCTACGAACTGTGGTTTGAACTGCTTGACCACCCTCCTAACTCACCAGATCTAAACCCAATTGACATTTTTTTTTTGTTCCCTAGGCTAAAAGTTTTACTCAGAGGACAGACATTTTTATCGAATGAGGAGGCCATCACGTTCTTAAACAACTATTATGCAGAGACTCACACAAACAATAATTGTTAAAAAAAACAACTGCTTGTCCAAAATGGCTGAAATTTCAAACAGTATATTCCAAAACATGACTAAACACATTCCCCAATTTTCGTTGATGAGTGCTTCCATCTTCATGTTAAGGTTGGAAACTTTTCAGACAACCCTCGTACTATACAGCATATCATGCGGTGTAATTGTGTCTGAATTTTATACACACTGTTATTCTTACGACCGCGTGAATAATGACTTCTTCCATTTGTGGACAGAATGTGGAATGTTATTACTATAGCTGCTTGTATTTTTTATAGGCCAACACATTTTAGACATTTCTCATGTTAAATAAACAAGGAACCATGTATTAACTCCTCCCCTCTTTTATTAATTCCGCCCAAAGACATGCCAGTATTTAATCTTTATGCAGAGATAAAGAAGGATTGAAAAGGGCAATAGAATACTACTGTTTAGAAATATCTTGCCCAGGGCCTAATTGATAAGCTGGAAGAATTTCCTGCCTTACATTTCTATGCATTTCCCCTTATCAATCCTATAAACCCTTGAATTTTTAAAAGCCATCGGGAATGAACTTAGTTGAATAACTGCTCATCGTGCCTACAAACTGCATCACTTATTCTATTTTTGCGTGCTGTTTACTGGTTAACCTCCACAGTGGATTTGAGGACTGCGACATGGTTTAAGACAATTGCTAGTGATTAGCTGTAGGGGAAGGAAGTCACTCCTCAATTTTTTTTTTCTCACGCCGCACGCGGTTGCAGTTGCTATGTAATGCGCTTTGGTAATGTTGGAATGCCGAGGGAAAGGTGAGTATAGTACCTACTATTGAGGTAAAATAAATATTTCTATGGCCCGCTAAATTTTTTTATCCAAGAAATTTTGAAGTTTGTGATTTTCCTGCAGAAATACTGCTGTCTGACTCATGAACAAAGTTTACCTAGACCACTGATTTTTTTTTAAATTTAATTTCTGATGCCATAATAACTTATGTTAAGAGAGGGAAGACAAGATGGTTTGTGTCACTGGGAGAGATGAGCTTTAATCTTTAAGAATTAAAACCAGAGGAGGGAGAGGTAAGCCATACAGTGTTATACGTAATTCCGTCACTGCCGCCGGCATGTGCTAACCAGCCAGACGAGTTTCGTGCCTATGGATCACTTACGTCTCAGAAGCTACCGCCGGCAAATTTTTCTACGAAATTTCCAATTTATTTTACTTCTTATTGGAACATATTTTAGAGTATTAATCCACACAAAATATAAGCTGCGCCTTAAGCAATATTTTTATAAGCATTCATTGTAATATTTTCTAATTATTTATATTGTGGTGTAAAAATTTTTGATTTTCGATGGTTCTTGAGAATGTATTCTAAAATTGCTGCTTTGTTAAATCTGGTATTCATAAAATTGGGGTTCTAGTGTGTATGCTGACAGTTATTTAACGCCTAAAAATCAGCGTTTTTTTATTGACATGATCATTATTTTTGTAATGTCTCGGTAATTGATGTTAGGGTAGGTAGTTAGTATCGATTTAAAGTGTCTTGGAAACTTATAAACTCTTTTGTATTAGAGATCTTTAGTATGGATGACTTTATGTACTATCATTTTATTATAATGCCTACAGTGTTAGTAAAATAATGGTAAATAATTTAGTAATTATTTGTTTTTACTTAAAATATAAATGTTAGACATAATTTGTTATGCTTTCACGATGATTTTGTTCTGTGTTTGGTGCTGGGTGCAGGTGGACTACTATCCCTACCACCTGGCGTGCGGGGACCGCAAGCACTGGCCGCTGTACCGCGACGGCTCCTCCCCGCACTCCCAGTGGCTGAACCAGGCCCTGGCGACCTTCAGGAACTCCTTCGTGGAGCTGCTGGACCAGTCGCGAGCCCAGCACGCCCCGCTTGGACGCGCGGCCGCCGCCGGCCAGCCGGACGCCCCCGGCAAGGACCCCGGCAGCCCGCAGGTCGGTCGCTGCGGCTGTGTGCCCTTTCCGTCTTCTTTGGGCGGTAATGGGGGTAAAATTTCAAATGGCCACTGGAGGTAAATATTTCAACGATTGATTCTATATAGTGATGATGAAACTTCTTTCGTAAATTGTTCGCGTACGTTACTGGGTTGCTTTGATTTAGAGTCGTGAGAATGAAATTTTATAAAAACGTAAATAGTGATTTTCGTCGTCCCTTTGACTATGCGTAGTTGAAAAATGTAGGTTCCACCGAGATTTGAACTCGGATCGCTGGATTCAAAGTCCAGAGTGCTAACCATTACACCATGGAACCGTTATACGCAGTATTAAACTCACATAATTATTACTAATTGAAATATCTAGCTGATAAAACGTTAAGTGAAGTGGTTGTTCTGTATCTTATCTGGCCTCGTGGACGTGCTTTGTTGCCGACGAGGTAAAGCTAAATGAGTGATTGCTGAAACGCATGGGCGTAGATACGGGGGACCAGCCCCCCTCCTCCCCGCCAGTAATTATGAAGCCCCTCACTGAGGACACACCATTGCACTTGCAAAATCTTGACTATGAAACGGGGTTGATACATGAAAATTGTCTTCTTTCTCTCTTTCAGCCGGTTTACTCCTTAACGAAATATTTACGAGTCCAGGCTTGAATTGTCAAAGAAGTTTCACTTCTATTATGTGTACTGAGTTACACGTGCTATTTTTTTAAATTTATTTATTAATGTTTGTTTCATGCCTACGAATGGTTGTGGAAACCTTTGTGGTAGGCACAAACAAGGAACATAAGAGACTACAACAACATTACAAATAAACTAAAAAACACCATATGTACAAATAGTAGCAACACTACAAAAAACAACAAATAATAATAACATAGAAACATCTATAACTTCAACCAAAAGTTCTACAATATTAAAACAAATACAAACAGGAAAAAAAAATTAAATGTAAAAATAAAATATTTAAATATCAAAACAAAATATAAAATAGTATAATTTTATTGAAATTTAAGTATGGGCAGATGATATAATTTTTTAAGGTGAATTTTATTACTAGTTAACGGCCGAAATCATCATTCGAGCCCTTCAAAATAATATATTCATGATTTCCGGTGTACCTTCCATCATTGTTTCCGACAACACCACAAATTTCAAATCAACACTTTTCAAAAACATGTGTTTCTCACACGGGATACAACACGTGACCACGACTCCCTACTATCCCCAGCCTTCACATGCGGAGCATTTCAACCGAAACCTCCGGTCTGCTTTAATAGCATTCCATGCGAACTCGCAGGATAGGTGGGACTCCAATCTTGTGTGGTTGCAAATGGCCTTCAACGCGGCCCGACACGAAGGTCACAAGACAACACAGTTTGAACTCATGTTCACATACAAACCCAACACCCCACTATCTAACCAATGGACGTCTAGTGAATTACTACCAGACGACACACGCAACATTAAAGATGTCTGGAGTAGAGCTCGTAAAAACCTGAACTTGGCCCACGAGGCAAGCAGGCAAAAATACAATAAAAGACGTTCCCCCAATCCCTACAGAGTAGGTGATTTGGTGCTGTGTAAAGCACACACCCCAAGCAAGGCGATCGACAAGCGATCCGCCAAGCTCTCATATCGTTGGAATGGCCCCTGGCAGATCCAAGATTCTTAACACCAGTCATGGTCGCTCTAGCCGACCCCAGCTCCTGCTGTTATCGCGCGCGCGTACACATCTCACAGTTGAAGAAAGTGAACCCGAACATGAAGTAAGGGCACTCTTCACTGGTTTTCCTTTTACAGGAACAGCGCTAATATATAGGCATGCCAAACTCAACACACAGTGTTGATATTTCAAAAATTCGTAGGTCCTAATTATAAGTTATAAAAAACCATGGTACTTTTTATAAGATGTTTAAGTTAAGAAGTTTTAAATTAAGAGGTATAGTTTTAAGTGGCACCACTTAGTTAATAAGTTACATATTTATAAGTTTTAGCTCTAATTGTAACCTGTAAGAACTCTACCTATTGTAAGTAGTTTACTATAGTCGATCCTGGTATAGGGCAAATCACCCTAGTTTTTAGGTGGCTCATGTTGGCCACCCTGACTCCATCTTTCAGGAGGGAAGTATGTGCCAATCATATGCATTAAAGGCACCTTTTAATTTTATAATAATAGAGTTAAACTTAAATTTATTGGCCTACGGCCTTTTCAGCCCAGTGTACGGCCGGGTCAATTCTTTTTGTAGCGTGTTCTTTCCTCTCCACCCCTCCCCCCCTTCACACCTTCAGCTCTCAAGCTCGTTGAAGCTGAGTTAAGCAGCCATATCCTATAATTCCCGGCTCCAGTCAGGCCCGGCGTCTGAAAACCCTACAAGATTTCGTGACTATAAAAGCTGTGGCGAGCACTGGCGTCGCTCCCAACAGACTTCGTGGAAGTATGGCCATCAACAGTCTTCAAGCCGGAGCAGACACGTAGCGGCGTTCGTTCGCCGCAAATTTTCATCGCCCAAGCGGAATATTCTCTCTACCCGCGCTTAGTACCCTGCCAGAGGTGACCCTGGGCGGTCATAGACCCATTTCGGTCACTGTACCCGCTCGAGGTTTCCCCCCCCTCCCCCCACAAGCCCACCTTCTTGGGGAGGCCTTTCAAAAAAACTTCTGGGCACGCCAGAAGTGACAGCTCACCCCATCTAACGAGAGAGACACCAACTAACCATGTGTCCTTCCCCCGGACCGCCAACAGAGTGCAGCACTGTCCACCCCCTCGTTTTGCGAGGCAACTCGCAGGAGTCGACCACGCGCTTGAGGGTTCGACATATCGAAGAGTTCCTCTCCACCTGGACCCAAAGGGCAGAGCCCCCTCTTTTAATTAGGAAGTCCTCTTGATCGAGGAGGATTCTCTGGGCAGCATTTCAACAGAGCAGACGGGCGGGTTTCTCCGCTGATCCGCACCTCACATGCATTTCGCCAAATTCCGTCATCCGCCTGCGGAACGTAGTTACCTACATTAAAGGCACCCTGGCCTTATTACTTTAGTCTTACATTTATCTTCGGTAGTCTGCCCAGAGCAGTTAGAAAAATTTGTAAATTCTTTGTATCTTATTAAGCTTCAAGAACATGGCTTCCGCGAACAACCGCGTCTTCACGCGATGGGCACCAACCCGGTACCGAGACGGCTGAGTTCTCCCCGCTTTGGTAAGTGTTCACCACTGCCCCTTTTTGATTCCACCCCTTCTCGAGGGCGAATTCCGCCCCTTCCTTAATCTCCTACAGATCAGGCCTAATTTCTTTGATTGGTTTGGTCTGTAGGCGGGTTCAAGAGTACCGCGAAAATTCCACCAACCTGACGGCTCCAGGAGTGCAGGCCAAGCCTCCATTGTTCAGCCCCATTAGCCGGTCATCAACTGGGATACCACCATTCTGGCCTTAACTTCGTCCCGGGCCTCTGGGCAGAGAATTTCCCACATTTTTCCGTCAACATGCCCCAAATAAAATCAACAACTGCCAGCTGGGAGACAATTTAAATTTAGTTTGTTTTTGTCTTTATAAATGTATTTTATATTGTTTTTAAGGAAGAATTTAACCTTAATGAATAACTGGTATAATTCTGTGTAGGGCCTGGGCCAACTTAACTTAGTTATTGTTTTTTAAGAAATAATGTTGTTTATTACTATTCAACCAGCAAACTTAAAAAAGAAAAGAAAAGAATTTGAATGATATAATTTAATAAATCAAAAAGAATCCTAACAACCCTAATCTTGACTTTTTATTTAAGCTCATAACCAAACAATCCTCCAGCTCCTTGTAAGCCATTCAGGGGCTGCATGAAATTTCTTGTACTATCTCTCTCTCTCGTGCACCTCTGTTATTCTTTTTGACCAGTTCGTTTCCAGCAACTTCACGTAATTCAGATTTCCATTTCAGAGTGTTTCCTAATGTTGATAAGGAACTTAAATAACTTTTACAAGACACGAGGGAGGAGCATAACAAATTATAGTCTTATATTACAGACATATTTGTAAAAAGATGCCTACACAACTGTAACAGGTAAATTGGTGACACATGAAGGGACGAAATTGTACTTTTTTCTTGAGTATCTGTCTTTTAATTATCGTTTGGATTGGAAACCAAAAAAATTGGGAATATCGGCAGATACTGATGCTAAAAGATTACATTGGTACATCACTATGCGACAAAAGCCACTCGATTGGTGCTGAATCATTGAATATGTCAAACTGAAGAAAGTCAAATTAAAGAGCACCAACTGTGATGTGTAAAACGTGAAAACTCAACTATTTGTTGGTGTCACAAACTAACTTAAAAAATTTTTTTTTTCGTAGGAACCAGCAGGCAAGAAACCGGTTCCGCAAGTCCTGTCTCCTGTTGGAAATCCCATGAAGACTTACGTGCTGACGCAGCTTGCAAAGTTGATGACGTCCTGCGTCATCCTCAGAATACAAGACTTTGTGGTGTACCAAGTAACTACGTCAAAAAGGAAGCAGATGCCAAAAGAACTAGCATCAGGTGAAAAGTTTTTTTACATTTTGTTTTCATTTATTTATGTTCTTACACAAATATATATTTTTAAAGGATATATTTCGGTAAGAACATCTCATAAACGATTTCACAAATATTTTCTTTTATAGTTCACTAGCATTTATTGTGAAAAACTAGATAAGATTTAATTTTGAATCTAAATTATTGTTCATGTATCATATGTGTCATGTATCACCTTATGTACTACTAGCAAGTTGATGCATGGGCACATGGTTCATCAGCATGAATGTTTACTGGTTGCATGCTACTCTTTCTTAATGTAGTTCTTGTGCTCTTCAACTATGTATCTACATGTTATTGTTTATTATTTAGTTGTCAAGAGTAAATATTAGAAACTCAAAATTAAATGTTAAAGGGTTAAAATTAAATTATTTACTATAGTCAAAAAGGCAATCATTGTATATGTAGTCATAGAAAAAAGAATTTCTCAATCAAGTATAGCTTTTTTTGTTTTGTATGTAAACTAGGTAAACCCTTTTTGACCTAAATAATTTTAATGATACAGAACAATTTGAAAATGATAGAATACAGAATTGTATGATTTTTTTTTTTAATATGCAGAGATTGTGTCATTTACTAATTTAAACATATGAGTACTAAAAAATCAAATTCAGTAAAAAAATATTTATGTACATATATGTAAATTTTAAAGCATAATTTTTTTGTCAGAATGTTTTTAAAAATCTACCTACAAAATAAATACAAAAATAATTAATTTTTTTTAGAAATTTGTTCTTTGCAAGTGATTAAATGAGTGCGAAAAATAAAAAAGCTTTTTGTGACTAGTCAAATAATTTTGAGATCTATAATTAATTAATAATAATAATAATTTATTTTCATACATTTAAACCTCTCTCAGTAAAAATTAAAATCATAAATAGTATTTTCTCTTCAGAATTATGTACCATGAAATTCCACAAATTAATTACATAAAATTTGGTCAAAAAAATTTGGTGTTAGCAACATAAGTGAGGAATTTTTTTATAAAATAATTTCAAAATAAATTTTACTCCTATAAGTGGTAAAAAAAAAAATAAGAAGAGAGAGATGAATGATAAGAGAAGCTAATAAATGTGAAAAATCAAATATTACAACCGGCTTTTGGAAGAAGAGGATTTTCCTTGGTAGGCTCTGGCAGTGGTCTATGAAAGTGCCGTTGAACTGGTGGTGTGTAGCCAGCCGGAATAGGGGAACATGACTTTCCTGTCCGTCCTGTACAAAGGAAGATGAGGCGTGTGTCGCTGCGACCTTGATGCTTGCCCCCACTCTCGGCAGCGGACGTTGTGCTTGGAGCCCCTCGCCCGGCACGGCATCTCCACGGAAACATTCAGTGACATTAGCCAGGGCCTTTCAAGAAAAAACCAAGAGCCCGGGGGAAATAATTTTATTGGGGGCCCTTCCCATTATTTAGTGTACAACTGTTCAAATTCCACAATTACAATAAAATTTTAACGACGACACACAATTCCGTGGCTATAACTGTAAACGTTATCTGTGTATATCACATAACTTGTAAAGTTTTTGTATGAATTCTTTTAACAGTAAACTTATAATAATTGTTATCCCATCAAGGTGAACCCAAGCATTAAAACTCAACTGAGCCCCCGGGATTTTGCCCCCCCCCCCCCCCCCCCCCCCCCCCACCACATTTAAATTTTGTTGGCATGAGCTGATTCAGTCCCAGTTGAAAATTTGTTTAGTACTGGTTTGTAATCTTGTCATTTTCTCTTTTGCTTTGAGTGCATGGTCATGCCATCAAAATAATTTTTTTTTTAAATACTTTTATCTCTTACTGAGTTTTTAATTTACACTTAAGTTTTTTTTTACTGTTTGGTTCTGGCAGCGATTTATTCTAAAACTGTGACTTGCTATTCCTGTGCTCTTAATTAATTGTGACTTGTGATGTTTGCCTAGAAACTAATTTAATCACCTTGTTTTACAGGAGACAGGCAGAGGTTCTCCATGCCTGAAGACATCACCATACTTCATGCGGAGTTCACTTACTACTACTACCCTGGAGACATTCCGTTCCCATGCAAGTAATCTTCTATGTGTATTGCAGTTCATTTTTTGTAATTACATGTTACATACTAAACATTTCAATATAATTAGAGAGCAAAATGGCGGCTCCTGAGTGTAAAACATATTGTGTTCTGCAGTTTTCTAAGACTGAATCTATAATTTCAGTCCTCCCCATTGGAATCTCTTTGCACAAGAATGGTTGATTGGTCGTAATGGTCGAGACGACAGAGCTCTTTTTCGCTGGCCTCCACGTTCACCTGAGATAATGCCATGCAATTTTTTCCTTTAAGGCTTTATGAAAGATCGTGTCTATGTTCCGTTGCTACCTAATGATTTACCACAGTTGAGTTCAGATGTGTTAACCAAAGTGTGGGAAGAATTGGATTTTAGGTTGGATGTATGAAATATAACTAAAGGTGCACATGTATGACATTTGCAAGAAAAACTAGGTTAGTTTACCTTCAATTTGATGTATGATTTGTTCTAAATGGTCTAAATTAAACTGTTATAATATACCATTGAAACTGGAACTTTTTTTTTGTAAATCCTGTTCATTTAAAAATAACTCTGCAGGTTGTTGTAAATGAATGTTTGTCACATGTGGGAATGCTGGCAGGTATTTGAGGCAGGTACGTATTTGTCCTTGGTTGGAAGAGCGGTCGTCCCTTGTTTGCAGTGCCGGCGCCAAAGTTCTACATCCAGGTGAACCCGGTGCAGGTGCGGTTCGACGTGTTCAGCTGCCTGTGGCTGAACTCCTTCACCCTCGCCCTGCAGCAGTCGCTGCTGGCGGCCAAGTCCCAGCAGGCCGAGTCGCTGGGCTACGTCGACGTCAAGGTCGAGGCCATCATGCCGAGAGTGAGTCGGCCACCAGCTCTCTTGTTCAGTGGCATCGTAGTATTAGTACCATTTGATATTTGCTGAAGAAACCTATCTGACAAAGTGAAAGAACTGTATGTATGTGTGTGTATCTATATATATAGACCATGTAAATATGCTGTTCCGTTTGTTAAATTAAAAAAAAAGAAATATTTCATGTTTTCAATGTTTTTGACGCCTGAAACTTCTTTAAAATCACACCAATGGTACCAGAACAGAAATTTTTACCATAACGAAAAGGTCTGTATCGTCTTGCCTCAATAATTCCCTATTAGGTTTATAGATGTAAGTTTGGTGTCATTATGTAACGTATGTTGTCAGCTCGCTGGTAACGACCTTGAGTTTTGCGTCACGGATGGGTTGGCGGGCAAGGGGAACTGCCAGATTGGTCAAAACTGGTGCTCTCGCACCTTTCTATTCAGTGTAGCTCACGACTCAGACGTGATAGCGTGGTGTTTCGTGCGTTTGTGTATAGAGTTTATTTAGATCAATCAATTTTAAGCCAAAAATTAGTGTATTCTGGACAATATTTATGTGCAAAAATGTAAAGTAAGCCTATAAAAAGTATTAAAAATACATGCCAGCCTCAGCCCATGCAAGAGCCAGCCGAAAATATAAATCACGCCTATCGTTGGAAAGAGGAGGCTATGGGCCACACACAGGTACCCCAGTGTCCGGTGCAGAGCGAGCAAAGAGACTTTCGGGAGCTTGGTAAAGCTATCACAGCAAGCTCAGTGAACATCGCCGACTTCGTGAGCACCTCTACCGCTGTTTTACCTGTACCAATGGACATATGGAGTGAAAATGGCACCCACTCATCTTTCAAAGACATCTCCGAAGTGTGTGATATGAACATCAGTCGAAGTGAAGAGATGCAGCACCATTGGCGTGCAGCTGACACAGACGTTTCATGTTAAACCAATGTCCGTGTGTCCTGACATAGCCCCACCCAATTTTTCAAAATTTAAACAAAGTTTCTGGTTTTATATTGTTTTATTATTGATTATTGAGGTATAGAGTCAGTTTCAAGGTACTCTTAGGAATCAAAATCGATTTGACCCATCACTGAAATGTACTCAATTTACAACAGGGAAAAAGTTAAATTACCAGCAAAAGTGGTGCCTCACTTTTCTGTAAGAATATTACTTACCTAATGGTGAACAGTTTATTTTTAATTGAATTCCAGTAAAATTTGGAAATATTTTTTGTCACTTAGGGATGTCATGTTATTGAGATTGATTTGTACTTTTTAAGTTGTTATTTTAGCCTGCGGAAAAGTGTATTTTATGGTCACCAAGATCTATTATACATCACTAATTTTTTCATTTAATTAGTTGTCATAAATTAATTTTACCAATTTCCACAGATCATGTTTTAATGCTGCAGTAATAGTAAACAGAGAAAAAATATCTTGCTAACAATTTCAACACTGCTGAAATATCAATTAAAAAAAAAGGCCTAAATTTTTCTCTTGTTAGCAAAAATACTCAAAAGTCTGAATCATGCCATGGAGCCATGTACTCACAAAAACAAAGAATCATTTAAAGACATCAATACCCCATGGATATTTTGCCCTTGCGTAGAACTACAGTGGTTCTTTTGAAAGGTAGAGGAGCAGATCAGTTGCATTATATCATTGTGTGCAGTCACAAAATTACCTCATCAATGAACTGCATCAATGTCATGGTAGCATCGTGTTGTCAGGAAAACTATGAACTAGAGAGCACATGTCATTTGAAACCTTGGTGTCGCAAGCTCCAGTACAAATGCATGTAACTGTTAAAAATTTGGTATTTTTACTCACACATTTACAATTAAATTTTTTCCTCATAAATTGCTGAAGGGATTGTGTACAAAACATAAGTTATCAGATAGCCACATCATTCATATGAGATTTATTGATTGTGTTAAGCTGTGGGCTAAACCTTTTAGATGCTGGGATTCCTAGCATTCCCTTACAAAAAAATATGTTACATTATTTATATTTTTCAGAGTGTTACAGAGGTTTAAACCTTGTAGTAATTAAATACCTAAAAAAGTTCAGAGCTGTTACTCTGGCATTTTATGTGGTAGGTAAGATACAACTTTCTTAATTATTTGTAGTAACAAATGAAGAATAAATATGCTTAATATTTCTTTTAAATTAAACAATTAAAGTCATTAGAAGTGATGAGGGATAATACAGTAAACTTTCAATAATTCTGCACGTTTGGGACTTTGCTGGTGCAGGATTAATTAAAAATGCTGAATCAGTGGACGGTATATCCCTTTATCAATAAACGCTAAGTTGTAGAGCAAATACGTCTGCGAGGTGGTGCTCGGCTGCAAATATTGTTCAGCAGGAACATAAGGATGAGGATGAACACTTCAATGCAAAGAAACACCACCGGCACTGGAGGTGAGAACTTCAAGATGGGCCATGCCCACCAGATATCTACTTACAATACTCTAACACTGACAGACTGACAACGCACAGATTAAACCAGTGGGTCTACAAGCATAAAATTTTGCACAGGAGTTCTTTATATAATGTAGGTGGGCCTTAAGAAATGATTTTTGAAAATTCATCCCCTAAGGGGGTAAAATAAGTTACTAAAGTTTGTATGGGAAGTATGTTATTTTTGAAGTTAGAAACGTGGAATTTGGTATGTAGGCCTCTGAAGAACTTTGAAAGTAAGATCCAAATAAAAAAAAGTTTTGACTGATTTAAGGGTTGATTTATCAAAAGGAAAATGTCACGGATCGACCTGCAAATGAAAGTACGAAACATGCATAGGTATTGACGAGGAAGGAAAAGATTCAGATATAAATATGTTTAAACACATGTATGCAATAAAGTATTGACCAGAAGGGTAAAAAAAGGTGTCATGGGCAAAGCAGATAACCCAAAAACTCTTAAACATTTGAGGAAAATCGGATGGTTAGTCTCGAGATGTTGTCGATGGGAAATCCCATCAGGCACACAGCTAGTTGGTAATAAGCCTTAACAACTGCCAAGTTCTGATGAAACTCAAAGCGCACCAATCAATCCGAGCGAGCGATCTCGTACCGTGCCCAACGCTCCTGAATATTTCCGGGCTGCACGAAGCCCTTCTGACTGACGCTTACGTGCGTACCGTAAAAGAGTTTTTAAACCTTAGCTAAAAATATTATAGGTTTTTAACTTAAATTCACTTAGTTGGCTTGAGTCCGTACATTCCTAGGTGGTGCCGGAGCGTTGGATTCCGAACTATCGTAAGATTACTGTAGAATGAGAATGGATCATTGGCAGAATGAATGGGTGAGGTAAATAGAAGCATCCCAAAAAACCCAAAAGTTTAGGGCAGTGCCCACTATGTTTTTCCGCTTGTGAAAAATCCGGTTTCGACTCCACCACGAATCGAACTTGGATCACCTTGGTGGAAGGCAAGTGACCACCGCGTGATGCATGACTTGACTGTTTGTTGCAGCTGATCCTGGAGAACAGCCAGGAGTACACTAGCCAGAAGGACCGGCCAAGGTCCCTCCACTTCCAAGTATCTCGTGCTTCCATCACGAACGTCCGCAGCGTGGACCACAGCTCACGCGCGGACCTGGCCAAGTGCATCGACGCGTACCAGATGGGGTCCCTTTTCTTCGGAGAGGACTTCCCCTCTCGTCATGGAGACTTCCACGTGGTCACCGAAAAGTTTCTGAACCACGTTTCTGGTTTGTTTTTTCTTCCTACCTGCTTTCTATCGTGTGCGAGGACTGGAAAACTATGCATTGTATTCAGATGTTGCTGAATGGATTTGCATTTTAACAGTGTATAGTCTTTATCTAAACTAATGTTACTAAGATGTCTGCCTAAACAGACATGCATCTTATATTTAAAAAAAAAATTATATCTATTTGGAAACAAAGATATGAAATTTACATCCTATATTTATTTTTATTTTCCTTTTTTCTATTGTATCATCTGTAGGATTGGAAAAATAAATCACATCTGAGAAAGTTAAGTAGATGGCTCAAAGAAATTAAAAATTGCTTGTTTTACTACATCATCACATCCAGTCATTAAGATAGCAGAGCAACCAACAAAGCAAAATGAAAGTTGTTTAGTTTATAATGGAAGGTAAAGTTTTTGTGGGCTTTAGTGTGTTAATGTTGTAATAGAGGTAGGTGTTAAACACGGTTATAATTTTTTTTTTAAGTTTTCCTGGTAATTAATATACTTTTATTTAATCTTTTAATCCTGATTTCAGTTTTATCATGTTGCTAGGTGGCACAGTGGTAAAACATATTATGATTCATATTGGTGGGCCGGTTCGAATCTTGGTCAGAAAATTTGATTTCGGTTTCAATTGTTTTTCCAAAATCATTCAATACAGTGATGCTTTTTTTTCTACGGCCTTGGTCAATTATTTCACCAATAACCCTGGTCTTGTGTTGTGTGTGGCGTGTAATGACCTCACTGTCTATGACACATATCATAGCTAAATAAATAAATAAATAAAATAAATAAATGCATTGATTTATTTCGCTGGTTTCGAAACCCACATAAGCCAGGGCACAGTGTGTCACCAACACACATTTTACCGAGCTACCATCTGTAGTGGAAATTTTTGTGTGTACCAATATAATTGCTAGTGCCAAATTTGTATAGTGTTATATTAAAACAAATTTTATCAAAAATAGTGGATTTCATCTAACATCATTACAAATAAAACACATGTAATGATAAGTACATATCAAGCGCAATTACAAAGATAAATTGCTTTAACAATTTGTGGTAAGACAGTTAAAATATTTACACAAAACTACACTACCTATACTGATGAGAGTAAGTTAAAAAAAAAAAAAACTGCAAATAAAACATCTAGTAATAAAAAAATCAGTATGCAGTGTTAAAAGCACAAAATCATTATACTGCTTATATACATTTCCTTGTGATGTCTCTTTGTAGGCCTTTATCCATGTCTGTATTATATCAGATATAGATTGTAATATTTACTTAAAAAAAAAACCACAGATATAAACTAAATAATTTATTTTTACTTAGTACATACATTTTAGGTTTTTAAATAAAAACCATACTAAAGATTTATGAAATGATTTCTATATTTTAATAGCGTAAATGAGGTAATTAAAATGAATTTCTCTGCATTTTGGTGTTGTGCTGTGTTATTAACTTCCATTTCGGTGTTTGGTGGTGTATTGACTTAATTTTGCTGTTATTTCGGTTTTATCACTAATCGTAATCACCATATTATAATCTTGCCTCTAATCATTGCGCACGGCAGCCATTCTTCTAGTGTTCATGCAAAACATTGCATGCTTCGCTCTCATAATGCAGTAACTGTCACAGGAGTTGTCGCGGGCTTCCAGGCTCGGACGCGGTGCGGCGCGCCCCGACGATAACGGCCTCGACCGTGGCGGAGCTGCACAGCCAGATGCAGCGCTCGCTGCTGTGGGTCGACTCCCGGGACGTGTGGAGCGTCAGCCTGGAGCCCGTGTGGGGGGACTTCATGGGCGCCCCGGCCGTGGGGGCCGGCACGCCCGTGCCTTTCCTGGACGCGTTCCCCCTCACGCTCTGGGCCCACGTCAACCTGCCGTCCAGCGCAGGTAACATGCTGTATGCTCCCAGCACATTCACAGTGACATGTTAACCAAAGGCTAAGCCCTAATAAATATGACAAAGTGAATAGCTAAGTATTTTATTCACATAGAGGATGCATTGCACGATCAAAAAGTGTAAAACAAAATACGAGGGTTATTTTTTTTTCAACCTCCGATCGGCTGTAATAACAAAACAGGAATGAATTGGGAAATTATTTTAATGTCAAAAGAAACGTACATCTTTACTCTATTTTTCCACATAATCACCGTGCAGATTGAGGCATTTGTCGTACCGATGCACCAGCTTTCCAATACCCTCTGCATAAAATGATGCCTCCTGCCTATTCAGCCACGTTTTAACACACAACACTCATTCGGCGATGGATTTCTGCTGCAGTGTGCCCTTCTGCCTGTAAGAAACGGTTGACTCCACGCAGCTCGCATTTCGCCGTACAGTTTATCGTTGCAGCCATGTTGACATTCCCATAACCAAGCTTCAACTGAGGTGTGAGTTGGCCGTTCCACATGGTTGGTGGAAGGGGGTAAACACTACGAGACGTGTCGATTCGTGTACGAGTGATTAGGGTATCGATGAATGGGCATGCCATGGAGAAATGAAACTGTAATCACACTGCAGGGCACTGTTAAAACGTGGCTGAATAGGCAGGAGGCATCATTTTATGCAGAGGGTATTGGAAAGCTGGTGCATCGGTACGACAAATGCCTCAATCTGCACGGTGATTATGTGGAAAAATAGAGTAAAGATGTACGTTTCTTTTGACATTAAAATAATTTCCCAATTCATTCCCGTTTTTTTATTACAGCCGATCGGAGATTGAAAAAAAAAATAACCCTCGTATGTATCTAAATAAACTAGTTAGTTTTAAGGTGCCTAAGGCACACGTTGAAAATAAATTTAAAAAAAATTAAATCATAGTATATGCTTGAATGGAATGCCTGATCTTAATAATTACTGGCTGCTACAAAAAATTATTCCTGCGAAGTCATTGACATTTTTAGTATTAAATTTATTTTTGTAAATGACTGCAATTGTAATAACACTGTCAATAACCATTTAGTATTAGTCTTAGATAATCTCATTATGCATCCGCCCTTCGAAGAACGGCTGTTCGACATGGGCGGTTTTGAAGTAACAACACCAATAAATTACGGCATGATTTGAAGTAGCGCGGCCATAGATTCGAAGTAGCGCTTTTTTCTTTTACGTGAATTTTTTATTTCCATGCGCGCACAATGGCAATAGCTCTTGTGCAAAGCATACAGTGCAAAGAATTAATAATGTGATGAATCAACAAACAATATTTTACTCTTTCCCTGATGGTTATTTGTTTCCGTCACTGCATATTTATTTCCAGTGACTGTCCCGAGTATTCAGCAGATGTTTGTATTATGCCATCCTGCATGTCGGCAACAGTTCTGGAGAGAAAAGCCAGAAGCTTTCAGAGCTGGTTTACCTTGCACGTACTAGAATGTACTAGTGGCAAACCATGGCAGAAACACATTTATTACACAACACAGTCGGGAATTACGTTAATTGGTTAAATAATCTTGCTAATAATAGAACATTTTTATTCGTGATTTTTTTAAATCTTATTAGGATTGAAATATATATCCTATATTAATAACATTATTATTATTATTATTATTATTATTATTATTATTATTATTATTATTATTATTATTATTATTATTATTATTATTATTATTATTATTATTTTGTAACTCAGAAATGTTGTTAGAGCCTCTTTGGAATGTTATGTTCAAGCCCAATGCAGTCCGTGAAGTTATTTAAGTTTTTTTTTTAGGTTGTTTAATCTCAAAATGTTACTCAATGTTTATTTAAATGTATTGCAAATGTATTTAGATGTATTAACACTCAAAATTGATTTTAACATTGAGAAGTGTCTTGATTAACATACAATCTTGTGGAAAAAACGTATTTAGTGCTGTTTTGATTAACACTCTTTTTTCCTGGAATGAGTTAGGATGTTACTTTGAGAAGTTGTATACACTCTCTGTCGTAACAAAAGCAAGTGTTTTATCGCATAATCGTTGAAAATTGGGATGCGACGTTTATGCGAGAAAAAAATTTTTTTGTAAGGCAAAGTTCCTAAAGTTATTAAAAAACCCCACTCATGGAAAGTACATTTATTTAAAAAGTGAAGTATAAAAGAGCATGCCAAACAATTCAAATTAATAAGTCATGCAACAAAAACCTTTAAAGTTTAAATAGAAAAACATAATCTGTAATCCGAATGTGAGCCTGAACGAACGGTAACTACCGTTGTACTACACATCACGAAAGAGTGCGGGACATAAAATGTAGTTAACTCGGCACTCAACAGACAGCGCGCGTTGCTTGCACTCGGCGAGATATTGATATTCGACTATGTGTGCGCGCTCTGTACGGGAAGCATCATAACCAAACGTGAATAATGCCAACTAGCGCTGGTTACATTTGTGTAAGCGGTATACCGCGGCGACGCAAATGAACCGATAAAGATTATAATGTTTAAAAACTTCTTTAAAAGAAAATTTACACATCACACAACTTCGTATTTCCCTTAATTAAATAAGTAAGTGGTAATGTCCGAATAAATATTAGATTTGTATTTTAAAATACGTCATTTTATACAGAAAAAATACCCACACAAAGCCCTCTGAAACTAATAGCGGGACCAAAAACATCATGCGACGTTTACGCGAGAGGATTTTTTATCCAAATTTGGACGCCCTAAAATATAGGTGCGAAGATCATGCGAGTGCGACAATTATGCAATATAAGAGGGTATCCATATTAAACATTTAGGAATATTTCTGGAATAAAAACTCTTCAAACCAATATGATGTCCTTTAATTCTATCTCTCGCTCTTAACTGGTTAATAATCTTGTTTTGTGCTTGGATTGCAATACAGAGTAAATGGTGAACACTGTGGCCAGATTGAGACTACCAGACTTGTTAACATTAAAAGTCTATTTTGTATACCATAGTTGATAAAAATAATGTTTCATATATATCTTTAGTTTTAATATTTGTTGATTTTTCTTAGACCATATAATAGTGTCTATTGACCGTACACAGGGGCGAAGCCGGGGGGGGGGGGGGGGGGGGCTTAGGGGTTCAAACCCCCCCCCCCCCCCCTTAGCACCAAATCTTTAATTAATTTCTTATACATCACTCAAACAAATTTCATATTAAAATTAATAAAATTTTTACCATTACAATATTTAAATTTAAGTACCGAAAACTGCTAAAATAGCACTATTTTACACCTTAAAATCCTAATTTTCCCGGGGTAAAATACGGGAGGGCCATGCTTCTTAACACCCCCCATGCACAAATCCTGGCTACGCCACTGACCGTACATAATATTACATTTTAGCCATTCTGGCAGAAGAGAAGTTCAGTCCTGAACACCAATTACTCAATTAGTATTTCACAGGAAAAACTATTTGTGGCAGTCATTCACTATTAAATAACAAGACATTTCATAAAAGTATGAACATTGCTTAAAAGAGCCAAAATATTTAATACTAAATGATATAAAAAATATTACAGCAAAAAAGTTGAAACCAAGATGTCATCTTCCAATTACTTTTACCTTAGAAATAAAAAATAAAAATTAATGATATCTTTTAATGCTCTTAATGAAATACAACAGAAAAATGTATTTCCTAAATCCTCAGTCCAAAATCTTTATTGCAAAATACAATGTGTCAGATACATTTGAAAAAATTTTAGTACCTTACAAATTTGTCTAAAACTTTGGTGCTCTCTGGCGTATATCTGTCAACACAACGCACTGAAACGAGGACAGTGCTAATGGCAGAAATATTTCATTGGAAAGAGAGAGTAAATGCCCATTTAAATGCACAGTGCAAATTAAGGATGAGACATGCTATGGAAGCAGCTCACTACCCCCAACTTGCTTAGAATCGGCGCGTGAGCCAGTTGCAGTTTTGTGGGAGGGGCAGTAAAGGAAATTTCCCCCAACCCTCTCTTACACCAATCACATAACCTCTCCTAGAACTAAAAAAAATTGTACGGATAACTAAATGTAATCTACTCCAGTTCACCCCTGACATTGAAGTCAGTTCCATTTTTTGACGTTACGTCTAATAAATCGAAAAACACCGGCTGCACGCACAAAAACGTGTCCCTTTATGGATGTCCCACTACAAATGTGTCCTGTTTGCTCATTGTACGCATGCGTGGCATCTCTCTTCCACTCGATTGGAACAACCATCGATTTGACTTTTCAATCATATTTTCGTCGCTTGAATTATTAATATTATGTAATTTAACGATTGTCCACCGATTTTCAGCACAATCGGTACAGTTATTCAAAAGTAATGTTGAATATTCAAATACGTTTTGAACCAACAATGGTGTTTTACAGTTACACATATAATAATTCAAATTACACCCAGGATCTTTTGCACAATGTTTTAAAAAATATTGTAACACATTATAAATAAGTTTGGTGTATTTGGGATGCGTATTTGTTATAAAATCGTGTTATAAAAACTAAAATATATTATTCCCCTACCGTGAACAAAATTTTTATAAATATGTACGAGGTTTTTTTTTTTTTCATCCTCCGATCGGCTGTAATAAAAAAACGGGAATGGATTGGGAAATTATTTTAATGTCAACTCGGGCCCGAGTGTCTGGAAGGTTTAGGCCCGAATTCAGAGTTGACCTTCGAAAGCGCATCCAACTCTCATTCATCTGGCAGACCCTCCACCTCTCATACTTCAAAAACGCCTTTCGAATGACTGCCAGCTGAAAGCTTGTTCCCATCCACTTTCAGTGAAGATCTGGCAACATGGCACAAAAATTTTCTTAGATCAAGTACTTGGAGTGTGTGTGGAAAAGCGCCCTATTTCATTTTGATTGTCTTTTGTTTGCTCTCCCGCTGAAAATAATATTTTGTTTGGATTGGACACGAGGTTAGGGTTACCAGACACTGATAATAAAAAAGGACGACATTCATCTCGCAAAAGGAGGACAATATATATATTTTTTAAAAAAGCCATGAATTAATTACAATGGAGTACGATATTTTACAATGTTTTGGCATTTAATACAGTTTCAGTATAAAGAATCAAACAAACTACGCATATACAGCATATTAAAAACACTTGCTTCTGCATGTGCTGCTACCTGTCAAGCTGTCATAGTACTACTTACTAGTGGGATGACTCTGCGGACAGCACGCGCTTTGCCCAGAGTGTAACTGCAGGAATTATCTCACTTTATAAAAAAGCCGGAAATTTTGGAGCATTAAGGAAAATCTGGCCGGACGCAAAAAAATACATAAAAAGGAGGACATGTCCTCCTTTTGCCGGACGTCTGGTAACCCTACACGAGGTTGAGAAATTTTCTTAAGATGGATACGTTGCCTAAAATTATAGTGTTTTCTCCAGATGAAAAAGCGATTATTTTTGATCTCGTGAGAAAACACAAAACCGTAATCGAAAACAAAACAAAAAAAAAACATATGCAGTTTCTTACAGAGAAAAAAAAATTGTGTTTCGAACTCTTGATCCCGACAAAAATCAAACGAGTCTGCTAAATTTCTTGTATACCTTCGCGGAACTGGATTTTCATTTTTAAGATCATCAACAAATTCAAAAACCTCGTCAATGTGATTTGGAAATTCATCCAAATCTTCTGCCATCGCTACAAAACACGTGTCTGATGCACACTTTGCGGGCGAAACAATTTCTTTGAAAACGCATATTTAATTCCAAAACATATTTTACATATTTGCCATATGACAAAAATGTTTTAAACAATTGCAAACATACATGAACACGTTTTTATGTGGGAATTATATATTAAAACCATCAACTGCTCCGCCGATTTTCAACTGAACAGGCATTCGAATGAGCTTCAGACCACATTCGCTTTCAAGTGGTTGGCTCTCCTTATCCAGCAGTCAACCAACCACTGAAAAACGTCTCTGCCGAGCAACTTCAATGGAAAAGCCTTTCGGTGTGTGAATGACCGTCGAAAGAGCTCTCTGAATTCGGCCCTTAGTATTCTGCTAGATGTTTTCATGAGAGTGTTTGTAAGTTATGATCCTATATGTATAATTTATTTTCATTTTAAATGATAAATTATAACATCATTTAATAAAACATTAAAATTCATCTCAATTATTTTACAAAATTAAATAATTAATTTTATACAAATGTTAAATTAATATTGAATAGTGAGTATTATTATTTTTTTTTTGTAATATTACTGCAGTACTTTATTATTTTATTTATATTATTTATTTGCAGTCAATATTTAGTTAGTTTTTTATTATGTTAAATATATAGGTTAGTTTTTTTACTAAGCTAAGTACATAAGTATGTGCATCAATTTTTTTTTAAAATTCATTGTTCTTCAAATTTTTCAAAATGAAATTTTCAGAACAAGAAATGTGTTCAAATAGCAGTTTAAGGGCCTATTACTTCCTTCCTGAATTTTGAACTCGGCATTAAACTGGAATTCCACCTGAAGTTCTCTGGTAAGTCGCCCTGCACGTGTGACACGAGCTCTGTCGGCCGGAGTCCGGAATGACGCCGGAAGTGGCTCCGTCTAGGACCGGCAGCTGCAGGGTTGAGCGACGGTGGTCGGTGTCTGTCTGAAGGCAGCGTGCCGGGGGACGGGAGGGCAGACGTGCACGTGCTGGCCCACGTGTCCACCCTGGTGAGCGTGCAGCTGAACCACTACCAGTACCTGTTCCTGCTGCGGCTGGCCGACGACCTCACCGAGCTCACCACCTTCCTCACCCTGGACTCGGACCGCATCCTGCGGCGGGAGGGCGGCGGCTCGCTGGTCCTCGGGGCGCTGCTGCCCCAGGTGACACTCACCTCCTGCCAGAGTTAAAACAAAACTCTCATTAATAACAATTTTTTTTCACAGTCCTTAGAAATAGCATTGCTACTTAATTGTTCAATATAAAAGTATGGTTATTATGTAATACAAATTTTTCTTTTGTTCCAAAGGTAAACATTTACATTTAGTAAATGTTGATTAATACAAATATTTCAGAATAGTGTAAAGAAACCATGTGAAGTTTCAACAAAAATAGTATTTTATACTAGTAGGTTTGTGGAAAAACTTGGAAATTTTATTCTTCTAAAATTATAAAATTTACAGTTATTTTAAAAAAAATTACTTTATTGATTTGTCGTAAATCCTTTTAATTGTAAAAAGTAGGAATTTTTTTTTGAGCCACAAGGTGTAGTCTAAAATTGTATTTTAAAATCCCTAAAAAAAAAAGTAGATGTAGTGTGGTATAAAATTTTTAGAAATTTCAACTTTATTTGAATTTGATTTAGAAATTATGTAAAAATCAGTTTTAATTTTGTAATAGTTTGGTCAATAAAAACCTCTATATTACAAAGTGACAAAATTATGGTTCCTTCAAGTTTGTTTTTTTGAGGTTTGACTGTAATAACAATCCTGAATCAGGGTGTCCTCATCTGGAAAGTCAGGAAGGGCACAAAAGTTCCTGACATAACTTTATAATATAATAAAATAATTTTTAAATATACTTAAATATTATTTGGTCAAGGAAATTTAAGATGAGAATTTTGGAAATAAATTTTTTGTTCTATTTCATCATGTGATAATATTGTTACAATTTACTGTGGGTTCGTAAAGGATAGCCCAATTAAAGATTTTTATCACACACACAGTTTTATTTATTGCCACTACTTATGTCACTTACATAAATCTTCTAAAATGGCAAATGATCAATTGCACTTAAAAATGTTGCTTCCCCAGTCACTCGTTTCCCACAATCCACACGCCTCGCTGGGCTGCACCTCTGGCACAACTCTTGCCGCAGTACCCCTCGTGGGTCTCCGCCGCGGGACTCCATCGCCGCACTCCGCCGCCGCCGACACTTGCCTTCGCCGAGGATCCGTTCGACGCCTCGCTCGCAACTTCGCTCGGGACTCCGCCGCGCCCGCGACTCTATCGCCTGGAAACTGCGCCGCGGTAAAACTCCCGACTCCACTGAAATCACTCACTCCCTGCCCTGGAACCTTCGCCCAAGGACTTCGCCACTCTGCCGCACCCGCGGCACTATCGCCAGGAAACTCTGCCGCGGGAGAACTCCCAACTGAACACTCCGAACTGACTTACTCCACTCCCCTGACGTCCTAGGGCATATATATAGGCCTCAGCGCAATTCCAGAACTCACGAGAGCGGCCGGGGCCTGTCGCGTAATCGCGAGCAGTCCTGATGGCAGAAATCTCTCGAAAACACGTGTCGGCGGCTCGCGCAACTCCCAGCTGTCCGGTGTCAGTTACGTGTCAAAGGCAGGGCGCCGCGCGGGGAGTGCGGAGGGCTAGAGGGAGATAAAGCGCGACCCAGGTGCGCACGGCACATCTTATGTTACGGCGGCATGTGATGCAGCCCATCTAGCTCTGCACCTGCGTGTGACGTGGCCTTGCTAACGTTCGTAACAATATTTAACTCTTACTTCTTGGTTTCAACAGTTTTTGTCATCACCATCAATTGCATCCATCCTGTGGCTGTGTCAGCATCTTCCTCTGTCCCTCCACCATTCTTCTTCCTTCACTTTATTCCAGTCTTCTCTCTCCTGCAGTCCTTTAACTATCTGCTCTTCCCATCTCCTCCTTTGTCGTCCTTGGGGCTTTCTTCCTGTGTACTTTAACTCTGTCATTTTCCTAGGCGACCTCACTCTCTGCACATGTCCATACCATCTCATTCGTACTTTTTCATTGATATCATTCAATTCCTCTACTCCTGCTGTAAACCTTGTTATATCATTTCACATTACAATTTTTTTGCTCTGTTTCACCGTTGCACATAATGGGAATACCTTGTTATTAATAGTTACCAGCTGTTGCTAATAGTTTCTGCTGTAAAATAATTGGTGTTCAGATTTGATAGTCAGGGAAAGTCAGAAAATTTACTTGAAATCCTGGAAGAGTCTTGGAAATTCCCCAGTGATAGTAATTTGAGGAGAAAATATCATGCTCTAGTCTGCCATCACCCAGTCTGAGAAAGCATTTCTTTTCAGATGTTGTTTTTATGCATATTCACGCACACTATTAAATGGGGTATGTAAGGTCCTGTTTGAACTAGTACAGCTATGGGGATGGGGGAGGCTGGATTGTCTTTATTTCTTTAGAATATTGCAGAATAGGGAAATGTTTACAAAAAATAGACAGGGAAATTTAATTTTTGATCATGGAAGTCTAGGGAGAAGTCAGAGAAAAATTTATTAAAGTGTTGTTTGAACACTTTGTGAATAATGATTTTGATCCAAAATCACCCAATATAAAAAAATACAAAAATCAATTTGTCTGCTTTTTGATATTATTATGAATGTTTTTAGACTTTAATATATTCTACCTATAAATTTATGTCCAAACATACCATAAATATGTTCATATATGTTCATATAACACCTTGAATGTAGGCACCATAAATTGAATACAATTTCAACCATTAACAGACATGGTGGTTGAGTTACGAGATCACGCACCTGCCTCCAAAGTAGTACAGTTCTGATTCCCAGTGGGGTAAAACCCAGATATTTATCATGCAGGGTGAACGTGACAGACGTTATTGTGAGCTGTGTTTTTTTTTTTGTGGGTGCTCCCGTTTCCCTTGCCCTTACATGCCGTCAATGCTGCATTCTCATCTCGTCACCCCTTTATTGCCCTTAACCATCCCATTTTCTATAAGACGTTAAGCCCTAATTAGTAATTTCATTCAACACATTTTTGAGTAAACATCCATTTAGAATATATACTAGAAAAATAAAAGTGTAAGATAACTTGGAATATAAGACCATCTGGAATGTACAATGTTCATAAATGTAAGCAGACTTGGAATATAAGACCACCTGGAATGTACAATGATCATAAATGTAAGCAGACCTGGAATATAAGACGACCTGGAATGTACAATGATCATAAATGAAAGCATACTTGGAATATAAGACCACCTGGAATGTACAATGATCATAAATGTAAGACGACCTGGAATGTAGGACTGACCGCGAGGGGACGGGTGTTGCAGGTGGAGGTGACGCTGGTGATGCCGTCGCAGTCGCCCGGCAAGGAGTACGCCGGCGGGGACGGGGAGTCCATGATGCCCGACTCGTTCAGCATCCCGGACGAGCTGACGGGCACGGCGGGGAGCGCGACGGGCACGCTGACGGGCGGCGGCGCGGCGCTCAGCGGCAGGAAGGGCGACACCCCGGTCAGCGAGATGTCCTCCCTTTCGCTGGAGCTCTCGGGGCAGGAGTCGCGGTCCTCCTCCGGGGTCAGTGCGCAAGGATATCCCAGTGTTGTCTTTTGTGAGGGCGGATGAGCAGTTCTGATTCTGGTTGTCTTTAAACTGTTTTTTTAGAAAGTGATAATGGCTAAAAAGCATTTTTTTTTTCAGAGTTATTTTTAGGTATGAAACACCTGGTAATGATTCTTGAAAGCACTCAAGGGACTTCAATTATATCTTCATTCCTCTGCCATATGATATTATGGTTACTGCTCAAATCTCAAAAGTTTTTATAGTTCAAAGCCTTGTGCCCAAAGGTGATACCGCGCTAGAAGCACCAGTGAGTGTCGCACATATCATCCCGCCTACTAACGCAGATAAACCCCACGACTAGGCGGGCCCCTTAATCACCTAAGTGCCTTGGCTGCTTGTAGATATTTACTCAAAAGTTCATCCTGTTGATTTCTTCACTTACATGCCTGTAAATTATTAAAATAAAATTAAAGGATGTCAGAAGTTAAAAAAAAAAAAAATATTTTCACTTTTTTATTTGTTTTGTTTGGGATGATAATACTACAAAGATAAAAGCCCATTGATTCACTTTTAACCCACAGTAAAATAGCTTCTCCTTAAATCTGCGAACACATGAGCCCCCTATCATTACTCTCCCAACAATCTAAATGCCTTCCTAGCCACCTAAAAGGGCATCCAGTGGAGTGTCCGATGAGTAATATGGAGCTTCATACCAATGATTTGTAATCATCAGTTGGAATATGTAATTAATTAAGGTAGGAGACAAGTCACAAGGTTACTGATGACACTGATAACATTACTGCTCTAAAGAAAATTGGAAAATTACATACCTTTTTTGTTCTTAGATACAGGCTGGTAAATAGCAGTTGCAAAACATATTTATTTGTGGATGCATGGGTCTGAAGTTTAGATAACTATAGTGGCACATTTGGGGTTAAGGTGTGAGAAAAAAAATGTTTCCCAGTGTGTTTTGTATGTGTTTACTTACAAGTACAGTCTGTAAGAATTGGCCTTCTTATATTCAAACATTTATGTCAGGTATAAGCCTGAAAGTTTTCGAAAAACACTTTACATTCGTAAATAGTTTATATTTGACTCAACACACAACATGTAAAATAAAATATTTTAATCAATAGATACAGCAAGTGGGATCCGTTCACAGAAAATTTTAATGAAAATATTGTGTCATGCATAACACTAAGAATATTTAATTCAGAAATTGGTATTTATTTACTGCATCATTTTATGTACGTAAAAAAAAAATCTGTAATTCTGATTAAAAATTATTTAAACTATTAAATTTGTATGTACAATATTGGTTTGATTAACAAAACCGTTCTCAATCATTTAATTTCAGTGATTTAAGAAAATAAATTGCCACATTTTTTTTTTTATTTTCTTGCCTTTTACACCACTCTTGTATTCTTCCTCATCAAGTTTATCTAGTATATATTTCTCTAATTTTTATTTTTTTCTGTATTTTGAATTACTTTTTCTTGGATTTCTATAAGTGTGAAAAAAAATTACAGTGTTACTGTATGTTATATTCATATTAAAAAATATTCAATATTCGTGAATTTGAATATTAGATTCAAATTTTGAATCCAATTACAAAAAATATGATTCACAGAAGCCTATTGACTTGCAATTTAATTTTTGTATTTAGATAAAGTTATAAATGGGAATAATGCTGACCTTACTGCAATAAAATACTGTAAATGGTAATTACTAAGTCACCGTTTCACACAAGTACCTAAAAAATTTTTGAGAGTTATGCTTGTGGGCACAACAAAATTCACTTTAGTAATAATAAATAAATTTTTTGTTATTCATTATACACATTACTTTTATTTATCTTGAAGAATATTTGTTGTTACTTCTTCGCTTATTTTTTGCAAAACAAAATGTTTGCTCTTGTTTCACTTTTTGTTTTCCTTAAGAACAAAACAATAGTAAGTGATTATAATATGCACACTAAAACAGTCTTGCAACTTCTCTATCTTAAAAAGAAATAAATTCCTATTTTGGGTATTATGTATTATAAACCCCATCATTAAAAGCAATTATGTCACAGATTACTTGAAACTCATACAAGTCGTTATGTTGTTGCAGATAAAGCCGGCAAATGGCCCGATGCCACCGGGGCCGTTCACAAACATGGGTCTTCCCAACAACTTGAACGCTGGCATTTCGTCCGTGAAGAAAGGCTTTAGTAGTCTCATGACGTCCTTGGATTCCGCGCTCAAAACTGCTTCTGACGACGATACCGTAACTAACATTTCCTTTCATTTTACTTTTCTGTTCTCATAATTTTTGAAGGGAAACTTCTTTGGGTGCGATGCGAGTAAAATTTTAAGGCTGAATTTTTTGCAGCTTTCTCATGAAACATTATTGTGAAACGTATCTGATGTGAAAAGGACAGAGAATAGGTACTTGGCCAAAAAGATATAAAGAGAATACTATGCTACATGCTACTATGCTAGTTTTCATTCTCCTCTTTGTGCAATGATTCGACCCCCAGTCAAAAAATAAAAAAACTAGAACCAAGAGAGATAAATGAACGAATGAATAAGTAAGTGTGTGCGCATGCACTTGTTACATAAAAGATAAAATGGATATAGGTATCCTATACAGTCAACTATGAGTGCCTTGACTTTTATATTGGCTATCAGCACGCTTGTGTTCCTCCTTGTTCAACCAGCAGTGTAGAGAGTTCTGTTGAGATAGTCCCTGAATTTCCCGCATAGATAGTACTACCCGAATCATCTCACAAAGAGGGGAGAACAAAAACGAGCCCAGCAACGTATATAGCATACTGCTTTCGTATATATCTCATTGGCCAAGTAACCTATTTTATGTCCTTTTCGTGTCAGAAATGTTTAACAACAAATTTTCCACGAAAACGTTCCGCCAAAATTCGGCCGTGAAAATTTTACTTTCATCGCGACCAAAGAAGTTTCTCTTCTAAAATCTATTTGTTTATATTTAAATAAGGCCTGATGCGTAGCTGTGTGAGTGTGTGACGAAGTGCTTGTCACAACTCGGCAGTTGTCGCTGCGCAGCGATGCCTCGTCGGACAGCGAGAACTACGTGGTGGTGAACCTGGCAGCGGAGGACCGCACCGTGGACGCCATGTTCCGTGTGGACGCCAGCGACGCGCAGAGCGCGCTGGAAGTGGCCAGCGAGGTGCTGGAGGAGGGAGTGCCGGCCAGCACGCCCAGCGAGCGCTCCGTCGAGAGTGCCTGCAAGAGGAAGGACTTGGTGCGTGCCGTCCTGCCGTCCCCTTCAAACTGTACCTACTGCATTAATACAACCTGTGCATGACGCTGAGAAAACAGGGTTACAAAGTTATGGTTGTCGTGTCAAATCGAACCAGATGGTCGGTTTAGCTCGTTGCAGATTGAAAGGTAAATGGTTCTATTTATGTAAACACTTTATAGGCTATTTTCGCACGTGGTGTAGGTAACTCGAAAACCTAAAAATGTTGCGTGGTTCTTTTCATGTAAAAGATGTACAATGTATATTTGATTATCAAGGCAGATCTCACATGCTTAGATATCTGGAAAATTCGCAGTCTGATAAACTTGCAAAATGTGATTTTTAATGTTTTGATTTTATAATTTTTTTTTATCTTTGATAGGAATTCTTACATAATTTTGTGTTTTCACAACTCTCTCTCGTCAAAAGTATCTCGAAAATAGTACATTGTATAGCAAAAAAATGCTTTGAATAAAAACTTTTGAAAATTTATTTGTGAACAAAAAAGGTTTCTACCAAGTTTTACATACCTCAAAATGTTTTTATGTAGTTAGCAGATCTCTACATGTCTTGCAGTGCCGCTGTTTTATACTTATTTCGCTCCAAGTGGCAGAAATCTTTTTTGGGCTGTCAGCTTTGGGGAAGAGCTCAGTAGGAAAAATAAGCACCCTGCCACTAAATTGCATCACTTATTTCACTTTTAACTGCTTCCTTAAAGGTAGGGCTGTGACAGATGAAACAGGATAGCATATTTGAAAGCATGGAGGAAGGGGAAGAGAGAGCGGAGTGAGAGGTCACAAATGGAGTTAGTTGCAAGATCCCTCCGGCTACCTTTCTCTCATCTCTATGGCTGCTTGCAAAAGCAGCCCCCTTCCCCTCTTGCCACACCCTTACCGGACAACCAACTTGGTTAGCAAAGGCGAACAAGTCCGTTGCTCTCTCGCTGGAGTGGCAAATATTAAAACAAAAATTTATAAATGACTTTACTAAATTCTCCAGTGCCTAGGAATGATGCTAAAAGGAAAACATTAGCAGAAGCAAAGCAAAGTTAAGGAACATGAAACTGGGCTTTATCAAAAATAAGCATGACTTATATAAAGTTATTAACATTTTAACGATAAACGCACAGTTACAAGTAACACCAAAAATCATTAACAAGAAGCAAGGCTGTAACGTAATTATATTGGCCTCACAGCAAATATTCAATATGTAATCCAAAATAATTCCTGCTTAAAATATACGCTAAAAATATTACATTAAATTTAACTTTAAACTAAAAAGCAGCCAGCAGAATTTCTTTAACCTTTGTGACACAAATATGGGTACCCAAAATATATCAATCTTAAAATTATAATTTTTTATTTTATTTTAAGATTTTTGAAATCTGCAAATATTAATAAAAATAAATTCTTAAAAAAATATTATCAGTCCTATATTGCTTGATAATCCTACGATCAAGGCACAGCAATTAAATTGAACAATATGTATTATTCATTGCAAAATGCCATCAGTTTCATAGGCCTCGAACAAAATACCAAAGTTGAATGCAGATGGAAAAGTCATTGACATCACTGTGTCTCTACTCTGAAATCCAATACCGTCAAATGTGCACAAGTTTCTTAATAGTAGTAAGGCTTAGTTCATAAATGTGTGATGTGGCACATAAAAATATCAAGTTGGTTGAATTGCAAATAGCAACGGCAAAGTTCAGTAAATGTTGCTTAAAATTGCTGTTACACTCCAAAGCCGCAGTTGGGGCATGGTTCACGTGCGCAAAATTACATTTTTACCATTTATTCCAAATCGCACTTCTGATGGATAAACTGACATGGCTGGACGAGCAAAAGTTAAAGTTCACTAAGCCAGCAAACGGCGATTGATGCAGACAGTTGACTAAATCTTCTTCCATCACCAGAAATATCAAAAGGAGTGGATGGACTTGCTTCAACTTGTGGTGCCGATGGTCTTGTCGATGGTTAGCCCCCATCGGGGCGGCAGCGAAGTTCGCTAACTGCTGCACCAGTCGCCTCGCTCGTGTCCAGACTTTGTCGTCAGCACAGCAGTTCCTCCTCCTTGCGCAGCACTCGGCCAATCGGCAGTCAGCTGGTCTCGTCATGTCACACGCCAAGAACGCACGCACACCAGCATCAAACGTCCACGTAACCACTCCGTGGCACTGGTTCAAAGCTCCGTCGGTCCCTAGATTTCCTCTTATATTTTATTTTTATAAGTACCCTCTTTTATTGCATAATCATCGCACTCGCATATCATCGCACCTATATTATAGGTCGTCAAAATTGGGATAAAAAACTTCTCGTGTAAACTTCACATGATGTTTTTGGTCCCGCTATTAGATGCAGAGCGCTTTGTGTACGTATCTTTTCCGTATAAAACGATGTATTTTAAATTAGAAATCTAATAATTATACGGACATTACCACTGACTTATTTAATTAACGAAAATACGAAGTTGTCTGACGTGTAAATTTTCTTTTAAAGACGTTTTTAAACGTTATTTCCTTTAACTGATAGTCTGTGTCGCCGCGGTGTACCGCTTATAAACATGTAGCCAGCGCTAGTAGGCATCATTCATGTTTGGTTGTTGCTTCCCGTATAGAGTGCGCGCACGTAGTCGAATATCGATATCTCGGCGATTTCATGCAACGCGCGCTCTCTATCAAGTGCCGAGTTAACTACATTTGATAGCCTGCACTCTTTCGTGGTAAGTGTATACTATGACGGTAGTTACACGTTAGTTTACGTCACAGATTGAAGTCGCTTGTGTTCATGTCACAGATTTTGTTTTTCTATTTAAAGTTAAAGAAAGTTTTTTGTTTTGTGCCGGAAATTAGGAATTTCGACACTTTTTTTTTTAAAATTTTATTATAATTTTAAATTATTTTTGAAAATTTTATTTGCTCTATAATTTGGTTACTAAAGGGCGATTTACACTTTGTTAGGCTGGTGTACTCCCCTAAGTTAAACTTCGTGCCAGTAGATTGAAGCACCTTTCCCACATACCTATAGGATCTTTTGCAGATCTAAGACTTTGCTGGCAGCCAGTTTAAAATTTCCCTCGCTTACAGGCACGTCCCAGGCCTGTAACGTTACTTCACTTCATGACTAAAACTGCATACTGCAGCTCTGGACGAGCTGTTACCATTTCTCAGAGGCGAGCTGACCATAGCCTTTACTGTCACGAATACGTATTAGGTTCACTCCCCTGGAAGCACGTCATGGATGCTTGTTCCCAGCGTCGTTGCGTTTACTCCCCCCCCCTTCCCCCACCCCCCTTCCCACTCGGTTCTAAGAATTCGCCTAAGAGCAATGACCGGTCAGAGACCCCAGCAGACAGCGACCGTCTCCAAGGACGCCTTGCATAAAAAATGTGTGTGCCAAGATGGACCGCACACGATACCTAGCGGCAAATTCGCTAACCGCCCAGCCAACTTACCCTGTAGGCCGCCAGAGTGTAGCACCTGACTGCCCCCTTAACCCTTGGTTTAAGCAGACGCCTTGGGCGAGTTGATTCTTTTTTATTTCAGACACCTCTCAACAGGTAGCGCTAAAGTCGGCCAGTGCTACCAACTTCGAGACATCCGTCAGAGTTTTTTTATGACGCCCACGCCCACTCGGGGAACTTCGAGACCTTTCGGTCCGGACTCCCAGCCCCCTCCCCTCCACTTTTGATTCAAGATTTACTTTTAATTACGAGAAGCGGTTCTTCGTGGGACACTTCGCGTCGCGACTGCAGACGGACCACTTTGCGATTATCGGCGAGTCGACGAGACACTGCAAGACTTCCATCCGGCCGCAACCGACTATGTAGTCGCCTAAATAAGGGATGCTATCCCTATAATCTTTTTCAAGTAGTTTAGTCCGTCTGCGTAGTACAAAATGTAATAGTTATTTTTCTTTTAATATTTTTGGAAATGATGAAAACGACCGCGCCCAGCCGCGTATTCGCGGGATTCAGTTCCTGGCTGGCGACGCATCTGTAAACAGAAGCCAACTCCCCTGTCTGGTGAGTGACGATCCGCGACTTTCCCCAACCTCCCCTTAACTTTTCCGGGCATTTTCTGCCCCGTATACTGTCTGTGTACAAGTTCTGATCAGTTTTGATTCGGACTGTTCCAGCCAGGGTCCGAGAGCCGGACGCCGAATTGGCATTTTCATCTCCTTTCCTCAACAGGACACAAGCGCCCTGGCATCATGTACCCGCGTGATCTCCGGGAAACGAAGCCCCGACCTCCGGTGCTTCTGTATCTTTTGACCCTTTTCTGAACTTTCTTTAAATTACGTCGTCAGATGCAGTTAATTAGATAAACATAATTTCTGGACTTTAAGTATATATATATTGGGATAGTTTAAACATATTTGTATTTTTTTTATTGGTTTATGTATTTTTAGTAAATGAAACTTTTGATAATTCCATGTACGGCCGGCCAATAATTTTTTTTTTTTTTTTTAATATACCTGAGAGCTGTTTAAGAATGTAATTAATATTGTAGGTTAATATTTTCTTGTATCTGTTATGAGTTTCCTCAGTATGGAGTAATTATATTTCAGACGGAATCACACCTTGTTTTTGTTCATTTCTAATAAACTGGTGAAACCTAAAGATCCACCCAGCAAAAAAAAATTGGTAATCAGACCGTGGTTTGCTGCTACAAAAATAATAGCAGTTAGCATGGTTTGAACCTTGCTACAGTTTAATGAATTATTAATATAAATTGTTTGGCATGCTGTTGTATACTCCACCTTTTTTTAAAATAAACGTACTTTCTATGAACGGGTTTTGTTTTTATGAATAACTTTACCATACAATTTTTTTTTTTCCACATAATCGTCGCACCCCTACTTTTCAAACTTGATTTTAGAATAAAATGTGCGACGATTATGCCAGAAAACACGGTATAATTTTTTTTAACGTATAAGGTATAAGATCTTATTTCTCAAATATTTATCAGCAAACCAAATAGATCAATGCTACCTCTCTTACAATTTAAATAATAACTATAACAGTTTTACCAAAGCTGGACTGCATAAAATAATAAATCAGAGATACAGTACACTCCCTATTTAACGCGGTTGTCGGGGGACATAACTTTTACCCGCGTTGTTGCATAACCGCGATGTTTCGATGTGACCAAGGTCAAAAGGCTTAAAACACCGCCTGTGTTCTAATAGGTCGGCAAGCACGCTCAGTATAGACGGCCCGCCTTTGTGCGGACTTTGCATCCGCAGTTTTCACTAAACGCGGGTGAAAAAATAAAAATAATAAATTTTAAAGATAAATATTAAATGTTGAATTGTTTTTATTTTTCCGCGTGCCGCGCACAGTTTGTCGCACGGGCTACGAGCACGCTACACGCCGCCATACACACGTGCGGCACACAAACTGCTGCCAGTCTCGTGATGTCAGCCACAGTATCTGCTTCATCTGAGTGTCCGTAACAAAGTAAGTGCAGTGTGTGCGGTTACACACGATTCTGTGGTCAAAGTCTTCTAAATAGAAATGCCGTAGTAATACTTCAAACCGAATATGAATCGCAAAGTACCGAGTTTGATTGACAAAATAAAAATTCTAGATTTACTTACAGATAGCTTGTCTTTTGCAGAAGCAGGCCGCAGATACAGGAAAAAACGATTCTAGCATTCATACAATAAAAAATAAAGAATCGTCTATCGTGTCAAGTGGTTAAACTTTATTATCCATGCTTACAGTAAATTATAAATGGTCACATGTGGGAAACAAAAATTGCGCCAATTTAATTTTAGCGCAATCAGTGACGCCGTATTAAAAACCGTGTTAAACTTTGTCTTTACTTATTTCACCAAACGCTGTGTCGAGTTGCTGAGTGTGTGTGGCTCGGATCGGCAAGTGTTATATTCCCCAGCCTCTGGTTAAAGGTCGGGAGACCGCTACACATAAACATTTCTGGGAATTGTTTACTACCTCACGGCAAAAGTGGTACAGTATGGTTCACGTAAGTATTGGACCACTGGGAATTCCTGGGCAAAGATTAAAAATACGCTAGCTGATTTACTTTACTATTTAATGTTAAAACATTATACCAAATTAAAAAGATGAACGTGTATAATCCAATGAATTACCCAATAATATTACGTCTGTAGGTTTAAGTTGTAACAAAACATTTGTATACAGATGTCCAGTAAAAATATAAAGGTATATTTTTGCCTATCAGTGATAGATTTGATGTAACTGGTGATTGTATAGAGCAGTGATACATTTTACTTCCATTAGTTGAGTATAAATTTGGTTATAAGATAATTTTTGCGGTGTATAAAGTAATAAAAACGAATGATAAGGACTAAGGGCCCTTAACTTTAAAATTTTGACCAAATTTTGATATATTAGAATAAATATTTTTCGCGCAACAGTCGTGATATGCATATTTCGGCACTTACACCCTTATTTCCTTAAAAAAGTATGAAGCCAGCATCTGAGAGATGGGGACTTTTTAGGATCAATTTTTAACACCCAAAGGAACGTCTGTGCCAAATTTCAAAACTACATTATTTTTTTTTAGGTTAAACACTAAAATTCCTGGGCTATCAGTCCCTGTTTCTTGTGCCACATATTAAATTACCATCTTGCTTAAAAAAAAAAAAAAAATCCTATTCTGTTAACACATACTCAAATTTTTCATGAGTTTGCCTGTAAATTGAGGCGTGTCATCAACGTTGTAAGCCACACCTCATTTTCAAATCTCTAAATTTCAATAAATAGTGTGTCTTAGAATCAAATATTTTGGCAGAAGATTATAAGTTGCATTCAATTTTATTTATTAATTTATTAATTTATTAAATTGTAACATGCCTGTCTACAGTTGAAGAAAACCTTATTTGATAGGCACAACATTCATAAACACAAAAAAAAAAGGACAAACGAGGACAGCACAACCAGAGATCAATAAATACTACTATGATAAAATTAAAATAATAAATAAAAACATTTATAACTATACCATATAAATGCCAATCAAAGGAAATAATTGTTTTAAAAAGAATGTGTGGGTATATACATACAAGATTATTACTAAAGCAAGATAAAAACTAAGTTTATAAAATGCTATAAATCTAAAGTATTGTAAGCTTAAATGAAAAAGTTAGTAAAAACATCAACAGAAATTATGAACATAATGCCTTTATTCAGTTTTGTAATTTTTTTAAAATTATAAATTAATCTAGAGAGTCATTTTTTTTTTGTGAAGTGTGCACAAGGTATATTTTAAATGACTGTGAAACGGTGGCACTCTTTTAAGTCCAAATGTTATCAAGAATATATTTGCAGTTAATTTTAGTGCTATAACAATCATTGACGAAAAGTGATTCTGGGTATTCTCTATGTTCAGAAAGAGAAGGTAAGTTAGGTTGGCGGGTCTTGAAGTTGTGTTGATTCAGTATGTGTTTATTTATTTTTGTTGTTATGCCCACTGATACAGGTCTGTGACAACACTGTTGAGCTGTCGTGATGTCTTGTCTTGACACGGAACTGAGGGAGGAGGTAACGGCAGGTGTCCTCCCCCGCAGGTGTCCATGTCCACCTTCAAGCTGAGCAAAGTGGAAGTGGTGCAGCAGTCGCGCGGCCTGTCGTCGTCCGTCGCGGCGCAGGTGTCGGGCGTGGCCGTCGACGAGTGCGGGGCCATCCCGTGGGACGAGTTTCAGGTGCGTGCCGTCTTGTCGTACATCTGCCGTGGGCGGTGTGGCCGCCGAGATGAGCCACCCCCAGCCTCTCGCACGTTGCCAGTGGCATTCAAACACTCGGGCTGCGATCCTGCCTCTTAAAGTCATCCCGGACCGAAAGAAGAAGGGCGAAGTGAATAGTTGAGACCGGTAGTGAGACAGATGCTGCGCTCTATGTCACAGTCGTAGGGTTAAGCAGTAAGTACTCGATGTTGTACGAGGCCGAACTTCATAATCCGTATGCGATTGTCATCAGGTCATACATAGAAAGGTGTTGCGCATATCTAGAAACTTGGATTACCGAAAGAGTGCCTCAAATCTGGATCTGGATCTCGAGTCAGGAATCAAATAACACATGAACAAAACGTTAATTTTTTTTACAAAACGTTCTAGCCATTGAAATTTTACATGTTGTTCAGATATAAAGAATTAATTTTTGTCACAAATATTCCATAAATTGTTGAACATTCATTCCCAGAGCATTGTAGCTAGTGACAGATACAAATACCTTATTTGATAGGTTTTTATAGAGTAAAACTACATGTTCTTGTTGACTCTAGTGTTCCAATATCTGAATATGACTTCCTCAGATATTCTTAAATTTTTTTAAAATATAAAATGATTTAAATGCTAAAGATTTCACAATATTGGAGGATTTGACTGGCCCATTCATATTATATTGTGATGTTTACATTATAAAATAACCAAAAACCACGGTAGTTACCGGCTAAGTCGACACTGCTATTAATTCAAAGTCAGCTTTTCAGTATTGAAGATAAGAAAAAAAACATGTCATATTCATTCTAGACATGAGTCCACTGAAACTTGGCATCCAGCAGTTTTATAAATAAAACGTGAGGAGATATTTTTTACTGCTTTGCTTTTAAACCCTGCAGCATAGAAAAAAAAGGCCATTGCATAAGCAAAGCATGATGACAGATACAGAACTCCAACATGTGGGGGTTATAAGTGTAGAAGTGTACAAACTTAAAAACAGGCTCAAAGTAGTTAATTCATCCTAAAAATGGTTCTTCCCCATCCTCCGTGAAACAGCGATGTTAATACCATCACATAAGACAAGCGGTCTTATAAATCTAGTTTCTGCTTTAAGCTCTTCAAAATAGCATGAAATTATTATTTTACACACCTATGAACCAGATATTAACCAGAGTGGCTAGCAGTAGGGAAAACTTGGAAAAGTCAAGGAATTTTCAGCAACAGGGAAAAGTTAGGGAATTTCTTAGGTCGTCAGGGAATTTTTTTAATTTTTACATTACTGAAAAATTAAAGCTGTAGCATTCACATAATTTCTTCCATTTTTCCAGTCCATATCCAAGTGTCACAAAAAGTTTTCCTCTCTTTTTGTTTTGCTCGTAAAGTATATCAGCACTTTGACCAGTAGTGAGATAGAATACCTAATTTATAATTGCCTGTTGCAAATTTTAAAGTTCGGTATTCCTACGAGCTAGGATTTGAAATTTGAATTATTGATTGTTATTGGCAACTGATACCAGTGTTCAGGGAAATTTTTCCTTAAACCTGGAGAAGTCAGGGAATTTTTTTTCTCCTTGTTTGCTAGCTATTCTGTTATACTGCAATAGTATATTTCTCATTCGTGATGATACCTGTGGCAATGCAGAGCCAAACATCTGTACAATCTATCATGCAGCTTTACCTCAAAGGTCAGGACAGTTTAATAGTCAAAAGTTTATATTAATAGATAATTTTTCCGGAAACATGGAAAGTAATTTTTTTTAATTTATATTAATATTACTCTGATGTCGTGCAAGATACTGTACCCAATGACTACATAATGAAAATCCAGGTTTTACTTCTATGGCGTTTTAATTTCGGAAGTCTTGATTAGTGTGTGTGATGACAGTGGTACAATATTAAAAAAATATATATTTTAATGTTGTTTTGAGATCATTATATGCTTTCAGGTAGCCTGGTTGGACCAGGCTTCTGTTAAGGCCATGCTGATTTCTAGAAGTTATCTTGCAACTGTCTCTGTTCAAGTGAATTTATTTGTTCAGTCGCAAGAACAATGTGTTTGACTTACAAATAAATTTTTATGAGTGTTAATGAATTTGTACATGCTAATTATTATAGTTTTTTTTCAGGAAGATTTTCGCAATTTGTTATGTTTTAAAATATTTTCATGGACATACCCTATTGCTGGTTTTAACTGTATGTCATAGAGAAACCACAATAATGAAAAAAGAAAGATGAATACACAAACACACAGAAAGCCAGCCTGAATCAGCCAACGTCAAATGTTAAACACGTTGACAACATAGAGAAAATTTCGTGGAATAACTTAGTCGGAAAAAGTATCACAGCACAGAAAAAGAGTGGGCTGAATACAAGAAGACAATTGTAACAAAAACAGGAAATACAGATGAACAACAACGTGGACAACACAGTGACAGACGGACAAATCCAATGATGATAAAAAACAGATAATCTCTACAACACAACAACACAGTGAAGTATAGTGAAATCCCGCGATGAAACTAAACAAGTATTCTGTACAGCACAACGATGGCACAAACGAACATAATAGGCTTCCTAAGACAAACAGGAACTGAAATTTGTTCCCGTCATCAGGCATAAACAGACTGATAGAGGACACAGGGGTTTACATGTGTTTGACCATCTCTCCTAGCGCAGCCAATGACAGGCGAGTACTTACCTGATTGGTTGCCAACTTAAGAGCTTTTTCTATTGGCTGGTGTCTGTTTTTCATGATAAGTTACTTTCTGTTTTTATTAAAGGTATCCATAATTTTTTTTTAATTCTTTACTTTGTTGACTGAATACCCTGTTTTTGCTGACTATAAATGCTGGTTCCTGTATCTTCCTTGTAATGGGGTGTTTTTCCTGGAGTAGCATTGTCCAAGACTTGCCGAACAAGAACTTGCTTGGGACAGTAATCATGAAATACTCCTGGACAAGGCTACTCCACTCATTTGGAAGAACACCCCAATTAAAAGGAAACTACAGGAATCAGCATTTATTGTCAGCAACATCAAGGTAATCAGTCAACAAAGAATAGAATTTAAAAAATATATGGATAACTTTAATAAAAATCAGAAAGTAACGTGTCATGAAAAACTGACACCAGCCAATAAGAAAAGCTCTTAAGTGCGTGACCAATCAGGTGAGTGCTCGCCTGTTATTGGCCGTGCTAGGAGAGGTGGTCACGCACATGTAAACCACATATTGTCCATCATTCTGTTTATGCCTGATGACAGGAACAAATGTCAGTTACTGTTTGTCTTAGCAAGCCTACTGTGTTTATTTGTGCCATCATTGTGTGTCCAGATTTTCTGTTTTGTATCATTTTTGGGTTTGTCTGTTTGTCACTGTGTTGTCCAAGATTTTTTGTCTGTATTTTCTGTTCTTGTTAAAATTGTCTGTCAGCCCACTGTTTTGTGATATTTTTTCCGACTAAATCTACCACCGTATTCTCACTGTGCTGTCTATGTGTTTAACAATTGACATCGGCTGATTTTAGCTGGTTTTCTGTGTTTATGTGTAATCATCTTTGTTTTATTTTATTTTTGTGGTTTCTCAATGACATACAGTTAAAACTAGCAATGGCATATGTCCACGAATTTTTTTTTAAATTGTAACATTGCAGAATTCCTGCCCCCCCGTACAAAAGCTACCTTGTTTCCCCATTGCAAGAAGCATTTAAAGTATGTAACAATCTGTTACCTATAACTTTTACTACATTTTTTTATATATTTCTTTAACACTCGTGAAACTAATAAGAATTTTGCTAATAATGTCAGTTTTCATTCACAACACTTTGAATACTGCTCCATTAATATTTAGTATGTAATTTGTTATAGTTTATGTGATAAAACTTTTTAATAAATTTAAAAACTTTTGGGTGCTTGTTTTTTTACCATACATTTTATGTGTGATTTTTTTTGTGCTGAATAGCTGCACCGCAATAGTTTTTTGCCTCCTGTCCAGATTTGTATGAATTGTGTGATAACATCTTTTTTCTCTGTATATTTTTTGCATGCCTTCCTGCCTACGGCCTCTATGTGAATGTTTGTGTGGCATTTGGCAGGCCATAATCAAGGTATCCACTTTTTTACCATTTTGCATGTTGCTTGTGGCATGCCATGTAAGATTATTGGACCTTTTGGTCTCACAATACTTTAAAATACCATTTTGAAATTTTATTCACTTCAGAACAGTATTATTATTATAATTAAAATTCTATCAAGTACAAGATGGTGGCTTGTGTAATTTTTTATCATCTGGTGTAAGACAATGTGTGTGTGTGTATATATATATTGCATGATTAATTTTGCTTGCATTGCGCAAATATGAATACGCACTTACAGCTTTGCAAACAGGTATATCATATTTTAGTCACACCTTTTAGGTTTCCCCACCTATAATTTTGCATCGTTTTGCATGTATTATTAGGTAACTAGAGCTGTGCTGGAATAGAATTTTCGATTTGGAAAATTTTCGGGTTGGAAAATATTTTTCCAGCTGGAAATGGGATGGGATCAGAAAAAAAAATCTAGTAAAATAAATTATAGAGAATCAAGGTACATCCTGAAATGTCTCTCATAACATTAAAACATATATGTATCTAAAGGCTTTTTGATGGTGAAGATAGGTGTTTTAAGTTCACACTGTTGTGGTCAAACTCTAAATTGTAAAACAAGAAAAGTTTTATTTTTTGACTTTGTATGTAAAAATTTAACGCCCAGTTTGTAAGTAAAACTTTAGAGACAGATACAGGCTAGAATATGTATAGGAAAATAACTGCTGTTGAAATAAGCAATTGGCCACAATTCATTTCCATCTGTTCTTTAAAACTGGTAAACCTTTTTGAGGATGGGTGCGAATAAAATGTGCACTGATAAGCTTTCAACAGCAAATGAGAATTATTAAAACTATTTCATGTTATTAGTTCTCTCTTTTTATGAAGGTTTATTTCTTTTAATTTATGAATTTAATTTTGTTTGAAGTGAATTTTTCTTTGCTGAGGGGGTTACAATTTTCGAGCGTTACGAAAATTCCGATCGCACGAGGGGAATAGTTAGGTGCGTGGAGGGGGAACCGGTAGAGAAGGAGAGTGTGTCAGCGGTGACACCCTCCAACGTTTTCATTGGCGGTCGAATGGAAGATGGCAAGGAAGGGGGGATAGGTAGGTAGCATAGTATGCTGTATGCTAGTTGTAACAGCCGGATGGGGAGACAGCAGGGGAGAGGTAGAAACAACGCAGCAGTGATGCTACGGAATTCTCGTAACAGTGCTTGTGTTTTGTCTATTCCTTAGTAACGGCTAACGATTATCACCACTATAAAATATTTAATTTAATTTATGATATATTCAAATTATTTATTAGTGAGGAAAAGAGTTATTAATTCGTGCCATTAGCTTTTTAGCCTATATGTATACTAATTCATTTTTATGTGAATATTGTTAGCTTTATAAGTGTAATTTATTTTTAGTATGGGAACACTGTGATTTGAAATGTGAAAAGGACCTATAGACTTTTGAGATAGACTTTATAAGTGTAATTTATGTTCAATGGGAGTTTTTCTTCTTCTTTCATTTTATTTAGCAGGAGATTGTGATTTAACATCATGCCTAAAAATAATAAAATGTCAGAAGCAAAGGCAACGTGCGACAGTACAAGGCATGGAAAAAGGCATTTATTCTTTTGATATCATACCCGCAACCTTAGTATTCTCTTGTTGAATAAAAAATACTAATAATTTATCTCTAGCTATACCAAATAAGCAAGTAGTTTCACTTCTGTCTCTCGTGAACTCCACGTATTGAATTTTTTCAATTAAGTGTAAGAAAACAGGAGAATCTTACAACTTTTTTTTATCTGTCCTTTGTATGCTCACTTGGGTAAAAAGAGAAACATTTATTTATGCTGTGAAGCAAATCTTCACCCTTTTTTTTTGTCAACCCATAGGAAAGGATAATTATTGCATAGCTGTCAAGATAAACATCAACTGGCCATAGTTAATTCACTAAGGTGGTGGGGGCGGGCGTAAATCTGAAAGGTCGCTGTGTACCTATTATCTACGTGAAAAACATGTCATAGCATCTAAGGATAATTGAGTCCTTATTCCTTACGTTTGGAGCTGAATGTTTTCTATCAAATCCATACAAGTTTTCTTCGCCACATTTTTTAACCACCGGGTGGGCACAGTTGTTTTAATGTTATCTTTTTGCTGACAGCTCTGATATTTTTTAACTCTATTTCCTGGTAAACTGCAGTCAGTCGTTAATGCAGGAGGTTGTTAGTTATGTCTCTGAGTAACTATGATGAATCAGTATGTTTGTTCATTAGTGTTCTCTACATTTACGTTGTTCATTAAATGTAGTGAAAAAAAAAAAGCCCTCCACATAAATAACTCTCGATAATCCTGGGATAAAAACCTCAGTGATCCTGAAACTTTTCCCCAGTTTCAGGATCCTGCACAGCATTCACTACATATGTTATTTTTTATGGCGATACAGCAATAATATTACTGCCTCCAATTTGGCTTCTTTAAGTACGTCTTTTGTGAAATAATCAATTGGAAGTATGCAAATGTGTCACAAACCTAAAAATTTAGAATTAACTATAGTGAACAGTAATGGTGATAAAGAGAATGGTTTCCTTTGGCTTGGAAAGACATTGGGCGGAGGATGATGTAAAAAAATTATTGTTTCAGATAATATGTTTTGTTGAAAGTTCTCATGGGAATCATTTGGCATGAAACCTTTCTTGCTATCTGTATTGTCAATGTTGCTTGGCTGTGTAAACAGGCACTTATGCACATTTACACACATACAAATATATTATAAGTAACACACATACAAATATGAGAGTGATTACGGTGCATACTGTATCCAGAAATATATGATATGCCATTTTATTTACCACATGTCAACATCAACCATATTTACCTCATGCAAAAGCTACCTTGTTTACATCATGCAGAATCCTTGACACTGATTGTTCAGGATTCAAACCCAAATTATTTTTAATGGAAAGTGATTTTGCTAATAGCATAGGTACATAATTACCTATCTGTTTTTGATTCCATTTTTTGTGCTCGTGTAAGTTACAAATGTTATTTGTTCAATTGTTCTTATACTAAATCTCGCTGAACTTGTACGATTACACAATATTTTGGTTTCCCTGAACAAGTTATAGTGTAAGTTCAACTTTGCATGGTTATGCACTTGTATGCTAAGGCAAATCTTGATCTGGAATATCATGCGCTAAATTAATTAATTTAGATGATTGATAATTGATCAATGCTCAATATTTATGTTTCATTTTGTTCTGTGTTCACTTACAGCTTGTCAGCAAGTTATAAAATTAAATTCAACTTATTTAGTAATTCCAAAATTTGGACATGAGCAATGGCTGGTTTGCACTGTATGTCACAGAGAAATACTGAAGGATGAGCAAAATAAAATGAATTCATAAACACACCAAAAACAAACAAAAAAAAAAGCCATGGTCAAAGGAAAAATGTTAAATGTATACACAGCAAAGAGAATTCCATGAAAGGCACAGCACAGATGAACACAGTGGGCTAACAGCAACAAGACAGGTTTTGAACAAGAACCGTAGATAAAGACAAACAACAACCTGGATAGCATAGCGACAAGCAGAGGAACCCAACATTAAAACCATACGATGAGCGATGATGCATAAATGAACCCAGTGATGAAACTAAACAGATATTCTGGCAACACAATGTGACAGCACAGACCAACGCAGTATGCTTCCTAAGACAAAACAGTAGCGACGTTTCGGGAACCGAGATGTGTTCCCGCCATCTGGCACAGACAGTCTGTTTGTGCTATTGTTTAAACTGTCTCATCGCTGTCAGACCACCGTTTTTGTCTGTGCTGTGATGTTGCTCTGACTAATTCCTTCCATTGAATCCTGTGTGCTGTCTATAAATTAACATTTGACATAAGCTGTTCTTTTTTTGTTTTCCGAGTGTTTATGTATTCATTTTACTCTGCTCATTCATCAGGTTTTCTCTGTGGCATACAGTGTAAATCAGCAATGGCACATGTCCAAAATAAAGTTTTAAATCAGGGGTCTCCAAACTTTCTAGCCTGAGGACCACACTGACTCCTCCACTGGCTAGTTAAAATGATGGCGGGTCCGATAATTGCTACCTTGGGCCGTAGTTGGGGCACCCCTGTTTTAAATCAATATTCTCCTTCGCAAGACTCATTTAAAGAACAACATGTTTAAACCTATAGCTTGTAATTACATGTGCATTTACATAATTGGTTAATTTAAAGTTTTCTTCAGTTTTTTTAACAATGTTTACTATTTGATGTAGCTGTATTGATACTTGTTAAATAGTTTTCAGTATCTTTACAACATGAATTGCTAAGCCTTTTTAATGCATTATGAGTATGTTAAAAATATTTTGTTATTGTCACTTTGGCTTTTTTTTTACTTTTAAAAATCAATTAAATTGATGTTAAATATAATATGGTTGATAATGCAGTAAAGCTTGTGTGTGTTTTCTTTTTTAAATGTTCCCACTATTTTCTGAAACGTGTGGTTTCAAATTTTATGAATATATATTTTTTAACTGAAAAAGTAGAACTCTGGATTTATGCTTTTAACCAGTTGTGAGAAAACCGAATGTTACATTTTATTTGAGCCCATGATAAAATTACCATAACAGTACTACGCTAGTCACAACCATTTTTCTGAATTTTTACAGTTGGCAGTTAATTAACAGTATATGTAGTGTGGCTTGAGTTGCAAAACACGGATCAAAGAGGTGCAGTGGTAAACTGGATCACCCTGGTTCAAATCCTGATTTTGGTTTTCCCGGCAAATTATAGGATGTTTCGTTATCGTAAGCTGTGGCAGGTTACTCTCCTGATTTGCATTGTCTGCATTCACATCCAGTGACTTTGCTTGCTGCAGGACATAAAATTCTTGAATTTGAATTTGAAAGTGTGGAAATTACATTGAGCTGGTGGTTTCTCTCGCCTCATCACCGTGACACCAATGCCTTGCTGTGGCACGATAATGTCGAACTTCGGTTGTATTGTGAAATTCATCTTGTTCCTTTTCATACCTGACAGAATTAGGTACACTAATTTTTTTTTTTTTTTTTGCTAAAATCTAATATGTTTTTTTTTAGTAAAAGTATGCCATAATCATGATCCAGAGTCCTAGTTAGCCCCTAGTGATGGAAATGCTAATTACGTCCCTGACAACACAGTAGCTTGTAGTGGTGGATTCAAAATTTTTTTTAGGTAGTTAAAGGTAGAGCACAATTCCCGTAATTTTTATTTATTTTTTACATGAATTCCTTGAAATTATTTTTTATTATAGTAGGAATTTTATTTTTTAAAGTATGTACTAACATTTTAAATGCTGTTTTACTACACAGACTTTGTACATTATTTGGTTTTGTGTGGAAAGTAACATGTATTTCTATTTATTCTCTTCTTTCCTGCTATCAAGGATTTTTTTTAATTTTGAGTTACTCAAATTTTTGTCATGACAAGGTACGAATTGTATCTTTCCTAGCTTTCATGCGACTACAGCCCTCGTAATGTTCCCAAAAGTCCTGGATTGCCCGTGGCACGAGGCGGTGCAGAGGGTGAAGACACTGGGCTCAAGTTCCAGAGAACCTGTGTTCTAATCCCGGTCCGACCATTTTGGTTTTTCATGAACTCCCAAGATCACCACAGAAAAATCCTGAGATGGCTCCTTATGATAAGCCGTGATCAATGTTCTGGTCTGTGTGGTTGTTTGTTATCGTCTACAATGATTCGCTGTCTATGAGATGTTAAGTCAAAAAAACATTGACGAGTCTTCAGTACTCGCCAAAGTTGTCTAACATCTAACCACGGTAACAAGCAAATTCATGTGTCCTCATGTTGCAAACATACCTATAGTACGAAACTCTTGACACAAAAATTTAATTCTTTAAAATAATGCTGAGTGTGATAAATATTCCAAAATTGTGTTATCAGCTACGTTTCTCGGTGCGAATCACACACAGTTTCCGTTTCCGCCAGTACAGCTACGTCAACTATTGAACGATTTGATTTGCAGAGAAAAACGTTAAATTATATAATGAAATGGCTCTGATAAGAGTGAAAAATACTTGAATAAATACTAAACCTCAGCTGATTTTTGACGAAAAAAATTATAAAAATACTGCCCAAACTGTTCAAATTCATTAAACAGCTAGTAGTTTAAAGTTTCCCTTTGGCTTTGTGAACTTTGGTTCTTGCCGTCCGCCACAGATGGCAGCACCGTGGCTACACACTTCCGTTCCACGCGACACTATACCGTGTAGGAAATGACTCCTACCGAATGCCGTGTACCGAGAGCTGAGAGTGCTGTCGAGTGTGGCCGGCGGCGATGTAGCACCGTGTGTCTTCGACGTGCGTGTTGCAGAGCAAGTTCAGCTGCCGGTCGCGGGCGTGGTCGGACGCCCCCGTGGACGCCACCAGCAGCGCCCACGTGCGCCTCCGGCTGGACCACGCCGTGTGCCCCGACGGGGAGGCCCGGGACAGACAGGACTTCAGGCGGTGGTGCCGGGACGACGTGCGCGTCACGCTGGCCGACCTGCAGCTGCAGCTGAACATGAGCACCGTGCTGGGGCTGGCGGACCTGGTGGAGGACGAGCTCCTGCCCCAGCCCATACCCATGCAGGTATCTCCGTCCGGCTTGCTTCCAGCAACAACAACATTTACTAAATAGAAGTGCATCTTAGAGTCGATGGTGTCCTAAGGTGGAATTACAATAGCTCGTCGCCTACATCTGTCATCCGTCCGTCAGTCATGTGACCAGATGCCCGGAAAATTTTATCTGTCCATCCAACAAAAGCTTTGGCAAGCTCTAACTTTTGACGGATGGACAGACGGATGGATTATAATTATGTTTTGGATGCGGCAGTCGATTTTTACCAGAATACAGGTCTGTGGTATTTATATAGGTTGTTCAGATGTTTTGCATAATAACATTGTAGTTCTTAAAACTCCAGTCCAAACAATTTAATCACGACTTGAATTTTTCCGATGAAATGCTACTACAGTATGTACAAAAACACAACGTAAGTGGCAAACAACATCTTTATAAATCTCGGAGAGACAAACATGGCTTGTTGGCAGCACTTTATTTGGGAAAATATTGACGAACTGATGAAGTCAAGTTGTAAATCTCTTGGCTGGATGCGTGGCGTTGACGGGCAAAAAAAGTGTCGGACGGGCGGAGGCGACGGGCTATTGTAATTCCGCCTTTAGATTTGAGTGAACATGGTAATTGTTCTGTACACGTGTGTTGCATGTTTTTGCAGGTTCTCATAGAAAATTTGAAACTACGGCTGAATGAGGACCGTCCTTCCAGTAACATCACGTCCCCCGGTCCTGTTCCTATGGACCTGTCGATAGCATACCTGAGGATAAGCAGGAAGAGCGATGGCGTGTTTCACATCGAGCCTTCAGCTCCAGCTACAGGTGAGATCGCTGCAGTACAGTTAAAATGGTTCTGATAGTGCCTGCAAATACACATTTTTGTGTGTTTATAAAAAAAAATCAAGCAAATATGCAAAGATTCTAAACAATTTTTATTTTGTTAATGCAGTTTACATTCACAAAATTTACCTCAGATACATGTGTGGGATAAAGAGTTCTTGAGTTGGTAGTCCTGGAAGCTTAATGCATGCTTAGGCGAAGGTATGTTACGAGGCTATTCCATGTATTGGCAAAACATAGGCCTTGCTGCGAAAAGCTTTTTTGTAAATAAAGATGTATCCTTTTGGCATGGCTGCAAGTAGTTGCAATATTTGACCAGAAATATTAGTAAGCCGTTGTTGTTGTGTGCTTGATGCAAAGATGCCTGCATAAGAATATTATGTTCTTTAAAAGTTTGGTTAGTTAATGTTTGTGGGATCAACATAGTGAACAAGATTATGGCGGCAATTGTAAAAAACTGATAAGTGAAGAGGAGAAAATTGAGACTTCACTGTAGCTCATTCGTTGTATTTCATATTATCTTTATTTCTAAGTGAATTTTCCCATGAAACTAATTAGAGATAGTTTGTGGGCTCCAAAATTAAGCAGTGTAAAACAGAAACCGTGTTACCCTACAGTTCCTCTGGGAGTGGAAAATAATGTGCCGAAGGAAGCGACCGAGAAAATAGTTAGTTTGGAAAGCCGCGTTCAGCTGCTCAGCCAAGAGAACGCGGAGCTGAAGCGGCGGCTGACCGCCCTGGGTCGCGTCAGCGAAGAGAACGACTCCCTGCGGCGTTCCTCGGAGGAGTGCCAGGTGAGAGGTCGCCGGCTCTGGTCTGTCTCACGCTTAGACTGCAGTGGCGACTAATGCTGCCCGGCCTGTTGTGTGCAGCTTCAACCATAACGAGTTTCAGTACTTTTTAAAATTTAATATTTGAGGATTTTTATAAGACCATAAATTACTGTCTACTGACAGTATTATTATACAGTTTTAGTCGTTCTTACAAAATAAAGTAATTAAATGCTAAAGAACTAATTATTATTTCAGTAGGTCACTTTTAATTACAAGACATTCCATAAAATGATGTGCTATGCTTTAATATTAAATTATATAAAAAAATTATCGACAAACACAGTTGAAATAAACATAACATCTTTCAATTATTGAAAACAAAAATCGAGTATTATCAGATGATGCTCTTGATGAAATACAACAGAAAGTGTATTTCCAAAATTCTCATTCTAAATTTTCGTTAACAAAATACAATGTTTCAGATAAATTTAAAAAAAAAAACTTCATTACAATACAGAGTTGTGTCCAAAACTTTTGTACTCTTAAGGTGTATATCTGGCAACATAGCACATAGAAACAAGGTCAGCGCTGCTGGAATAGTGTATTGAAAACAGAGCGTAAATGGCCATTTATAAATGCATGCTGCAAACTAAGGATGAGACACACTATAGTTGTAGCATAATAGTTGCCGCTAACCCGTGCACTGGCTCTTCCTGCTTGCAGCTTCTGGGGAAGGGGAGGGGGGGAGGGGTGGTTATACAATCAGTCTGCGAGGTTGCACTGTGGGGCACTTGCAGCATGTTACAGTCAAACCAAACTTGGATCATCATTTTGTCATTTTGAAATAACTTTGTGTCCACCAAACTATTTACAGAATTACCAATATAATCATAATTTTTACATAGTTTATAAAAAAAATTGTAATGTTTTGAAATTTTTTTTTTCATTTATTACTTGCGTAACATGCCTAAAAAAAGAGCCAAATGTGCTCCAAGAAAACTGGCAAGTCATTTTATACATTGCCAAACATTCACATGTGGTTCAAAGAAAAAACATTTTAAACTGTACTTTTTGTAAAAGGATTTAAGACAGCAAAATACAGCAAATATTTGAAAATTTCCTAACTTAGAAAAAGAGTATGTAATTTCTAAGCTGTTTTCCCCATGCCACACTACGATAGCAGCGTTATTATTTTAGTTGAAACTTGACATTATTCTGGGATGTTTATATCAACCACCTTTCACTACTTTTAATTTTTTACCCTTGGAAGAAACATAACTTTGTATTACATAGTAAACATACATTGTAAACAAATTGCTTATTATTATAACTCCTAATTAATTTCTTGGGACTGTGAAAACACTTTGAATTAGTGAAAATTTTGTATTAATACAGTTTTTATAAACAAGGTTCACTGTAGCTTGTTGGAGGATGGATGGCGCATGCTATGTACTGAACTAAGGCTCCACCTTATGTAAAGTAGTTTTACAAAGATATAAACTTATTATCGAGCTTAAAGTATCATCAACATAAAGCTAACTTTAAAGAGAAATAAACAACACAAACAAGGAATACTGGAGAAGTTAAGAGCAATCCCAAAATTCACCTGGAACGATTTCAATGAAATATTAAAAACTGGAACCAGGAGAGCCTGACCAGGAATTGTCGAGTCCAGAGTCATTACTGTACTACCTCACTCCCCTTCTTCCCACCTTGTCGATACCTTATAAATAGGGAAAATATATAATGGATTGCGATAAAACTGAGACAAAATTGAAAACATGTCAATAAACCATGTAACACCGAAATGTAACCATAATCATGCCATTAAATGGAATTTTTTAATCAAAACTTAAATCACAAAAAGTAATCTTTTAATATTGATTATAAATATAATTTTATTTAGCCTGAAAAGTTTGTACCTAAATGTATGTAGGTACTAAACAGATAGGGAAAAAAATTTTACTTTTTTGATCCTGCATCTGTTACTTGCAACTCATTTTTACATCATGATGTTGATACTTTTTTCAAACACAAAAATTACTTGCTGATTAATTTTTATTCCAAGTAGTTCTGTCGTGGTAACGCTTATTACAAATTATTATATTGAAAAAGTTAATCATGTATCAGTCAGTTTGACTCTGTTTTCATGAAATAAGTATAATGAAACTGTCATATTTGTTGAATAATATGTCAGTTTTTTTTTAATAATAAGAGTTCATAAAAATAAAATTAAAATAAAAAACATCACAAAATCTTCTGTTTTAAGAATGAAATTGGGCTAAAAAAAAAAAAAAAAAAAAAAAAACATAGAATCTTGTCTACTTATTCAGGTAATTGTGTGAGTGCTTATGATTGGACAGCGAATCTCTGCCTTTTGAATTTCCTTCCTTTATTTTCTGCTAATTCTTCCTCAACACATTTTCACTTTGCGGAGAAAACCAACTTCATTCCTTCATTCCTCTCCATTTCCTGTTCGTGTTAGTTTTCCCTTCTCTTGCAAGTGACTGGTGAACTTAAATAATCCTCAAGTTCTGGCTTAATGGAATCCAATACCTGAGATGGAAAGGTGTGTTTTAAAATATTCCATACTAATTTGTGCCAGTTGGTATTTGGTAGATTCATAATCTGATATTTCCAGTTTGAATCAACTGAGCTGCAAGTAAAAATCATTTAAAGTACTTGTAGTGTCTTAAGTAGCTGTAGTCACTAACACGTTGTGCTCTTGGGGTTTGATATTAATATCCTGGTATGACTTAAAAATCTATAAGACCATATTCAGTATCAAAGTTTTTTCAGCCTTACTAATACCTTGGAGTCTCTGTGCGTAGCAGTGCGAAATGAAATACTATTTGTAAGTTCTTGTAGGATGTATCATGTATTTAGTGCTGTGGTGAGTAACTATGCTTCTACATTAAGTTGTCTAAGTACGATTCTGCGTTGCTGTGTACTTTTGTATGTTAACATATGTAGTTCTTGTTTGTATCTTGGTGAAGCATGCATTTATTTGGCTCATTGGATACTTTGTATGCACTTACACTTGCCTGTAAACTTGCATGGAAACAATCACATAAATTCTGAGAAGCTGACAGTGAGAAGGTGATGAAGTGCTGTAACATTTTATGTTGTGAGCTTGAATTTTTGAAAAGGAGTCATTTTGAATCAACATCGACCGACTGATCATATTCATGGTATTGTTAAAGTGGGAAAACAGTTCCGGAAAGGATAGCCCAATTAATTAAATACTATTTTATTTACTATCTAATATTTATGCTATTCATTTTATTTAATTGTCTGTCCGCAAATAGATAACACTTTCATTAAGTCTACAATTATACTCCCCATTGGAGCTGGACTCGACAGTGGGGCTCCCTACTGCTCGTCTCTTACCGCGCACCTCTGTCTCAACACACTGCCTCGCACTACTCGCTTGTCCACTGCACATACATCACTCGGATGCTTCGGTCCCTGATAACACCAATCTTCGCACACAAGGTCCGTCGCTCACTGTCTGCTATCGCTCATTATGTAGTCGCTCACCCCCTTCTCTTCACTGTCCTCGTAGGTCAGTCTCTCCTGCGAAGTTCCGACCTGGAAAGGTCTCGTAGCCCTCCAAAGTATCGCGTCGTCAGAATCTCCGACTGAACACTCGAAGCTCCAAGAACAGTGGCGTTCTAGTTACGCAACTTCACACATGTGCTGAACATTCAAGAGATGCAGAGAATTCTCCGGGCTCAATGGGAAAGAGCTGGGGAAGGGGAAGAGGGGTGACAAGATGCCGCTGCTAATGGGATTAGGCGTGTAGCAGTAACTGATAATGCCCCACACGCTGACAGGCGCACGCCCGGCTGGCCAGCATCGTCACTAGAGTTCTCGTAACAGTATATATACAGTATTTTCATTCCTGTGATTCTCAAATATCACTTATACTTTTATTAAATGTCCAAATATAAAAAGACTTTCTACATGTTGACATAGAACATAAAATTACATTGAAAGTAAGGTGACGTCAAAAATAATGTTATCTCAAACATATGACAATCTCAAACAAGATGTCAGTAATGAGATTGCACAAACATAATATGACCTATGAACTCAGATTTATATAATTTTAATACAAATTTTAGTTCATAATAAACTAAAATTCTAATGTATTTGAAAATATATGAACTAAATTCCAAAATTAGTTTAGTATTACTTGTGACTCAAAATATCAACAAAGTGAAATATTTACAATGGAAAAAAAAAATTCTAAATTTGTTCAGTGGCTGAAATTTACTCTCAATTCCTAATTTTTCAAAAACAAAATCACACACATCTGCTGAGAGTATAATATCTTACATTTTTCCTAATCTTTTGGTAGACCTTGAAAAAAAATGAATTAAAAAAAGTTGATAAATTTTAAAAACAAATAATTTTTAAATTGAAGTGGAATAAGCACAAGTTAATATTACAGCTTCAAGTGTCCATTGCAGTGGCCACGGGCAAATGTGACATGTCTAGGCCGCCCTGCATAGGAAATCTGCCAGTTACATCCTTTGTTCAGTCTTTACTCTTTGTTCTCCGGATAGACTCGGGGTAAATTAACAAGACTGTGGTGGCGCAATCAGTAATAAAAAAACAACAATTGAATTAACAAATGGCCACATTAAACTTGGATGCTAAGGTTCAGTTAATGAATAATTTAAAATAATTATTGTTTATTTTATATTTGAATCCTATCGTCAATCACGGGTTGGCTTGTGCTTTAATAAAACACTGTTTCGTACCCCAACCGGCCGTTGCAATCCCCTGGGGTCGGCGTTTACGTTTCAGACCCCAGAACTGAATCAAAAGGTAGACGGTGCCGTGACCCTTCAAAGACCTGACACGTCGGTATGCCTTCAAGGCACTATCCAGACTGTTGATTCTGCTTTGGCTAGGTCAGTGCCCTGGACACTACCGGTCCACCAACCAGCACTCATTGAAGAACTCGAGCTCTGCCCCCGCAGCCAAATTTCATGTTGTGGCAGATCAATTTCAATTTTTATATTTGTGGCATTCATACATTGGTACGTGAATAGGAATCAGAATTATTATTTGTTTGATATTTTTTTAATTTTAATATACGTCTGGCCTCGAAATGCAGCTTCCCCTTTGGCCGGGAGGAAAGAAAGAAACAGGTCAGTCACCCTGGGACTGTCAGCTCCGGCGTGGCTGGCCCTACAGCCCTCCCTTCACAACAGGTGCTTCTTTTGAAGAGTTCCGTCCAGCCAATTGTAGCACTTGGTTTTCATTACTGACTATTTAATGAAATCTAAAAAATTAAAACATATGATACATTCATTGATATCTTATACATTCATAATAATTAAAATAAAAGATATTAATCGTTGGTTCCAACGATGCTTTTTAGTTTTTAAGGCAACTTCAATACAGATGGTCATTGCAATGACTCATCCGAGCATAACTAAAAGTGCAACGCCCAGGATTGAGATACTCGATGAATGGGAAGGGGGGGGGGGGGGGGGGGGGGAGAGAAAGGATGAGTGCCCTGCTCCTCACTCTTAGGCAAGTGTTAGTGAAGTGAGATTACAGTACAGTACAGCAGAAGTTTTAGTTATGCTGGAAATTAGAGTTTTCTGTTTGAAATTTCTATTAAGTTTGATTAGAATTGTGAAACTTGTACAGAAATTTACAATTAGTGTAAGCGTGTTTTTTTAGTATTGTTACGAACGTGAGCAGGGCCGCGGCGCGCGCAGGTTCGGAGCTGGCTGGCGGCCCCCTTGGCCACTGACGTCACGTGGCCACCGCTGACGTGAGACATGCCACGCCTGGCAGATTACAAGGGTTGTCGCTACCCCCCTCCTCCCCACCGCTCCCCGCGCGGCGCCCTGCCTCGGCGCCGCTACCTGGCACCTGGCAGCAATTGGGAATCCCGCGGGCCATCGCGTGAGCTGCCGATGCCCTTCTCGATGATTCGGGCGTCGGGTCGGCCCGGGATGACGCGGCCTGTCACGTCAACCTTTCTCGATGCTTCAGGCATCCGGTTGACGTGGGATGACGCATCTGGCCCCAGCCGTGCTCGTGACTTCTGGAAGGGCGCGAGGCTCTATATAAGCCCGGGACGCCAGCCTCCGCTACAGTCTGGGCGACAGTCTGGGTGAGAGAGTTTCTTGGCGATAGTTGTGTGGCGATAGTAATGCAGGTGTGGCAGAGTCCCTTGGCGAGAGAGTTTTTGGGGCGAGAGAGTTTCTCGGCGATAGTGCCACGGGTGGGGCGAGAGTCCTGAGCGAAGTTCCGAGCGAAGCATCGAGCGGTCCTCGGCGAGGGGAAGTGCGACGGAGTCCCGCGACGGAGGTCCACGAGGGGTGCTGGGGCAAGAGTTGCGCCAGAGGTTAAGCCCAGTGAGGTGTGTGGTGTGTGTGACTGGGAAATAAACAATTTCAAGTGTAATTGATTATTAGGCATTTTAAGAAAGAACATTTGTTAGTGATGTAAATATCGGTAATCAATAAAATTGTGTAGTGATAAAAGCTTTAATTGGACTATCCCTATACGAACCAGTATTTTCCCGACAACGATTATATTTAAAAAAAATCGAAACAGTATGTTATTGTGTACCTTTTTGAATAATTTTTTTTCCCTTCATTTTAAGATGCACAAATTTTAAATAATAGTTTACTGCTGAGATATTGTTACTATCACTTACCAGACCTAAAAGAAAATATATTAAATATATTTGTAAAACTCATCTGTGGCCCACTTGTCCTGTTGACCCCACGCCTCATGGATACAACCCGCTGGAAACATGGCATGAAACATGCCCAAGCTGTCCGGCAGCTGCACATTTTGTAGACGCGATGGTAGAGGTGTGTTCGTTTTCCAGAAAAGTATTTTTGGGGAAAATTTTGCACGAGTTATACAGTATGTCCATTAAAGAATGTCCCAGTTATAAATTATAATTGTATGAACTGTAAGCATTGTAGAGTGTTTGTTCAAGATCACAATCAAATAGTAACTCAAACAGTTTTAGATATGCGCATGCGCGAGTACTGCACTGTTGTTTTCTCGCTTGCAGCACCATCTACACAAAATTGTGACTCCTGAGCATAAAGCGTTTTGTGTTCTGCAATTTGGTAAGAGCGAATCTGTAATTTCAGTTTAGTGCACATTTTTTCTTTACAAGAGTGGTTGAACATCAAAGTTCCTGACCGTTAGATTGGTCGTAATGATCGAGACGACAGAGCTCTTTTTTACTGGCCTCCACGTCCACCTGACATAACACCATGCAATTTTTTTTTTCCTTTAGGGTTTTATGAAAGATTGTGTCTATATTCCGCCGCTACTTGATGATTAGCCAGAGTTTAGACACAGAATTGAAGAGGCTATTGTTTCCGTTACTTCGGACGTGTTAACCAAAGTATGGGAAGAATTGGACTTTTGGTTGGATGCGTACCGTATATCTAAATGTGCACATATTGACCATTTGTAAGTAAAACTAGGTTGGTTGACCTTCAGTTTGATGTATGATTTGTTGTAAATAGACTTAAATTAAACTTCTAATATACCATTTAACTGGGACATTCTTTTATGGACATCCTGTATTCTACAGAAAAAAAAAATTACATTTTATCAATTTTTATTATGCAAAAAGAACCAAATAAAGCATAGTACATCTGGTCTTATTTTACAACGCAAAGACCCACTTAATATTTGACCCATGCTACCCTCTACCAACTGATATGATATTGTTTGAGCAGTACCTACCAGTCTGCAGAAAATAAATTAAGGAAAGTTTCCCCACTTGCATCTCTACATGATGTTATTTTGAATTTTTATTGTGTACTTATTGTTCAGTTTTATAGATCACTCGAAACCAATTTTGTACATAATGTCTCTTGGAGAGGGAGGAATCATTTGTGGCTTAGGTCAGGGCCGTAGCCATGATCTAGTGACCATTAAAACTTTTTTATAAGTAATTTTTCTTTTAAATTGAGTTTTAAAAGAAAATCATCACACTCAAATCTCAGGGAACAGTAGACTTCTAAAAGTCCAACGTTTACATATAGAAATTTAAAGTACATAATAATTTTGTCAGAGAAAAAATAACTGAACATTTTATATTTTGGTTTTTTATTTGATTGTTTTTAAAATCTTTTTATCATAAGTCAATTATTGTTTGACGTTTTCATTAAAATCAGTCATGTATATCAGTTTAATTCAATACACATGTCAAGTTTGTATGAAAGACATGCTTATAACTATCATGTGTGAAAACCGGCATTAAATACAGACTTCTTACAAACAATACCCCTGCCGTTTCTGTGTGTGAGCCGTGTTGGCCTAGATGCGGGAGGAAATTCCTCGGCTGGATTGCTGCAATCCCTCCGAATAGAGCTCCCTGTGTTGGCTAGTGTGTGAGCGGTGGAAGGGAGGGTAGTTGTCGGGCGACTGCGCAGGTGTTGCGGGCGTGCCTGGCCGCCGCGCAGGACAAGGTGGCGACGCTGCTGGAGGAGAAGCAGGCGCTGCTGGGGCAGATGCGTGCGCTGCAGGACCGCGCTGAGGCGCTGCAGCAGCGCGGCAAGAGATAGCACAAGTGCTTCAGGTGCTGCCGTGCCGAGGAGACCTAGCCCGCGTGCCTCGTGCTCGATCCAGTGCAGTGGAACCTTCTTGCAAACTACCAGGTCAACCTCGGGTCACACGCATAGAATAATAAAATAGTCTTTTTTTTTTCCAGTTGACCCCGTGGTATCATTTTTCCAGTGGGAATTCCTTAGGACGACAGAATTGTATCCCCTTGGAAAGGGTACCTTTCAGACTTATGGTAGCGGTAGTGTAGCTGGGTAGAAACTGGAAAGGTACCCTTTCCGATTTCTTCAAATGTTTCGGTTTTAATGCAAATATGCACTGGAAAGGTATCCCCTCGGAAAGGGTACCTTTCAGGATTTTCTGTACAATGACGCAGCAGAAAATAAACTGGAAAGGTACCCTTTCCGAGGGGATACCTTTCCAGTGCATATTTGTATTAAAACCAAAAACATTTGAAGAAATCAGAAAGGGTACCTTTCCAGTTCCTACCCAGCTACACTACCGCCACCATAAGTCTGAAAGGTACCCTTTCCAAGGGGATACAATTCAACCCCCCCCCCCCCCCAATTCCTTCACGTCACTTCTTGATTCGCTTAACCAGTATATTGTATCATTGAAGTTAATTTTATTAGGACTTTCGACAACATTTAATCATTTTCTAGGTCCTCAAGTCTTCAAGAAAATGTGTCAACAGTCTTTGCCGGGGAATGGCACTTTTGTTCAACTCAAATGAAATGGAACCTCGGTTGATCGAACCTCTTCTGGACCTTAACTTTTACCCCCAACATCTTGAATTTTTTTAAATAAGATTGACCACAGTTTGTGGTGCAGCTGTAATTATTTATTTTCAAATATCGACGAACCACACGACATAGCTTGGACACTCGTGGAAGTTAACATTTGTCGTACTGGTGTAACTTTCTGTGTCAGCTCGCGAGAAACAGCCTGTTATTTCCTGCGGGACGTTACATTCATTGGCACAGCGCAAGTAATTATGTATAGACGTTATTTATGACCTAACATGGTAATAATTAGGAAAAAATGTTATAAAATAGGAATCATAACAGAAATTTATCCAACCCAAGATGGCAGGTAAGTTTCCTGCTTAAGGGTTGATTTTACATACCGTGTAGGCTTTTTTTTTTTCGTAGTTAATTTTTTTAAGGAATATTTCTGTAATATTAACTCAATACGTCCCTTGCATTTGTGGTACTGCCACAAATTTTTTCAACAGATGCTTACTTAGTGAAACATCAAGTGTTGATAGTTACGAAAATTACATGCTGTTTTACACACACGATATGAAAATAAAAGAATATCTGTTGAAAATATTTGTGATGGATCAACAAATGCAAGGAAGTTATCGTGTTAAAGTTTAAGAAATAGCCCTTAACGTAAAGTAATGACGAAAAATGAACATGATGTTTCAGACTGAGCCTTGAAGCATTTATTTTCAGGTCCGTAGAAGATGGTTTACATTTATCAACAGTTCTGTATAAAGTACTTAAATTTCAAAGAACCAAAATTGTGGGTTTATCAGGTATATTGTAATAAGGTTTCACTGTATGTACTTTTTTTTTGTTGTTGTGTGTTTTTAATGACAGTTTGAAACTGTCATGCACCATGGTTACCAGTGTCGGTAAATTGCACTATTTTATTTTATTTTTTTAATTGTTGAAGTAAGACATGATTGCAATGTATTTTTTTACATGTGATTTAAGGAAAGTTACATGATAGATTATTTTTTGAAAGGAGTAGTGCAATACAGATACAGCTATACTTACGTATTAGTATATTTACCATATAATTTATTTTTATTGAATGTTAAAATAAAACACAAATATTTGGTTGGAAAGTAGAAAGATTGAACAATTATGACCAACTACATAATGACGATGGTGTTGCTTTTTCTGGAATCATATATTTGTTTGTTTTACATTAATGTTCATTTTCTTATTAGTAGGTTTTTGCTCGTGATTTACTTACGTGTGTATTATTCAAACTCAAATTAAATGTTATGCGTACTAAAAATGATTTAAATATTTTTTTAATTTTATTTTTTTTGTCATCACTTATGTATCTAATATTTTTTTTTGCACATGATTGTAAATAAATTCTTAATATGTACTGAAAAAAAGGAATCATGTGTTACAGTTTTTGACTAAACATTTGTATGCAGCCTTCATCTTAAAACTCTTTATTCTTAGTATATCTTTCCTTAAATTCATAAAAAAAATAGGTTTCCCAAAACCATTGAAACCTGTTTACAGATTTTTGTGAAACCTAATTTTTTTATTGATTTATGAATAATTACTAAAAGAAAAACTGTATACCACATACTTGATTTTGTGCTTTCAGTACATGCTAGGACTGAAATAAATATATGCCTATAAGATCATAAAAACTATTAAATAAAGACTTATTTAGTAGAGAAAAAAAACTTTCATAAACAAATTAAATGTGGTTATATTATGAATCTGTTTATAGTCATGTTCTAAAACATGCATTTTTAGAAGAAAAGTAATTCAGGATACTAGCCCTAAAGCTTGTAGTGGTGCAATTCTTCGATAGTTGATTGAGAAACATCAGTGTGGGTAATTAATTAGGTAGCATGACTTCGTGCTGGCAGACTGACTAAGCAGTTGTACATATATGATCTTGTACATATTATCTTTCCTAATGCTTCCATAGTGTTCTAATGCCTGACTGGTACTTTCCTGCTGGTTTTAATGGCCTGTTCCAAACATCTGTTTGTGCAGCAACATGGTGTTTCTTGTGCTGTCTTGGTACTTGCTACTTTCTAGTCTGCCCAGCCTTTCGTCCTGCTGATAACGCAAGTTTTCATGGCCAGTACCTAGTACCTTTCTGTGCTTATTTTATTTTTTGTGAATATTACGTAGCAGAATGTTCAAGCATCACACACACACACACACACACATATTGCACGTGTGGAGACTTCACTCATTTTTATGATCTTCCTATTCATAGGGAGATAAAAATTTCCTCATTCTTCAACTGTTGACTAGGGTTGGAAAGCCATGGGTACTCATGACGAAACAGTGGCATAGCTTAAACTGTGTTTCTAGGTTGATATTCACCTTGGCATTTTGCAAAATTTCTGCAGAATCATTATTTTAGACTTATTGTCAATATAATTAATAATTAAATTTTCATCTGGAGTGTACTTATTAAAAGTTTTATAAGGCAAATATTGTTATGCCTTTTTTTTGCTTTCCAATCAAATTATGTTATGTATTTCATAAATCTGTAACAGAAATTACTTAAGTTAAAATGCTGTCAGTACATAACAATTCAATGTACAGTAAATTGCAGATGTTATCATTAAATTGGTATTGTTTATTGTATAGTGGTAAGGTTTTTATAAAAAAAAAAAAAATTAAGTAAAACTTATTTGATAGAAAATTGAATGTTTTCTGTATATTTGCAGTAAAAAAGGCGAATCTTGAATTGGTTCATCACATTCTCGTATCACATCAAAATTTTCTTGGTAAAGAAACTCAGTATTTTACGACTGATGTTGGCTTTTCTTCACACAAACTAAAAAAGACATATCAAGTAAGGCAGTCTAGTTCGATGTTCTGTACTATGTATTTGTATAATTGATTGATTGGAACTATTTCATGTAAAAATTTATTTCATAATTTATTCCGGTACATAAAGTTACATGAACAGCTTTCATATTTTTTTTGGTATCGATTAAAATTCACAATATTTAATATAACTAATACAATCACATTATTATCCTATGGAGTTACATTCTCAGACATGCAAAATCATGCTGTTATCCAGGTAATTTTCCATAATATCTTTGATCAACTTGTACAACTTGTTATATGTAATGTTATGAGTTTGCTTCATGACTTTTTTCTCTCTCTTCATCTCACACATTTCCATTAATGGGTTAGGCTTAAGTTCACACTTTCCCAGAGTTGTTCCTGCGACAGCTATAGAATTAGTAATCTAAATAATAGATACAAAAATACACAACAAGAAATAGTCTGTTAGCAGTTTCTCAGTTGCTGCTATTAGCTCTAACTGGGTATGTACTAATATCAATCTGTAATATTTCCCTGACTGTTCAAGTTTCCATGACCAAAATTTCAAATATCCCTGACTTTTTTAAGTTACACTTCTTTAGGCGCGTTATGAAAAAATGATGAGAGTGAAATTTTAATATGCACACACATCACTGTAACACAAAATTAACAGGTTGAAGCTGCCCGCTAAACCGCTCATTAAGTCTCGAAAAAAAGCTACCAACAAAATAGAAATAGAACCTCTATTAGTCGCTCATGTTGGGACGATCGTCGCCTCTGATCACTGTTTTCATATTTATAATATTTATCCACATGTTTCTAGTTTCTACATTCACAACACGTGTTTTAGTTTCATACAAGTGCGAATTATATATGTGCTAATAAATTATATTCATTAGTGATTTAAATTGAATATTTTGATTAATATTATTTACTATTCATAAATATTAGTAAAAAGAATTGTGCCTTTATACTTTTTCAAGTGCTCCAATATAATTGAGGTTAACTATCCGTATGTATTTTTTATTGATATAAATTAAAATCGAACATCAAATTAAAATATTTATTTTTAATATTTATTTTTAAATTAAATAATAAATAATTAAATATTTATAAAAATAAATGAACAAATTGAATTAAAACATTTTGATAAAAATGAAAATTGAATATTAAATTAAGAAAATAATAAATATTTAAAAAATGAATAAACTTAAATTAAATTTTTTAATTTATTGTTAAATATATTTATTTTCTTTTAAAATATTAAATCAATAATAAATATTTAAATTTAAGATTCTTATAATATTTAGTACAAATTTTGTCATATATATTTATTATTCTCTAAATTTTATTTATTTAATTTTTCAAATTTAAACTGAACTTTGTTGACTGCGTTGACTATCTTTTTCCAGCCCTTTTATTATTTTATTGTAATTAATTATTTGCATGCAATTTAAAACTATTTTTTAATGATGCCAAAGAAGTATAACTTCTCACTCGCGTACATAAGTACACGCACCCATATATATATATATATATATATATATATATATATATATATATATATATATATATATATATATATATATATATATATATATATTTTTTTTTTTTTAACTGACCTCTTTTGCAATATTTCAAATAAATAAAAATACAGTTTCCGATATAATTTTTTTATTTGTAAATTTTTGCATGTGATTTACTACGAGTGTATTAGTCAAACACAAATTAAATGTTATGCATAGTAAATATGTTTTAAATATTTTTATTTTGAATTGTTTTGTCATCACTTGTGCATGTTTGGATAGTGTCTCAAAATATTTTGTTTCTAATATTTTTTGTTTGTGCACATGATTATAAATAAATTCATAATAAAACTACATTTAATTGTTTACTAAAGAATTTTTCAACCAAACAAGTTCTTACCTAATATTTTTATGAAATTAAAGTCAGATTTTATGTTGGTCCTAATAGGTACTGAAAAATGAAATCCTGTGGTCTACAGTTTTGGACTAAACGTTCGTATGCAGCCTTCATCTTAAAACTATTTTTAGTATATAATTCCTTAAAGACATAAATAAATAAAATTCATTTTCCACTATCCCCACCCGGCCTGGTTTTAATAGTGTGTAAGACTATGTACTAAAACACCTTCTGCAATAACATTTTTCACAAAGTTTGGATGATGGCGATCAAGGGCATAACATTCCTCCTTCAAATTACTATCACTGGGGAATTTACCTGACTTTCCAGAATGTAGACATCCTGTATAATCATACTTTTTATTGGAGTCCACATTCTGGAAAGTCAGGGAAGTTGAAATTGGTCAGGGAAGATCAAGGGAATTCCACAGTGATTGTAATTTGAGGGGGAAATATCATAGTCTGGTATGCCATCACCCAGGCTTCGAACACGTTATTTTTATGGTGTTTTAGTGCACAGTTATTTACACTGTAAAATTGTGCGTGGAAGGTTCTATTTGAACTAGTACAGCTACAGGGATGTTGGAGGCTGGTTTGTCTTTATTTCTTTCAGAAAACTAACAAAACAGGTAAATTTAAAAAAAAAGTCAGGGGAATTTGTAACTTTGGCCATGGAAAGTCGAGAGGGAAGTATTTCTGCAGATTTGTGTGGATAACTTGTGAAACTGTCCCTGCAGATTGACAGGACAGCATGAGTGTTAATTCCTCCCCGGTGTGTATTGTCCATATCGTGCTCCAAGACTGATTAGGTGGCTAGTCTGTAGTGAAGGTGTGTTGTTGAACAAGATGTTGCTTTAAGTCTGACGTGGGATTGTGTAGAGACTGCAGAGGCAGCTGTGCTGTGCTTACGGGTGCCAGTGCAAGGTTTGTCCAGGTGCGATGCTTGCACTAACACCTCAGTTTTGTCAGGAAGGCAGATACGATCGCAAGTGAGTTTTTATTGTGACGTGCAGACACAGAAGGTTGTGGTAGGAGCAGTTCTTTCTTATGTAGCATGTGTGGCAATGAAGGTTGGTTGTATAATTTAATTTTTAGCGGTACTCATTTTAATTGCTTTAAAGGGGTCTTCCTGTTCCACTTGAATCATCAACTGATCTTAGGCATAGCAATTTCTTGACCACTGAATGAAAATAATGGTATGCTTGGTTTTAGGTTTTTGTGAAATTCAAATAACTCTCATAGCTTATTGTCTTATTGACGAACTTTCTTTTTCATTTAGTTTTTTTTTTTTTTTACAATGTAACATAACATATAACACATGCTTTTTAAAACAATACTTAATTGTATTGGTACAGAAAGATCATAGTTTTGAAGCATTCTAACAACCACCAAAGCTGTGCTACCAGTTGTACTGCCCACACTTTTAGTTCCTAGTAGGTAATATTTCTGCAATTGACTGTAGCTAGTGCACATTGCACACATTTATTCTTCTTTTTGTTATGTGGTTAGTAGGAATTTGGTGTGTGTGTGTGCAAACCAAAGATAAATTTTAGTTGACAAAGAAAAAATACCTATGACAACTGTCAACTAACATTCTTGCAATTATGCTCTCAACTAAAAATAGTTTTAGTTCCTCTACTTTGTGGGCAGTAGAAACAAGAGAAATTCTACGTGTCTTTAGTTCAACAAATCACAAATGACTAGGCAAATTCTGCAACCTGCCACACTATCTTTGCAGTCATTTATCATATGTGGGACAACACAAGTATGCCAACATTATAATAAATGTGACACTTAAAAGTGTTAATACAGTAAACAATAAAGGGTTACCTTTTTATTTTTTTGTAACTCGTACCAAGTTTGTTACCACCCTTAAATTACATAACTCTTGCTCATTTTTATCTACTACGTTGAAGCAAAGTCGTGTACGTGAGTCCGCTGCGTGAAAAATTATACTTTCTGTCATAGAAATGTTGTTTTATTTAATAAGTTGACTTTTCAGTGTAAAATGATAATCAACCATGCAAATACTGCCTTTAAGCAAGTCAAAATGTGCAAACAATTGGGTTATGACTCAGGTCCATGTTGGTTTTCAAGGCAGTTTTTTTGACTGTTAGCAAGAAAGTGAAACCATTATCATTTCAACAATTAGGATGGTTATAGTTAAAATGATAACTCAAAAAGTGCGGATACAAGTAATTAACTTATTAATAAACAAAAACACATTAACAATATGGCAAAAGATAATAGATGTGTTGCTGATAGAATGATTTGCAAGAAGTTCAGATAAAAAAAATTATGGCAAGAATTAGCAAATCAACTAGGTTGCAGTGCCATACATAAGTCTAATGGCCTATATGTAGACTTTGAAGTAGGTCTTTTATGCTGTCTATGAACAAATGAGACTCGTTAAATAATTTAACAGATTTTTTGAACGTATGAAATCCTGTCTTAGAAACACTGACATGAGTACTCGTGTTTTTTGATGTTTACTAGAAAATATTTTGTTTGAAAAAGTTGATATTCTATCAAGTAGGTAGCAAGGCCGTAGCCAGGATTTTGTGAAGGTTAGGGTCCAGTATAACCATTAAAACATTTATATGAGTAAGTTTTGTTTATAATTGATTTTTAAAAGAAAATGTCACACTAAAATCTCAGGGAACAGTAGACTTTTGGAAGCCCAACATTTACTCATAGAAATTAAATGAATGATTTTTTGCTGGAGAAAAGAAAACTTAACATTTTATATTTTGGTTTTTATTTAATTGTTTTTGATACTTTTTCCCTTAAGTCAATTATTGTTTCATGTTTTCATTAAAACAAGTCATAAAAACATACAATATTAATTCTTTTTAATACATGAAACCCACATGTCAAGTTTTGAATGAAAGTTATGCTTACAACAAACCATGAAAATGGGAATTAAATGCAGACTTGTTGTAAACACTCCTGTCGCTTCTGTGTACAAGGCGTGCTGGGCTAGATGCGGGAGGAAATACATTTATTGTAGTCCACTATAAGGACTACAATAATCCTTCCAAATAGAGCTCTCTGTAACCTGTCTTCACTAGTTTTATTTATTTTTTACTTTGTTTAAATCCTGGAAGAGAGTCGTCCGGACCTCTCAGACCTCCCCCCGGCTACGTCCCGGAAGGTAGGGTAGTGTCAGTAGGAGTGTCGACAAGGAGTCTACACTACTGTCATCATGTGTGGCTAATGCACTGTGCGAGAAAGATAGACTCTAGCGAGCAGCCAGGAAAAGTAAGCATGCATGCTGGTAAGCCTGCAATGGCGCACCTTTTAAAATTCAATATATACTGTTGTTCATAATGTTGAATAGATCGTAAGGCGGTGCATAACTATAGGTCATTAAGTATGCGGATTAAACATAGCCCCTTAATTAATATAAAAACTTTAGTTTTCCTGCGACATTCTCTTCAATCACAAGGATCCAGACATATTAATTAATTTGGTGAGGAATTAATCCAGCTCTTATTTTTTTACAGCAAATTTTACAAATTTATTTACCTGATTTGCTTTCTTTTGCTGCCAATGATAATGCTGTTCTTTAGAACCAAACAAGCCTTAATTTGGCAAATTTTGTTTTATGCAGATCATGTCTTAAATGTTAGTTGCTCTCGAGCTATATTGTCGTAAATCACTGGAAAAAAATTTTTTAAAGCATTGAGCAAGAGTTATAAAGGCCAAAGTTTAAAGTTTTCGCTGAGCCAGTCAATTTTTATGTCCAGTTACAATGTTAAGCCCCTCTGACAGTTGGAAGAAGTATCCTTTTAGAAAGAAAATAATCATGAGTTTTTTCTTTTTGGCCACATGCATATGGAGATTGATGGAAAACACAATGTCATTGGAAGAGCTTTTTTTTTTACTATCGCATTGTGACTTAGTGTCGTATGTTCCTCAGGCACAGACTTAAGTGCAGCTTGAAATTTAGTTCAACCCCTCCTATTGAAAAAATAAAAAATAAAATATTTAGGGGGTTGGTCTGAGTGGATCACTCTTTGTTTGTTAACAGCACTCCAAGTAAGTGTTTTCACAACCATCATGGTATCTGAAAGGTAATATTGCACCTGTGGTTATTCTATGATCATTGCAAGTCAGGCACTTAGTAAGTCTTACTTCATGAGTACTGTAATAATCTATATTCAGTAGTTTTAAACAGCTTAACTAGCATTTGATGCTTAAAATATGCAATATCATTTTTAAACTATTTTTGTTATTGAAAATAATATTAAATTAATATATTTTTCTCCCCTCAAATTTTAATTATTTTTATACAATTAAGAGTACATAGCTTAATGAAATTTTATTTTTATAGAGATGTATAGTAGCTTTTTTTAATGTTTTAGATTTGATATGCATTTATTTATATTATGAGAGTAAAACCTATTTGAAAATTCGGAATGTTCTGAGCTAGTTCTTGTTCTAGTGAAGTATGACTTCAGATATTTAAATGCTTGTTTCTTTTAACTTTTAATATTAGTATTTATAAAGTTGTATGTATTGCAGCGATGCTTAGATCATCTAGAATAAGTCTCTCTTCTATTTTGTTATTACATAATTATTCATTACTAAATAATGTGTGTTTGTCATGCTTAAACTTCCTTTCCCGCTATGAAATGTTGCATTCAATCTCACGAGGTTTATAATATTGCTCAGTTTTGTCAGGTTTGTAGTTGTCACATACACCATTTTATGTATTTTTGAAGGCATAATTATTGAAATATTAATTTTTGAATGCATGCACAAGAAGACATAGTATATCTCGATTTCAATGTTTTATTAATATTAATTATGAATATGATAAATAATTTATGTGATGTGAAAATAATTTAAAATACATTTAATGCTAGATCCAATAGCCATCATCAGAATTGATTGTCAGCCCCCATTGACCGAGACATTGAAAAACCAATCCGAAGCCAAGGGTGATGTTAAGAGGGTAGCCAATATCCAACCCAATACAAGCAAAAACTGCTTTGTATGAGTAATAAAATAGACAAACATGCAAAGAATTAAATGAAAAATTTTGAAGCAGCATAAAACATATTATGTAATTTGCTGTAAATAAATAATTTGAATAATAAGGATTTTAATAGATCCATAAATGACGAGAAGGAAAAATGCTATATCACAATTAACGTAGGCTCTTGCCTTGAATTGGTGCTGAAACTGCTACGGTCTGAAGCATACGAAATATTGTGACTATTGTACATCTAAAATACATTGTAAAAATCAACTTGTTACCAATTTGCCTGTGAAAATGATGTGTTTATTCTTAGGTGCACATTCCAGCAAGTGTACCATCAAAAACATTTTGAAGTGCGATGAACAAAGTTGTATGTTTACAACTGGGTTTTGTTTCTAGTTGGATGTGATGTCTGAATTTTAGCAGTCATTCTCGAACTGAATTTTTTTAAGTTGGGAGCTGTCTTAAAAAACAACCATCATGATTTTGATTAATGATTTGAAATGGACTTGTTAGTTGTTGCCCATACATTTAAAAACTAAAATGATTCAGTGGTTTTAGAACTAAAATCTGTACAGTATCCCACTGAAAAAGAGTTAATTGTACAGTTAGTTTATTATGTAATAGAATATTCTGAAAAATGAACAGCTGATTATTGTAACATGTTACCATCAGTTAAAATAAAACTGTAATGTTCTCAATCTTGAAAAAAAACTATGAGTGAATTTTTGATATGCATTAATTTACACATTTATTAATTTGCCATGTTGGCGATACAATAATTTAGGGAATAGTTTACTTTGTGAAATAGTTGCATATTTGGCATTACTGTCACATAGGTTTCGCAAACTATTGTGTAGTACATAGTAAACAATGTGTTCTCTGTGTAGCTTGATTTGGCTTATGGTGCAGAAATTTAATTTAATAATTTTCAAACCATAGTTCACCACAAAATATATTTACGCTATAATTTATAACCTTCAAGACATAGTGTGACCACTTGTCTGATTCTTCATCTTGTTGTGCAAAAAATGTGAATAAAACAATATTGAACAGCAAATCTCTACTGCTTCCTACAATGCAGTTTTTTCTGTTCAGTTATTTCGTATTTTTTATGTTATAGTAAATATTTAATAAGTGATCTGTGCCATTTGTTTCATGTAATCATTGACAAATTGATAAACAGTACAAAAATATAATATATGTATGTAGATGTAAAGGCACATTACGTAGCAATACGTTGAAAATGTTCCAGTTCTCTTTTTTTTGTATAAATGTTCTAGATTCATTTTTTTTTTTACACTATCTAATTGCTGTCATCCGAACCTCATGTACAGTGATTAGAAGAAGAAAAAACTAAACAGTAGAGATTGAATATTTGTAATTGTTATAGTTTCTTGTGATATTATTAAGGCAGCATGAAGATAATATGTAGATTATATAATGCTCTTTGTAAATTTGTTTTCTTGATGATTGTATCATTTAGACTTAATACAGTGAGAACATGTATGAATTTAGAAGTTCTAAAGTTTGATTTTCTTCACCTGCCGGTGTCTGTACCACAGTAAATTGTACTTGGAATGAAAGCGTAAAATACATAGTTTTTTACTACACTCTCTTCAAGTACATACTGTACACACGTCCAAACAGTTGTCAAATTCTTTGCACGTTGGGTTATGACATGTGGTGCAACGGACTTTACAGCAAAAGAGTAGCAAGTAAAGTTTGGAAGCTTATGCATTCATACCACCTGCAGGTGTCTACTCCGTTCTTACAAAAAAAATTAGTGACTATTTTGACAAATTAATGAAGTCCTTTTAAAAATTTCTGTATAACGTGAATTTCAAAGTTTTTGTTTTTCATTTAATTTTTTTGTTGTGCAAATCAAAAATTGAAGAAACCTGATAAAAAGTTGTAATAATTTTCAACTTATCAAACTCGATACTATTAAGTAACTCACAATGATTATTATTTTGTCTTGTCACATGGCATGTCCGTCAGTAGTAGCAAACTGAAAATCATATCTCACTGACTATTAATCATGACCAATATGGGAAAATTCCTGAATTAATGTTAATGATGTCCGTGACCGTAGATAACCAGCACCGTCATAACACTATGATATTATCTCGTGTACCTCGTACATGTCTACTTTGTATCGCAACGTTCTTCATCTCCCGAGTATGATGTCATTGCACACTGACTTGTGTATATCTTTTATGTATAGCTTGCTGCAGTTATCATCAGTATTACACATTTACAGAGTTGATAGGCAATGTCATTTTCTCTCAGAATGTAATGCAAAAACTTTATGTGAACAGTAAAACTCACCTGTTGGCACTAAAAAATGTTTTTCCAGGAAATAACTTTAAAAAATTTATCAATTATTTTTTAATTATCAATATATTACAATAAAAACAGAATAAATACAGTTTTTGACCATGTAAACTTTAACTTGGAATTACAAATATACGGTAATTACATGTTAGCATTTATTGGCATACATAATTGTTTTCTTTTTCCCAAGGTTTATTGTCAGGCTGGTCAACTGTTTTTACAGGTCACATACCTATAGACACATGACAAATTTATCATTTTATTTGGAGACAGGCTGGAATGCATACCATTATACAATTGAACTGCGTGCGCATTGGACTACAGGTGTATTTCACTCGGCCCGGAATAACAAGAAAAAGTAAAAACATGAAAAAATACAGAGCACCCAGAACATGCAATCCGGCCAGAAAGTAACATCTGGCAATGCTAATGCAACAGTAGATTGTATTTCTGTGATGTCATTTAGTTAATGGTTCTGTGCGTTGCAGAAACAAGATTAATCTGGCAAGTGCAGAATGGTAGCTTTAGTGTTTAATTTTAATTCAAACAAATCTATTTAATTAATGTTAGCAGTAATATTAATATGATAATGCTTTATGGATATTGTTCTACGATTCAGTTTTTAGCTGCATAAAAATGTTTTTTTATTAAGTATTCTTTGATTTTATGTGCAATTATAATATTAAGTGAAAATAGGATTTTATAACTCAAAATATTTATTGATTAGTGAGTTACTTATACTGTTTCTATAAACAAATTAAAGTGTTTGTAACTGTCTTGAAATCTTTTGTAATACAGGACTATATATATGCACACACAGACCTATGCTTACGTATAATGATGATTTAGTACAAAGATGATTCATGTTTTTTGCCTCCATCAATACAAGACTTCATTTTCAAACATTTGGATACTTAAATTAAATTAAAAATTGCTTAAAGATAGCTTGTTTATCTACTAGTTTGCATAAGTCATGTTTACAAGCCTTTTGTGTGTGATATTAAAATTAATATTTATTTATAAAATTCATATATTAAAAAATAGTCTTTTATTTAATGAAAGCACTTTTTCTGTGTTAAATGGTAAGATATAACTATTTTATCACAAAAATTACTACCTTAAAGAACAGCCTCATGAGGCACAGATGTTATGCCGATTTGCATCATAAAGCAAGACATGGAACACCTGGCAAGAAACTACACAGATTACAAGGAGTTACTTTATTTTTGAGTGAAATGTAAATATTTTTACAGGCAAACATTTTCCAGTAAACAAATATTAGGCCTGTATGATTACTAATTTATTTATGTAAAGCAAGTATCAAATCAAATGGTTATATTATTTGCGAACTCAAATAGAATTGTGAATATTGTTCTCGGCGAAAATTTAACGCCTTTATGAGATTGAAATTAAAAAAATTATTTTGTTTGTAATTTTTGAACTGATTAAGTGAATAATACCATAACATCATTCAATAAAAATTTTAAACTAACGATGCATAATGTGTATTAATATTGAGCATTCATAAAAGCTAAAAGAGGCTACGTAATTGGTCAACGACGCCTTCCTTCTTATAAGACGTGTGCGGCTTTTCGAAGGATATGGGCACTCGCCCTTTCTTTTAGTTCTTATGTCTGGACGTAGGGAGCGGGTAAGGTATTGATACTTCCTGGCATAGAGTAATTATTCTCTTTCGATTCAGATACTTTTTACCCACATCAGTCGTTTTGATTTTTTTAAGTAACCAACTTTATTGAAGTGAAACATATAAAATAACATTTTCATGAGTAAATCTTAGGCTTCCAGCAACAGATGCGAAGGTTCTTATCAGGTGCAATACAACTGAAGCTTCCAATAAAACAAATAACAAATTTCCTGGCAAAATCAAATTGAAAATTAAAAAGAGGTTTGGTTTATTTGCTTAGTTGAAGCATTGCACAGGCCTATAAAATGCTATACCTAACTAGCAGATTTTCAAAATCAACATAAATCGGGGTTACAGTATCATTCCTCTGCCAAATGGCCTTCACATGGTGTGTGATAATCTCCATAGTTTTCTGTTTAGATGTTAATTGGTGATGAAAAAATATTTTAATACTAAAGGATATTGCTGTTAAGGTGACATTACATTATCACAAATTTAAAAATAAATGAATGAATGAGTGTCTTTTAACCAATGACAACTCTGTAAAAATTACTATTTCATTACTAAATGAATTTTTATTATTTGTCAAATGCAGATATCGGAGAGAAAGTCACAGCTCAGTTTTTGTTTTCACTCCATTTATATCTGCATAGTTGTTTTTCATTATACTCATAATGCATCAACCTATTAAACATGTAGTTATTAGAACAATAATTTGTATAGGAGACTTGTAAACATGACTTTCTCACAATACAATTGAAAAATATGCAGTATTTGTGTTTTAGGTTACAAATGTTATATATTTTTATCTATTAATTCACTCAAGGAAAATAAAACCTAGAAAACTTGTCCAAAATGCAACCCTTGTGACTTTTTGTGCGTCTCAAAAATTGGGCATTTTCAAATGAATAGTGTTCAAATGTCTAATGCAACCAGGAAATACCAAAACTTCCATGAAAATTTAATTGCGATTTGTGCAGATGAATAGTCAGCTATCACCATCTCTTAGCATTTTTTTATACAAATGGAAAATACTTCAGGAACAACAAAGTACAGTTTATGTACTGGAGAAAATAATATTGAAGTTGTGTTTGTGTTAAACTTATGTAAGTGAAAACAGAAAGATTGTGCATGGATGGATTTAATAAACTGTCTCTTAAGTCTATTCTACAAATTTATTCTCGAGATTTACAAGGAAAGAATTCAAAACTTTAAATTATTGATTTCCTTAAATTTTCTATTATGCTGCATCAGCAAATGTGTGTACGATTTATTGCACAGTTAAGTTCAATAAAAATAATTTTTGCTAAATTATAAAATTTTTCTATATTAGTCCTGATATTTGGATATGTCTCTGCAATAGCCTTTTCATCCAAGCATCATGTTAACTCAACTAAGCAAACTAAATTAAGCATTCTTGCGAACATATTGCCATTGTGGTTGAATACTTGGCGTGAACAAAGCTAAAGTTCTGTTATTTCAACCTGTGTAATAATCGAGTAAAATGGTTTCTAACTCATTATAGCATATTTTATACCCCAATTTTTCTTGCAACTCAACGTAAAGCACCCGTCTACTTGGGAGAATACGCTCTTCAACAGGGACACATGCGGAACTGTTGCCAATAAGGTTTCACGTAAAATTATATTTTAAGACCTTAATAGTTATATGGAGTACAAGGTCCAACTACACACTTTCACTAAGTGCAGCTTTGTCTTTGATTCACAAGTGCATTCTTTTTGCTCCATTGTGAAAAAGTATGCAATGGGGTTTTAAACTCAAGCTTTCATCGCAATATTACATAAGTAATGCCATTTCAGACTTTGTTCTTATTTAATATTACCAGAATCTCTGTGAATTTTATAAATAACAACTCTTATGATAATGTGCTTGAAGCTTTTTGAGAACGAGCAGTAATGTTAGCAAAAAAAAATACCACCTATTTGTACTCCAAATAAATTCACGGTCATAATATCAGTAAGAAAATTAGCGCACACTCTTGGCTAACTGTGTTTATGCTGCTTAAGTCAGGTTCTGGGTTTTACTGGAGGCTAATGCTGTCAGTGCTTACCATGATTCTTCCCTTGTAAATCAGAATATTGTAAGATCAACTTCTTTCCTATCAACTTCGTTGTTTGTGCTTTGGTGAAGCAGCGCTTCTGCTGAAAAGAACCAAAAAATTTTGTATCCAGAAATTGTGTGTATATGTACATAGCATTTCTGTTTTATAAGCAAATATTTTGTACATGATGATACAAATGTAAGTAATAAATATTTTTGGCTATGTTATATTTACATATTTGTACGTATTCAGATATCTTTTTTAAATAGTTTTATATTTTCAGCATTGTTGTTGTAGATTTGCTATCTACTGTTTGTAATAATAGTAACTGCTTCTTCCATACATGTAATACATAATAATTTTTCTGTTATAATTATTGTAAAGGGCCTAATGTGTGTAGATGATTTTGTGTGTGATGATTCTTTAAAATTTCCAAATGAAATACAAGAAGATGAACAACTGACTTTACTGGCCAGGAGTTGATGTCAGTCTGAGAACATGGCGCATCAATGCCTCTTTAGCACTAAAATTCCCTTTAAAAACAATTTTAATTTGTTTTTGAAATAGAATGCAAATTGCAGAAACACAAACGTAATTTATTACTCTGTATTTGTGTGTACATACATAGACGACACCATGGTCACGAGACGTAAGTTGGCGAGAGTGCGTCAACGTGTTGCTGTGGGCGCCATCATGTGGTTAAGGGCGACACAGACCCAGGGCCGGACGTAGCCCAAGTGTGGCAAAACTTGAGACATGGCCCTTATAGCAATGCTTTGTGCAAAAACCTGGTCCACTCTCAGCTTTGGACATGCTCAATGTTATTAGTTACGTGGATTCTTGGGGCGTCCCTTATAATTGAAGAGAGATACATGGTTCTAGCAAGATTTATTCATCCCACATTTCACGCTTCTGTTCCTCATGGCCGTAAACATTTAAGCAAAATAATATTAAAACAGATAAAAAGCCCTGTGTGGCATGAATCTATTGAGTTGAAACCAGCACACCCACGAGGCTGAACGATACCTACACGTTTATGACAAAATCCTGTTTAAGGTTCAAATCAAATAAAACAGTCAATCTCCAGAGGCAGGCCCCCAGTATATAATAGTTTAAAGTCAATCAGTACTACTTGGTCGGATGTCCCTGCGGTATTGGGAGCGTCCGGCCTCGAGCGAGGATGAAGTTCATCAGGGGCGAGCGATGACCGAGGCGTTGGAAGGCATACCCATGCTAAGACAAAAAGACAGTTGGGTTATTTAAAAATAGTTCCAGATACTTAAACAGCATAAGGAATAAAACGCTTTGTGCCGAATCAGTGCTACTTTAGGCAAGAATTTTTTTTATTTTCTTAGTTTTACAAAATTTTAAATTTTTTTTATAACTTTAATTTTCCTCTTTCACCCGCTGCTTTCACCCCATCCAAACTTGTTCGGTCGAGAGTACCGGCAGGTTAGCTTGTTGAGCAGTATAGTGCTCTCACCGCCATTTCCCACCAAATTTGCTGGGTCTAGCCGACTACAGGGCTATCATCAGCAACGGTATCCACTGGCCGTCGCGTTTTGTCACGAGTTTAGCGCTACGCGTGACGAAAGTAGCCGCCCTAAGCTTCCCATGGTCGCCTCCACCCCTTCTCGGAGGTGTGCTGAAGTTTGCGGTCTCTAACACGTTTTGGTGTCCTTTTTTCAAGCTCCGCCGCACGTCCCAACGTCTGGCCGGCGAACTCTCCCAGGGCAGGTCATTCACCGGACATACCCCCCACCCCGTCCTGGTCCACAGCGGTCATCGGCCAGCCGCGGCAATGACCAACTTCAGGGCCAAAAATCCCCCCCCCCCCCCCCCCCCCCCCCAATTGCAAAATTGCGGCCACCAAGTGTCGCGATGGTCTCTGCGAGACTCCGATCCGCATGCCCACACCATCTATCGGCGAAAGGACGAACCAGCTGAGAGCGAGAGCGCATTACTGACCATCCTATCCCCACCAGGAGAAACAGTCGACCTCACACTCAGTCGATAGGTCGCCGGAGCCCTTTGTTTTTTCTTTCGGAGCCCTTCGGAGCACTTCGGGTTTCCCGATCCCCTCCTCCAGAGGAACAGACGACCGGGCTTAATTTTAAGTTAGCTTCCCGGCGCCTTTTCAGGGATTTTTAGGGCAGCTCTCGTCCAGCGCGCATCTTCGCAACAGGTCGCAGTAACGACCAGCAGCTATCGTGATCCGCTTTCGGCAATAATGTATGTAGTTGCTTTCTGAGCCAGGCCATGTCGCCTAGATTTTTTTAGTTTTCTTCGTAGCTGCCCAAATAGTTAAGTTTAACTTTAGTTTTTTTTGGTTTTCGTCATAATTATTTCTTCTATGGCTACCGCGAGCTCCCGCGCCGTGCGTCCCCGGATCACCCCCAGGGACAGCCACTATCTACTTCACCCTGCCAGCTAAGGTAAGCTGCACTTCGTCCCACACAAACCTGTTAGGTTGCCTTGTTTTGGGCTTAACTTCGCCCGGCATAAACTGCCTGCTAACCAAGCTAATCCAGGTGGATTATTGGTTATAGGCAGGGTTCCAGAATCCCAGAGTGCTTCAAGGACCCCAGACCAGTTCAAGATGGCGGCCCAGTTCCGGCGCCACATTTTGCACCTCAAAATGTAACTCGTGAGCCTCTATAACGGAGTCTCCCTCCATCTTTCGGCACCCCTCAAAAAGAAGTGAAGAACAGCTTGATAACTCCACCAGTTTTAGGACGTTTTCCTTATTATAAAATATTGTATTTTAAACACATATATTTGTTTTATGAGCCTGCGAGCTCAATGTTCCTTAACAGTTGAACTTAGTATAGCATGAAATGGTGTTCCTCCCCACCCCCCCTTTTTTTTCTATTTTATTCGTTAGTGTACTCAATGTAATGTATCAAAAATAAGAATCTAACATTGTTACCAGTTTTGCTTGTAATGGCTGTAATGCCGTAAGATATTTTCAAATGTAAGAAACCAGCAATGAATAAGACACTAAACTACTAATCAACAGTAAAAGCCTCTAATAAAACCAAACCATACGATTGTTTTCATTTGCTGCTACTTGAAACCACAATCCACGTAACCTTTCCTACTGTCAGGGAGGTTAATTTTAAATTGTTTTTTGTAAGTGGGCTGTGCCCCTCTGGTAAGTCCTTTTAGATAATTAGCCTGACGCTTCCACCGGACATTTATTATTAATAATTATGGTTTTATCCTGAGCACAGCACCACGATTACAGCTTCACAAAATTAGGACATGGATTAAATTGATACAAGCCCTTTAAAATTTTAGTATTGCTGAATTTAAAAAGTATGAGAATTTATTATCAACTAGGGTTGCATTCAGAATGTCTTAGTCCGCCTGAAGATAAATAAATAAAAATGTTAATTATTTATGTAGCTGTTTATAACTGAAAAGACATAGCCCTCACGAACGCAAAAAAATAGACAGTGACAGTAATTAATTAATTAATTAATTAAAATTTAGGGTGTGTAGGTGCACTGTTAACAAATGGTCTTGCACATGTCACACACCGACGTGCAAGGTCTGAAAAAATGTGCCAGGCCACGGAGAAAGGTTGTGGAGATGCATAGGACTCCCAAGGGGCGTAGGCCTTGGACGATGCCACAGTAATACATCATTGTGTGATTTACTTTTACAGGTATTTTTTAAATTTATACATTAGAATTTCTTAAATCTCTGCTTTTTCAAACAAAATAATGTTGAGAATTTGACTTTGAAAGGCTTTGCTGGACTCATCAGAGCATTAAAATGATGAAAATTTTTGACTGATGCACCAAATTCAGTTGCTCATTCTTTGCATTGCATTTATTTTTAATGTGCGATACTTCTTTACCGCTTCTCAGTCAGGGTGTCTACTTCTAAATCGCTATAGAGATATTATGAAGTATGACTTGCAAAATAATTCACTCATGACGATGACAGTGATGTGGTAGAGTTTAAACATTTATTTTAGCAGACATCTGTGTACTAGATACAGATTACGTTAACAAATATCCAGGATTAATTTTAATTATTGTTATAAAGGTAAGTAAATGAGGTGTCTAATGTGAGTTGAGTAGACTGAATACAAAATCAAGTTATTTTATGAATCTTTTAATTAAAACTTTTGTATGAAGACTAGATTCATTCATAGATTCTGTCAAAAAAACTTTTCACATTAGATTTGCGATCACTCTAGTATCCAGTACATGTGGCTTTTATCACTGAAAACAATTTTGCTAGTTTTCAGTATTTCTGTTTTAATTATGTACATACAATTATTTATCTAGTCTGCACTGCACAAACAGTTGGGATTTGTTTTTCAAGGTTTAATTTTGCAAACACATTTTAAATAAAATATAAGTATTGAGTATACATATATAATTAGTGTTCAGACCATAAAAACAAAATATGTTGGATAAGCATTTTGAAGTATTTTCCAAAATTTTTTCTCTGAATTCAAAACTGATATTTTAAGCAATTTTATAAACAGCAAACATTTATTAAGGACAATATAATTGCTCTACATACATGTTATCAGTTTTTCCATTTGACAAGCTCAATTAAATTTTTTTTTTTCTCACTATTCAAGACATTTTTGTTGAGTTTTAATATTTTCAGCTTATTTACAAAATAAAAACTGCGAAATAGTCATTTGGATAGTAATACTTTTTTTTTCTACTTTCAATAAAAGACAATTCTCTGGCCAGTTATTCAAAGCAGTTTTCTACCTGTAACTTATGTAATATGTATTTTTTTGTAAGCTTGATAACACATAGCACCAGACTTGTGAGTTGTGATACATATTTGTAATATCCATCATACGTTTATGTGATTATTAACTTTCCTCACATTCAATATTTGTTGTCCACTATACATTATTCTTGATATCTTAATGATGTTATATTGTGTGCACATGTTTCTAGTGCTTACAAATTGTCTAGCTTGAAATATGTTCTAGTATAAAGATTTGTAAATGACTAAACATATTATTTTCTCTTTTTGTGTGTAAATTGTGGATGTAAAAGTTCTTTTGCTGTATAGATGCATGATGGATTTAATATACTTATGTATGATGACAATATTTTGTTGTGAATAGTAATATCTAGTTGTATACAACTCAGTGTGCAAAAGCCTTTGATCAGCGTTTTCAACGTGTGTCCAGAGAATATTTAACTAATTTTTTGAATGTGTGATTTCCAGTGATTAGAAAAAGCTAGGTTGATTGGGCAAATTATCATGTAAAGTGTAAATGTAGATTTTATCGATACTGTGAACATTTATCTGTGATCATGTGTGTAAGTGTGAGCGCACGAAACGGTGCTGGTGACAGAAATAAAACCAAGCAGTTGAGCTGTGCCAAACTGTGTCCATAGTTATTCTTGTGTTACGTTTGCTGTTTAGATAAGCGATAAACACAATCCCATTTTTCTCCCATCCCAATCTTTGAAGGTGGCTTCACATAAACTTATAGATATTTGGCAGCAATTAATATTATATGGTGAATTGCAGTAAAACAAAAATAACACCGAAAAGCATCATGCCATTACACCATACAACATCGAAATGCAAATTCATACAACATAAAGCGCCAAAATGCAACTAAATTAATCAGCTTTTTTAATTCAAACAAATAATCTTAATATTGTTTTAAATTCAACTAATGTAATTATTTAGCATGCAGTTTGGTGAACTAAGTGGTAGTATCATGAAACATTTAAGTATCATATTTGTTGAATATAACTATTAATAAACAGCATTCATAAAAATAAAAACACTAAATTATATGTAATACTACGGTATTATCAGACTAACTGAAACTGTTTATTATTGTTTTACGTTCGAGGTTAATACCGCTTCCCGATACTTTCGGCAGTGTTTTGTTTTGTTCCACGCATGGCGGCGCGCGCATCTCGTGCTGTGTCGTCATGACAACTGCTAAAATAAATAATCGCGCGGCGTTCGGAACAGCTTTAACGAGCCTATGCTTGATTGATATTGACATTTCATTGGCTTCATTAAAAAGGACGCTAACGTGTCGCGGCCGTGATTGGCCCTTTTCAATTAACAATTTAATTTCGGCAAGAGAGAAGAGAAAGAGTGGAAAATGACGCCATTTAGTGCGTGTGGTAGTGTATTCCCTCTGGGAATATTTCGTTCGTGGCGATGCTAATTTCGGCGTTATTGATCTGGAAATTACGTCAAAATACTGGGCAATATTAATTGACGCCCTGTAATTGAATGCAGAATAATCGCATTCAATTCACGTGAGTGACGAAGTATTTTACGAACGACATTAAGCATCTATAGTTAAGGTATGGTCTGCATCATCGCTATATATTAAAATTGGCGTAAATTTTACCGTCAACATACGCGAACTATAATTATATAAACTTTGGATTATCATAAAATTACTAGAACATTGACTTTCGGCGATTAACAGCAAATTTACTCACATTGGCACAAACTATATGTACACAAGTCCAGAAGTCTTTTGGTTAGGCGTTTCATGCTCGAGCAAGCCGGAGCAAAACCCCAAAACTTTTACTCAGTGAACAATTTCAGGAACTTTATTTATTTTGTATTTTATTCAAGAGTCAGGTTATCTACGACATCCCATAGACTTTATTTAATATTTGTTTGTTTGGTTATTATTTCCATGACTCGAGGTTTCTCATTATGATTAAAACAATAAAATAAGTTTTTGTGTTATTTTTGTTGTTAATTCTTGATGACCTCTGGCGCCCTAATATTAAGTCCTGGAATAACGTTCTGAGTAATTAAAAATGGAAAATCTTAGTTTCATCACGTACACGTTTGTGTACAGAAGGGAATAAGAGACACAACATTTTTTTTTCTGGCGCACGAACTGTGGGGCCAATAGTGTGCATATTTGTATTGTGTTTTGTGTGGTAAATTAAAGCAGTAAATATGGAAACTAGGGGAAGGAGTAGACGTGTCAGTCAGGACAGCTCCAGGGACAGCAGTGTGGAATCTACACACTCTGTAGATGTGTCTGTTCCCACATCACCTAGCCAAGTACATAACACAGATCTTGTTACCCCAGTAACACATGCTGGAGCGGCTAGAGTAGATGTGACACAACCCCAAGCTACCACCACAACACACACACATTTTCCTGTATTGCCAGCTGCAATAAGTAATGAAACAAGTGCTAGCTTGCTCATCATGCTGCAGAGCATGTGGCAGGAAGTAAAATCTAACCACCAACAACAACAAGCTAGTTTTCAGGAACAGAATGCTAAGTTGGAGGAGAGTCTCCAGGGCACTAGTGCTAGGTTGGAGGAGAGTCTCAGGGACACTAAGGAGTCTATTAATAACACTCTTCAAAGGGAAATGAGTGAAGTCAAGAGTAGTGTGTCTGCTATTTCTGTGCGGTTGGCAGAACACGAAAACTACACTGAAACACAGTTGCAGCTAATACAACAACAATGTAGTAGTACAACAACTAGGTTAGCAGCAGAGTTAACTACCCAGACTAGCCAGCTGAATGACAGGTTAAATCAATTAGCTGAGCAAGCTGCTCAGAACAGCTGTAGTCTGGAAAATATACAATCTACATGCCAGACCATGATTGAAAATGTAGTAATCAATCATACCACAGACATGAGGGAGCAGGTGGACACATTAGTGAAAAGGCAGACAGAGTTTTCAATGGACATAGAGCAGCAGGTAGGCAAGCTACAAGAGAAGGTATTGCAGTTGAGGGTAGACAATCTTACTCGCTCCTCCAGTCACCATGTAGCATTGGCCCCAGCCCTGAACATCAATGCCAATGAAATCCTCAGTAGCTGCGATTCACCGCAAGTTGAGCAACCTGAGCTCCCAATCACACGCTCCAACCCCGCTAACACACACACCACCTTGGATCCCGTTGCAGTGATGCACCACCCGGCACGCCAATGGTCAGAGGCGATGCCTAGGTTCTCTGCCCATGAAGGAGAGAATCCAATGAGATTCCTTCGACGTTTCGAGGAATACGCTGACATGTTCAGGCTAAGTGATACTGAACGCCTGAAATGCATGGCAACTGCACTGAGGGACCATGCGTATTACTGGTGGGAGATATTACAAAGTACCATCACTTCTTACCAAGAATTCAAAAGCCATTTCAAACAGCAGTTTTGGAATGTGAAAATACAGGGAACATTGAGAGCACGTCTGCATACCGAGCGGTATGATAACAAGAAGAACCGAACTCTGGAGACCCACTTGTCTCAAATGTTCGAGAGGACGCGATACCTCGAACCAGAGATGGGTGATATTGAGTTCATGGCGATGGTGACCTCCCAGCTACCCATCAAGTACCAAGTACATTTGACAGGGCGTAGCTTCCACAATATCACAGAGTTCCGCGAACAGGTCCTCGCTTTCGACCGGCTGGAGCGGCTGTCCAGGAACAACAATAGTGAGGTGGAGAAAGACCTCAAGCCTACACATCAGAAGGCAGCACCACTCTACACACCCTGGCAGCGTGGTAACGACGGCGGCAAGGCCAACGTCCACTGCACGTCATGGCAGCCTGCGAAACAGTACCGGACAGGGAAGTGGAAGACCAGGAGGGAATTCCAACCTCAACATCAAGGAAACCGCCAGCCGAAGAAACCCTACACCCACAACCAAAACCAGTGGTGGGGAAAGCATTACCGTCCTGAAGATCCAAATGGAAGGCCACCCAGGTGGGAGTACAGGAGTTACTCTAACCGTCAGCCGCCCAACAATATGCAACAGCATATGTTGCATCCCCCTGTAGCAGACACCGCTCCTGTGAATCAATCACCAGCGAGTTTCTCTACACTCAACCATCCTCCAACCACATCGTACCCCATGCAGCGAGGATATTTTGCTCGGCAGCAGCCGATCCCGCCCAACTGCACAGTCACGCAGCCTCAGCAGACTGCGAATTGCAGCTACTCTCAAGCTGTAATTGAGGAGCATCAAAATAATTATGCTCAGTAAGGTTGTAGGTATTACCACCAACCTTATACCCGGAAGAGACACACCTGAACATGACATGGAGAGGCTAACAACTCAGGAAGAAATTGAAGAACTGGTACGAGACAAATTAACAAGAGAAGCCGACCTTAGGAAGAAAAGGAAGCCAGCATCCAGGATCAGTAAATTCACTGTAGGAGACTTAGTTCTACGCCGTACAGCACCAACTAGTAACAAGTGGGCACATCTAGCGAAGAAGCTATTTTTATTGTACTCAGGTCCCTACAAAGTAGTAGCTGTGGAGAAATGTAACTGCTACACTCTACAGGACCCTGATACAGGAAAAATTGTAGGAAATTACAATTTGAGTCAGCTTAGGCCTTACAAAACACCTGTGGTGGATTAGAACACCAAATATGTACCATTATTACTTGTGTTATGCTAAAAACCATTGTATTGTTTATGTTGCTAAGGAAATTTAATTATATATATCCTCATGAGTTGATAGAGGTAATCCAGGTGTATAGGTACCTCATTGCTTCGATATGGTAATTTATATTCGAAGAATTAGGGTGTTTGTCAGTTGATGATTTTATTCCAACTGATATTTGTGCTTGGAGCATATGTGTTGCCTGAGCGTTGGTTTGGTACATTGTCCTAGAGAGACATACCAAACATTATGTACTGTGTGTACAGTTACTGTGTTGAGACACAGTTATTATCACCCTATTAGTCGAGTTCGACCATATTAGCAATGGATATACACGTGAAGTTTTAAATAAAATTTGGCATAAGATGTGTACAAACACTATGTGACATATTACAATGTATAACTAAGGCAACACACAACTAAATACTACATATAATTAATGGCCTAAAAGATTAGTTGACTAATTTCCTACTAAATGAACACACTTGTTGGCATGAGTACTTACAGTTTGATCCAGGCTACTGCCTTGCCCCTACCTATGCTTCTTCATCGTCTAGTAGTTAATAATGCACTTTAATTGGGTTCCCACAGGACACCCGAAACTATAAGTGGATATCAACTTCATCCACACTCTTATTAATAGGATGTAAAAACATTCCACTTTATATTGAGAAAAAGAAGAAATGAAAGATAAAGAATTTTAAAGATTGTCTTTAATGAACAGCTTTAAAAACATAAACACTATACACTAGCACTCAATCAATAATATTTATCTTGAGGTTATTGTCATTATTTCATAGCTGAGAAGCAAATAATGTCTCTTCTTGTAAATAAGTGTAGCTATTGTATAACATGTGATGAAGGAAAATATTCACATATGATATGGGAGAAGCATATTAAATATGCTAATATGTTATTGAAAGCCCAATATTATTGACAAATCTCAATTAAGAAATTGAATGTAATTATTTACTAGGTGAGGATATTATGTTGATAACATCCATAAAATGTATTTTATTTATTCATCACCTACTACAAAGGTAAACAATAACCTGTTGTTGTTATTGCAAAGTACTATGCAATGTTATTGTTGCAAATACTGTTTATGTATGCATTACCTTATTATTTAACAGAGTTATTATGTGTTCAATTAATGTTTATATTTATTATTAAGTTGTTATGAATTATTAATTTTATGAGTTTGAGGAATCTCGAGTCATTTAATTTATGTTAGAGTAGGGGAGCAAGAGAAGAAGAGGGGTTAGTGATAGCATGAGGCACGATCACAGGACGCTGTATATTCATATTGCGCAAGTGATAAGAACTGTTATAGGACGTGTGATTAACGTGTGTGTGTCTTCTGATTGCCGACGAACTGAACGAGTTTTGTTGCGGTCCCCTTCGACACCGTCTGCAGCAGTAGATGCAGCAGCAGCAGCAGCAGCAGCAGTAGTCCAAGGCACATGTAGAGTCATGTGTTGGACATTTGACTCAGCAGCTCGTACCAGTTGGTACGACCCCAGCGAACACGCCGCAGACCCGGTGGGTCCGCATCAGCACGACACCACAGCATCCATCGTGATGTCATTGGTGACATCAGGTGATGCGATCATCGATGAACAGCACACTGGTCCAGCAGTCTTCACGACGTCGATCGCCTACAACAGTGTATTGTTGGCTGAACCGCCATCCCAGCACTGTGGTTTACACCGCAGTAGACCTCTCTGCTCAGCTGTCACTTACCATGTATGGAGATTGGTGAGCCTTCTTCTACATCCTTGCTTCGCCTAATCAGGTAACTGATATTCCACAACATGTAGACAGATCATGTTTACAAACAACAGTGCGACTGTCCAGCCTACGAAGAGTAGTGTCGTTTGGCAAGAGAATAACGTTTTTCAACTTTCATCGCAATGTTGCCAACTTGTGAAGTAACCAGTTCCAGTTATTAGTTTTAACGATCTAAATTGAATTTAACTTTTTGGACAGTGAAATATAAATTTATATCGGGAGCGGCACTGTAATACTACGGTATTATCAGACTAACTGAAACTGTTTATTATTGTTTTACGTTCGAGGTTAATACCGCTTCCCGATACTTTCGGCAGTGTTTTGTTTTGTTCCACGCATGGCGGCGCGCGCATCTCGTGCTGTGTCGTCATGACAACTGCTAAAATAAATAATCGCGCGGCGTTCGGAACAGCTTTAACGAGCCTATGCTTGATTGATATTGACATTTCATTGGCTTCATTAAAAAGGACGCTAACGTGTCGCGGCCGTGATTGGCCCTTTTCAATTAACAATTTAATTTCGGCAAGAGAGAAGAGAAAGAGTGGAAAATGACGCCATTTAGTGCGTGTGGTAGTGTATTCCCTCTGGGAATATTTCGTTCGTGGCAATGCTAATTTCGGCGTTATTGATCTGGAAATTACGTCAAAATACTGGGCAATATTAATTGACGCCCTGTAATTGAATGCAGAATAATCGCATTCAATTCACGTGAGTGACGAAGTATTTTACGAACGACATTAAGCATCTATAGTTAAGGTATGGTCTGCATCATCGCTATATATTAAAATTGGCGTAAATTTTACCGTCAACATACGCGAACTATAATTATATAAACTTTGGATTATCATAAAATTACTAGAACATTGACTTTCGGCGATTAACAGCAAATTTACTCACATTGGCACAAACTATATGTACACAAGTCCAGAAGTCTTTTGGTTAGGCGTTTCATGCTCGAGCAAGCCGGAGCAAAACCCCAAAACTTTTACTCAGTGAACAATTTCAGGAACTTTATTTATTTTGTATTTTATTCAAGAGTCAGGTTATCTACGACATCCCATAGACTTTATTTAATATTTGTTTGTTTGGTTATTATTTCCATGACTCGAGGTTTCTCATTATGATTAAAACAATAAAATAAGTTTTTGTGTTATTTTTGTTGTTAATTCTTGATGACCTCTGGCGCCCTAATATTAAGTCCTGGAATAACGTTCTGAGTAATTAAAAATGGAAAATCTTAGTTTCATCACGTACACGTTTGTGTACATATACTTTCTCAAAAATGAAATTGGCCTACAAATAAAAACTCATTTAAAATTTTAAATAAAAACCTGGATGGTAACTTATTGAAGTGGCATATTAAAAGCTATCCATTATCTACATTAGTAAGATATTATGAAAGATAGCTATCTGGCCAGTCAGAGGATACAGTTGGATACAGAGCTTGCTTTTGAAGTTTCCTATTTTGTAGCTATCATTCCTGTTTATTTTTGATGGATGTTTTAATATTTAAATTGCTTCTTGCATGCATTTTTTTTATATTGGAAGATGTTGGCTAAGGTGTTAAAATTGTAGCTGATCGTTGGTTTTCACGTTTGTAGTCTGATGTCTCCTCTAATCCTGGTGATGGTTGGCTTGCCAGTTTGTTGATCATTCTCACGTAGAATCTTCACTCTGCAGTAAGCTAATGTCACGAATGACTGGGTCCACACACGGGGCGGTCTTGGCCTTGGCCTTGGGCACCGGAGCGCGGGGGTTGGTGCCCTTGTAGAAGTCCCTAAGCAGCTGCAGGGCGGCCGCCTCGCGCACGCCCGCCACGACGCGGAAGGGCCGCGCGCACAGGGACGCCGCGTCCAGCACGGAGCCGCAGCCCCCGAAGCGGTCGTTGGGGCAGCCGTAGACGACCCCGAGCACGCCCAGGTCCAGCAGCGCGGCGGCGCACATCACGCACGGCTCCACGCTCACCACCACCTCCGTCTGCGCCAGCACGGCGCGCGGGTCCTCGCCCGTCGCCGCGCAGCGCTGCACCACGCTGTCCACGCAGTTCATCTCGGCGTGCCGCGTGGCGTTGCGCGTCTCGTTGGCGGAGTTACGTCCCTCCGCGATGACCCGCCCGTGCCGCACGAACAGGCAGCCCACCGGGACCTCTCCGTGCCGGAGCGCCTCGCGCGCCAGCTCCAGCGCGCGCAGCATCAGCTGCTCGTGCCGGGCGTCCCCCTGCGACACGGCGACCCACCTCCCCTTCACCTCACCCACCTCACCTCACCTCACCAACCGCACCTCACCTCACCTAACCCACCTCACCTCACCTAACCCACCTCACCTCACCTCACCTCTCTTTATAACCTCCTGGCATCACAAACATTTCAAAACAATATTTCACGAAAACGTTGCATTAGAATTCTGCCCTGATGTTTTACTCCCCTCGCACCCAAAGAAGTTTCATTTCAAAAATTACTCAGAGTGAAGTTTTTAATATGCACATTCTGTAATCCAGAACCAATCACGCTGCTCACCTTCAGGTGTTTTTGGATGAGTTCCTGGCTTTCGACCCTAGCAACCAGGCGGCACTACTGTGCTGCCGGTGTTTTTAGTGCGCTCATAGTTTATTGTTACTGTCAGTTTTCATTTCAGTAGGCCTACAATATTTCCTGTTTTCTAGGGTTACATTTCACAGGTACATTTCCTTGATGTGTACATTTTTTGTTTTTGTTATTTTTGTATAGCAGCTTATTTCTACTCGTTTTAAATACCATCGTAATGCATGTTAGTCGTTAATGTGTTGTTTCAGTTAAAACTATAGTACTGACATTTGATAATCTGGCAAAATTGCTAATCTGGCTTGGCTGTTGTTTTGAATGTGCCAAAGTAAAGTCCTTTCACCGTGCACACCAAATTAAATTTGCTCACTATGGTTGAATAAAATTCTAGGCTGTATTTTGGACTACAGCCGCCAAAGATTTTTTTAATGAATTTCCATTGTGCTGAATAGGAATATTGTGTATGAAATGAATAAAATAATTTAACAAAATTGATGTTGCTTTATTTTTTGACATTAATTCGATGAATGTCGTACTTGGTGGTCAGGCAGCCACGCCAGAAAAATTGTGACACTAAACTATGACAAACTTGGCTCATCACACAACCACTGGCTCAACTGACAACATATCAACATCAGAATCATCAGAGAGCATATCCACGTCCATTAGTAAACAATTTCCTGCATTCCCCGTCGCTTCTAGCGAGGTGGATGGCTGAGGCTCGCTCAAGCACAAATTTTGCGCCTCGTTTCGGGACTTGTTTTGCCCCACTACCTCATTTCTCTCTGCTACTTTTTGCCTCATTCAATACCTATGACACTTCTCAGCATTTTCCCAATTGCTTCTGCTTAGGCATTTTGCGATTAATTGCTCCCAAATCAAACTTGGTAATGGTATAGTTATTCCACTCAAGAAGCACCACTCAGTGCTCACTCATAAACAACTTGAAGTTTAAATAATGCAAATCAGTTTATTACTTTCGAAGTTGCAGCTCTCACTGACTTCAATTCAACGCTCCACATCAATGCTCATTACGTCATCACTGCAAATGTTAATTAACCGGGTGTGTCATACGTAAAGAGTAAAGTCTGCTCTACTATGATATGTTTATTTCAACTCTGTAGCTTTCATAGTTTATTAAATTATTAATTTTTATAATTTTATAATAATTAATTATTTAATTATTATTAATTTAAGTGGTGTCGAATCCTCAGCTGAAGTGACACCCAACTTGCGATTAAAGGCATTCATATTCCTGTCAGAAATTCATGTAAAAAAAATACCTTTTCAAGCCAAACAGATTCACTTGTAATAAGTACCTATGAGTTTAAATTGATAACTTATTCCTGTGAATGATTTCATAGGCCACAGCTGTTAATAGGCTACATATGAACCACATTTTACAAACAATAAAAATACAAATAATTTTTTGCAGATAATACCACTCTTTCTGCTATACCCGATATGAAAAATTTAAGTTTCTTAAATCTCTAAATAGTATAAAACAAAGTTTCTATCCATGCCTGATGTTTGCTCACTTCTCCCTAATCTACACAATGGATTTTGATGCAGTTTCCATCAACATTTAGAGAATTTCTTCCGGAAGGTTTATGTGGGTAATACATTCAGAAATCTCAATGTTTTGTAATAAAAGTCATAAAAAGACACTTTTAGGGTGCTGTAATTAATATACTACAAAATTGTAGGTATTAAAAAGGTATATCGAAAGGCCTATCTTCTAAGGGTGACATACAGTGGCCATTTTTATCTTTCAAAACTGGTTAAAAAATAATGAGTTATTTGCGAAGCTATTTTGACCGACTTACAAACAATCTGTTTATGTTGGCTCATGATTGTTTACAAAGAAATTCTTTAGTTATAGGCAGTACGTGGTAGTATGTATATAACTTTTGAAAACACCGGACACTTAGGAAAATTTAATACTTATAAGTATACTTGCTTATTAAATCTAAATAATACCATAAATAGATTGCATTCATGTGAAGCCGGGGCGGGTTGCTAGTTTAAAAATAAGCCATTTTATGTTTATTTTATGTCCATTACAGCAAAATTAGGACATTAATATTGGCAAATCTTACTTTCATGTCATTTTTTCCCCCCATTAACACAGCCTTCCAACTGCCAGACACACACAGGCCCGATGTGGCGATGTCTAACTGTATTTGGACAGCCCTGAGGTAGAGACTGTAAATTTGTGTCTGCGTGTGTGTCCCAATTTCTTTTCTCTGACACAATGACAATCACATGTACAGCAAGATTCCAAGCTTTAATGTCTTTAATGCTGCCATACACCAGTTTGACTAAAGTGCAATTTTGTTATTTCATTTGATGCCAGCTCGCTTGGGAAAAAATAACTCCTTAATGTCCCAAGAGTTAAAAGATCAATTTCTTGTCCTCCTCAGAATATTTAGTTTGTATAGAATAATCATTCTTGAAAAGTCACGGAGTTTTAAAGTGTGTATTTAAAGCCTGGAAATGTCAGAGAGGTATTATCAGTAATAAGTATAAGTAACTACAATAATAAGCTATACATTTAAATCTGAAATAGTGTTAGCTAAATATTTCATTATATTCGTAGACTGTAAAATCTAACACCCAGGGTTGTAATTTAAATAATTTTAACTATGAGAGAAATTGATACGAAATTAAACAAAAATTACCAAACAATTTAGAATATACCTACAATAATTTTAGCCTAAAACAGTTGAAAATTTGGTATTATAATGTGCCTGTTTGGTTAAAGTAATGACTGAAAATATTTCTTTTTTATAACAGGGAAACCTATAAGTCCCGTAAATTGTTTCCTGAAATTCTGTAGCACAATATATTGGATGACCTACTGTGTTCCTCTTGAGTAACAGAGAATGTAAAGTTACATGAAGGAAAGACTGGCAAACTCAAGTTTTTACATTTTTAACACATCTATATGAATAGCACACAAACATTCTGGGGGAAAAAGAGCTTTCAAGAATTCTGGGCCTTGTCTAATTAAACACCAAACATCACAGCTGAATCATCTAGAAAATGAAATTACGTTTTTATGGTATTGTTCCGTATCACGTATCCAAGTTATCAAGTAGGATTGATCCCGTAGTACATGATGCTTGGTGTTTCAATTTAGTATGTCACAAGATCCTGGACATAACAAAATATTACAATACAATGTTAGGATGTAAAAAAAAATATCATTTTCAGAAATTTATTTGATTTGATAATACAGACATAATTCATTGTTACATCACAATTTTTTTTGTATTCAGGATATTTCGATGTACTAAATTAAAACAGCAAGCATCATGCACCACAGGAAAATTATTCAGGATCATTCCATTATGATCAAGCGATGGACTTGGATACATGACACGAAACTTTTACTGAAAGTATTTTAAAACCCAAAATCATCAGCTATTTTAGAGACAATGTTTTACTCTTTAGCAAGTGCTAATGTGATGCATCCAATGTTACACCATTGAAATTAATAATTTAGTAAAGGGTCATACCACAATAAAGTGTGACATAGTTGTATATTTTTATATTTAATATTAGATCAGGAAAAATATTAAAAATTGGTATATCAGGCTTTAATCTTATTTAGACAAACTGCATTAAGGGCTTAGCAAACCTTTGGTTAAATACACATGTTCAAACTTAAAAATTGTAAAATTTTTGGTCACGGAAGTACAACAATTTTTTATAATTTATTAAATTCCAATTTCCTTTTCGTCGAATATTTCATCGTAGGCCTATGTTACTTTGTATTAGTAAACAAGAGGAAAAAACACATATGTATAAATAAATATAACAAGATTATGTGACCCCCCAAAAAAATTACAATTTCATACCTTGATAATTATTGGTATTTTCTTTTTAAAAATGCCTTGTAATTGTCATGGAAGGATATTTTAAGTTCACATTTTTCTAAGTGCAATTAAAATTTATCTAAATAACCATTTACACATTTTGTGACATTTTTATTGAAAAAGATAAAAATCCATTTACAAACTGTCACAGAAGGGCATTTTTTATCATGGAAGGAAAAGTCCAACCAAATTTCTCAACATTACTGTTTTCTGTTCCCTCCTATTTTTTTATCACATGATATTTTCCCTACATTTTCATTATTGAAAGCTGGAGGTTGAATTTTAAGTCTCAGAAGATACTTTTAATGAAGCAAATTTGTTAAATGTGGCAAGTTTATTTCACTGTCATTTCACATTTTAAAGAATATAATTAATATTCATATTTTAAAAAATTAGTACATAAATTGTATCTACACTCTTTTAACATATATTTTAAAAATGAGATTTTCTTATATGCTTACAATTCTGTCTGGTAATGTACAGTTACACAATCTTTAAACAATGGAAAAATGGCTGAAGCTTACATTTCTATAACTTTACAAGAGTTGTGTTGTGTTTGTAGTAAACTGTGCTCAACAGATGCGGAAATGCAGAAAGAAGCAGAAGATACTTTCAGAAAAAGGAGAAATGCATCATAGAAATCAGGAAAGGAAAGGAAGAACTAACATAAAAAGGAGGTATTTTTAAATTAAGAAAATATGAATGATAAAGGAAAAAGGATGCACAAAAGATAATATGACAACAAAACTGCACAGATCATACACTTCTATCTCCAAGTGCCATACGTAAAGCAAATATTTCAGTGAAAAAGGCATTACCTTGTTAGCCACGGAAAAGTGTCGAGGTTCTTGAAAAGCTTATTAAGACTGTCACCAAACAATTTGAGTAATTTTTTTGGATATGGCAGGGCTTAGCAATAATAAAAAAGTGGTAGTTCAAAGGAAATGAAGAATTTATGCATTTACAGATGAAACTGTGAGAACAGAAAAATACTTTTTTTTTTATAGAGGTGATATAAGCTGGCAATGAGCAGGTCAAAAAAAAAAAAATTGGTTGTCTGTAAAGTCGGTTTACGGACGATAGTTTAACGTGACGTCATAACAAAACATTGATGAAATGATTGATCCAGAAGAAAAGGAAATATCATAGTCGGCCTGAGACTGAGCCGTAATAGGGTTTTGCAACCAAACCATTTAGGCATTAAAAATATTATATTCTTTGAGGAAGAATTTTTTTTTAAAAATTTTTCAATCTTTTGTATGATAAAATCTACCTCTGCATACTTTTATGAATAAAATTGAATCATTTTTATTGAATTATCACTATTTTGTATGGATAGAAAGGAGTGAAATGAAATGTACAATTTAATTAATAAATTTACTTTTATTTGCATTCATTATTCAAATATATGTATTACTTTTGAAATGTTACGTGCCCCGTATTTATTTTTTACAAGTACAAAAAAAAATTTCGCACCTGCCAGGATTGGAACTGACAACCTCACAATTAGAAGATAGCGCCGCTGATCGCTCACCCACGAGGCCATATTAGATAATTAATAGTTTCAGATGTTATATATACACAGTGTTGTTAAGTAACGAATTACAAGTAATCGGATTACTTGTAACGATTACTTTTCAAGTAATTTATACTTGTAACGAATTACATTTAAAAAATGTAATTAGTACTTGTAATCGGAATACATAACAATAATTGTAATCGATACATTAAGGTAATCGATACTTTATATTTACTTGCCGTTGCTTGTAGTGCTAAGATCGTATGCACAACATCTATGATCAAAAATAAAGAGCCATAGTGACTTGCAGTGTCTCCAACATTACCCTATCCTAAAATCTGCATTTTTAAAATTTAACACATCGCTGCCGTCAAGTGCCGTTGAGCGTCTTTTTAGTGTTGGTAAAGATGTTTTTGCCATCAAGAGAGGGAATCTATCTGATGAGAACTTTAAAATGCAATTGTTTTGTAAGGTCAATTCCAAAATTTAAAGAGTGTTACTTTTATTACAGGTAGCTACTTGTATGAAGTCTTATGATGTTATTCAAGCAAGTTTGTCCTCAAATATTATTAATTTAATTAAAGATAATAAATTTAATCATTACATGAAATCATTTTTTTAACAAAACATATATGCATGTATGTTTATTAATGTAACAAAGTGTAAAAAAAGTTGAATCGTAGGTCAGTTTTAAAATGGTAGCGGAAAGTAATTGTAATTGTAATTTTACGGATTACTTCTATGTAAAGTAATTTTTACTTGTAATTAGTTACATTATCACCACAGTAATTGTAATTGAGCCCAATTACTTTTTCCGAGTACTTTTAACAACACTGTATATACATTTATAAAAATTTTGTTCACGGTAGGGGAATAATATTATTTCGTTTTTATAACTCAATTTTATAATAAATACGCATCCCAAATACACCAAACTTATTTATAATGTGTTACAATATTTTTTAAAACATTGTGCAAAAGATCCCGGTTGTAATTTGAATTATTATGTGTAACTGTAAAACACCATTGTTGGTTCAAAACGTATTTGAATATTCAACATTACTTTTAAATAATTGTACCGATTGAGCTGAAAATCGGTGGACAATCGTTAAATTACATAATATTAATAATTCAAACGAAAATATGATTGAAAAGTGAAATCGATGGTCGTTCCAATCGAGTGGAAGAGAGATGCCACGCATGCGTAGGCCCTACAATGAGCATGAAGAGAGATGCCACGCATGCGTACAATGAGCAAATAGGACACATCCATAGTAGGACATCCGTAGTGGGACACTTTTTCGTGCGTGCAGCCGGCGTTCATCGATTTATTAGACGTTGTCACGCCAAAAGACTTTGTGATCGTCCAAACTGCAAAATGTGGTGTCAGAAACATATATTGCTTGTGAACTTAGTGAATCAGTCAGTATTTTCAAGAAAGAATCTAGCGATGTTTCATTAGGGTATTCCAAATTCAAATCTTTATGCCCTGAACATATAGTTCCATGTCTCTTGCAGATCTGGATGTGTATGTAGTTATCATGGATATGCTGAACTGCTTATAGCCTCATTGAGGAAGTTCCTTCAAGACTTCCCCAGTTCTGTAAGCAAAGTGCTTTCACAAACATTGTGACACAAATAACATTCACAGTGTAGACAGTGAATGCAATCACTGTGGAACTCCAAATTTAGACTTTAATTTTGATGACACTGAGTTCAATGGAAGTATTTCCTATTATAAGTGGGGAACAGGAAATTGTTATGAAGTAGTAAAGCAAGGAATACATACAGACATTGAATCAGTAAAATGTGAACTTAACACACAATTACAATAACTTTCCTGGCACAGTTATAATGCTAAAAGACAACATAGTGAACTTCAAACTTTAAAAGAAACACTTTCAGAAAACAATATAATTATTTTATTAAGCATCAGTCTGTTCACCCAGTGTTACAATTTTCATTGCAGTAGGATAGGTACTACAAATTTGAAGGTCAATTACAACATGTTTGCTATGCAATAGTATCAGATTCATTTAACCACAATAAAGACAGTGTGCGAGCATTTAATTAACCATTTTCAATGATTTGAAGACAAGGCTTCTGTTTCATTTTGATTTTTCTCTACTTTTCTGATGATGCAGCAAGCCAATCAAGCCAATTAAGCCAATTCAAAAGCAGATATAAAGTATGTAATCTTCTTTTCCATGAAGAAGACTTAGGCATTCCAGCTGACCACAGTTACTTTGAAACGTCCCATGGAAAAGGGCCCCATGGTTGTGTTTGCGGAGAAGTAAAGAGAGATATATTAAGATCTGAGCTTAAAAAAAAATTGTAGTAAATGGAGCTCAAGATGTTACAAATGCTGCTACCAAATGAGTAAAATCTATTATTATATTGCATGTTCCTGAAACTAAAATACCAGATATTGCGTGCAAGCTACAGCATCGTTGGGAAAGTTTTCTCCCAGTGCTTGACTCTCTAAGTATCACTATATGATGCCAGCTGAAAATGGCAACAGTGCTTTGCTGTTAATAAATTCAGTATTTTTTTGGATGGGAGAAAAATGGTATATGTTGTGAAGTTATTAAGAATGTTAACACTGTTAACTACCAGGAAACGATGAAAACTCTCCAGAGACATTGTCACAAAATGTTTGGAAGTTGAAAGCTCTGAACTACGTCAAGGAAAATGTGAGCTATGCAAAGTAATTTCTGAGAAGAACTCTATGTTTTGTTACTATGTATAATAAACAATTATTGTCTGCAAGTGATTTTCGAGTAATGGGGTTGAAGACATTAGATAACAAAGGAATATAATTGGAACCGACAACAAAGGAATATAATGAAAGTGATATATTTACAGTTTCTCGAAGTGATATGTTGCTTTTACTCCTTGATCCACTAATGGAATGTTGAATTGGTAGGAAGTGATAGGGTTATTTACAAATTTAACTCGCCTACTGATGTAAATGAAGCTTGATTTCCTTCTAACATGTGTTTGTTCATTTTGCTATGTAATATTAACAACTTATTAAGCCCTTGAATTTTTAGACAATAATGGGACAAAATTTCCTTCCGTGACGGTACATACTTGAAGGGTTTTTATAACTTAAATATGTATGTAAGCATACAGAACCTTGTTAAATTAGTGTTCTATACAGAGGTAAAAAAAAGCAATTTTCATTGTGTAGAGAACAGAATGTCTTTTTACTGTCCTTCCGTGATCTAACATATTATAATTATTATAAATTATCAACTCACATTTTCTTGCAAAACATTTTCCTAACTAATACTTACAATACTCAGAAAATTATTATGATTGAATTGTTAACATGCCGTCCTTCCGTGACAAAAAAAAACTGTGGCCTGACCCTAAATATACATGTGAAAAGATTACATTTAACTCTGTTTTTACATGAAGTCATGTGGATCTTGGGTCTTAGAACTGGGCATCAAGTATGTTCTCAGACATGTCAGAAGCTTACTTACTGAAAATGGCGCAGAACTGGCGACTGATACATCAGCACTCTCATTGGTCATCCTGCTATCCTTCTATCCTTCTATCCTGATAAAAAAGAATGAATTACGTTAGCATAAGCTTGACTGATATTTGGGGGATAGGAAATGGTCTAGGAAGGGAGTCTGTGGTACAATCTCGAATTAGTGCCACCCGAACTTAGCCACAACTCTGACTCAGGGCGTAACGTCGCCCGTGCGAGTGCCCACATCATGGCTTGCACAAAGACATGGCCTGCTCTTAGCATCGGGCATGCCACGGATCTTATTTACTATGGCTCTATGGCATCCTACATGCCACACTCCCTCGTGCCCTCGTGTGGAGGTGACCAGACCACAACACGTGTGAACAGCAGATAGAAGGTGGGCAGAGACATTAGTTAGGATGTAACAGAGTGGGAGGAGGGGCGAATCTGGATCATAGGATAAAGAGAGGGAAATATAAAACCAAGAGGGAGCACTCAAGAAACCTCTTTTAGAGAAAGGGGAATGGAATAATTTAGATGAACAGTGAGTTAGCAAGGACAGCGGCACAGTTCAGGGGAGAGTAGGCCATTAGGCTTGCATCCATCAGCTTGTACCCAAAATAAAAATTAATAAAAAAATTATCACAACGAACATGTCTAATAAAATTTGATTAATAAAATATTCTCAATTTATGTACTTTAAACATACCTCAATGAAACTTCTTTCCCCATCAAGTCGTAATAAATTGAAAATTTTTGAACAGCATTTAAAGATAGATTGGTTTGAAGTTTTAAATAACCAAATTGAGTAATACATACTTACATGACAACTGAAAATTTAAATTTAATGTGAATTAATCCTACAATGTTATGAGCTTGAGGTTATGTCCATATATTTTTATTATTTATAATCCAACAATGATTAGTTCATCTGATTGTGAATAGTGCATGTTTATATTCACTGCTCTAGAATAAAAATAAACCAATTTTTCGAAACGTTTACTTTGACCAACTGAAAAAAAACAATTAATAATAAGGAAAACCCATACTGTCAAAATGAGGTTATGTACACAAATTATAAAATACCAAGGAATATGCAAAATACCATGTGCGTTTCTTTACAGCATAGATAAATGTAAATAATTTTTCTCCAAGACCAACTCCCATTCATGCTCCAAACGCTTAGTAAAAATTAACATTCCTATTCACAAATGTTGTGTAGTAATTTGACGCAAAACAAATTTAAATAAACTAGTAATAAACAACAAAATACACTACTCCATCGAAACTTGAAAATGTCTTAAAAATGTAAATCTGCAAAGTGCTTTGAGATTCACATGCTCTATGCACAGAGCGAGCAAGATGCTCTATGTTGAGAACCAAGGCAACATATATACCACGGAAAATCTTTTAATATAGTTAAAAATATTAATGGGATAGTGGTCAACTTAAATTTGATTTGTTTACATGTTATAAAATGATTTTTAAATAAATATTCCAATTGTTAATTATGATTTATTCAATAATGTTTGCAGGCTTTCACGGCCATTGTCTAAAGAAGCTTGACTTCTGTGTTGTAGCCGTGTCCTTGGCGAATAATTCACCAACGTTTCGGTCTACATTGCAGTCACAATCATCAGTTACAGTAGGTAACGGCTCCCTGATGATGGCGACTGCAATGTCGACCGAAACGTCGGTGAATTATTCGCTAAGGACACGGCTACAACCCAGAAGCAGAGCTACTTTATGATAAATTTAAGTGAAAAATTTATATTATTATAAGTATTGGAAGTATTAAATGAATTGAATCAAGTTTATGAACTTGCACCTGCAAATAAAACCTCTATTTTAAAATGTTACACAGAAAAAGTAATATTTTTAAAAACTGAAATTCATTTTAATAAATTTATTTGTTTACTTTTTATAAATTCAGAGTGTGCCGTTACATGAGTTACGATTCCACGCACAGAAAGTGACTTATTATTTTTAACAACATTATAATTCTATTTAGTGTTATTTATTTCCCCGATATTAGCACTCTATGTTTATGTTTTGGTGTATCTACGATGACGTCGTCCGACCGACGACCATCCCTAAGCCCGACCTGCAACCGCCAGTATACTCTCCCGCTAACGGAACGCACCCCTGGCCGTGGCCCACCCGAGTCGAGCGAGCCACCGAGCCGAACGGCCAAACCAGACATTATTATTATAAAGCACACTAAATCCGAGTGGACTAGAGACGAACCACACCCATTCCCCCCCAAACAATTAATTACGAATTTTGCGACCTTAAAGTCTCTTCCAGACGCAGTCATTTAGTTTTTAACGTAATGAGGTCAAGCTTAGCGTGGCAGGGGCCGACGCGCCACCGGACGCCATGCCAGTTCCGCAGTTCTACTCGACTCGCGGACCGGGACGGACCTACGGCCCACGGAGAGACCACAACCATTGTCTTCATCGCAAGTAACGTCCGGTAAATATAGTCATTTAGCATAAACCAAACCTTTTTCTATTCACCTCTCCGTGCGTGCCCGGTCCGTTTTTTACGGTTCAGGACCTAATCCGACCGCGTAAACGTAAAGACCACACCTGGTGCGCAGGGTCATTCTTCAGCATACGGCACGGGCCGTCTCCCGCAAACCACAGAACTTTCTTAAGGCCACGCGCCTTCGCGCGGACCACAAACCCGCAAGGGAAACTTCGCCAAGTTTAGTGGCGGTGCGTGTACCACCCAGTGGGCACGGCACCCGCGTAGAAACAATCGCTTACGGGACTGGCCGACTCCAGTCACCCACAAACTCTGTGTGCCACGTCATTTGTGCGCGCCTAATTTTCATTAAGGGTACTTTGTTAACGTAATTTTGCGCCACGTCATTTGTGCGCGCTTAATTTTCATTAAGTGTACTTTGTTAACGTAACTTTGCGCCACGTCATTTGTGCGCGCCTAATTTTCATTAAGTGTACTTTGTCAACGTAACTTTGCGCCACGTCATCTGTGCGCGCCTAATTTTCATTAAGTGTACTTTGTTAACATAACTTTGCGCCACGTCATCTGTGCATGCCTAATTTTCATTAAGTGTACTTTGTTAATGTAACTTTGCGCCACGTCATATGTGCGCGCCTCTCTTGCATCAAGTGTACTTGGCCTGCGTACTGTTACCCGAGAAACTAGTGCCACGAAACATTGAACATATACCGGCCTGCACCCCGCAACGGACAAGTAGCCCTCAGGGGCATGTCTGTGCTCAGTAATTGTATGGTGTGACGTCAATCCCTTGAATAAAGGCACGTCGCTACTACGGCAATCCCACGCATTCTTCTTTAACGTAAATTCCCAAGCAATACCGCCGACGGTTCTAGCGGACCACGCTAGGGCAACGAACCACGATCCCCCATTGGTTAGACACCGAGCTAGCCTGGCGCCCTTCCGGAACATAAAACGTTAACCAGACCAGCCACCCCGCTAGAACTCGCGCCCGGACTCGAACACGAGACCGCGGCTGACGGCAAATGGCGCCCCTGCGTGTGGCAAAATTTTAAGCAAAAAACGTGAAAATTGAGCAAACGGCAAGAAAACGGCCATCTTGAACGCACCAAGAGCGGCGGACAAAGGATCCATCAACCCACACCCCCAGCCCTGACATTCCAGCAGAGCGTGCGACGCAGGCGAACATCACAGCCCAGCACCACCCCCAACCCCCCGTCACTCCCGCACCCGCCCGCTTTCTCTTTCGCGCGGCGGTCAGAGTACTCTTCCCCCCCCCTCCCACCTAACCACCCTCGTTTTTCACTCTCCGCTTTGTGCGGCTATCCGGGCGCTCAACCCCCACCCATCCACCCCCTACCAACTCTCCGCTTCGCGCGGCCATCCGGACAGCTCCCCTCCCCTTTCAATCCTCCGCCCGTCCGCTTTGTGCGACTGTCCGGGCACTCACCCAGCCGGCCAGCGCGGCCCGCGCGTGGAACAGCCTAACAGCACAGACTGCGCCGCTGGCGAACAGACAACACGTGCGCCCGCCCCGTCAACAGAATTCAGCTGTCAATAACCACGCACCATGCTGTCCCACGGAGCCCACGCGACATGCGCGCGATGCCAACGGCCGAGAACAATGGACCTACTAACGGGACCATTACCTTGGCAGAACACCTGCCAATGCCGATCACTGAACAGAACACCACCGGAGACCGACCCGAAACACGAACAATGGGAAGTGAATTGGGATAAAATCTGGAAGGGAAAAATAGAGACGGGGTTAACCATACCACTACAACCGGTACCAATAACCACCGCAACCGATACGAAACCACAACCGCGCCAGGAGTGCGGACATGCAACCTGCGCCAACACCGCTGCCGAGGGCGGGGCCATCACTCAACCCGAGGCCACACGTACCTACACGACGCGGACAGCCAACTACATGGCGAAATTACCAGAGTTTAGCGGAGCACCCCACGAAGACCCCCTAGCATACACACACCAATGCGAAGTGCGCCTGGCACACAGCGGGATAACCGTCGACGAGTGGCCTGAGAGGACCAGCGAACGGTTGCGGGGACCCGCCCTCGACTGGTGGCAACTATGGGGGCGGGCCGACATGGAGTGGCCCGAGTTCGCAGAGGCCCTCAACCACCGTTTCAACGCCGGGGCTACACTGGTACAATGCACCTCACAATTCTACAGTAGCACGCAGCGGGAGGGAGAACCAGTGGAAAATTTCATAGCCCACAAACTACAACTATTCCGCCGGATATCACCACTCGTGGAACCAGCCAGGGCACTACCCACCATCACATTACTCCTCAGAGACGAACTCCAGCCCTTCCTACGCATAGGACGCGCCACCACCGTCGAGGACTACGTCCAACTGGCAGTAGCCACGGAACAAAATTTCCAGAGAGCCTGGTGGAGAAACCCGCGCAGGACAAACCGGGAGGACCCCAACCCGCCGAACGACCGGCGCCCACTAGCCATCCAAGGGGCACCACCGCCCCAACAACGCAGGCCCTCACACCCCGACAACCGACGCCCGCCCTACGCGCTGGAGGCGCCTCAAGCGGACGCCAACACAGCCCCCCGACCGCCTCACTGCCAACTGGGGTGCCCAAGGGGCACTTACCACTGGCACAATGAGTGCCCACGGAAGGGGAATACGCAGAGGGAGAGCCGCCAACAAGGGTCGCGCGACACACAACCGGCGGGAAACGGGCCAAGGGGGAACTGAAACAGAGTCCCCCAACCCCCCAAGTGACCACCACCCACCTTCCAACGACAACAACGGCCGCGGGAACTACCGCACACACGAACGCACTGGTAACGAACCACCGCGCCGACCCAACAAACGCGATGACCAACACGACCCCCGGGGGGCACAAAACCCCAAGACTCGGGCAGCTGACCCAACCACCGGACAACTTGCTCCGCATACCGGTAGAGGTCAACAACACACCAGCCATTGCACTCGTGGACACGGGAGCGAGCCACGTGTTCATCCACCCCTCGTTGGTACCCCCCGGCTCCCTCCGCCCGCACCGGGGTGAACTACGCCTGGCCACCGCCACACACGCCGGCCTAATGGTGGGGTACGCTGACGTCCAGGTAAGCCTAAGAGAGCTAAGTACTAACGTGACCGCCATCGTTGTGAGTGACCTAAGTGAAGAACTCGTGCTAAGTCAGCCCTGGTTGGCCGAACACGACGCCGTTCTGGAACTAGGCCCCGCTAAAGTGAATGTCGGTCAGTCCGAAAGGTTCGTAGTCTACGCCATAGGACGAGCCCCCACACCGGCAAATGGATGCGTGACTCTCGCCGACTTGCGTCATAACGTTCCCCCAGAATACGAAGCCGCGGTGAACAAGATCTTACGCGAACAACGGGACGTGTTCACGACCACCGAGCCCCTACGGCGCACCACAGTAGCCGAACATTCCATCCCCACCACCACCGATCAACCCATCTACGAGTCACCTCGCGGGTACGGGTTTCGCGAACAGTGGGTAATACGCGAACAGGTGATGGAGATGCTACACAGCGGAGTAATAGAGCCCTCCAACAGCTCGTATAACGCATGCATATTGCTGGCCGCTAAGAAGGACGGCACATTACGTTTTTGCGCGGATTTCCGCCCACTAAATGCTGTGACAATCAGTTCGCCACCCCCATGGATCAGCGTCCAGACCGCTGTAGCCAGTGTAGATAGAGCCCGGATATTCAGCACCCTAGACCTCAAGTCGGGGTACTGGCAAGTGCCCATACGGCAGCAAGACCGGGAGAAAACGGCATTCACGGTCCCCGATGGCCGACGTTTCCAATTCCGGGCCATGCCGTTTGGCCTAAAATGCGCGCCAGCAACCTTTCAAGCCATGATGACCCGAGTGCTGGAGGGGTACCTTGGCCAGTTCGCTCTCGCATATTTAGATGACGTCATCGTCTTCTCAGAGACGTGGGAGGACCACTGCCGCCATCTTGCCCTAGTCCTCGAACGGCTCGCCACCCACCACCTAACAGCCAACCCGGCGAAATGTCATCTAGGCACGCGGGAAGTAGAGTTCCTAGGGCACATGGTTAATGAGGAAGGGAGCCACCCGCAACCATCCCACCTGCAAAAAATCGCAGCGGCAGAAACCCCGCGCACACGGAAACAATTACAGCGATTCATCGGCCTGGTGAATTGGTTAAGGAACTACATACCCAACTTCTCCCACGTAATTTCACCACTCACAGATTTACTGTCCCCCCAGTCCCGCTATCGCTGGAACACCTGGGCCCAACAGGCATTTGAACAGGTAAAGGGCGCGTTCACCAGGTGTCATACTTTAGCACGCATTGACCCCGAACGCCCGTTGATCCTCCAGACTGACGCAAGCGCGCTAGGGGTAGGAGCGGTACTATTTCAAACGGATGACCAGGGGAACAAGCAGGTCATTGAGTACGCCAGCGCGAAATTCGGGTCCGCTGAGCGGAAATATCATAGCAATGAACAAGAATGCTTAGCCGTGATATGGGCCGTGAAAAAGTACCGTCCCCACCTCGAAGGGCGGACATTCACCCTCCGCACGGACAACCGCTGCCTTACCTGGCTCCAGACCATGCAGGGGCGTAAGGGGAAGCTGATACGTTGGGCCCTCCTTCTCCAATCGTTCGATTTCGTAGTGGAACACGTACCCGGAGAGGAAAGCCAGACATGCTATCCAGACACCCTAGCGATCAGCACGAAGTAACAGATGCCGAAGGGTGGGAGGAGATGTTACCCCCCTCCCCGAAGGACAGCTGGCACCACTCACCAGCCACGTGCACACGCATAATCACGGATGAGGAAGGAGCTGACACACCACCTAACACTGCCGCTGACCTGGACCTCCGGGTACTAGCAGCCCAACAACAGTCTCCCGAGGCCGACCGACGGCGACATCGCCTAAGGGAGGAACCCCACGCAAATTGGAGAGTCGAAGCTGACCGCATCCTAAATCGTGCCCCAGGGGGCGCGGGAGGCTGGAAGACATACGTGCCACCCGAAGCACGCGAGGCGGTACTCCGCTTCGTGCACGACCACGACCTTGCAGGCCACCCGGGGGCAGACCAAACCCAGAGAGCGGTCTCACAACACCACCACTGGCCCGGGATGGCAAGGGACGTCAGGGAATATGTGCGCGAATGCGAAGTATGTCAAGTGCGTAAAGCACGCCGACGGGACGGCGAACAACAACAACAACCCCGCCAACCAACACAGGCGTTCCAGACCATCGCGCTAGACGTGATGGGGCCCTACCCCAGGTCACCCAGAGGCAAAAGATTTTTGCTCGTGGTGACCGACATGTTTGCGCGATGGACAGAAGCCTACCCCTGTAGCAATGCAAGGGCCAACACCATCATCCACCTCATGACTCACGAGTTCCTGCCTCGGTGGGGCTACCCGCAATCAGCGTTGACGGACAACGGCAGCCAATTTCTTGGCAAACAGTGGCAGGAGTGGTGTAATGGGATGAGCATCCAGCACCACACCACCCCAGCCTACCACCCCCGGGCCAACCCCACGGAGCGCAGGAACCAGGACTTGAAGGTCCAACTCCGCCTCAGACTCGGCGACGACCACACCCAGTGGGACCAGCACGTCGCCGACGCGTTGTTTTGTACCCGCCGCCGCGTAAACGCCGCGACCAGGTGAACCCCGGTGGAAATGGTACAGGGGAACAACCTCCCACTACCAGGCGAGTGGGCCACTCACGGCGTCCCACACACCGGGGAAGGAGAGAGGGAGCGTGCACGGCGCCTAACAGCAATGCACGAGGACGCCAGACAGCGCCAAACGAATTATACGCAGGAAATCACCCCCAAAGCCGCGCGGGAGCCCCCCGCGGTGCGAGCAGGTGATCGCGTATACGCTCGCGTACATCCACTGTCCGCAGCGCCTACCAACTACTGCGCCGGGCTGGCACCCCGCTGGGGGGGGGGGCCCTACACCGTGCAGAAATCTCTAGGGAGGACCTCATACCTGGTCCGACTCGGGGGCAGACGAGTGCGTAAAATCCACCGCGACGACTTACGCCTCGCCTCGATTCCCGGGGAACCTCCCCCAGGAGACCAGAACTTTGACGAACCACCAGGATACGACGAACCAGAGGAGGGTCACCGTCCACCACCCGCAGGTGACGGCCGCGATGACGCACCACCGATACTAGAGGCGAACGCACAGAACGCAGAAGACCTACTATCACCCGCGCCAGAAGTCCCGCACGAGGCAACGACACCGCACCAGCCAGGACGAACGACGGAATACAAACATGCCACGATCAC